>NC_048575.1:61278872-61878872 GCF_013265735.2 Oncorhynchus mykiss
TTCTTCCATCTCTCTCTTTCTTCCCTCTCTCTCTCTCCTTCTTCCATCTCTCTCTTTCTTCCCTCTCTCTCTCTCTCCTTCTTCCATCTCTCTCTTTCTTCCCTCTCTCTCTCTCTCCCCTTCTTCCATCTCTCTCTTTCTTCCCTCTCTCTCTCTCTCCTTCTTCCATCTCTCTCTTTCTTCCCTCTCTCTCTCTCTCTCCTTCTTCCATCTCTCTCTTTCTTCCCTCTCTCTCTCTCTCCCCTTCTTCCATCTCTCTC
Source organism: Oncorhynchus mykiss (assembly GCF_013265735.2). Lineage (NCBI taxonomy): Eukaryota > Metazoa > Chordata > Actinopteri > Salmoniformes > Salmonidae > Oncorhynchus > Oncorhynchus mykiss. The sequence goes on from NC_048575.1 coordinate 61,279,133, forward strand.
TTTCTTCCCTCTCTCTCTCTCTCCTTCTTCCATCTCTCTCAATTCAATTCAAGGGCATTATTGGCATGGGAAACATGTGTTAACATTGATAAAGCAAGTGAAATAGATCATTTTGTTTATTAATAGTGAACATTACACTCACAAAAGTTCCAAAATAATAAAGACATTTCAAATGCCATAGTGTCATATTATGTACAAATAGTTAAAGTACAAAAGGGAAAATACATAAACATAAATATTTGTATTTACAATGGTGTTTGTTCACCACCCTTTTCTTGTGGCAACAGGTCACACATCTTGATGCTGTGATGTCACACTGGTATTTCACCCATTAGATATGGGAGTTAATAAAAAATTGGGTTTGTTTTGGAATTCTTTGTGGGTCTGTGTAATCTGAGGGAAATATGTGCATGAAGGTTAGGAAGTGCATCTCAGTTTCCACCTCATTTTGTGGCCAGTGTGCACATAGCCCGTCTTCACTTGAGAGCCAGGTCTGCCTATGGCAGACTTTCTCAATAGATAGACTATGCTCACCAAGTCTGTATATTCCTTAAGTTTGGGTCAGTCAGAGTGGTCAGGTATTCTGCCACTGTGTACTCTCTGTTTAGGGCCAAATAGCATTCTAGTTCGCTCAGTTTTTTGTGAATTCCTTCCAATATGTCAAGTAATTATCTTTTTGTTTTCTCATGATGTGGTTGGGTCTAATTGTGCTGCTTTCCTGGGGCTCTGTGGGGTCTGTTTGTGTTTGTGAACAGTCCTAGGACCAGCTTGCTTTGGGGGTTCTTCTCCAGGTTAATCTCTCTGTAGGTGATGGCTTTGTTATGGAAGGTTTGGGAATCGCTACCTTATAGATGGTTGTAGAATTTAACATCTCTTTTCTGGATTTTGATCATTGGCGGGTATCGGCCTAATTCTGCTCTGCATGCATTATTTGGTGTTTCTTGTTGTACATGGAGGATATTTTAGCAGAATTCTGCATGCAGTCTCAATTTGGTGTTTGTCCCATTTTGTGAATTCTTGGTTGGTGAGCGGACCCCAGACCTCACAACCATAAAGGGCAATGAGTTCTATAACTGATTCAAGTATTTTTCGCCATTGGTATGTTGAATTTTATATTCCTTTTGATGGCATAGAAATCTCTCTCCCCCATCCCTCCTATTATTGTCCTTACTACCCACTATTTCCATTTCCCATCACGCTCTCTTTAGTTTACCTCTATTTTGTCAGTCCCAATGTTCCTCCTGCCCAGTGGTGTGCACGTACTGCTAGCTGACAGTAGGGGGTGGAAGCCAGCTCAATCCTGAACACCCTAATCCTCCCCTAGCCACTACCCCCTAGACTAGGGGCTACCCCTTTTCACTCCAACCCCAGTTGTAACTCACCTGCTTCAGTTTATCAGCCATCTTATTATTAGAATCTGGTGTGCTAGATTAGGGTTGGAGTGAAAATCTACGGGACGGTAGCTCTCCAGAAACAGGATTGGAGATCCCTGCCCTAAACACTTACCTTAGCGTAAATGTCTAGGTGGGTAGGGGCTACAGTGCCTTGCGAAAGTATTTGGCCCCCTTGAACTTTGCGACCTTTTGCCACATTTCAGTCTTCAAACATAAAGATATAAAACTGTATTTTTTTGTGAAGAATCAACAACAAGTGGGACACAATCATGAAGTGGAACGACATTTATTGGATATTTCAAACTTTTTTAACAAATCAAAAACTGAAAAATTGGGCGTGCAAAATTATTCAGCCCCTTTACTTTCAGTGCAGCAAACTCTCTCCAGAAGTTCAGTGAGGATCTCTGAATGATCCAATGTTGACCTAAATTACTAATGATGATAAATACAATCCACCTGTGTGGAATCAAGTCTCCGTATAAATGCACCTGCACTGTGATAGTCTCATAGGTCCGTTAAAAGCGCAGAGAGCATCATGAAGAACAAGGAACACACCAGGCAGGTCCGAGATACTGTTGTGAAGAAGTTTAAAGCCGGATTTGGATACAAAAAGATTTCCCAAGCTTTAAACATCCCAAGGAGCACTGTGCAAGCGATAATATTGAAATGGAAGGAGTATCAGACCACTGCAAATCTACCAAGACCTGGCCGTCCCTCTAAACTTTCAGCTCATACAAGGAGAAGACTGATCAGAGATGCAGCCAAGAGGCCCATGATCACTCTGGATGAACTGCAGAGATCTACAGCTGAGGTGGGAGACTCTGTCCATAGGACATCAATCAGTCGTATATTGCACAAATCTGCCCTTTATGGAAGTGGCAAGAAGAAAGCCATTTCTTAAAGATATCCATAAAAAGTGTCGTTTAAAGTTTGCCACAAGCCACCTGGGAGACACACCAAACATGTGGAAGAAGGTGCTCTGGTCAGATGAAACCAAAATTGAACTTTTTGGCAACAATGCAAAACGTTATGTTTGGCGTAAAAGCAACACACCATCCCCACTGTCAAACATGGTGGTGGCAGCATCATGGTTTGGGCCTGCTTTTCTTCAGCAGGGACAGGGAAGATGGTTAAAATTGATGGGAAGATGGATGGAGCCAAATACAGGACCATTCTGGAAGAAAACCTGATGGAGTCTGCAAAAGACCTGAGACTGGGACGGAGATTTGTCTTCCAACAAGACAATGATCCAAAACATAAAGCAAAATCTACAATGGAATGGTTCAAAAATAAACATATCCAGGTGTTAGAATGGCCAAGTCAAAGTCCAGACCTGAATCCAATCGAGAATCTGTGGAAAGAACTGAAAACTGCTGTTCACAAATGCTCTCCATCCAACCTCACTGAGCTCGAGCTGTTTTGCAAGGAGGAATGGGAAAAAATGTCAGTCTCTCGATGTGCAAAACTGATAGAGACATACCCCAAGCGACTTACAGCTGTAATCGCAGCAAAAGGTGGCGCTACAAAGTATTAACTTAAGGGGGCTGAATAATTTTGCACGCCCAATTTTTCAGTTTTTGATTTGTTAAAAAAGTTTGAAATATCCAATAAACGTCGTTCCACTTCATGATTGTGTCCCACTTGTTGTTGATTCTTCACAAAAAATACAGTTTTATATCTTTATGTTTGAAGCCTGAAATGTGGCAAAAGGTCGCAAAGTTCAAGGGGGCCGAATACTTTCGCAAGGCACTGTATAAGTATTTGACCCTTCTGCAAAACATGACTTAGTACTTGATGTAAAAAACCCTTGTTGACATGCATCCTGTTTGCAATAAGGCACTGAAGTAAAACTGCATTAAAATGTGGCAAATAAATTAACTTCATGTCCTGAATACAAAGCTTTATGTTTGTGGCAAATCCAACACAACACATTACCGAGTACCACTTTTCATATTTTCAAGCATGGTGGTGGCTGCATCATGTTATGGGTATGCTTGTCATCGGCAAGGACAAGGGTGTTTTTTTATGATTTAAAAAAACTGAATAGAGCTAAGCACAGGCAAAATCCTAGAGACAAACCTGGTTCAGTCAACTTTTCAACAGACACTGGGAGACAAATTCACATTTCAGCAGGACAATAACCTAAAACACAAGGCCAATTATACACTGGAGTTGCTTACCAATATGACATTAAATGTTCCTAAGTGGCCTAGTTAAAGTTTTGACTTAAATCGGCTTAAAAATCTATGGTAAGACTTGAAAAGGCTGTCTAAAAGTGATCAACAAACAATTTGACAGAGCCTGAAGAATTTAAAAAAATGATCATATGCAAATATGGTACAATCCAGGTGTGCAAAGTTCTTAGAGACTTACTTATTCAGAAATACTCACAGCTGTAATCACTACCAAAGGTGATTCTAAGATGAATTGACTCAGGGGGTTGAATACTTATCTAATGAAGATAGTGTTTCATTTTTCATCCATTTTTGACAAATGCTAGAATTTTTCTTCCTCTTTGACATTAAAGTATTTTGTGTAGATTGTTGACAAAAAATGACAATTAAATCCATTTTAATCCCAGTCTGTAAAAACAGTTTGTTCCTCCTGCTGATGGTTGCGGTTCAAATGCAAGGAGGGACAGCTGATCCTAGACCCCTTACTGTTGTCAACTTCTGCCCTCTACTCTGTAACAACAAGCACTCTGCAGACACCTGTATAGGAGAGGTACTAAACAAAACCTTGGATTAAGGTCTTACTGTAGTGTACACAGGGGTAAAAGTAGACTCCCTATGTGTGCGTGCACATTTTTTGAAATGTTTCATAGCCTAGGTTTAATCACAGAATTACATACAATCCCTATTCATTGCATGTGATCTCTGTGGGTCCAGTTGGCCAGGTCAAGAATTGTCATAACTTTTAACATGCTTTACCTTTTAACGTGATGTTTTCATCTAATTGTCAAACAATCACTTCAAAAGGCACGGCTGTAGGCTACCTGTGCACGTTTGTCCACTCCCAAAATAATTCCAGTAACCAGTGCAATGTGCACCCTCAAAACACCTACGTGTAGTGTAATGACATTCTGCAGTTGGCATTTGGCTTACAGCATATACACATGTAGCCTGAATTAATGCATCCACTGTTGTCCACGCGCGCCTTGTTCTCGGCCACTCATCTCCGCCTTGGCAAAAGAGAAGTGTTCTGGTGTTCACAGCACAGCGGAGAGTATACCACTCGGTTTCAAGTCAATTCGCTCATTTTCCATGCGGCTGACATGTAGTAATGTTATATAATGGTATAATAGCCTATAGTTTTCTTGGCATTTTCTGGTCATTATTGTGATAGGCTCACGTTTTACCGGTACGGCGTACCCCACTATTTATTTTGCCGGGACGCCGAACTGGACCACCCTCCTTTCACACCTGAGTGTACATCAAATTAGTGAGAATAGAACAGACAGGAACTGGTACTCCTGCACACTAGGTGTACTTGCAGATTTAACATTAGACCCTTACCATATCCTCTCTCACTCTGGAGAAACTCACCAAACTCCAGCTTGGAGGGAATAAAAACACTGGAACATTATTCCACAACACTAACATCTCCCCACCCAAATCTGTCTCTCTCTCCATGTCTCACACACACACACACACACACACACACACATTTGTATTGCTATCCTTGTAGGGAACAAATAATTGATTCCCATCCAAAATTCTATTTTCCTTAACCATAACCCTAACCCTAACCCCAAATCCCTAACCCTAAAACTATACCTAACCCTAACCCCAAATCCCTAACCCTAAAACTATACCTAACCCTAACTGTAACGCTAACCGTAAACCTAAAACTATACCTAACCCTAACTGTAATGCTAACCATAAACCTAAAACTATACCTAACCCTAACTGTAATGCTAACCATAAACCTAAAACTATACCTAACCCTAACTGTAATGCTAACCATAAACCTAAAACTATACCTAACCCTAACTGTAATGCTAACCATAAACCTAAAACTATACCTAACCCTAACTGTAATGCTAACCATAAACCTAAAACTATACCTAACCCTAACTGTAATGCTAACCATAAACCTAAAACTATACAGGCAAATGTCACTTCACACCTACCTACATGTACAAATTACCTCGACTAACTTGTACCCCCGCACGTTGACTCGTTAACGGTACCCCCTGTATATAGCTTTGTTACTGTTATTTTATTGTGTTACTTTTTATAATTTTTTACTTTACTTTATTTGGTAAATATATTCTTAACTCTTCTTGAACTTCACTGTTGGTTAAGGGCTTGTAAGTAAACATTTCACGGTAAGGTCTACACTTGTTGTATTCGACACGTGACAAATAAAGTTTGATTCAATTTGACTTGTCCGAATTTTCCTTGTTTTACTGTCCTTGTGAGGACTTCTGGTACCCACAAGGATAGCCACACACACACACACACATACATACACACATAAACACACACATACATACACACATAAACACACACATAAACACACACACAAACACACACACATGCATACATAAACACACACATAAACACACACATAAACACACACACACATGCATACATAAACACACACATAAACACACACATAAACACACACATAAACACACACACACTCACTGCCCTTGAAATAGGTTTTTTGAAGCATTTTATTTGGCAGTGTGCCTGGTGGTTAGAGTGTTTCATTTTCCCTGTAAAGAACTGGGCAGCTGTCCAGAGACAGACAAAGAGAGAGTGAGGGGGGAGAAAGAGAGAGAGGATTTAGTAAAAGAATGAAAGAGTAGGGGAAGGGATGGAAAGATTAACAGAATGAAAAAAGGAGAATGAAGACCCCAGACCCTCTTATTATCGGTTCCCTGCAAAACACAGTGATTGATATGATCACACAAGCAGTTCTCTCTCTCGTTCTCTCTCTCCCTCCCTCCCCCTCTTCCATCTATGCCCTCATTTTCTTTCTCTGTTCTGGAGAGGACGATTCTCCCCCTGTGGGAACCACACTCTGACACACACACACACACACACACACACACACACGGCTCCTCAGCAAACAAACACCATGAATACTAACACATCTTTGTGTCCGCAGCACGTAAAGTGGGGGAGAGAGGGAGGTGAAGGAGAGAAAGAGAGCGAAAAAAGCAAGGAAGAAAAGAGGAGCTGTAATAGTGTTGATCTTGTGGCTACTCTCACAGACCCCTTCCCTTCCTCCCCCCTCTTTCCCCGCTCTCTCATTTTCTCGTTCTTCCCACCAGTTCTCTGGGGAATAAAGACCTTCATTCATCTGGTTGAGGAGAGACACAGCAGGGGGGAGAAGGGGAGGCATAGGGAGGCTCAAGGTGTGACAGCGTGGAACTCTATGTGTGTGTGTGTTGGTTGGTTCTTCTATCCTTGTGGGGACCTAAAATCCCTAAAACATGGAAAATTATCCTACGTGGGGACATTGTAGTCATGGGGGATGTGGGCAAACACGATTTTAAGCTTAGGGGTTAGGTTTAGAGTTACAATTAGGGTTAGTATTAGGGTTAGGGTAAAGGTAAGGGGTTAGTGGTTAGATGTAGGGTTCGGAGATAGTTAAGGTTATGCTAGGGTTAGGGTTAGGGATTAGACAAAATAGGATTTTGAATGGAAATTAGTTTTAGGACCCCAAGACGATAGAAGAATATGTATGTTTGTGTGTATATAAAAAATATATACAGTGCCTTCGAAAAGTATTCAGACCCTTTGAATTTTTCTACATTGTGTTACGTTAAAGCCTTATTTTACAATTAATTCAATACTTTGTTGTTCCCTCTCCAATATACACACTATATTCCATAATGACAAAGCAACAAAAGGTTTTTTGATTTTTTTTGCAAATTCATAAAAATGTAAAAAACGGAAATATCACATTTACATAAGAATTCAGACCCTTTACACAGTACTTTGTTGAAGCACCTTTGGCAGCGATTACAGTCTCGAGTCTTCTTGGGTATGACGCTACAAGTTTGGCACATCTATATTTGGAGAGTTTCTCCCATTTTTCTCTTTAGATCCTCTCAAGCTCTGTCAGGTTTGATGGGGAGAGTCGCTGCACAGCTACTTTCAGGTCTCTGCCTGGAGACTTGCCCCAAAGCCACTCCTGAGTAGTCTTGGCTGTGTGCTTAGGGTCATTGTCCTGTTGGAAGGTGAACCTTCACCCCAGTCTGAGGTCCTCAGCGCTCTGGAGCGAGTTTTCATCAAGGATCTCGCTGTACTTTGATCCGTTCATCTATCCCTCGATCTTAGTCTCCGAGTCCCTGCCCCTCAAAAACAACCCTACAGCACATCGCTGCCCCCCACCACGCTTCACTGTAGGGATGGTGCCAGGTTTCTTCCAGACGTGACGCTTGACATTCAGGCCAAAGAGCAGACCAGAGAATCTTGTTTCTCATGGTCCGATAGTCCTTTAGGTGCCTTTTGGCAAACTCCCAGCGGGCTGTCATGTGCCTTTAACTGAGGATTGGCTTCTGTCTGGCCACTCTATCATAAAGGCCTGATTGGTGGAGCGCTGCAGAGATGGTTGTCCTTCTGGAAGGTTCTCCCATCTCCACAGAGAAACTCTGGAGCTCTGTCAGACGGGTTGTTGGTCACATCCCTGACCAAGGCCCTTCTCCCCCGATTGCTCAGTTTGGCAGAGCAGCCAACTCCAGGAAGAGCGAGTCTTGGTGGTTCCAAACTTATTCCATTAAAGAATGATGGAAGCCACTGTGTTTTTGGGGACTTTCAATGCTGCAGACATTTTTGGACACCCTTTCACCAGATCTGTGTCTCGACACAATCCTGTCTGGGAGGTCTACAGACAATTCCTTCGACCTCATGGCTTAATTTTTGCTCTGACATGAACTGTCAACTGTGGGACCTTAAATACAGTTGAAGTCGGAAGTTTACATACACTTAGGTTGCAGTCATTATAACTAGTTTTTCAACCACTCCACAAATTTCTTGTTAACAAACTATAGTGTTGGCAAGTCGGTTAGGACATCTACTTTGCGCATTACACAAGTAATTTTTCCAACAAATGTTTACAGACAGATTATTTCACTTATAATTTACTGTATCACAATTCCAGTGGGTCAGAAGTTTACATACACTAAGTTGACTGTGCCTTTAAACAGCTTGAAAAATTCCAGAAAATGATGTCATGGCATTCAAAGCTTCTGATAGGCTAATTGACATCATTTGAGTCAATTGGAGGTGTACCTGTGGATCTATTTCTAGGCCTACCTTCAAACTCAGTGCCTCTTTGCTTGACATCATGGGAAAATCAGAAGAAATCAGCCAAGACCTCAGAAAAAAATTGTAGACCTCCACAAGTCTGGTTCATCCTTGGGAGCAATTTCCAAATGCCTGAAGGTACGACCTTCATTTGTACATACAATAGTATGCAAGTATAAACACCATGGGACCACGCAGCCGTCATACCGCTCAGGAAGGAGACGCATACTGTCTCCTAGAGATGAACGTACCTTGGTGTGAAAAGTGCAAATCAATCCCAGAACAACAGCAAAGGACCTTGTGAAGATGCTGGAGGAAACTGGTACAAAAGTATCTATATCCACAGTAAAACGATTCCTATATCGACATAACCTGAAAGGCCGCTCAGCAAGGAAGAAGCCACTCCTCCAAAACCCCCATAAAAAAGCCAGACTATGGTTTGCAACTACACATGGGGACAAAAATCATACTTTTTGGAGAAACGTCCTCTGGTCTGATGAAACAAAAATAGAACTGTTTGGCCATAATGACCATCGTTATGTTTGGAGGATAAAGGGGGAGGCTTGCAAGGCGCAGAACACCATCCCAACCATGAAGCACGCGGGTGGCAGCATCATGTTGTGGGAGTGCTTTGCTGCAGGAGGGACTGGTGCACTTCACAAAATAGATGGCATCATGAGAAGGAAAATTATGTGGATATATTGAAGCAACATCTCAAGACATCCGTCAGGAAAAAGCTTGGTTGCAAATGGGTCTTCCAAACGGACAATGACCCCAAGCATACTTCCAAAGTTGTGGCAAAATGGCTTAAGGACAACAAAGTCAAGGTATTGGAGTGGCTATCACAAAGTCTTGACCTCAACCTATAGAAAATTTGTGGGAAGAACTTAAAAAGCGTCTGCGAGCAAGGAGGCCTACAAACCTGACTCCGTTACACCAGCTCTGTCCAGAGGAATGGGCCAAAATTCACCCAGCTTATTGTGGAAGCTTGTGGAAGGCTACCCGAAACATTTGACCCAAGTTAAACAATTTAAAGGCAATACACTCAATTAGTATTTGGTAGCATGTAAACTTCTGACCCACTGGGAATGAAGATGAAAGAAATAAAAGCTGAAATAAATGAATCTCTACTATTATTCTGACGTTTCACATTCTTAAAATAAAGACAGGGAATTTCTACTAGGATTAAATGTCAGGAATTGTGAAAAACTGAGTTTAAATGTTTTTGGCTAAGGTGCATGTAAACTTCTGACTTCAACTGTAGACAGGTTTGTGCCTTTTCCAATCATGTCCAATCAATTGAATTTACCACAAGTGGACTCCAATCAAGCTGTAGAAACATCTCCAGGGTGATTCATGGAAACAGGATGCACTGGTATTTGTTTTTTTATTTGTAATACATTTGCTAAAATCTCTAAAAACCTGTTTTCGCTTTGTCATTATGGGGTTTTGTGTGGAGATTGATGAGGATTTTTCTTTAATCCATTTTAGAATAAGGCTGTAACGTAACAAAACGTGGAAAAAGTCAAGGGTTCTGAATACAAGTCAGTTTGTCAAATCTCTGCTCTGCTAGCACTGCCCTGGGCAACTGTAAGAGCTGTTATTGTTAAGTGGAAACATCTAGGAGCAACAACGGCTCAGCTGCGAAGTGGTAGGCCACACAATCTCACTGAATAGGACCGCTGAGTGCTTGAGCGAGATTGCAACACTCCCTACAGAGTTCATGTACTGACATCTGGAAGCAATGTCAGTATAAGAACTGTTCGTCGGGAGCTTCACAAAATGCACACAGGCCTAAGATCACCATGTGTAATGCAAAGCATTGGCTGCAGAGGTGTAAAGCTCACCGGAATTGGACTCTGGAGCAGTGGAAATTTGTTCTCTGGAATGATGAATCATGCTTCGCCATCTGGCAGGCCGACGGACGATTCTGGGTTTGGCGGATGCCAGGAGAACGCTACCTGACACAAAGCATAGTGCCAACTGTAAAGTTTGGTGGGAGGAGGAATAATTGTCTGGGGCTGTTTTTCATGGTTCGGGCTAGGCCCCTTAGTTCCAGTGAAGGGAAATCTTAACGCTACAGTATACAATGACATTCTAGACCATTCTGTGCTTCCAACTTTGTGGCAACATTTTGGGGAAGGCCATTTCCTGTTTCAGCATGACAATGCCCCTGTGCACAAAGCATGGTTCATACATCGGTGTGTGTGTGTCTGCATCTTTGGCTCAAAGATGATGTAAACAAGTTATTTAAACCAGTTCAAACAGTGTGCAATAAAATATGCCATCTCTGGAAAAACTGCCGTATTCAAGGTGTCTTCTTCCCTTTGCCCACTGAGCTTGAGAGAGTTATGCTTTACATTACTTCTTTAAGGCAACCATGGATGTAATGCACAGTGCTACACAAGGCTTGCTCATTTAAAAGTGTAACTCTTAGAACATGAGTGATATGTGTGGTATTAAAAATAGCGACTACTAGCATGAATGAATCTTTATCCTACAGAGACGACTCGATCTCGGAGTGTGTTATTACAACAGAATGGAGAGGGTCCCCTGCTGAACAACACAGTCACATTTACATGCTATACAAAGCATATGTCTAATGCCTGTCATTACCATTAATGACTGTGTGTGTGTGTGTGTGTGTGTGTGTGTTGAATAGCTATAAGAGCATTGCTTCAGGAAGGCAATTACAGTGATTATTACGGTGATTATGTGCTGATTGTTCCTCTCATGTAGGGGTGTGATACTAAGCCAGAGCAGATGCACTACACACAGAAAATATCCCACACATGCAGACACACACTTGTGTTGTCACGATTCCAGAATTTAGACTTCGATACCGAAAAGTTACCAGTATTATGATACTCGATACCATCACGATACTCGATACCAAAACGTTATCAAAACGATACCACAAAAAAAAGAAGGCATATTAGCCAATGTCACAGAATAGCACTTAAATCCAGAAAGATAAACTCAGTTACTGCTCTGTTCAATTGTTGGACATCTTCTGAGTTCAATATTCAAATTTTTTACATCAACATTTTTCAGACACCCATGTATGTATTAAAGAATCAATTATAAAAAATCATACAATCAATTTGATTTTGTTTTTACCTATCTAACTACATAATGGTAATAATTTATTTGAATGGTAAATCTCTATTGATAAACTGGGTCAAATCAAGATGTAGCCTAGGCTTATTCACAATCCGGAAAAATATTCAATAAAAAAGTGTGTGCATGAATTTTGTTACTGAGCTTGTTGTGGCTGATTTCATGGGGATACATATGAAAAACTGTTTCTCTTCCATTTGGGACTTATTTTATTGTATTGATCAACAACATTTGCATGGAAGTAACTTATTTTATAAAAGTGTGCGTTGTCTCTTTAACCGCTAATGACATCATTCACGAGACAAGAGGGGGGCGGTCACACAGTCAGTTCGCTAAGGCAATAGATCATCTTTGGGTGAGACGTGAGCGAGACCGATTAAGTGAATTAATAAAGGTTTGGTGGCAATCAGCATTGAAATCAACAAATTTTGCATTATGGTTTGCATATTATCACAAACAAAGTACTAGGGTAGTGAATTGATGTTAGCTTCAGCATGGAAAGTTAGCCTACAAAGCAGGAAGCTACCAGTATCTTATTGCATTGTAAAGTGTTCTAGCCTGTATAGACATTGTTTTGCAACCAGTAATTAACAGGTTCAACAATTCTACATGCCGTGTCGCATTATTCAAGTGTGTAAACTTCTGTGCAGCATTTGTGGGGAGCTAAACCTGATGCAGCCCAGACTCCCAGTGCAGCAGACCCGGCGCCAGGATAAAGTGACTAAGGGGGCAGTTGAAATTGGTGAGGGGGTTCTTGCATTGGAATTAAATTGAATTCTGCTTACATGACACTATACCACAATAAACATAAAGTTCAAATGCCTAAATGCTGAGACCATTGATTATGTGCTTTTGAAGTGACAGGTTGGCGTGTATTCATTTCCACTGCGTTGTATCAGAACAATGGACAGCGCCCTACACACAAATGCAAGGCCGTTTTGGTAATGAACATAGGCTACAAGATAGATAGGGTGCAGCCATACACACAGCTGTCTTACCAAAATAATACAAACTAAATGCTGAAAGTAGTAGCCTAGTTATTCATGAAAGCAAACAAACATACTGAATAGCAGTTTGTCTTAGAATACCGACACAACTGTGAATGCGAACGAACGAATGAATGCATGTGAACAGAACAAAACAGTGGTACAAAATAGGCCTAGTAAACAAAATATCAGATGGATAAAGGCGTGACAATCTATATTTAAGTTAGTTATATTAACAGTAAACAAACACAGTAAACAAAAGGCGAAAGGAGATCCAAATAACCAAAACATAGCCTACAGTCTACTACTGTGAGATGCAGCCATGCACAGCTATTTTCCCAAACAAATATGCCTATAGGTCGGCTTCAAAAATGGAAAATCATGCCGCTCAGGAGAACAGAATCACGTTGTGATATGGCACAATACACTTCTGTGGAACAAATTCCACCCACGTAATCAATTAAGCAATGCCAGCCTACCATAAACACATTTCCAATACATACAGCTCCATTTACAACCATGAAAACCAATAGGCTACAAGACAATTGAGTGCTTTTGACCAAGAATTGACAGGTTGGCACGAAATCTCCAATCGCACCAAGGACAGTGCCCTACATGTGCTACTAAGCTAGCTAGTATAAAAATATGGTACACTAGTAACAGCATATCTAGCAGTAGTATGTCATACTCAAGTAATATAACAAAGTAGCTTTGTAATAGTAAAAACAATTATGCAGACAAAATCAACAGATTCAGTAGCATACTCGTGCAGAGAAAGCAAGGCAATCAACTAAACTATAGATCTTTACAACTTTTTAATAAAACATAATTTTGTCAGAGAAAGAAAATCATAAGCTTCTCACATTGGTAACACCGAAGTAAAAGTTTAGTAGCATGGTCCAGCTAGCTAAAATATTGCAAATGTTTGAGCAGAGTTGAGTAGCTAGGCCTGGCCTACTAAACACTGCTCAAACGTTTGCAACAGTATAGTCTATTGTAGTCTTGATTTTATGATATTTTATATGAATTTCATTGATCGTTTTGGATGGATACATGTACAAAATAGCCCTCTACTTTATTTTTCAAGGCAGAAACACAAGTGAATGAAGATAGCATCAGGTGTTGTTCTCTGCGTCCCAGCACTGCCTGTTCATCAGTCCCCAGCACTGCCTGTTCATCAGTCCCCAGCACTGCCTCTGCGTCCCAGCACTGCCTGTTCATCAGTCCCCAGCACTGCCTCTGCGTCCCAGCACTGCCTGTTCATCAGTCCCCAGCACTGCCTCTGCGTCCCAGCACTGCCTGTTCATCAGTCCCCAGCACTGCCTCTGCGTCCCAGCACTGCCTGTTCATCAGTCCCCAGCACTGCCTCTGCGTCCCAGCACTGCCTGTTCATCAGTCCCCAGCACTGCCTCTGCGTCCCAGCACTGCCTGTTCATCAGTCCCCAGCACTGCCTCTGCCCCCAGCACTGCCTGTTCATCAGTCCCCAGCACTGCCTCTGCGCCCCAGCACTGCCTGTTCATCAGTCCCCAGCACTGCCTCTGCGTCCCAGCACTGCCTGTTCATCAGTCCCCAGCACTGCCTCTGCGTCCCAGCACTGCCTGTTCATCAGTCCCCAGCACTGCCTCTGCGTCCCAGCACTGCCTGTTCATCAGTCCCCAGCACTGCCTCTGCGTCCCAGCACTGCCTGTTCATCAGTCCCCAGCACTGCCTGTTCATCAGTCCCCAGCACTGCCTGTTCATCAGTCCCCAGCACTGCCTGTTCATCAGTCCCCAGCACTGCCTGTTCATCAGTCCCCAGCACTGCCTGTTCATCAGTCCCCAGCACTGCCTGTTCATCAGTCCCCAGCACTGCCTGTTCATCAGTCCCCAGCACTGCCTCTGCGTCCCAGCACTGCCTGTTCATCAGTCCCCAGCACTGCCTCTGCCCCCAGCACTGCCTGTTCATCAGTCCCCAGCACTGCCTCTGCCCCCAGCACTGCCTGTTCATCAGTCCCCAGCACTGCCTGTTCATCAGTCCCCAGCACTGCCTGTTCATCAGTCCCCAGCACTGCCTGTTCATCAGTCCCCAGCACTGCCTCTGCGTCCCAGCACTGCCTGTTCATCAGTCCCCAGCACTGCCTGTTCATCAGTCCCCAGCACTGCCTCTTCCCCCAGCACTGCCTGTTCATCAGTCCCCAGCACTGCCTCTTCCCCCAGCACTGCCTGTTCATCAGTCCCCAGCACTGCCTGTTCATCAGTCCCCAGCACTGCCTGTTCATCAGTCCCCAGCACTGCCTCTTCCCCCAGCACTGCCTGTTCATCAGTCCCCAGCACTGCCTCTTCCCCCAGCACTGCCTGTTCATCAGTCCCCAGCACTGCCTGTTCATCAGTCCCCAGCACTGCCTGTTCATCAGTCCCCAGCACTGCCTGTTCATCAGTCCCCAGCACTGCCTGTTCATCAGTCCCCAGCACTGCCTCTGCGTTCCAGCACTGCCTGTTCATCAGTCCCCAGCACTGCCTCTGCGTCCCAGCACTGCCTGTTCATCAGTCCCCAGCACTGCCTCTGCGTCCCAGCACTGCCTGTTCATCAGTCCCCAGCACTGCCTCTGCGTCCCAGCACTGCCTGTTCATCAGTCCCCAGCACTGCCTGTTCATCAGTCCCCAGCACTGCCTGTTCATCAGTCCCCAGCACTGCCTGTTCATCAGTCCCCAGCACTGCCTCTGCCCCCAGCACTGCCTGTTCATCAGTCCCCAGCACTGCCTCTGCGTCCCAGCACTGCCTGTTCATCAGTCCCCAGCACTGCCTGTTCATCAGTCCCCAGCACTGCCTCTTCCCCCAGCACTGCCTGTTCATCAGTCCCCAGCACTGCCTCTGCGTCCCAGCACTGCCTGTTCACCAGTCCCCAGCACTGCCTCTGCGCCCCAGCACTGCCTGTTCATCAGTCCCCAGCACTGCCTCTGCGCCCCAGCACTGCCTGTTCGTCAGTCCCCAGCACTGCCTCTGCCCCCAGCACTGCCTGTTCATCAGTCCCCAGCACTGCCTCTGCGTCCCAGCACTGCCTGTTCATCAGTCCCCAGCACTGCCTGTTCATCAGTCCCCAGCACTGCCTGTTCATCAGTCCCCAGCACTGCCTCTGCCCCCAGCACTGCCTGTTCATCAGTCCCCAGCACTGCCTCTGCGTCCCATTTTGCACAACTTTGGAAGTATACTTGGGGTAATTGTCCATTTGGAAGACCCATTTGTGACAACTATGTGGATATATTGAAGTGTTCCTGTCTCATGGTGCCATCTATTTTGTGAAGAGCACCGGTCCCTCCTCCCTCCCCACAACATGATGCTGCCACCCCCATGCTTCACGGTTGGGAGGGTGTTCTTCAGCTTGCAAGGCTCCCCCTTTTTCCTCCAAACATAACAATGGTCATTATGGGCAAACATTTCTATTTTTGTTTCAGCAGACCAGAGGACATTTCTCCAAAAACTACAATCTTTGTCCCCATGTGCAGTTGCAAACCGTAGTCTGGCTTTTTTATGATGGTTGTGGAGCAGTGGCTTCTTTCTTGCTGAGCGGTCAATCAGGTTATGTCGATATAGGACTCGTTTTACTGTGGACATAGATACTTTTGTACCCGTTTCCTCCAGCATCTTCACAAGGTCCTTTGCTGTTGTTCTGGGATTGATTTCCACTTTTTGCACAAATGTACGCTCATCTCTAGGAAAAAGCGGTATGACGGCTGTGTGGTCCCATGGTGTTTATACTTGCGTACTATTGTTTGTACAGGTGAACGTCGTACCTCCAGGCGTTTGGAAATTGCTCCCAAGGATGAACCAGACTTGAGGTCTTGGCTGATTTCTTTTCATTTTCCCATGATGTCAAGCAAAGAGGCACTGAGTTTGAAGGTAGGCCTTGAAATACATCCACAGGTACACCGCCAATTGACTCAAATGCTGTCAATTAGCCAATCAGAAGCTTCGAAAGCCATGACATCATTTTCTGGAATTTTCCAAGCTGTTTAAAGGCACAGTCAACTGTATGTAAAGTGTATGTAAAGTTTTGACCCACAGGAATTGTGATACAGTGAATTATAAGTGAAATAATCTGTCTGTGAACGATTGTTGGAAAAATGACTTGTGTCATGCACAAAGTAGATGTCCTCACCGACTTGCCAAAACTATAGTTTGTTAACAATACATTTGTGGAGTGGTTGAAAAACGAGTTTTAATGACTCTAACCCAAGTGTATGTAAACTTCCGACTTCAACTGTACATAGACATGGAATCACTGGCCACTTTAAATAATGGAACACTTTAATAATGTTTACATACTGCTTTACTCATCTCATATGTATGTACTGTATTCTATTCTACTGTATTTTAGTCAATGCCACTCCGACATTGCTCATCTTAATATTGATATATTTCTTAATTCCATTCTTTTACTTTCAGATTTGTGTATTGTAGTGAATTGTTAGATCCTACTGCACTGTTGGAGCTACTGTAGGAACACAAGCATTTCGCTACACCCGCAATAACATCTGCTGATATGTGTATGTAACCAATAACATTTGATTTGATCTGTAATCGCCAAAGGTGCTTCAACAAAGTATTGACTCAGGGGTATGAAGACTTATGTAAATGAGATATTTCTGTATTTTATTTAAAAATAAATGTACTAAACTTTCTAAAAACATGTTTTCACTTTGTCATTATGGGGTATTGTGTGTAGATGGGGGAGAACAAAATATATATTTAATCCATTTTGGATTTAGGCTGTAACACAACAAAATCAAGGGGTATGAATACTTTCTGAAGGCACTGGAGCTCCATTCTTGTGCATTTTATTCCTCCTGTCTTCCAATTTGTTTATATTATACTTTTTAAACTCTGCATCTTTGAGAAGGGCTCGTAAGCATTTCATTGTTAAATCTACACCCGTTGTATTTGGTGCATGTGACAAATACAATTGAATTGGAATGATTGGACGATGCGTGCCTATAAAAAGGGACATTAGCTGCACTGATAGACAGACTTGATCGGTGAGACACATTTAACAGAAGTAACGAAAGAAACAAAAAAGGTCTAGTACCGAACCATTTTTTTCATGTATTGGTATCGAAAAGGTAACAACGTTTTGGTGTATCGTGGAACACTAACACACACAGAAAGTTTGTTCAGCAACACAGCGTTCTCCTAGGTTATACAAAATAATAATAATAATACATGCCATTTAGCTAATGCTTTTTCCCAAAGCGACTTTTAACAGGATATACTTTTGTAGGTGCCAAGCGCATCGATTTGAGTGTGCCAAGAACTGCAATGCTGCTGGGTTTTTCACTCTTAACAGTTTCCTGTGTGTATCAAGAATGGTCCACCATCCAAAGGACATGCAGCCAACTTGACAGAACTATGGGAAGCATTGGAGTCAACATGGGCCAACATCCCTGTGGAAAGATTTTGATGCCTTGGAGAGTCCATACCACAACGAATTGAGGCTGTTCAGAAGGCAAAAGGGGGTGCAACTCAATATTAGGAAGGTATTCCTAATGTTTTGTACACTCGGTGTACATTTTATGTATGGGTGGTCCTGGGAATCGAACCCAATGTCCGGGCATTGCAAGCGTCTTGCTCTACCAACTGAGCTACAGAGGAAAAATTCCCAGTGCTCCCAAAACGTAAACAACACACAACATTTCCACTGACCCGCCCGCCGTTACATCCCATACTCTGTGAACAGGACCAAAGTCACCTCATGCAGCCTGGCAACAAGTAACCTTGGCTTGTGCGAGCCGGAATGGCTCATAGAAGCAGGAGCCCATCTCCTGTTTCTGTAGTGAGGCAGCTTGATGTAGCCTACAAGTACACCCCCTGGACAGGATGCTAGTCTATTGCAGCGCCTTACCCACAATCTATCTCCTTAATGCTGAGTGTCAAGCAGAGACGCACTGGGTACCATTTTTAGAGTCTATGGTATATCCCGGCCGGGGACGAACTCCCAACCTTCCAAGCTCAGGGAGGACACTCAAGTCATGAGGCCACTGAGTTGGTCAACCTGGCAACAAGGGCTCAGACAATTTTTTGCGGTTGTCTTTCAGTTTCTGGAACATTGACAAACAGCTGGTGATCTCGTTAAATATAAATTGCATTTGTCAAATATATTTAATAACGTGCATCGAATTTGAAAGATGTTCATTCTCTGTTAGGGAATTATTGAAAAAATGTCAACTTTGCTTTCATGTAATAATACGCAGTCATTAGTATTCCCACAGACTGAACATGGCTGGTTAGCTACCTAGCCATGTGGCACCACAGACAGCAAATGTCCTAATTTTATCTACATAAAACACCTCCTCGTTTCTGTCCTTTTTCAATGGTTTTCTGTGTATAACAACTTCACCCTTTGACATTTAATTCATACATAGCATTCGAAAAGTATTCAGACCCCTTCCCTTTTTCCACATTTTGTTACGTTACAGCCTTATTCTAAAATGGATTAAATAAAAACATTCCCTCATCGATCTACACACAATATCCCATAATGACAAAGTGAAAATGAGGTTTTTAGAAATTGTTGCAAATTTATTTAAAAAAAGTATTCAGACCCTTTGCTATGAGACTCAAAATTGAGCTCAGGTGCATCCTATTTCCACTGATCATCTTTGAGATTTCTACAGCTTGATTGGAGTCCACCTGTGGTAAATTCAATTGATTGGACATGATTTGGAAAGGCATAAGCTCCCACAGTTGACAGTGCATGTCAGAGCAAAAACCACGCCATGAGGTCGAAGAAATTGTCCGTAGAGCTCCGAGACAGGATTGTGTCGAGCCACAGATCTGGGGAAGGGTACCAAAAAATGTCTGCAGCATTGAAGGTCCCCAAGAACACAGTGGCCTCCATCAATCTTAAATGGAAGAAGTTTGGAACCACCAAGACTCTTCCTAGAGCTGGCTGCCCGGCTAAACTGAGAAGGGCCTTGGTCAGGGAGGTGACCAAGAACCAGATGGTCACTTTGACAGAGCTCCAAAGTTTATCTGTGGAGATGGGAGAAACTTCCAGAAGGACAACCATCTCTGCAGCATTCCACCAATCAGACCTTTATGGTAGTGGCCAGACGGAAGCCACTCGTCAGTAAAATGCACATGACAGCCCGCTGGGAGTTTTCCAAAAGGACCATGACGTTAAGTCTGGAGGAAACATGGCACCATCCCTACGGTGAAGCACGGTGGTGGCAGCATCATGCTGTGGGGATTCTTTTCAGTGGCAGGGACTGGGAGACTAGTCAGGATCGAGGGATACATTTACAGAGAAAAATACAGAGAGAGATCCTTGATGAAAACCTGCTCAGGACCTCAGACTGGGGCGAAGTTTCCCCTTCCAACAGGACACCTATTCTAAGCACACAGCCAAGACAATGCAGGAGTGGCTTCAGGACAAGTCTCTGAATGTCCTTGAGTGGCCAAGCCAGAGCCTGGACTTGAACCTGATCGAACAGCTCTGGAGAGACCTGAAAATAGCTGTGCTGTGACGCTCCCCATCCAACCTGACAGAGCTTGAGAGGATCTGTAGAGAAGAATGGGAGAAACTACCCAAATATAGGTGTGCCAAGCTTGTAGCATCATACCCAAGAAGAATCGAGGCTGTAATCGCTGCCAAAGGTGCTTCAACAAAGTACTGAGTAAAGGGTCTGAACACTTATGTAAATGTGATACTTCATATATTTATTTAAGGCTGTAACAAAACAAAATGTGGAAAATTCAAAAAAATTCAAGGGTCTGAATACTTTCTGAATGCACTGTATTTAACAATGATTTTGCTTGTCAAAGAAAAACAATCACATTCAGTCAGAAATTGGGTCAAGTGGTCAGGGCTACATAAGGTTAATAAAATGGCTCAAGTACAACAGGAAGCAATGCCTAACCCCTGAGTTGCTTCAGACCCTGAAGGATGACTTCCTGTGTGGAATGGTGGTAGACTTCAGGAAACAGCAGAGGGAGCAGAGGGAGCACTCCCCTCTATCACTGTGTCATCTTGTCTACTCTCTGTCCCTAGATGACCTGATAACCCTAAAAGGGGAAACACACACACACACACACACACAAAGAGGGAAAATGGGCAGAGAGAGAGACACAATGGTTTTAACCAATCACACAACTCCCTGCCCTCCAGCCCCCACACACCAACAATAAGGCCTTTGTCTCAGGCAGCTCACACACACACACACACACACACACACACACACACACACACACACACGTGCACACACACGCGCACACACACATCTTGCAGTAAAGGAAACACCATTTCTGGACACAGGACTGGTCTTCAGTGTGTGAGAGAGTGCGTGTGCGTGCATGTCCACCTGGGCACATGACTGCAGCTGCCCCTTCTTTCCCCCTCCCCCATCTCATTTTCTCCCACTCTCACCCTCTCTCTCTGTCTGTAGGTGAGAGGTCACGCACAGCAACATTCCACACTGAAAACGACAGAGCAGTGAAGGGAACAGAGAAGAGAAAAGTGACAAGAGCACTACAGAAGAGAGAAATGATGGGTTCTCATACTGCCATAGAGCCACTAACACACGCTGAGTTGTGTATGTGTATGTACCACTAGACCTTGTGACTGTAGTCATAAAACAGATGTTTGTTTATCCTAAGACAGACTGACTTACAGACTAATTGACAGAAAAGAAAGATGGAAAGAATGAGAGAGAAAGGAAAGAGAGGAACATACAGTAAATAAAAACAGAGAGGTGGAACGAGAGAGGGGGAGAGAGTGGAGGGAAAGGTAGCAGTATGGGGACAGGATCAAGGGCTGATAGGGCAGTGTTGAAAGCAGATCTTCCCACCACACACACACACTCTGACATGCGGGCTCTAGAGGACAGCTGATGGGGAGATCTCGTTTCACTGACAAACACACTTAAGCTTCAAGTGAGAAACAGTGAAAACCAATACTCTACCGCGTTGCCGCCTCTCTGCCCCTTTCCATGTCTCCCCTCTCCCTGCCCTACCTCACCCTCTGCACCTCCGCCCATCTCCCTACTTTCCATGTCTCCCCTCTCCCTGCCCTACCTCACCCTCTGCACCTCCGCCCATCTCCCTACTTTCCATGTCTCCCCTCTCCCTGCCCTACCTCACCCTCTGCACCTCCGCCCATCTCCCTACTTCCCATGTCTCCACATCTCCCTTGCCTCTCCAGGGTAGACCAGATCCCTCCGACGCACACAGGTTACTCAACCAGAGGACTGATCCCAAATGTCGCCCCTAAATCGACACTAGCCCTAACACACAATAATCGACTCAGTCTCTGTGCTGTAGGTAGTCTTACCCACACCTAATTGTCTCTGTGCCGTAGGTAGTCTTACCCACACCTAACTGTCTCTGTGCCGTAGGTAGTCTTACCCACACCTAACTGTCTCTGTGCCGTAGGTAGTCTTACCCACACCTAACTGTCTCTGTGCCGTAGGTAGTCTTACCCACACCTAACTGTCTCTGTGCTGTAGGTAGTCTTACCCACACATAACTGTCTCTGTGCTGTATGTAGTAATACCCACACCGAACTGTCTCTGTGCTGTAGGTAGCCTTACCCACACCTAACTGTCTCTGTGCTGTAGGTAGTAATACCCACACCGAACTGTCTCTGTGCTGTAGGTAGTAATACCCACACCGAACTGTCTCTGTGCTGTAGGTAGCCTTACCCACACCTAACTGTCTCTGTGCTGTAGGTAGTAATACCCACACCTAACTGTCTCTGTGCTGTAGGTAGTAATACCCACACCTAACTGTCTCTGTGCTGTAGGTAGTAATACCCACACCTAACTGTCTCTGTGCTGTAGGTAGTAATACCCACACCTAACTGTCTCTGTGCTGTAGGTAGTAATACCCACACCTAACCGTCTCTGTGCTGTAGCCTTGAAGCTTGTTAGCTGAGGCACCTTCAACAAGTGTGCCAGAACAATGCTACCATTTCCATAGCGAGGTCAGAGGTGAGCAGTCACCATACAGCAAAGACGATGTGTTAGGGGGCTAGAGTTTCACAATCTGTCACCAGTAAAACGCACAGAGATGGCCAAGAAAACACACACACACACACACACACACACACACACACACACACACACACACACACACACACACACACACACACACACACACACACACACACACACACACACACACACACACACACTAGGGCTGGGACAATACCAGTATCACAATCAGGGCTGGGAATTGCCAGGGACCTCACAATATGATATTATCACAATACTTAGGTGCCGATACAGTATGTATTGCAATTTTATATGTATTATGACACTGCGATTGTATTGCGATTTGATGTTCCAAACATATTGGTCACTATACACGGAGTGTACAAAAACATGCTCTTTCCATTACATAGACTATCCAGGTGAAAGTGCTGATCCCTTATTGATGTCACTTCAAATCAGTTTAGATGAAAGGGAGGAGACAGGTTAAAGAAGGATTTTTAAGCCTTGAGACATGGATTGTGCATGTGTGCCATTAAGAAGGTAAATGGGCAAGACAAAGATTTAAGTGCCTTTGAACGTGGTATGGTAGTAGGTGCCAGGTGCACCGGTTTGAGTGTGTCAACAACTGCAAAGCTGCTGGGTTTTTCATGATCAACAGTTTCCCGTTTGTATCAAGAATGGTGCACCACCCAAAGGACATCCAGCCAACTTAACGCATCTGTGGGAAGCATTGGAGTCAACACGGGCCAGCTTCCCTGTGGAACGATTTCAAACATCCTTGTAAAGTCCATGCCCTGATGAATACCTACTTCCGGCACCGACAGAGATGGCCGCCTCGCTTCGCGTTCCTAGGAAACTATGCAGTTTTTTGTTTTTTTACGTGTTATTTCTTACATTAGTACCCCAGGTCATCTTAGGTTTCATTACATACAGTCGAGAAGAACTACTGAACATAAGAGCAGCGTCAACTCACCATCAGTACGACCAAGAATATGACTTTCGCGAAGCGGATCGTGTATTCTGCCTTTCACCCAGGACAACGGAATGGATCCCAGCCGGCGACCCAAAAAAACGACTTCGTAAAAGGGGGAAACGGAGCGGTCTTCTGGTCAGACTCCGGAGACGGGCACATCGTGCACCACTCCCTAGCATTCTTCTCGCCAATGTCCAGTCTCTTGACAACAAGGTTGATGAAATCAGAGCAAGGGTAGCATTCCAGAGGGACATCAGAGACTGTAATGTTCTTTGCTTCACGGAAACATGGCTCACTGGAGAGACACTATCGGAGTCGGTGCAGCCAGCTGGTTTCTCCACGCATCGCGCAGACAGAAACAAACATCTTTCTGGTAAGAAAAGGGGCGGGGGCGTATGCTTCATGGTTAACGTGACGTGGTGTGATCATAACAACATACAGGTAGGTACTCAAGTCCTTCTGTTCACCTGATTTAGAATTCCTCACAATCAAATGTTGACCGCATTATCTACCAAGGGAATTCTCTTCGATTATAATCACAGCCGTATATATTCCCCCCCAAGCAGACACATCGATGGCTCTGAACTAACTTTATTTGACTCTTTGCAAACTGGAATCCATTTATTCGGAGGCTGCATTCATTGTAGCTGGGGATTTTAACAAGGCTAATCTGAAAACAAGACTCCCTAAATTTTATCAGCATATCGATTGCGCAACCAGGGCTGGAAAAACCCTGGATCACTGCTATTCTAACTTCCGCGACGCATATAAGGCCCTGCCCCGCCCTCCTTTCGGAAAAGCTGACCACGACTCCATTTTGTTGATCCCTGCCTACAGACAGAAACTAAAACAAGAAGCTCCCGCGCTGAGGTCTGTTCAACGCTGGTCCGACCAATCTGATTCCACACTCCAAGACTGCTTCCATCACGTGGACTGGGATATGTTTCGTATTGTGTCAGACAACAATATTGACGAATACGCTGATTCGGTGTGCGAGTTCATTAGAACCAGCTGGCCGGTGTGTTTACGGACATATTCAATCAATCCCTATACCAGTCTGCTGTTCCCACATGCTTCAAGAGGGCCACCATTGTTCCTGTTCCCAAGAAAGCTAAGGTAACTGAGCTAAATGACTACCGCCTCACTTCCGTCATCATGAAGTGCTTTGAGAGACTAGTCAAGGACCATATCACCTCCACCCTACCCGACACCCTAGACCCACTCCAATTTGCTTACTGCCCAAATAGGTCCACAGACGATGCAATCTCAACCACACTGCACACTGCCCTAACCCATCTGGACAAGAGGAATACCTATGTGAGAATGCTGTTCATCGACTACAGCTCGGCATTCAACACCATAGTATCCTCCAAGCTCGTCATCAAGCTCGAGACCCTGGGTCTCGACCCCGCCCTGTGCAACTGGGTACTGGACTTCCTGACGGGCCGCCCCCAGGTGGTGAGGGTAGGCAACAACATCTCCACCCCGCTGATCCTCAACACTGGGGCCCCACAAGGGTGCGTTCTGAGCCCTCTCCTGTACTCCCTGTTCACCCACGACTGCGTGGCCACGCACGCCTCCAACTCAATCATCAAGTTTGCGGACGACACAACAGTGGTAGGCTTGATTACCAACAACGACGAGACGGCCTACAGGGAGGAGGTGAGGGCCCTCGGAGTGTGGTGTCAGGAAAATAACCTCACACTCAACGTCAACAAAACTAAGGAGATGATTGTGGACTTCAGGAAACAGCAGAGGGAACACCCCCCTATCCACATCAATGGAACAGTAGTGGAGAGGGTAGCAAGTTAAGTTCCTCGGCATACACATCACAGACAAACTGAATTGGTCCACTCACACAGACAGCATCGTGAAGAAGGCGCAACAGCGCCTCTTCAACCTCAGGAGGCTGAAGAAATTCGGTTTGTCACCAAAAGCACTCACAAACTTCTACAGATGCACAATCGAGAGCATCCTGGCGGGCTGTATCACCGCCTGGTACGGCAACTGCTCCGCCCACAACCGTAAGGCTCTCCAGAGGGTAGTGAGGTCTGCACAACGCATCACCGGGGGCAAACTACCTGCCCTCCAGGACACCTACACCACCCGATGTTACAGGAACGCCATAAAGATCATCAAGGACATCAACCACCCGAGCCACTGCCTGTTCACCCCGCTATCATCCAGAAGGCGAGGTCAGTACAGGTGCATCAAAGCTGGGACCGAGAGACTGAAAAACAGCTTCTATCTCAAGGCCATCAGACTGTTAAACAGCCACCACTAACATTGAGTGGCTGCTGCCAACACACTGACACAACTCCAGCCACTTTAATAATGGGAATTGATGGGAAATTATGTAAAATATATCACTAGCCACTTTAAACAATGCTACCTAATATAATGTTTACATACCCTACATTATTCATCTCATATGTATATGTATATACTGTACTCTATATCATCTACTGCATCTTTATGTAATACATGTATCACTAGCCACTTTAACTATGCCACTTTGTTTACATACTCATCTCAGATGTATATACTGCACTCAATACCATCTACTGTATCTTGCCTATGCCGCTCTGTACCATCACTCATTCATATATCTTTATGTACATATTCTTTATCCCCTTACACTTGTGTCTATAAGGTAGTAGTTTTGGAATTGTTAGGTAGATTACTTGTTGGTTATTACTGCATTGTCGGAACTAGAAGCACAAGCATTTCGCTACACTCGCATTAACATCTGCTAACCATGTGTATGTGACAAATAAAATTTGATTTGAGGCTATTCTGAGAGCAAAAGGGGGTGCAACTCAATATTGGGAAGGTGTTCCTAATGTTTTGTACACTCCGTAGGTCTGCTGCAGAGAGAAAACAGAGAGCATGAGAACTCATTTTGATCAGTCAGGGAAATAAAAGTGCTGAAAACATGTTGGCTCACTATGTGAAACGAAGATGGAGAACAAGTTATAGGATGAAAAATACTGGAGTGGGGAGTTTTGGCACAGATACAGCCGACTAGCACTAGCTAACACTACCTATAGTATTTTTTTGAACAAATCGATCATTGGAGTCAAATATCGATACAATATTGTCCAAAAATATTATTGCGATATGTAACTGTATCGACTTCCCCCTCCCCATCACTAATCGCGATACTCATTAGTATTGTGGCAAGGAAACAAAACACAAAGCAGGTTTAACTTCGGAAAACCTGCCCTAATGTTGGAAACAAGCATCATTGTTGTCATCCAGTCACATTTGTTTATTCTCCAAGCTATATCACACAATATTTGACATACAGCAGGTTTTTAAAGGACCTAAGAGTTTGGTCTGCTTCGTGTTTTCTTTTTTGCCATGGCAAAAATATTGCCTAACTGGTATCATCACAGCCCTAATACACATAGTCCATCCCTCAGGGCAAGACAGCTGAGGGAGTGGAGGCCAGGCCAGACTGCTGTTGTCTCAACCCTGACTCCTTCACATAAAGACACACTATTGGTCTAGTCAACATTCCCCAGCCTGCTCTTGTCTCTGCGACCCCAGAAGGTCAGGCAGGGTCAGAGTTCACCTCGCCTCTGTTTCTGTGCAGCCAGCTTACCAGTGTGTGTGGGGGGGAGTGTGTGTGTGTGTGTGTGTGTGTGAGAGAGTGACCTTGCAGTCTTTCCTTACATTTGAGGTTATGCACTGCAGCACCAGCAGTTCGGATTAGGAAGCAGAAGCGTTTGTGTTTGTTTGTATGTGTGTGTGTGTGGCCATTTTGCACGGTCATACATCCCCTCAGAAGAGCAGGGACGTGTGTGTGTGTGTGTGTGTGTGTGAGGTAATGGGGGGTGGGGTAGACACAGATGGACAGCTGGTGTTTCTGTGATGGTAAATCACTCAGAGGCACCCCCCCCCGAAACACACACACACACACACACAACTCTGCTCCCACCCCCCTCCCTCACACAGAGAAGCGCTCCTCTATATCAGGGATCATCAAGTAGATTCAGCTGCGGGCCAATTCTTTCTTGAGCGGATGGTAAGGGGCTGGAACCTAATTACAAATCATTTGTCAATCGCAAATTGACCACAAGAAGGACAAACAGATATAACATTTGGCTTAAACATAATCATTTCAAACTCTGCTTACATTTGTATATAATTACGTACACTACATGATCAAAAGTATGTGCACACCTGCTCCTCCAACATCTCATTCCAACCAAAATTATGTCCATTAATATTGAGTTGGTCCCCCCTTTGCTGCTATAACAGCCTCCATTGTTCTTGGAAGGCTTCCAATATATGTTGGAACATTGCTGCGGGGACTTGCTTCCATTCAGCCACAAGAGCATTAGTGAGGTTGGGCACTGATGTTGGGTGACTAGACCTGGCTCGCAGTCGGTGTTCCAATTCATCCCAAAGTTGTTTGATGGGGTTGAGGTCAGGGCTCTGTGCAGGCCAATAAAGTTCTTGCACACCGATCGCAAAACAAACCATTTCTGTATGGACCTCAATTTATGCATGGGGGCATTGTCATGCGGAAACAGGAAAAGGCCTTTCCCAAACTGTTGCCACAAGGTTGGAAGCACAGAATTATCAAGAATGCCATATCCCTTCACTGGAATTAAAGGGCCTAGCCCAAACCATGAAAAACAGCCCCAGACCATTATTCCTCCTCCACCAAACTTTACAGTTGCCACTTTTCATTGGGGCAGGTAGTGTTTTAGGGAAATCCGCCAAACCTAGATTCGTCTGTCGAACTGCCAGATGTTGAAGAGTGATTCATCACTCCAGAGAACACATTTTCAGAGTCTAATGGCAGCAAGATTTACACCACTAGAGCCAATGCTTGGCATTGCGCATGGTGATCTTAGGCTTGTGTTCGGCTACTCGGCCATTGAAACCCATTTCATGAAGCTCCCAACAAACATTTATTGTGCTGACGTTGCTTCCAGTGGCAGTCTGTAACTTGGTTGTGAGTGTTGCAACCGAGGACAGACGATTTTACACGATACGTGCTTCAGCACTCAGTGGTCTTGTTCTGTGAGCTCGTGTGGCCAACCACTTTGCGGTTGAGCCGTAGTTGCTCTAGTCATTTCCACATCCCAGTAACAGCACTTACAGTTGACCAGGGCAGCTCTAACAGGGCAGAAATTTGACAAAATGACATGTTGGAAAGGTGGCATCCTATGACGATGCCACGTTGAAAGTTACTGAGCTCTTCATTAAGGTCATTCTACTGCCAATGTTTGTCTATGGAGATTGCATGGCTGTGTGCTTGATCTGTCAGCAACGGGTAAAGCTGAAATAACCGAATCAACTCATTTGAAGGGGTGTCCACATACAGTATTTATACAAAAGTATCTATTTTATGTGTGGGAATACTTTGGAACAGATTTCCAACATTAAAATGACTTGGAGCTGATTTGCTGGTGTCAAACATCATAACATTTACTGTTGAAGTCAGAAGTTTACATACACCTTAGCCAAATACATTTAAACTCTGTTTTTCACAATTCCTGACATTTAATCGTAGTTGAAATTCCCTGTCTTGGGTCAGTTAGGATCGCCACTTTATTTTAAGAATGTGAACTGTCAGAATAATAGTAGAGAATGATTTACTTAAGCTTTTATTTCTTTCATCATATTCCCAGTGGGTCAGAAGTTTACATGCACTCAATTAGTACAGTGCCTTGCGAAAGTATTCGGCCCCCTTGAACTTTGCGACCTTTTGCCACATTTCAGGCTTCAAACATAAAGATATAAAACTGTATTTTTTTGTGAAGAATCAACAACAAGTGGGACACAATCATGAAGTGGAACGACATTTATTGGATATTTCAAACTTTTTTAACAAATCAAAAACTGAAAAATTGGGCGTGCAAAATTATTCATCCCCTTTACTTTCAGTGCAGATAACTCTCTCCAGAAGTTCAGTGAGGATCTCTGAATGATCCAATGTTGACCTAAATGACTAATGATGATAAATACAATCCACCTGTGTGTAATCAAGTCTCCGTATAAATGCACCTGCACTGTGATAGTCTCAGAGGTCCGTTAAAAGCGCAGAGAGCATCATGAAGAACAAGGAACACACCAGGCAGGTCCGAGATACTGTTGTGAAGAAGTTTAAAGCCGGATTTGGATACAAAAAGATTTCCCAAGCTTTAAACATCCCAAGGAGCACTGTGCAAGTGATAATATTGAAATGGAAGGAGTATCAGACCACTGCAAATCTACCAAGACCTGGCCGTCCCTCTAAACTTTCAGCTCATACAAGGAGAAGACTGATCAGAGATGCAGCCAAGAGGCCCATGATCACTCTGGATGAACTGCAGAGATCTACAGCTGAGGTGGGAGACTCTGTCCATAGGACAACAATCAGTCGTATATTGCACAAATCTGGCCTTTATGGAAGAGTGGCAAGAAGAAAGCCATTTCTTGAAGATATCCATAAAAAGTGTCGTTTAAAGTTTGCCGCAAGCCACCTGGGAGACACTCCAAACGTGGAAGAAGGTGCTCTGGTCAGATGAAACCAAAATGGAACTTTTTGGCAACAATGCAAAACGTTATGTTTGGCGTAAAAGCAACACAGCTGAACACACCATCCCCACTGTCAAACATGGTGGTGGCAGCATCATGGTTTGGGCCTGCTTTTCTTCAGCAGGGACAGGGAAGATGGTTAAAATTGATGGGAAGATGGATGGAGCCAAATACAGGACCATTCTGGAAGAAAACCTGATGGAGTCTGCAAAAGACCTGAGACTGGGACGGAGATTTGTCTTCCAACAAGACAATGATCCAAAACATAAAGCAAAATCTACAATGGAATGGTTAAAAAATAAACATATCCAGGTGTTAGAATGGCCAAGTCAAAGTCCAGACCTGAATCCAATCGAGAATCTGTGGAAAGAACTGAAAACTGCTGTTCACAAATGCTCTCCATCCAACCTCACTGAGCTCGAGCTGTTTTGCAAGGAGGAATGGGAAAAAATTTCAGTCTCTCGATGTGCAAAACTGATAGAGACATACCCCAAGCGACTTACAGCTGTAATCGCAGCAAAAGGTGGCGCTACAAAGTATTAACTTAAGGGGGCTGAATAATATTGCACGCCCAATTTTTCAGTTTTTGATTTGTTAAAAAAGTTTGAAATATCCAATAAATGTCGTTCCACTTCATGATTGTGTCCCACTTGTTGTTGATTCTTCACAAAAAAATGCAGTTTTATATCTTTATGTTTGAAGCCTGAAATGTGGCAAAAGGTCGCAAAGTTCAAGGGGGCCGAATACTTTCGCAAGGCACTGTATTTGGTAGCATTGCCTTTAAATTGTTTAACTTGGGTCAAACGTTTAGGGTAGCCTTCCACAAGCTTCCCACAATAAGTTGGGTGAGTTTTGGCCCATTCCTCCTGACAGAGCTGCTGTAAATGAGTCAGGTTTGTAGGACTCCTTGATCGCTCACGCTTTTTCAGTTCTGCCCACAAATTTCCTATGGGATTGGAGGTCAGGGCTTTGTGATGGCCACTCCAATACCTTGACTTTGTTATCCTTAAGCCATTTTGCCACAACTTTGGAAGTATGCTTGGGGTCATTGTCTATTTGGAAGACCAATTTGCGACCAGTCTTTAACTTCCTGACTGATGTCTTGAGATGTTGCTTCAATATATCCACATACTTTTCCTCCCTCATTATGCCATCTATTTTGTGAAGTGCACCAGTCCCTCCTGCAGCAAAGCACCCCCACAACATGATGCTGCCACCCCCGTGCTTCACGGGTGGGATGGTGATCTGCAGCTTGCAAGCCTCCCCCTTTATCCTCCAAACATAACGATGGTCATTATGGGCAAACAGTTCTATTTTTGTTTCATCAGACCAGAGGACATTTCTCCAAAAAATACGATTTTTGTCCCCATGTGCAGTTGCAAACCGTAGTCTGGCTTTTTTATGACGGATTTGGAGCAGTGGCTTCTTCCTTGCTGAGCGGCCTTTCAGGTTATGTCGATATAGGACTCGTTTTACTGTGGATATAGATACTTTTGTACCCGTTTCCTCCAGCATCTTCACAGGGTCCTTTGCTGTTGTTCTGGGATTGATTTGCACTTTTCGCACAAAAGTACGCTCATCTCTAGGAGACAGAACGCATCTCCTTCCTGAGCGGTATGATGGCTGCGTGGTCCCATGGTGTTTATACTTGCGTACTATTGTTTGTACAGATGAATGTGGTACCTTCAGGTGTTTGGAAATTGCTCCCAAGGATGAACCAGACATGTGGAGGTCTACAATTTCTTTCTGAGGTCTTGGCTGATTTCTTTTGATTTTCCCATGATGTCAAGCAAAGAGGCACTGAGTTTGAAGGTAGGCCTTGAAATACATCCACAGGTACACCTCCAATTGACTCAAATTATGTCAATTAGACTATCAGAAGCTTCGAACGCCATTACATTATTTTCTGGAATTTTCCAAGCTGTTTAAAGGCACAGTCAACTTAGTGTTTGTAAACTTCTGACCCACTGGAATTGTGATACAGTGAATGATAAGTGAAATAATCTGTCTGTAAACATTTGTTGGAAAAATTACTTGTGTCATGCACAAAGTAGATGTCCTAACCGACTTGCCAAAACTATAGTTTGTTAACAAGAAATTTGTGGAGTTGTTGAAAACCAAGTTTCAATGACTCCAACCTAAGTGTATGTAAACTACCGACTTCAAATGCATATTTTATTTGGTCAGAAAACTTGGGGGGACAAATAAAATGACCGCCTACAGTTGGGGAACCCTGGTCTACAGGCTAGAACACATGAATAGACCGGCCAGTAGACCAGTCACCCACAGAATTGACAGGTTTGCTAAACGTGGGTGTGACCAATAAAATATGATTTAATTTGATAGACATACTGAAAAACACTGCCCAGGGTACAGCCAACAGCTCATTTACATGTCTTAAGTAACACACACAGCTTTTATGAACTCATCAAGTCCCTCAGGTCACCAACCGCCACCCATTCCTGGGATAAATTCACACATCAAAAGGCACACCACACACACACACCACACAGACACACCACACAGACACACCCACACAGACACACCCACACAGACACACCCACACAGACACACCCACACAGACACACCCACACAGACACACCCCACAGACACACACAGTGCTCAGGGGACCACCAAGCATACAGGCTGCCGAGGTGAGATAAGTGTTTATGTCCAAAGCCAGGACACACTTAGGCACTCAAAATACACGCACACACAAGGGGGGGAGAGAGAGAGAGAGAGAGAGAGAGAGACACACACAAGGAGAGAGAGAGACACACACACAAGAGGAGAGAGAGAGAGACACACACACAAGGGGAGAGAGAGAGAGACACAAACACAAGGGGAGAGAGAGAGAGAGAGAGACACACACACAAGGGGAGAGAGAGAGAGAGACACACACACAAGGGGAGAGAGAGAGAGAGACACACACACACACACAAGGGGGGAGAGAGAGAGAGAGAGACACATACACACACACAAGGGGAGAGAGAGAGAGAGAGAGAGACACACACACACAAGGGGAGAGAGAGAGAGAGACACACACACACACACACACAAGGGGAGAGAGAGAGAGAGAGAGAGACACACACACACAAGGGGAGAGAGAGAGAGAGACACACACACACACAAGGGGAGAGAGAGAGAGAGAGAGAGAAACACACACACAAAGACAGACTGGACTGCTTTAACAGCTACTCCTTATCTCTGTCCACAGATAGTGAGATGGATTAACAGCTAAATCTGGCACACACACTCTGACCACAATCCCGGCTCTGTGTGTGTGTGTTGGACTGCTAACTGAATGTGTCAGGGAGAGTGATGCAGGGGTTGACCCAAGGTTCATTATACCAGAACACACACATTCATCTTCCACTACTAACACACACACCATTTACTGATTTGTGTGACAGAACATACACCACATCACTTACTGTGCACTGTGAATCTGATAATAATTCTCTCTCTCCTCCCCCCTACCCTCCCCCTCATACACACCTCTCGCCCTGAAGGGGCCTCTTAACCAGGTTCTCCATATGCCCGTCTCCCCCCTCTCTCTATGGCTCACGTTCTGGCCTCTCCTCTACTCTCTGTCACCATCTGCCACTTCACAACAGAGAGATGAAAGAGAGAGGCAGGGAAAGATATAAAGACAGAGAGAGGTGGTTAGAGAGATAGAGAGAGAGAAAGAAAGAAAGAAAAGAAAGAAAGAGGGAGGGAGAGAGAAAGAGAGAGGGCAGCCCCAGACTGCCTCTCTTACACACACACACACACACACAGTTCCAGTCTATATTACAATGATAGCTAACAGCTGAATGGAGGGATAGAAGAGAAAGGAGAATAGGAAAAGGAGAGAGAAGGGAAGGGAGAAATAGTGGGATAGACTAGAGGTAAGGAGAGAGAGAGAGAGAGAGAGAGAGAGAGAGAGAGAGAGAGAGAGAGAGAGAGAGAGGGGGGGGGGGGGGGGGGGGGGAGAAGATGACAACAACCCATTGCAACCCAGTCAGTGAGCATGCTCACTCCTGTCCCTGACACCACGGCAGCAACTGCCAATTTTAGCAGAGAGACAGACAGGATGAGAGGGAGATCGTTCTGGATCAGAGGGTCAAAGTGCAAGTTTGCTCTAAACACACACACACACACACAGCAAACACTACACTCCCCTAGGGACCTGAACAGACATTACACAGAGCCCTACAGTGACACCAAAGGTGGCTGTGTGAGAGAGGAGGAGGGTTAGAGAGACAGCAGAGGCCACGTGCTGATTTCATTAGAGGAGAGACAGAGAGAGAGAGAGGTCTGTGACCACAAATGAAGAGCAGAGACCAGCTGTCAGTGGTTGATGTCAGCTCTATTCAAAATCAAATCAAATGTTATTGGTTACATACACATATTTAGCAGATGTTATTGCTGGTGTAGCGAAATGCTTGTGTTTCTAGCTCCAACAGTGTAGTAATATCTAACAATTTACAACAATACACACAAATCTAAAAGTAAAATAATCCAATTAAGAAATATATAAATATTAGGACAAGCAATGTCAGTGTGGAATTGACTAAAATACAGTAGAATAGAATACAGTATATACATATGATATGTGTAAAGCAGTATGTCAACATTATTAAAGTGACTAGTGTTCCATTATTTAAAGTAGCCATTGATTCCATGTATATGTACATAGGACAGCAGCCTCTAAGGTGCAGGGTTGAGTAACCAGGTGGTAGCCGGCTAGTGATGGCTATTTAACAGACCGATGGCCTTGAGATTGAAAAACAGCTTCTGTCTCTCGGTCCCTGCTTTGATGCACTTGTACTAACCTCGCCTTCTGGATGATAGCGTGGTAAACAGGACGTGGCTCGGGTGATTGATGTCCTTGATGATCGTTTTGGCCTTCCTGTGACATCGGCTGCTGTAGGTGTCCTGGAGGGCAGGCAGTGTGCCCTCAGTGATGCGTTGGGCAGACCGCACCATGCTCTGGAGAGCCCTGCGGTTGCGGGGGGTGCAGTTGCTGTACCAGGCAGTGATACAGCTCGATGGGATGCTCTCAATTGTGCATCTGTAAAAGGTTGTGAGGGTCTTACAGGCCAAGCCAAATTTCTTCAGTTGAGGCGCTGTTGCACCTTCTCCAACACACTGCCTGTGTGGGTGGACCATTTCAGATAGTCAGTGATATGTACGGCGAGGAACTTGAAGCTTTCCAACTTCTCCACTGCGGTCCCGTCGATGTGGATAGGGGCATGCACCCTCTGCTTTTTCCTGAAGTCCATGATCAGCTCCTTTGTTTTGTTGATGTTGCGGGAGAGGTTATTTTCCTGGCACCATTCTGCCAGAACCCTCACCTCCTCCCTGTAGGCTGTCTCGTCATCGTTGGTAATCGGGTCTACTATGGTTGTGTCGTCTGCAAACTTGATGATTGAGTTGGAGGCGTGGTCATAAGTGAACAGGGAGTACAGAAGAGGGCTGAGTACACATCCTTGTGGGGCCCCTGTGTTGAGAATCAGCCTGTGTGTGTGTGTGTGTGTGTGTGTGTGTGTGTGTGTGTGTGTGCCCCTGAATGACCGGTTTCAATTACATATAAACTTTGACCCTATGTATTGTAGCGAAGGAAGCAAAGGAGCTACAGAGAGAGAGCTGAGAGAGAGGGAGATATACAGTGCCTTGCGAAAGTATTCGGCCCCCTTGAACTTTGCGACCTTTTGCCACATTTCAGGCTTCAAACATAAAGATATAAAACTGTATTTTTTTGTGAAGAATCAACAACAAGTGGGACACAATCATGAAGTGGAACGACATTTATTGGATATTTCAAACTTTTTTAACAAATCAAAAACTGAAAAATTGGGCGTGCAAAATTATTCAGCCCCCTTAAGTTAATAATTTGTAGCGCCACCTTTTGCTGCGATTACAGCTGTAAGTCGCTTGGGGTATGTCTCTATCAGTTTTGCACATCGAGAGACTGACATTTTTTTCCCATTCCTCCTTGCAAAACAGCTCAAGCTCAGTGAGGTTGGATGGAGAGCATTTGTGAACAGCAGTTTTCAGTTCTTTCCACAGATTCTCGATTGGATTCAGGTCTGGACTTTGACTTGGCCATTCTAACACCTGGATATGTTTATTTTTTAACCATTCCATTGTAGATTTTGCTTTATGTTTTGGATCATTGTCTTGTTGGAAGACAAATCTCCGTCCCAGTCTCAGGTCTTTTGCAGACTCCATCAGGTTTTCTTCCAGAATGGTCCTGTATTTGGCTCCATCCATCTTCCCATCAATTTGAACCATCTTCCCTGTCCCTGCTGAAGAAAAGCAGGCCCAAACCATGATGCTGCCACCACCATGTTTGACAGTGGGGATGGTGTGTTCAGCTGTGTTGCTTTTACGCCAAACATAACGTTTTGCATTGTTGCCAAAAAGTTCAATTTTGGTTTCATCTGACCAGAGCACCTTCTTCCACATGTTTGGTGTGTCACAAGGTGGCTTGTGGCAAACTTTAAACAACACTTTTTATGGATATCTTTAAGAAATGGCTTTCTTCTTGCCACTCTTCCATAAAGGGCAGATTTGTGCAATATACGACTGATTGTTGTCCTATGGACAGAGTCTCCCACCTCAGCTGTAGATCTCTGCAGTTCATCCAGAGTGATCATGGGCCTCTTGGCTGCATCTCTGATCAGTCTTCTCCTTGTATGAGCTGAAAGTTTAGAGGGACGGCCAGGTCTTGGTAGATTTGCAGTGGTCTGATACTCCTTCCATTTCAATATTATCGCTTGTACAGTGCTCCTTGGGATGTTTAAAGCTTGGGAAATATTTTTGTATCCAAATCCGGCTTTAAACTTCTTCACAACAGTATCTCGGACCTGCCTGGTGTGTTCCTTGTTCTTCATGATGCTCTCTGCGCTTTTAACGGACCTCTGAGACTATCACAGTGCAGGTGCATTTATACGGAGACTTGATTCCACACAGGTGGATTGTATTTATCATCATTAGTCATTTAGGTCAACATTGGATCATTCAGAGATCCTCACTGAACTTCTGGAGAGAGTTTGCTGCACTGAAAGTAAAGGGGCTGAATAATTTTGCACGCCCAATTTTTCAGTTTTTGATTTGTTAAAAAAGTTTGAAATATCCAATAAATGGCGTTCCACTTCATGATTGTGTCCCACTTGTTGTTGATTCTTCACAAAAAAATACAGTTTTATATCTTTATGTTTGAAGCCTGAAATGTGGCAAAAGGTCGCAAAGTTCAAGGGGGCCGAATACTTTCGCAAGGCACTGTACCAATGACCTAAGATCCATTCACTTCTGTACTAGTACACACACACACTCAATACTGCGCACATAATGAGATGCTTGGGCACAAGATGGCTGCTCTCCAGGGAAAAGAGAGAGTCAGCGAGGTGCTGGGTGTATGAAAGGAACAAACACACACACACACAGCAAGCTGCATAGTGTATGAGAAGAGCTGAGCACACAGCAAGTCAACACAGGTTAATGACTCTAGAAGAGACTACCACACACACACAAAAATGTATTTATACACACACTGTCAGAAAACCCATTAAGTGGTGTTGTAGGGGGGTGGAGTGATGGCATCTCATTTAAACAGCAATACTGGTCTTTCTATCAATCACTCCTCAAACTTTCGGTCTTTGGAAATGTGTTAAGACATGGACAGTCAACCCAGAATATATCTATCTATATACACCCACAATAAGACTCAATCATGGTCACTCTTACTGACTGTTGTGGCTGCTTTGCATGATGTATTGCTGTCTCTACCTGCTTTCCCTTCGTGCTGTTGTCTGTGCCCAATAATGTTTGTGCCATGTTTTGTGCTGTTACCATGTTGTTGTCATGTTGTGTTGCTACCATGCTGTGTTGTCATGTGTTGATGCCTTAGGTCTCTCTTTATGTAGTGTTGTCTATCTTGTCATGATGTGTGTTTTGTCCTATATTTTTAATTCCAGCCCCTGTCCCCGCAGGAGGCCGTCATTGTAAATAAGAATTTGTTCTTAACGGACTTGCCTAGTTAAATAAAAAATAAAATAACGATAGCTATACAATCGGAACATATCCATCAACATAAACGTACCTTCTCAGTTGCTATAGGCAACAGCAGACGAGAGCCAAATTCATCACACAAGAAAACCCTCAAACAGTCAATCCAACACAGGTAACGTTTAAAGGATATTTACAGTACAACTATTCAACAACATATTTTAAACTATCAGAATCTGATCAGATCAATAGGGATGGGATCTCTCCTTACAAGCACAATTTGATAAGCATCTAGATACATGGGCTCCGATACGATGCAGGAATGAGACTTTTAGTTCAAAACGATTCGATTAGTGGAACGAACCGATGTGATTAGGTTCAATTCGATATGATATGTTTTTCATAACTGAGTAAAATTTCAGGTCTGCTAAGCACAAACTTGAACGTTGTGAAAATTCTGTGTACCTTCCGGCGCGCGTTTACTGTGAACACTGGTTTTACCCGCTTTAAGTTAGTTTTAACAGTAGTCAAGTAGGCTACCGCGGCTATTGGATCAAAATGTAGACCTACCAGTGGTCTACCATCAAAAACAATGGAGAAAATGCATCCAATAATATTTTAACATGGAAATAGCTGGTCTATCATTCAGCCTACAGTAGCAGCCAATGTGTGGTGTTCAATGTAGGCCTACATTCCATGAGACTTTTGAAAAAACATGCAGGGCTTGACATGACTGTTTATCCACTTGTCCTTCAGACAAGGAGGTGACTGAAAAGGTTGTTGTGTTGTTTGATGCAAGAAACTACTTCACAAAATAAAATGCATCATTATTACCATACCATTATTACAGATAATCAGACAAATTACATTACCCTCTGCCTATTGACTACTTAGCTTATTCAAGCCTGTCTCAAAAGACAAAAAAAAAAAGTTGTGACTCACTTTTCAAAGATGTCTAGAAATGTAGTAAGCAATCACTCCCCCATTGATGACAACAAATTATCTATAACGGGGCTAATAACTCTCTAACTAGTAAAGGATATGAACAAATGTACACATGTTGCTCTGTTGCTCTCGCACATGTTGCTCTCGCTTTGATCTTAAAACAAGCACATCTACTCACGACCGCTCATGCTGTAAAAACAGTCCAGTTCAAAGTGAATGGCACAGACCTCATATATGGCAATGATCTATTT
This sequence comes from Oncorhynchus mykiss, assembly GCF_013265735.2. Taxonomy (NCBI): domain Eukaryota; kingdom Metazoa; phylum Chordata; class Actinopteri; order Salmoniformes; family Salmonidae; genus Oncorhynchus; species Oncorhynchus mykiss. The sequence continues at coordinate 61,318,563 of NC_048575.1, forward strand.
GCATATAGGCCTACTGCAGCTCTGATTGGTTATGACTCACCGGTCTGTGTAGCGTATGGGCCTCAGTCGTGCCTGTCAATGTAATAGAATCCTACCTCAAAGCGTTCTGCCTACAACAAAATCTATTGCATACTTAGTTTTGCATACTAAGTCTTGCATTGCTCGTTTTGTTTCGGTATGTGATATTGAAAGTAGCTAATATTGCAGTGATTCGATCACATTTCCCACAGTAAAGGGAAACGTAACTAATGGGGAAAACACTAAAAAATTTAAGTGAAGTTCATATTGCTGATATTTCTTCTGCGTGACAGTCACACAGCTTAGAGGGAACATTGTATAGCAGATTAAAATGTTTTGAGCTAGTAATATTTCAATAATTATATTTAGAAACTAGCTATGACATACATAGCCAATTAATATAACAGCTTTGGAGTTCACCTGTCTCAAAAGCGAATGGTTTTTAGCGTTTGGAAAATTACGGAGGACTGAGCTCTTCTCCTGTTCCAATCAGTGTGGCTCGCAAAAATGATTGCTGTCCTTTTTATGAAATTACACATTTAACCTGTTCATGTAAAAATGACCGAATGCACTGACTGTTTGAACCTGGCAATCGAAAAGCCCCAATCAGCAGTTAGATGTGCAATCAGCAAGATGTAAGTTGTGTCCACTCCGGTAGCCTACACAGCTAAAACACTATTTGACAGTGCTTTTGGTAACAATGACCCATAAAAATGACATTGGTCGTCCCTATATTAGTAAACTGATTATTATTGTATTTTTTTTGTGAAGGTTCAGAGCAGACAGACCATAATGTTCAAAAAGTACATATGCAAAGAAATAGATGTTTTTTTAATAAGCATTATTTTTGCCATCTCATCTCCCCTCTACCTCCCCCTTCTTAGTAGGTGCGACCCATTCCTATTCCCCCCTCCCTCCTTTGGCTCATGCTGTGGATATATCTATGCACAAAACATCATGGATAACTCATCTTGGGTTTGTATAATTGTTTGTGGGAACAAGGCACACACGGATAGAATCAGCCTGCATACATCAATATTCGATACAGATATTCAAAATACAATTCATGAATTCAAACATAATTGCATTATAATATCTCATAATAAGCTTTTGAACTTTTTGACTACTCTATTAAATGTATCTAATGTTGTTTCCTTGGCACCATCTGGTCACCAACATTATTTTTGCAGCGGTCAGTCCAGACAACCATACAAGTTTCTGGGGAACTGTGAGAGTCAGTGAAGTGAAGAGTCATCGTTCAACAACAGTATATTTGGAAGATAAACTTTTTCCTAATCTGTATTCTGTTGGTAGTCTTTAAGATCTATATTTCATACAGTAACTGTTCCCATTGATTTACGGATGGCTTCTAGTAGTTTTTTTTATATTTATATGAAGTGACTTCGGAAACTATTCAGACCCTTTGACCTTTTCCACATTTTGTTACGTGTCACGACTCCCGCCGAAGTTGGCTCCCCCGCCAGTTCGGGTGGTGCTCGGCGGTCGTCGTCACCGGCCTGCTAGCCGCCACCGATGCCTTTCCTTCTCCCTCATCAATCTACACACAATACCCCATAATGACAAAGCAAAAACAGGTTTTTTGAAATGTTGGCAAATTTATACAAAATAAAAAAAACTGAAATATTACATTTACATAAGTATTCAGATCCTTTATTCAGTACTTTGTTGAAGCACCTTTGGCAGCGATTACTGCCTTGAGTCTTCTTGGGTATGACGCTACAAGCTTGGCACTCCTTTCTCCCATTCAACTCTGCAGATCCTCTCAAGCTCTGTCAGGTTAGATGGGGAGCGTCGCTGCACTGCTATTTTCAGGTCTCTCCAGAGATGTTCGACCATGTTCAAGTCCGGGCTCTGGCTGGGCCATTCAAGGACATTTAGAGATTTTTCCCGAAGCCACTCATTAGTTGTGTGCTTAGGGTCGTTGTCCTGTTGGAAGGTGTACGTTGGCCCCAGTCTGAGGTCCTATGCGCTCTGGAGAAGGTTTTCATCAAGGACCTCTCTGTACTTTGCTCTGTTCATCTTTCTCTCAATCTTGACTAGTCTCCCAGTCCCTGCCACTGAAAAACATCCCCACAGCATTGCTTCTCATGGTTTGAGTCTTTAGGTGCCTTTTGGCAAACTCCAAGTGGGCTGTCATGTGCCTTTTACTGAGGAGTGTTTCTGTCTGGCTACTCTACCATAAAGGCCTGATTGGTGGAGTGCTGCAGAAATGGTTGTCTTTCTGGAAGATTATTCCATCTCCACAGAGGAACTCTAGAGCTCTCTCAGAGTGACCATCGGGTTCTTGGTCACCTTCCTGACCAAGACCCTTCTCCCCCGATTGCTCAGTTTGGCCGGGTGGCCAGCTCTATGAAGAGTCTTGGTGTTCTTGGGGACCTTCAATGCTGCAGAAATGTTCTGGTACCCTTCCCCTCGACACAGTCCTGTCTTGGAGCTCTACGGACAATTCCTTCGACCACATGGCTTGGTTTTTGCTTTGACATGCACTGTCAACTATGGGACCTGATATAGACAGGTGTGTGCCTTTCCAAATCATGTCCAATCAATTGAATTTGCCACTCCAATCAAGTTGTAGAAACATCTCAAGGATGATCAATGGAAACAGGATGCACTTGAGCTCAATTTCAAATCTCATAGCAAAGAGTCTGAATACTTCTGTAAATAAGGTATTGTTTTATATTTTTATAAATTTGCAAAATCAAAAAAACTGTTTTTACTTTGTCATTGAGGGGTATTGTGTATAGATTGCTGAGGAAAATGTTTTATTTCATCCATTTTAAAATAAGGCTGTAACGTAACAAAATGTGGAAAAGGTCAAGAGGTCTACTTGTGTTCTGACTACCTAACAACTCAGTAAGTGGATGGAGTGGGAGTGATTTAATATTGCCAAAGCTATTTTACAAACATCTGAATGCTGAAGTTGCCGCGCAGATGTAGCCTACGTATATTAGAACAGGGATAGGGTAGCCCTACCTCTCGTTGGCGCGAGCAGCTGTGTCTCCCGCACGGTGCACAGTTATTATCTGATTTGTAGATCAATGTTATACACAGTTATATGCATAAACGTTTGATATCCTGAAGGAGAGGATGCATCAACTCAGTCACAACAGATGAGGTATTTTCAGAATAAGGCAGAAAAAAAATAAGATTAAAAAACATCTGTGAATTTGAGATTAGTAACGTTTGAGTCTGTTTCCTTACCGATGCACGCTTCATTTGGATTGGTCTGGATTCCCTTGGACCGATGCACTTGCATCTTAAACATTTGAACATCTTAAACACTTAAACATTTGATGCGTATCCGTGAATTGTTACATCCCTACTGATCATCTCTTTGGGCAACACAACCAAACAATCAGCTCTAAACTGCTGATTAACATTTCAAAATGCTTCAGCATCATTTAAAGCTACATTAGCAACAGTGTATTCATACCAGTAACGTATCTAAAAGGCATCCTTACCCTCTTCCTAGGGGGTCCCTTGTCCTGCGCTGCACGGCCCCCTAGCCGGCCCCCTCGGCCCTCCCCTGAGGGGGGCCTGATGGTCATCCGGATCTCCGGGGGACAGATGTAGTTCTCCAGACTCTTGGGGGGCTTCTTGGTGCGTTTGGTGGTTTGGATCTTCAGCTTCAGACTCCCCTCCTGGAAGCTGGCTTCTTTGATGGAGAACTCCTGCTCCTCTAGCCCCTCCCCTTCTCCATGGGACCCCCAGCGCTCACCCATCACATCACCAATGACCTCATCACACCGCGACGCAGGCCCCAGATCCGCCCTTTCCGGTTCTTTCTCTTCAGGCTCAGCCCTTCCACCTCCTAATTCTGCCTCCTTAGGTCGGGCTGAGCTAACCAGATCCCTCGACTCCATCCACACTCCCACCAGAACCAGTCAGGATCCAGAGAGCGGCGGCAGCTAGCCAATAGGTTTGCAGAGAGTGGCTGTCAGTCAGAGTGGGTTGCCTTAGGAACGTTAGCTACTGTTTCTGGATTGGTTCTCCCACAGGAACACATGTAATCCAACAAGGCCAAACTACAGAGAGAGGAGAGAGAGAGAAATTACTATCAAAACTTTGAAACATACCATTTGTAGTGGCAGTAAGGATTTGAGTCCAAAACGTGTACACGCCCGCACAGCAGTGTTCTAGAAAATTGAACTGTTGGCTTTTTTTATACCTTTGGAATTCTCAGTGCAGCTCAAGCAACTTCTCCAAATGTCAACACATTCAAATGAATACAGGACGCGCACGCAGATCTGCGTTGGTTTGGAATTTTGGGGAGGTGAGCGGTCGGCTGTGCATCCCCCGCTGTGCATCCCCCGTGGACGGTGGTCTCAGCCGCATAGCTATGTCACAATGGGCCGCCGGACTATCGCGGCTCTGCGTTTGTGGACTCTGAATTACGCTTTAGTGTCTCAGAGTTTAAGACTGGTGCATGAGCAGGCAGAGAGCTGTGCAGGCATGCCATACACACTCATTTACATTTTACACTGTGTAAACAACATTTCACACACACACACACACTTTCTCTCTTTCTCCCCACCCTCTCTTTCTCTCTCCTTCACTCTCTCAATGTAAAATGAAGACATTCCTCTCCAGCTCTCTAAAGGGAGGGTGAAGCTAGCCTGAGGACACAAGAACAAAAGCTGCAGATTGAGATGAAAAAGCTGACGGCTCTTTTTTCCTTTTCTCCTTCAGCAGAGGGAGGGAATTGCGTAGACTGAGAGGGAGAGGGGGAGGGGGAAGGTACATTATTTTTCCAGATGTGGTTTACTAGCTGATCTCGAAAAAAACTGAGTCTGACCTGTTTCACACACACACATACTCACACATCCATAGAGACACTGCGGCACTCAAGGATCAGAGTTGTCCACCTATAATGTCATTTCTGCTCTCTAGGGAAGAGGGTGTGTTTGTTTCAGACTCAGCACAAACACACATAAAGCCCTGTCACTCAGTGAGCCAGTCAGACTACCACCAGTATTACATCCATCTCTCAGTAGACATGTCTAATCCAACTGAGAGATGTGTATGTACAAAGCCTAAACACACACACACACACACACACACTTTTCTTCCATGAACAAATACACACAAAAACAGCGACCAAAACAAACAGTACACTTCACACTCCAGCTCCTGTGAGTCCCATCCCTCACACCGACATGAGCCACGTTTAACAAACATTGTATTGTTTCAAAGGATATGTTCTGTGTACATTAAGTCTTTATTTGACCTTAAAAGTAATCTATGGGTCAGGAGAAACTGTAATCCACGATTTGAATTTATTGAAATAAACCTCAGCTACACTTGTCATCTGCACATTTCATACTGAGAGTTTATGTACTTAAGGTTTGGGTTAGCGTGTACTTCAGGCTCCTGTATGTGTGTGTGTGTGTTAGCCCCTGGATCAGCCTCCCGTCCTGTACAGCTGATCCCCTGTTGTCATGTTAGCCAACAGGCCTTGGAGGTCTTAAATGCTCTGCTCACAGTGGGTTTGGATAACCAGCATAATACACTATAGAGTTTCAGACTATCAGAGTATGACTGTACACACACACACACACACAGCTCTGGCAGTATGTCCCTGTTTGGTCCTCTCTGTCGGGTTTGGTCCTCTCTGACTCGGCCCAATGGCATCTTTTAAACCCCCCTGTATGTGTGTGCGTGTGTGTGCAGTGACTGGGCCCTAAGGCATGTATTAAAGCCACCCCAAATGTGTCTGTGCTCATGGACCAGGACTCTCCCTTGGAACAATGAGAGGAAAACAAGGACAGCTGCCAAATCCAACCACATAGCAACAAATCCAGTGACCAACCAGATCCTCTGAGGAGGACACAACAGCAGTCTCTACACTGCTCTGTCTACACTAAATGGTATCATTTACAAGACCTTAAGAAGACATTTGCAACTGAGGCAAAACCATATCAAACAGCTAGATGATTCCACATCTCCAGCTCCATGTAGCTTTGAATAGACTTAGGAAAAAGTATTGTTTTTTTTACACTTGAAGTTCATTAATACACAACTAATAAGACCTATGGAGTAGAGTATAGTTTTACCAACCCCGCTATTACTTACTTCTGTTCAGGCTCAGTGTCCGCTCTGGAGCATGAAGTCACAAGGTCTGCTGGGCGGCTACTGAGTAGCAACCTAGCGATTCCAAAAGCCCTGGTCTGCCCTGTCAATTACGGTCGCCAGAACAGAGCTGTTTTAGAGCTGTTGGGCTCTAAAATTAGTTTATTGTTATCAAGTTCGATCCCCACAGTGAATTATTTTAAAGTTTGTTACAAATCAAGATATTTAATGAAATAGTGATAGTGATCCTTTCTGACTGCTACATTTGTTGTCACACAGGACCACGTGCTGGCAGACCAATCACGGGCCGGCAGGCTACCAGGAAGCTCCGGTTGACTCTCTCAGGCAGGATGAAAATGACTACATCAACCATGAGCCTTTGCTAGTTACAGCCACTTTCACCATGATCCTTACAAAATGTTGTGGTGTGCAATTCAACCACATTGAGCAATATGGTGCGCTTCAAATTCAAATAGTTCCAGCTTCATGCGCCATCGGGAGGTTTCCATAGGAATACGTAGATGACGTCAGCGCTGTCACTATGTACTGGTCTATGCTTTAATGTCTATGCTTCTGTTACTGGAAATGAGGCTGTGTTTATGTTAGGATGACCCTTACTGAGCCTCTCTCGCTCTGAGCCTCAGACTCTCACACAGACACACACCTCTCTGTATGCCGTGTAGACAGCAGGGTGATTGTGAGAGGCCAGACTGGCTGCATAAATAGCTTTATTATGTTCCTAACGCTGCCAGCTCTACCCACAGTTTCCCTCTAACCAGCATAAGGCCTTTCCTTCACTGTGTGTGTGTGTGTGTGTGTGTGTGTGTGCAGAAAATGGACCGTCTTTGGCAGTAATAGGACAGAATTTAGACTATTAAAATCTTTCATTTTCATCAACTACTACTCCCAACACGTACTTGAAGAGCACTTTGATGAAAGCTATGATCCTCTTCCTTGTGCATATGGGTATAAGATAGAGAGAGGGAGAAAGAGAGAGAGAGGCCCAGCCGAAACACAACCTTTTAAGGCTGCAAACCCAGCAGCCTTAGGCGGACTCAGAAATAGCTCCCGCAAGCACGTACATGCACACGCACACGCACACACACTGAGTATGATGGCTCTTGTAGAGGATTTGGTTTCTTTTGGTGTAGGAGTGTTGCAGACTCATACATCTGATGCCAGCTACTCTCTCTCTCGCCCTCCTCCCGACTGTCTCTTTAACAGAGATAGGTGGATGAGGATAAAAGGATGGAACTGGCCGTAGAGACTGATCTGTAGAGACTGATCTGTAGAGACTGATCTGTATAAACCAGTGGCTCCCTAACAGTTGGCTGCTGCTATGAGACTGTATCCTGGCTAAAAACCTTGATTCTGTTAACTAGTTGAACCATGGTTTAAGAGGATGTGATCTGTCCCCCATAACACACACAAAGAGAGACTGAGCTGGTTAAAACATTCTTAGACATCATGTGAGAGTAAGATAACACAGGTCTTAGTGGCTGTGGTTGCATAATGCCCCTGATAAAGTCACACACCCAGCATTAATCTAATAGACTAAAGCAGTTCCTGATGTTTTACCAGTCTGAGTTCCTGCTGAGACCCCCCAACCCTGTGTGTGTATGTGTGTGTGTGTTTTTGCAAGTGTGCGGGCATGCATGCGACATGGCTTACTCTGCTATCCCTGATCACAGAACCAAAGGACAGACAGGTCCTCAACATTCACATTGCCATTGAGGCTCTGCATTAGTCTGCTGTATGAGCATGGCTGGTAGGACAGTAGATGAATGTTAAACCACTTCAAATGCAGCAGGAGACACAAAATGGCTGTAAGTGAAAACACCTAACCCTCTACCATACCCCCTCTCTCCCTTCCCTCTACCTCACCTCCCTCATCTCCCTTCTGTCTGCCTCCTCCCTCTCTGCCAGAAGGTGTTCCTGTACTGATACGCAGCTCAGAGACCGCCAACAGTTAGATTTGTCCCTGGATCTCTTTCCTCTATTCCCCCTCTCTCCCTTGCCCCTCTGACCAGCTCTTTCTCTTCCCCCTCTCTCTACCCCACCCCTTCCCCCATCTTACTGCCTCCCTCCCTCCCTCTCTATCCTCTCTCTACCCCCCCTCCCCCATCTTGCTGCCTCCCTCCCTCCCTCTCTATCCTCTCTCTACCCCCCCTCCCCCATCTTGCTGCCTCCCTCCCTCTCTCTCTCCAGTCTTGGCTGGGGTCCAGTGTTACCCAGAGGAGAGGGAACACAGGGGACATCTGGCCACACTCCTCTCCTCTGTTTCACATCACTTCAGATGGAGAAAAACAAGCAGAGAAAGCCAGTGTAGCCGATTAGGTCTCACTTTACAATAAGTGTCCTTAATACCTATGCACTGGCAGGTACAGTCGATGGGTCTGCTTTTGGCTCAGGTCTCAAACCAGAATTACTATCACAGCTGGACCAACCTTAACAATTTTCACATTTGAGAGAGAGTACCCATGAACTCTTAAAGGGTGCCCTGTCACAGGTCTAGGTTCCCCTATGATTCCAACACTGGCCCTAACAGTTAGCCTGCCTAGATCATGGGCTTTGAATTTGCTCCAGGAATCCAAACTGATTCCAAATGGTGAGAGCCTCTGTTAGTACGCTACTGTAGTCCACCATCCAAGATGTTTCCAGTTGCCATGACAACAAGAAGCCCCACACCACACATATCAGATACAGCGCCTTCAAAAAGTATTCACACCCCTCGATTTTCCACATTTTGTTGGTTTTACAGCCTGAATTTTTGATTGATCAAACTTAGATTTTGTCACTGGCCTACACACAATTCCCCACAATGTCAAAGAGGAATCATGTCTTTCTAAAATGTTACAAATTAATATAAACTGAAAAGCTGAAATGTCTTGAGTCAATAAGTATTTAAACTAGGGATATTTTCCTTGCCAAAAAAAACAATACCGATAACCAATATAAAAATGTTAGCGGCCTTTTAAGAATTCTAGTACAGCCAGTACACACACACACACACAGACCAAAAAGTTGTTTTGTTGTCATTTACGTACACTACCGTTCAAAAGTTTGGGGTCACATAGAAATGTCCTTGTTTTTGAAAAAAAAACATTTTTTGTCCATTAAAATAACATCTAATTGATCAGAAATACAGTGGGGCAAAAAAGTATTTTGTCAGCCACCAATTGTGCAAGTTCTCCCACTTAAAAAGATGAGAGGGGCCTGTAATTTTCAACATAGGTACACTTCAACTATGACAGACAAAATTAGGGAAAATCACATTGTAGGATTGTTTATTAATTTATTTGCAAATTATGGTGGAAAATAAGTATTTGGTCACCTACAAACAAGCAAGATTTCTGGCTCTCACAGACCTGTAACTTCTTCTTTAAGAGGCTCCTCTGTCCTCCACTCGTTACCTGTATTAATGGCACCTGTTTGAACTTGTATCAGTATAAAAGACACCTGTCCACAACCTCAAACACTCCAAACTCCACTATGGCCAAGACCAAAGAGCTGTCAAAGGACACCAGAAACAAAATTGTAGACCTGCACCAGGCTGGGAAGACTGAATCTGCAATAGGTAAGCAGCTTGGTTTGAAGAAATCAACTGTGGGAGCAATTATTAGGAAATGGAAGACATACAAGACCACTGATAATCTCCCTCGATCTGGGGCTCCAAGCAAGATCTCACCCCGTGGGGTCAAAATGATCACAAGAACAGTGAGAAAAAATCCCAGAACCACACGGGGGGACCTACTAAATGACCCGCAGAGAGCTGGGACCAAAGTAACAAAGCCTACCATCAATAACACACTACGCCGCCAGGGACTCAAATCCTGCAGTGCCAGACGTGTCCTCCTGCTTAAGCCAGTACATGTCCAGGCCCGTCTGAAGTTTGCTAGAGAGCATTTGGATGATCCAGAAGAAGATTGGGAGAATGTCATATGGTCAGATGAAACCAAATTTTTTTGGTAAAAACTCAACTCGTCGTGTTTGAAGGACAAAGAATGCTGAGCTGCATCCAAAGAACACCATACCTACTTTGAAGCATGGGGGTGGAAACATCATGCTTTGGGGCTGTTTTTCTGCAAAGGGACCAGGACGACTGATCTGTGTAAAGGAAAGAATGAATGGGGCCATGTATCGTGAGATTTTGAGTGAAAACCTCCCATCAGCAAGGGCATTGAAGATGAAACGTGGCTGGGTCTTTCAGCATGACAATGATCCCAAACACACCGCCCGGGCAACAAAGGGGTGGCTTCGTAAGAAGCATTTCAAGGTCCTGGAGTGGCCTAGCCAGTCTCCAGATCTCAACCCCATAGAAAATATTTGGAGGGAGTTGAAAGTCCGTGTTGCCCAGCAACAGCCCCAAAACATCACTGCTCTAGAGGAGATCTGCATGGAGGAATGGGCCAAAATACCAGCAACAGTGTGTGATAAAGAAGGAAAATCTACTTAATCAATTTTGAACTCAGGCTCTAACACACACAAAAATGTGGAATACATCAATTGGTAGGAATACTTTCAGAAGAAACTGCATATAATTACAGCCTACACATACACTGGTTCAAATCTGCCTGGTCTAATTCCCCTAATGGGTCACACTTTAAATTAGCCTACTACCAGAGCATATAAGTTAACACTGTATTATATAAAACACACCGTGAAATAGTCCAGGGGCAAGAGGTTGATGGGTTTAGCCTGTAACTGGTTTCTTGAAGTAAGCTCAAAGCATTCCTGCCCTGACCCTGACACTAAAGTGGAGTGCTCTATTTGACAGTCCTCTTTCAGCTGCTATGGTAACAGTGTACAATACCTTTGGGTACTCTGAAAAACTCCAGTTAGTAACTACCTAGCTGGTACCAAATGGTAAAAAGTGGTGCTTGTTTCAGTGAATCGCAAAGACACTGGAAAGTAATTTGCTATGAAATTACTGCTTTGCGCTTATATCTAGCCAATTAAAGAGTGGACTGTTACTCCATCCTGAGATTAGATCATGGCCATTTGTGACAGACTGGTGATGCAGTAATCTGCTTGCTTTGGCTTTCTCTCACATACCAGCAGGGTCTCACACACCCTAGGGGAGGGTGGAAGTGTCCTTATAGGCTACAACATCATGGGACCTTCTCTGAAGGTTTAGACCTCTTGGTGTAATGGGTTGTTTTATATACTCTCAGAGTATGACAGAAATATGACATATTTACAGTGATTTCATCAATCTACAGTTGCCTTTAGGATGCGTGTATAACCCTTCACACCACCACCCACACTGGGACCATGAATAGTCTTACACTACAACTCCTAGAACATCTCAGAGGTCTGGACTCCTTTAATGGCACAGGACACAATACACTTGGCAAATGGTTACTGGTTCAAGACCTGGCCTAGACCAGTGGTCAGAGGGTTATATCTATGCCTTCCACCTGCTCCACAACACAGACATAGAAACACACACACAAACACACACACACAGTAGTACCATAGTTACAACCAGTCACCAATCCATGCCCCTCTCCTTGGTGCTGTTGACCAACCAAGATTGTTATATGCCGCTGCTAAAACAATCCAGTCAGCAATGAAGGAAACATATTTGCTAAAAATGTGCTTGTAGGCTATGATCCAAGTGTAAGTACTAGTAGGCTACTCTACCTAATCGTGGTACAGCTATGGCTAGACAGAGATTACTCCAATGCTTTTCTGGAAGTGTATAATCCTGTATGGGAGAACATCCACCTCCTAGGCTACAGAGAAACATTGTAGCAGGTAGTTTAGTTACATGTTTGAAACATACAGTCAAAACAAGCTACACATAAAAAGTTTATTTGGATGTGTCCACTTTTTTAAATTACAGTCAACCGCAAATAAATATAAATAGGCCTTACATATAACCATGTTCAATTCACATTTAGACTGCAAGAATTCAAGGTGGTAAGAAATTATAGTGAACTAGGCTAGCCTACTTACCCATGTCCAATGTTTTCGAACACACGAGTCTGTCGTGTAAATATGTTATCAAGATCATTTAAAATCCATGTAGTCACATGTACAGAACCTGCCGTATGCACTGACAGCGTCCTGGATAGCTGTCAAATGTTGCAATAATATTTTTATAGAAAAACCCGAGGAAAATGGCGTCAACACAACAGTGCGCTGAAAACAGCCCCCCCTCCCCCCAAAAAATAATTATAGCGGATCTAATAATCAAATGAACATGTTCACAAAAATAGAAGATTTCCGTTTTCTGTGAAATATAGCGCGTGATGCTAATAGGCTAAACATTGCATGCGGGTAAACTACGCACATTCACAGGTCCACTGCAGAGATCCCCTCGCCGTATCAGTGGCTGGTCAGTCGGCCAGCAGCATAGTGCTGCTTCCCTCTCAAATCCGTGACTCTGGGGGAGGATCGGAGCAAACCGTTTTACTGCAGTGAAAATAAACTAGCAGATTGTATCCGAGTAGCCTCCAACCTCACATCCAACGGTAACGTCACTGGAGAGATCGTGGTTACATGCGTAAAAATGGTAGACCTGTTGTTGAGCGGAAGACTGGTGTTTTCGATCGTTTCCCCTCCCCGGTTGGCGGTGGGTCGAAATTAGGGGGTGTTCTATTCGCTCGCTCTAGATCGGTGTGTGTTGCGACCCGTTGCCGTGACTGATAATGATCTCAGAGAGACAGGACTATAGATGCAGCTCGCGCTCTGATAGAGGAGAAGAGCGCAGTGTCGCCTCCACCCGGTAGCGGGTGGTAGACTAGCCTAGGCTACTACAGAAATACAGGACATATCCCTCCCAGTTCGTTTTAAACAGTTTCATAACAGGACAGGAGATCACTGGTCAGTTCCAGGGTAGTTTCCTTTATTCACAAACCAACCTTCACTATCTAATGTATGAGATGTCCTACCATGTCAGATGTTTATACATGTTATGTCAATTGGTGTCACACACTGTATAGGCTACACAGTTATTTTAATGAGCCAGTCATATCATTATTCTGATGGCATCCTCCTCTTTCAGAATTGGGGCAACATCAAACTGGATTTATTTGATCATGCATAAACACTGCATTGTGTGTCTGTGTTATGTTTAATGCATAAACAACAGTATGTGCATCCTGTGCTTCTAGGAGGACAATATATTGACTGAGAACATGAATAATGACGCAGACAGAAAGGAGGTTAGCCACATCCACTGCAGAATAACTGGACAATGCGTTTGCATATTGGTGTGTGTTTTTGCTGCCATGATAGCATCCCAACCAGTGCTGATATTTCCATAAACATACATTTATGCTGCATTAATTATTATTGTTGTTTCTCTTTTGTGGCAGTTTTAAGCTATAGGGACAGTTACTCACTCTTATGTTCTAACATCTTGACATAGTGAGATGCAGTAAAGTGGGATGCTCTCTGTGTACAGTTATTCAATGCAAAACACATCCTGCAAGTTGGCTCTGACCTATGGAAAACATCCTCTAACATTAACATGCAAATGACAAATGACCTTTTCCTCCCTCGCTCAGTGTCACTATATCTCAAACTAAATGTGTAAATCTCAGCCTTGTCTGACAGACTGACTGTTTGTGTTTGTGTTTGTGCATTCACTCCCTCTATAAATGTTTTATTGGCAGCGTTGTCATAACGATGCTAAAGCAGAACTGTTTATGGTCCAGCACCAGCTAATTTCTCTGGTTATGGGTGTGGGGCCAGTATTATAGCACTGGTGTGTGTGTGTGTGTAAGGATACAGACAGGCCTCTGAGAATAAGAGGTCAACAGCTGCTCCCCAGACAACCAATCAATGCACATTGTATGATTCTTACATACACACAGCAGAACACAAACACACACACACACACACACACACACACACACACACACACACACACACACACACACACACACACACACACACACACACACACACACAGAGAGAGAGTAGTTTTTGGATGTGTTACCATGGATACCAGATACCGGCATATCTAAGGGGAGCCGTTCCCAGCTTAAACTGTACATACTGAATTACTAATGGCTAGGTAGAGACAGAGAGGATCGAGGCTTTTTCATTAATTTACGTATTTACATCTAAGTGGTGCATAGTCATGTTTGTTTCAAGTGTTACCATTGTATTTCCTGAACATGATATACTTTTACATAGCTTGAATGTGTACTTTATTGATTATTGTGAACCAGTTGGACTATAGATTTATGTTTGGGTGGCAGGAAGCCTAGTGGTTAGAGCATTGGACCAGTAACCGAAAGGTTGCTAGATCGAATCACCGAGCTGACAAGGAAAAAACCTGTTGTTCTGTCCCTGAACAAAGCAGTTAACCCACTGTTCCTAGGCTGTCATTGTAAATAAGAATTTGTTCTTCATTGCCTTGCCTAGTTAAATAAAGGTAAACAATTTTTTAATGTAAAGATGTATCTACAGTACTTGTCATTGTCAGACTGACTAGTGAGAGGCACTGAAATTCTGCTTCCTCACTCACTACTCAAACTGATACTCTGAGGATAAATCACTTCACAGACACACACACACACACACACACACACACACACACACACACACACACACACACACACACTATGGACTCCACAAATTATTGATTAACAGAGCCAAGGACTGCATGTGTGTGTGTGTGTGTGTGTGTGTGTGTGTGTGTGTGTGTGTGTGTGTGTGTGTGTGTGTGTGTGTGTGTGTGTGTGTGTGTGTGTGCATCTCCCTCCCCTGTCTCTCCATTCTCTAGAGTATGACATGGAAGTAAATGTCTGTATCCTCAGGCCAGATCTGTAGGAGATGAAAGTCAATCTAATTCTAAACCACTTTACCAAACGCTTCAGCTTTTATGTGGAAACAGCAAACGTTCCTCTGTGGTTGCAGAGAGAGAGAGAGAGAGAGAGAGGACGGGGGAGAGAGTAAGGATCAAGGCACCATCTGATTTCACCAAGCCCATTTCATATTTCCCATTCATTCATTTGGGATTGAGCTATTGCTTCATGTGGCTTATAGGACATGGATTCATCTCGACATTAGAAGACTTTAATGAGCTGGCCACTTTATGAAACTGTTTCAGATTTGTGTTCAATAAATACAAAGATACAATGGCATACTAGAAACCGTTAGAGCTAATTGTATCTCATACTGGCAGTGTTTCAAGGGCTGTGTCAGTACATGTATGCATGTGTGTGTGTGTTCTGGGGCTGGAGTGCGAAGCAACACGTTTATTTATCAAAGTGACAGGAAGTAGGTGTTGTTCTGGGAGGATGTTCTGAGACCACATCCTGCTGCATGCTGAGAGAACAACTTGTGCCGGGACGCCACAGTCTACCTTAACTGTACAGAGGTGACAAAAGGGTGTGTATGTGTGTGTATAATGTGGTCAGAGCATTCGGCCAAGAACTTAGCACCTGCAGATTTACCATGTTCTTCAAACCACCACTCATAGCAGTAGACTCTCTACTTCAAAGAATAGCAGAAACATAACACCATTGGTCAAAAACCTCAACATCTTTAGAAGATACAACTCAGGTGTCTGGGGTGATTTATTCCACCTGTTGCTCTGGGGCAGCAGGTAGCCTAGTGGTTAGAGTGTTGGGCCAGAAACTGAAAGATTGCTAGATCAAATCCCTGAGCTAACAAGGTAAAAATATGTCGTTCTGCTCCTCAACAAGGCAGTTAACCCACTGTTCTTAGGCTGTCATTGTAAATAAGCATTTGTTCTTAATTTTCAGTTTGTTATATCTGGAGTACTTCTTCTGTCTTATCCGGTGTCCTGTGTGGATTTAAGTATGCTCTCTCTAATTCTCTCTTTCTTTCTCTCTCTCGGAGGACCTGAGCCCTAGGACCATGCCTCAGGACTACCTGGCATGATGACCCCTTGCTGTCCCCAGTCCACCTGGCCGTGCTGCTGCTCCAGTTTCAACTGTTCTGCCTGTGATTATTATTATTTGACCATGCTGGTCATTTATGAACATTTGAACATCTTGGCCATGTTCTGTTATAATCTCCAACCGGCACAGCCAGAAGAGGACTGGCCACCCCTCATAGCCTGGTTCCTCTCTAGGTTTCTTCCTAGGTTTTGGCTTTTCTAGGGAGTTTTTCCTAGCCACCGTGCTTCTACATCTGCATTGCTTGCTGTTTGGGGTTTTAGGCTGGGTTTCTGTACAGCACTTTGAGATTTCAGCTGATGTACGAAGGGCTATATAAATAAATTTGATTTGATTTGAATTGATTTACTTAGTTAAATAAAGGTAAAATAAATGTTCTTCATCTGTGAAATAAGCTGGATGTGGTTTATGATGTTTAACTGTCAGAGAGGTTTGTTAACTCACAATCAGGGTTAGGCCAGGTCAGTGAAGGGTCAAACAGAGAACAAACCAGTAGTAGAGAACTGAGTCGACACTCATTTCTCTCTCAATTTCTAGCTGCTACTAGTCAGGGGAACGTTGAGGTGATTAAATTAATTTCCTCTTTCTTCCACCACCCCATTCTCTAAAGGTGATTTATTAACTTGTGTTCACACATCAAAACTAGAACTAAACTCCCACACACACAGAAATCACCTACCTCGCCACATTCACAGCTGTAGAATATCAGGAAGCTATCGGGTCGTTTGGGGTGTGAAGGTTCTCTGAATTTATAATTCAGATATTACTCAGTCTAATTACAATTGACAGTTATATCTGGAGTTCAGATACATATCTGTAGTTATGATTACAACTTGTGTAATTGTAAGTTTGTGTATACATACTAGGCTACAGTAGGCCCACCACTGCTAACCGTTGCTTGGATCGTGTTATATCTGAAGTGGGTAAACCATGTAGTTACAATAATCAATCCTGAACAGGATGCCACAGTATGGTTATTGTAATGTTTGAGTGTGCGGCAGGTGTAGTGTCACAGTTGTCCCCCTCACTCTGATGACAGGCTGTCAGAGGGAGTTATTATTGTGGTATCATGTGCTTGTGTTTCAGTCAGAGTCACACACACACACATACGCACTCGCACACGCACGCACATGCCCACACAAACACACACGTCTCAATATCACACACAAACACACACACTAACAGTCTGACATGACAACCACACTAATGGCCGCAGTGCATGGCAGGTTCATACAGAGAAAATATAAACATGATGATAATACCGTTTTTTACAATCACTTTGGCACTCATTTCGGAACCTTGATGTCATTTTTCAAAACTCTAGACACAAAACTTACAACCAATGATCAAAATGCAAATTTTTCAAAACTCTAACACTTTTTCCAATTGCTTGGATACAATACACATAAAGCTAAGATCATTTGTTCATTGTACTAAAATCACCTGTTCAAAATGACATCTTAAAACATCAAAGTATTACCATTTCAAAATGCAATTCACACATTACATCTGAAATGACTGTCTATTCACACATTACATCTGAGATGACTGTCTATTCACACATTACATCTGAAATGACTGTCTATTCACACATTACATCTGAGATGACTGTCTATTCACACATTACATCTGAAATGACTGTCTATTCACACATTACATCTGAAATGACTGTCTATTCACACATTACATCTGAAATGACTGTCTATTCACACATTACATCTGAAATGACTGTCTATTCACACATTACATCTGAAATGACTGTCTATTCACACATTACATCTGAAATGACTGTCTATTCATTTCATTACAATGATCTAACTATCAATTGATACAACTGCTCAAAATGATAATTAACTGTTGCGTTACTCATAATGCATAGTTTTACGGAAGTTGACAAATGATATTCCATGTTTAGATCATGAAAGTTTCAGGATAACGAGATCCATTGACACCAATTACCGTGGAACATAAACCAATTGGACTACATTATCTATGGATGTAATATTTCATCATCATTCTTTATCAGACAGTGTTTCTATGGTACCATGTACCACTTTTCCAGACCATGTTTTCAGATTTGACATTACTGTACACTCACCGGCCACTTTATTAGGTACACTTATCTAGTACTTTTGCCTCCACAACAGCCTGAATTATTCATGGTGTTGTACGTTAAGAGATGCCCTTCTGCACACCACTATTTTAAACAGCTGTTATTTGAATGTTTGTGGCCTTTCTGTTAGCTTGAATGAGTCTTCTGACCTCTCTCATTAACAAGGTGGTTTTTGCCCACAGAACTGCCGCTCACTGAATGTGTTTTGTTTATCGCACTATTCTCTGTAAACTCTAGAGACTGTAGTGCATAAAAATCCCAGGAAGGCAGCTGTTTCTGAGATGCTGGAATCACCATGTGTGGCATCAACAATCATACCACGGTCAAAGTTGCTTAGGTTACGCATCTTGTCCATTCTAATGTTTGGTCGAACAACATCTAAAGCTCTCTACTCTATATACTCTATATTTTGAGTTGCAGGCAGCCACATGATTCGCTGTTCGAATGTAACCGTCTTTGATGAGCTAAATCAGGTCTGTAGAGCTGATGGCGTGACCTATGTCATTGTGTGGGATAATGTCAGGTTTCACCATGCTCAAATGGTGCAAGCATGTTTTCAGGCCCATCCACAATTTACCACCCTGTGCTTACCCCCATACTCTCCTTTCCTTAACCTGATTGAGGAATTTTTCTCCACATGGAGGTGGAAGGTATATAATAGGCGCCCTCACGAACAAGCCACCCTTCTCCAGGCCATGGATGACGCATGCAATGACATCACAGCAGACCAGTGTCAGGCCCGAAGATTCTTCCCTAGATGTTTGGCTAATGAAAACATTCATTGTGATGTGGATGAGAACCTGTGGCCAAATCCACAAAACAGGGTTGATGGAAATATAGAAGTAGTAATTCATCTTTTGTTTTGCTTTTTACAGTAAGCCAGGTGAGGAACACTGCAGTGATGTTTTACAGTAAGCCAGGTGAGGAACACTGCAGTGATGTTTTACAGTAAGCCAGGTGAGGAACACTGCAGTGATGTTTTACAGTAAGCCAGGTGAGGAACACTGCAGTGATGTTTTACAGTAAGCCAGGTGAGGAACACTGCAGTGATGTTTTACAGTAAGCCAGGTGAGGAACACTGCAGTGATGTTTTACAGTAAGCCAGGTGAGGAACACTGCAGTGATGTTTTACAGTAAACCAGGTGAGGAACACTGCAGTGATGTTTTACAGTAAGCCAGGTGAGGAACACTGCAGTGATGTTTTACAGTAAGCCAGGTGAGGAACACTGCAGTGATGTTTTACAGTAAGCCAGGTGAGGAACACTGCAGTGATGTTTTACAGTAAGCCAGGTGAGGAACACTGCAGTGATGTTTTACAGTAGCCAGGTGAGAAACTGCAGTGATGTTTTACAGTAGCCAGGTGAGGAACACTGCAGTGATGTTTTACAGTAGCCAGGTGAGGAACACTGCAGTGATGTTTTACAGTAAGTCAGGTGAGGAACACTGCAGTGATGTTTTACAGTAAGCCAGGTGAGGAACACTGCAGTGATGTTTTACAGTAAGCCAGGTGAGGAACACTGCAGTTGACCATTAACAGTTTTTTCTTTTTTTGTAGCTAATTATTTTTGCTTTGATTCAAAGAAACCTATTATGTGATTTTATTGTATTTAATCAATAAATGTAATATTTTGTTCAATGATTCCACTGTGTCTGTAGTATTCTCTCTACTAGTCTTTTTACAGTGATGCATTTACGTGTGGTAGCATAATGAAACATGCATCACATATTTCGTACTACAATATTTTATGATTGTATGAACAACTACACAGTGGAACTATCGGTATCTTGTGTGTGGGTGATCTAAATGAATGTTCCTATGGTATTTCATGATAAATTAGTTATTTGACCCAATGATTCTGCAAGTGCAAGGTTTCTTTAAAGATATGAATGCACACTGCAATGTTTTGAACATTGGACAGCCTGTGTTACAAGTGATGACCGTTTTGAGTTTTGTGTCTAGAGTTTTGAAAAAGGACTACAAGGGTCTGAAATTAGTGCCAAAATGATTGTTAAAAACTGTAATGTTATAGCAGTAAACACCGAGGGGGATGGGTGAATTATATCTTCTATTTGACGGACACAGCAGGGAGTCCAGACTGAGACTACTGAGACACATTCATGTCTTTGTTTTAGTGAAGCCAGCATTTGCTGTTGTTATTTATTCCTGGCTTATTCCTTGTCATTGTTGGTATTTACCTCTCAGACATGATCTGTCTCATTAGGCCAGGGAAATGGCTGCTTTAGTCCCAGACAGAGAGTGTTTGTTTGTTTGTTTGTCTGAGTGTGTGTGTGTGTGTGTGTGTGTGTGTGTGTGTGTGTGTGTGTGTGTGTGTGTGTGTGTGTGTGTGTGTGTGTGTGTGTGTGTGTGTGTGTGTGTGTGTGTGTGTGTGTGTGTGTGATGGACTAAAATATGTCTTTCTACTCTGTTTTTACTTTCCTTCTAAGAAACAGACTAAATAAACACACACCTCCCTCATCTTATACAGTGATGGAAAGCCATTATGTATGAAAAATATGGCTAGGTTTGTAGAAGGACCATTAAAAATAGGGGAAAACTTAGGTGCTGGTATTAAGCCGGTAGTAACCACTACAGAATGTCCGTCCAGAACAATGAGGGGTCAGAATGTCCAGGTAAGGGTGTTTAATTGACAAGAAGGAGTCACACACACACACAAACTTTTACAGATGCACAATCGAGAGCATCCTGTCGGGCTGTATCACCACCTGACCTTCCTGTGACAAATACAATTTGATTTGATTTGACACACACACACACCACTCTGACATCAATGAATAACTGTAGATAGTGGTTCTACAACGGTAGAAATAGACATATTATAATATGCAACAATATGTCAAATACCTCAACTCACTGGCTGGAGGCGGAACTTACAAAGAGCAATCATAACCGCCATAGATAAAAGACAGTACTGTGCAGCCGTCTTCATCGACCTGGCCAAGGCTTTCGACTCTGTCAATCCTCGCATTCTTATCGGCAGACTCAATAGCATTGGTTTCTCAAATGACTGACTCGCCTGGTTCACCAACTACTTCTCAGATAGAGTTCAGTGTGTCAAATCGGAGGGCCTGTTGTCTGGACCTCTGGCAGTCTCTATGGGGGTGCCACAGGGTTCAATTCTCTGGCCTACTCTTTTCTCTGTATATGTCAATGATATCGCTCTTGCTGCTGGTGATTCTCTGATCCACCTCTACGCAGACGACACCATTCTGTATACATCTGGCCCTTCATTGGACACTGTGTTTGCAAACCTCCAAACAAGCTTCAATGCCATACAACACTCCTTCCGTGGCCTCCAACTGCTCTTAAATACTAATAAAACTAAATGCATGCTCTTCAACCGATTGCTGCCCACCAGCCTAGCATCACTACTCTGGACGGTTCTGACCTAGAATATGTGGACAACTTCAAATACCTAGGTGTCTGGTTGGACTGTAAACTCATCTTCCAGACTCACATTAAGCATCTCCAATCCTAAATTAAATCTAGAATCGGCTTCCTATTTCGCAACAAAGCCTTCTTCACCCATGCTGCCAAACATACCCTCGTAAAACTGACTATCCTACCGATCCTTGACTTCAGCGATGTTATTTTCAAAATTGCCTCCGACACTCTACTCAGCAAATTAGATGTAGTCTATCACAGTGCCATCTGTTTTGTCACCAAAGCCCCATATACTACCCACCACTGCAACCTGTATGCTCTCGTTGGCTGGCCCTCGCTACATTTTCGGCGCCAAACCCACTGGCTCCAGGTCATCTATAAGTCTTTGCTAGGTAAAGCCTCGCCTTATCTCAGCTCGCTGATCTCCATTTCAACACCCACCCGTAGCACGCGCTCTAGCAGGTATATTTCACTAGTCATCCTCAAAGCCAACACTTCTTTTGGCCGCCTTTCCTTCCAGTTCTCTGCTGCCAATGACTGGAACGAATTGCAAAAATCCCTGAAGCTGGAGACTTATTTCTCCCTCACTATCTTTAAGCATCAGCTGTCAGAGCAGCTTACCGATTACTGTACCTGTACACAGCCCATCTGTAAATAGCACACCCAACTACCTCATCCCCATTTTATTAATTTTTTGTTGTTGCTCTTTTTCACCCCAGTATCTCTACTTTCACATCATCATCTGCACATGCGTCACTCCAGTGTTAATGCTAAATTGTAATTATTTCGCCACTATGTTCTATTTATTGCCTTACCCCCCAACCTTACTACATTTGCATACACTGTACATAGATTTTTCTAATGTGTTTTTGATGTACGTTTGTTTATCCCATGTGTAACTCTGTGTTGTTGTTTTTGTCGCACTGCTTTGCTTTATCTTGGCCAGGTTGCAGTTGTAAATGAGAACTTGTTCTCAACTGGCCTACCTGGTTAAATAAAGGTGAAATAATTTTTTTAATAACAAATTGGTCAGAAAGGTAGGGTGATTGACTGAGGAGCTGTCGTCAGGCATTCTAACTATATGCACAATCTTGGGGTGCGTAGAGATCAATGGTTGGAACCAAATAATGACATTATTTGAGGAACAGAACCCAAACCGAAAACAAAAGTGATTTGTACTGTTCCGAACAGAACTGTTATTTTAAAAGCATGGGATACGGTTAATACGGTTATTTTATGTACCAGGCATTTTTTCTGGTCCCTCAAAAATCACAACAAAGCACATATGCAAAGCCCTTACTCTGTCACTTAGAAACTTATTCCAGCGTCTGCCTGCTAGCCGGAAATCTTTGCCAGTGGGTGTGCATGTGTGAAGACTACCTGCCCCTCCCCTCTGAAGCATAGGTTACTGTAGCCGACTGACAACGTTACATAGGTTACTGTAGCCGACTGACAACGTTACATAGGTTACTGTAGCCGACTGACAACGTTACATAGGTTACTGTAGCCGACTGACAACGTTACATAGGTTACTGTAGCCGACTGACAACGTTACATAGGTTACTGTAGCCTACTGACGATGTTACATAGGTTACTGTAGCCTACTGATGAAGTCACATAGGTTACTATAGCCTACTGACGACGTTGCATAGGTTACTGTTGCCTACTGACGATGTTACATAGGTTACTGTTGCCTACTGATGATGTTACATAGGTTACTGTAGCCTACTGACGATGTTACATAGGTTATGACGATCTCTGAGATGATGTTGTTAATTGCTTGGCAGCTTGGTTTCACAGGTCCCTGTTCTCCCCCTCTAAGACATCTTTCAGATGTAAGAGGAGAGAACTGTTGAAGGACTGACTGAGACGCTCAGTGTCCAGGTAACTACTGGTGATGGTGGTCGGGTGGACTGTAGGAACCTTCCATCTTCCTGACTGCTTCAATGAGCTCATCAATCTCGTCCTCTCTGGTTGTCACTGGCAGTCCACGTTGATCCCGATGATCACTGGTCAAGGGTCGATACTGATCCTGAGGATCTATGGTCGGGGGTACCTTGACTTAACTGAATGATAATGCAGCAAGCAAGCCAGTTAGGGAGAGGAAATCACACTTCACTACTACTAGTGACATGGAAGGTAATTACTTGCATGTGCAAATATGATGAAGATATGCAAATTCAATTCAAATTCACCATTTTATTTAACTAGGCAAGTCAGTTAAGAACACATTCTTATTTTCAATGATGGCCTAGGAACAGTGGGTTAACTGCCTTGTTCAGGGGTAGAACGACAGATTTTTACCTTGTCAACTTGGGGATTCGATCTTGCAACCTTTCGGTTACTAGTCCAACACTTTACCCTCTAGGCTACTTGCTGCCCCACAATTACCCTGCTTCAGTGAATTAATGTTTTTTTTCCCCCGAATTTAGAGGGATCACTAACAGAGTCTGTCTTAGTGCTAAGGAAGTAGTTTGATTTGGCCTGTTTAACCAAGTCAGTGCACCTATTTCTCAATTGCCTAAATAGCTGCCAATCAGCTAACTAGACAGTTTCTAGCCTTGGCCCCAGGCTTGATTTCCTTTCAAAATTAGGTCTGAGTGTACAGGAGTGTACCATGGGTTAGTTTGTTTTTTGACTCTGAGTCTCTTGAAAGGGGCATGTTTAATAGTGAGTAGCAGGGTTGATTATTTAGGCTCCAGGGCCCAATTTCCCAAAAGCATCATAAGGCTAAGTTCATCGTTAGAACCATCATGGCCGATGCGGCAGACACGGTAGTGGCATCGCGGCAGACACGGTAGTGGCATCATGTTAGACCGGGTGGCAGGCAAGACTAACATTAGGCCGAATAAAATGAATCTTGTCTGTATGCTATTGGCAGGTTAATGTATTTCGTTTTCACTTCCCCATTTTATGACCCAAATTCATTTGTAATCTACATTTATGTGATAAATGTTGGCTCCTGTGAACTGTAACTAGCTAGCTAGCTTAGTGCTAACATTAATGGTTGACACATGTCAGATGTTGACACTTGCCTTCTATGCTCCAGAAACTGCTACTTCATCGCCTTAGCATTCCACGAAATCTGCATTCTATCCGACACAAACTGGATCATGACAATTAACATCAGCTAATATATGTTGATAAGCTAGCTAGCTAATCATGAAAATTAATTTGTGTTCATAGAGCTCTGGTTGCTCTCCTCAGTGAAAGTTGCGCCCCAGTGTAAATGAGATAATTCCAGTTTTAAAAAAAAACATTTGCAAACATTTCTAAAAACATATTTTTGCTTTGTCATTATTGGGTATTGTGTGTAGATTGTTGAGGGGATTTAATTTATTTATTCCATTTTAGAATAAGGATGTAACTTAACAAAATGTGGAAAAAGTCAAGGGGTCTGAATACTTTCCAAATGCACTGTGCATCAGGCCTTTGAACACATTTTACATGCTGTAGGGTTTGCCATGAGGTTGTATAACATTGACAATGCATACAAAATACCCGCAGTGCCTCCAGAAAGCCTTCACCAACCCTTAACTTTTTACACATGTTGTTGTGTTACATCCTGAATTTAAAATGGATTCCATTTAGAGGTTGTGTCACTGATTTTTTATTTATTTTTATTTATTTTACCTTTATTTAACCAGGTAGGCAAGTTGAGAACAAGTTCTCATTTACAATTGCGACCTGGCCAAGATAAAGCAAAGCAGTTCGACAGATACAACGACACAGAGTTACACATGGAGTAAAACAAACATACAGTCAATAATACAGTAGAAACAAGTCTATATACAATGTGAGCAAATGATCTAAACACAACACCCCATAATGTCAAAGTGGAATTCTGTTTGTAGAACATTTGAAACACTTGCAATAACCCCTTTGTTTTGGCAAGCCTAAATAAGTTCAGGTGTAAAAATGTGCTTAACAAATCACATAATAAGTTGCATGGACTCATTCTGTGTTCAATCATAGTGGTTAACATGATTTTTGACTGACTACCCCATCTCTGAACCCCACACATACAATTATTTGTAAGGTCCGTCAATCGAGTAGTGAATTTCAAACACAGATTCACGGATTACAAAAAGAGAGCTAGAGATACATTTTCAATCTCTCTCTAGCTCAGGCCTTTATGGGGCGGCAGGGTAGCCTAGTGGTTAGAGCGTTGTAACCGAAAGGTTGCAAGTTCATATCCCTGAGCTGACAAGGTACAAATCTGTCGTTCTGCCCCTGAACAGGCAGTTAACCCACTGTTCCTACGCTGTCATTGAAAATAAGAATTTGTTCTTAACTGACTTGCCTAGGAAGTAACTAAACTGAATGATAAAACATTTAATTTCCTCATGTTTGGCCTTGCCGAAAGGAAATATGAATTATCCATAAGCACATGGACCCCGTAGCACTCACTTCCGTCATCATGAAGTGCTTCAAGAGGCTAGTCAAAGATCACATCACCTCTATGGAAGCATTTAGCTGCCAAACCTCAATTGGAAATGCAAATGGTTACATTCTAAATCAATAACATGTTTGCGAAATGTGACAAAATTCAAATTGAAATGCAAAAAAAAATCTATTTCATTATCATTTTCATGATTGAGTATGCATAATGTCTGCTAAGTGTGTTTGATATTTAATTTCTATGGTACTAATTTCCAGTACAACACTGACACATTTAAGAAAATAATGTAAATGCTTTAATGACAAATAATTTCTCATGTTTTCCATTTCAGTTCCTTGTTGTGATCGCATGAATTGTGACAAAAAGGAAAAGAGTTAGCAATTTCCAATTCTTTTGATACTCTTTGTGGTTTAAGACTGTCAAAATGAAATTGATCAATCAAATTAGATAAATCAATCACAATGCTTAATTTTTCTATTTCGTTTCTTCATTGCTCCTTTGAGTTATCATTTTAGATGTGTGTAGACCTTTCAATCAAATCAAATCAATTAATCAATCAAATTTATTTATAAAGCCCTTTTTACATCAGCAGATGTAGAAGCATGGTAGCTAGGAAAAACTCCCTAGAAGAGCAGGAACTTAGGAAGAAACTTAGAGAGGAACCAGGCTTTGAGGGGTGGCCAGTCCTCTTCTGGCTGTGCCGGGTGGAGTTGATAAGAGTACATGGCCATTAAGGCCATTGTTCTTCAAGATGTTCAAACATCCATAGATGACCAGCAGGGTCAAATAATAATGATACTGGTTGTAGAGGGTGCAACAGGTCAGAACCTCAGGAGTAAATATCAGTTGGCTTTTCATATCCGAGCATTCAGAGGTCGATACAAGTTAACATTGGTGATGCTTTTAGTCAATCAATCAATCAAATGTATTTTATATAGCCCTTCGTACATCAGCTGATATCTCAAAGTGCTGTACAGAAACCCAGCCTAAAACCCCAAACAGCAAGCAATGCAGGTGAAGAAGCACGGTGGCTAGGAAAAACTCCCTAGAAAGGCCAAAACCTAGGAAGAAACCTAGAGAGGAACCAGGCTATGTGGGGTGGCCAGTCCTCTTCTGGCTGTGCCGGGTGGAGATTATAACAGAACATGGCCAAGATGTTCAAATGTTCATAAATGATCAGCATGGTCGAATAATAATAAGGCAGAACAGTTGAAACTGGAGCAGCAGCACAGCCAGGTGGACTGGGGACAGCAAGGAGTAATCATGTCAGGTAGTCCTGGGGCATGGTCCTAGGGCTCAGGTCCTCCGAGAGAGAGAAAGAGAGAAGGAGAGAATTAGAGAACGCACACTTAGATTCACACAGGACACCGAATAGGACAGGAGAAGTACTCCAGATATAACAAACTGACCCTAGCCCCCCGACACATAAACTACTGCAGCATAAATACTGGTCAGCTTTTTATCTCAGCTGGTTTCCTATTTGAAAGAAATGGTGCTCACACTGGTCATAGCCAGTCAGTTGACTGTAATTCCCACATACAGCCTCCAGTTGCCTTGATGGATGATCAGTCAACCTCACGTGACTTGGGAAATGGTAGTCAGGGTTTTTCTTTTTGTCAACTCACAGAAACAGAAGTTCTTGCTGTCTTATTATCTGTTAACACCAATAAGTCATTAGGGGCTGACAATTTGGACCCGTGTTTGCTTAAATATGCAGCTCCCCTTATTGCTGGCTCAGTAACATGCATTTTTTATTTAACTTTAGTATCAGGAAATATTCTAAAAGTGTGGAAAGCAGCTTGTGTGCTACCGCTGCTTAAGGGTGGGGATACTAGTGATCTTGATCATTATCAACCCATTTCCAGACTCCCTTGTCTTGCGAAAATACTAGAACCATTGGTCAACAAACAGCAACATTATTTTCTATCTATGAATGGTATTCTTAATGCTAAACAAACCAAATTCAGACCTAAACATAGCACCACTACAGCTACCATGCTTGTTGTAAATGCCTTAGAGGACAGAAAGAATTGTGCTGCCATGTTTGTAAACTTGTCAAAAGCTTTTGTTAGTGTAGACCATGTTCTTCTGTTGAATAAGTTATCCTCCATAGAGTTGGGTACTGATGCTTGCCGATGGTTTCATAGTTATCTCAATGACAAACCTCAGGCCATCAGGGTAGATGGGGTCAAATCTGAGTTCGTTGAGTTACATAAAGGGCTGCCAAGGTTCGATACTTGGCCCACTACTGTTTACAATCTATATAAATAACATTGGTAATGCTGTAAAAAAAAATATATATATATATATATATATATATATATATATATATATATATATATTAATGTGTATGCTGATGATACCGTGTTGTACTCAATTGCTCCATCGGTTGGCAAAGCCTTTTCACATCTGGCTTGATGACAAACTGTCATTTAAAAAACATGTCACTGAGCTGGTGAAGAAGTTGAAGTTGATTTATTTTACAGAAACAAATCATGTCTGACTTATGTTAATAGGAAGGAAATTGTCCATGCCACTTTTATGTCTATTTTAGATTTTGGGGATATTATCTATATGCATGCAGCAGAATCTACACTTAAACCACTATATAGTGTTTTCCATTTTGCCCTTAGGTTTATTACTGGTGATGGTTACAGAACTCACCATTGTGTTTTGTATCAAAAAGTGAGTTGGGCCTCTTTGTATGTAAGGAGAGAGTGGCATTTTCTTGTGGTCATTTACAAAGCACTCATGCAGAAACTTCCTATGTATCTATCATCATTTATTCAATTTAGATTTACAAATGACCAAACCCATGGATCATTTAGCTCTTTGATATTACATTTTAGGAACCCTTTAGGTATCAAAAAAATATACACTGCAGTTCAGTAAACTTAAATTAGGTAACACAACGTGCCATTGGAACACAGGAGTGATGGTTGCTAATAATGGGTCTCTGTACGCCTATGTAGATATTCCATTAAAAAAATCAGCCATTTCCAGCTACAATAGTCATTTACAACATTAACAATGTCTACACTGTATTTCTGATCAATATGATGCTATTTTTAATGGACAAAATATGTGCTTTCTTTCAAAAACAAGGACATTTCCAAGTGACCTCAAACTTTTGACCGGTAATGTATTAAAAAATGATTTGATAAAATATTGATTTGGGCTCTACTACTATAGCCTATAGAAACACATTGAATAACACATTCATAAATGGCATGAGACAGTAAAAAAAATGAATCATA
This sequence comes from Oncorhynchus mykiss, assembly GCF_013265735.2. Lineage (NCBI taxonomy): Eukaryota > Metazoa > Chordata > Actinopteri > Salmoniformes > Salmonidae > Oncorhynchus > Oncorhynchus mykiss. Next base: position 61,347,730 of record NC_048575.1, read on the forward strand.
AGGAATATGGTTTTTAAGTGTATGTCCTATATCTATGATATATAAGAAAGCTCAGGAAATGTTGTTTTTGAGTTTTTTTTTATTTAACCCCTTATTTTTGTTGGCACAAAACTACCTCCATACTTTCATTCATTTGTATGGGTTACCTTCAGATGAGTTCTGTGACACTTGTGGGGGTCGTGGAGCAAAACAGAGAACAGCATCATGTTCATGAGAGTCTCATCTTTACATAGAGTTGTTCCATTAGTTTGCCAAACCTTTCGGATGCTCCTGACATTTTTGTCAGAGGACTGATTTCCATGTTGTCAGCGGTCTGATAAACACCGCTGTAGCTCGGCCACCTTCCACCGCAGATGCGGAAGGTTGACATAGGTGGATGCGGATGCAGCCCATACAAACAAAGAGATATCTATAGCTTAAATTGACGGATTGTGTCTGGGAAGTAACTGTTCAGCAGTCTTATGGTTTGGGGTAGAAGTTGTTCAGGAGCCTTTTGGTCCCAGACTTGGCGCTCCGGTACTGCTTGCCGTGCGGTAGCAGAGAGAACAATCTGACTTGGGTGGCTGGAGTCTTTGACCATTTTTACAGGCCTTCCCCTGACGCCTCCTGGTATAGAGGTCCTAGATGTCAGGGAGCTCGTCCCCAGTGATGTACTGGGCCGCACGCACTACCCCCTGTAGTGCCTTACGGTCGGATGTCAAGCAGTTGTCATACCAGTCAAGATGCGCTCAATAATGCAGCTGTATAACTTTTTTGAGGATTTTAGGGCACATGCCAAATCTTTTCAGCCTCCTGAGGGGGAAGAGGCGTTGTCGTGCCCTTTTCACGACTGTGTTGGTATGTTGGGACCATGATAGGTCCCAGTTTATTCTCCAGTGATTGCCCATTCGTCAATAGTCTCATAGTCCGACGTAGTCTCGTCAGGTATCCCGCACGCCGACCTCTATAACGCCACTTCATCCTTTTTCGAAGGTCGGGGATTTGGGCCTGGCCTGGTTCGTGATGAGCAGTATGTCCTTTGCCACCGACTCATTGAAGTAGAAATCCTCATCCAAATCGAGGTTAGTGATCGCTGTTCTGACGTCCAGAAGCTTTTTTCGGTCAAAAAGCACACACAAAATAGCACAATTGATCAAGAGTCCGTAAAATGGCTGCTATTCCCTCCAGCACCATTCTAGCTATTATATCTGGGTGTAGCAGCAGATGCTGATGTTCTGGTACTTTTCACTTTTTCCTCCTCTCCTCTCCCTCTCTACATCCGCCATGCATCACTTTCTCTCTAGTCTCTTTATTTCCTCTCCTTCTCTTCTTCCTTTCTCTTTCTTTCCTCCCCCACCCCATCCCAGCTGCTTGAGCACATATGCTCCTGTCATTCATGTCTGTCATGTAGCTTTAACATGAGGCAACTATATGCATACATAAGGACCAAGGAGTCTGCATGAATTTGAGTGTCTGAGAGAGAGAGAGAGTGAGAGAGAGAGAGCCCATATAAGGGGGAGCTAGAGGCAGCATATTTCACAAAGCTCTACATAAACATGAAGGGTGTGTGTGTGGAGAGGGGGGGGGGGGGGGGGGGGGGGGGGGTGGTATGTCAATCTATCTTTGTGAGGGTCAGAGGGGCAGGCCCATGTCTAATCCTCTGGGATGGGATGTAGAAGATGAAATTTTGAGACTGGAGATGTGTTCACTGATGCATATACAGTATATGACTGAGCTGAAAGAAGCCATGGAGCTGTGTGTGTTCACTGGTGCATATATCACACAGGTTTCAAATCTGAAAGAGACATGTCTCGGGGATCCCTGTCAAATATTTAGAAAGAGTGAGTAAAAAAAGCCTGATAGCTGTGACTGGCACCAACTGTTTTAAGTAATGAATAGACTAAAGCAGTATAACATAAATACATGTAGGAAAAAAATATGATCATCAATTGTAGCCTTCAACATAGCCATTTTTGTATAAAACAGTCATTACAAAATATACATTCATCAAATAATTTGCCATATTACAAATACATGCTTTTCTCAATTTGACAAACGGACATAACATATCGACCAACCAACCTGTCGTTGCTCTTTGTTTTGAAGGTTAGATTATAATCACATCCATATAAGATTCAGGTTTACAGTAATCAACAGATGGCGCTGTTGTTCAGAAATCATAACCCTCAACACGTAGATCCTTTCACCCGGAAATACGAACAAAGCCGGAAGTTGGATAAATTACAGTTTGAAATCGTGGCGCTTGGCGTAAAGTCCAGAGAAAAAATATATGAAAAACTCGATTCTCTGGGAGATGGTTAGGTAATGAGAAACATGATAATATTGCCATTGTTGGGTTTTTCGTATGAGCCGTTTTGTTAAGGTTAGCGCTGTATAGATTAAGAGAAAAGCTTGATTACTAGTTAGGACAATTAATGGTTTAGCTGGTTGCTACAAAGGCAACACCTTCAAAATGAGAGTAATTATCTAGCAACGCTAAGGTTATTTCGGTTTGTTGATAAGTTAGCTAGCTGCATGTATCTGTTTGTCACTTTTAAAGTTGGTGCTAGTGTTTCTCTCTGTTTTACTTACCAACGAATATGGTTGTTCTTCCTGCCTTCCCACTTTGCCACTGTGTACAAGACTATACCAACGACACGATAGTTGCCATCAAGAAGGTAAGAGCATGTCTCTAAAGTCTGTGAGGAATGTTTCAAAGTAATTGCCAGGAGCACCTGTTTTTCCTTTAAGGTTTTTGTGTAGGCCTAACACATGCCCATGTGGGTAAAACCTGGGAAGTATAACCACAGAACATTGAGCCAGATGTTTCACTGGATGTATGCACCTGAAGCATCCGGTTGGCATTTCCACTCACCATGGTTATGAGAGGAAGCCCAGTGGCGGCAGTGGGAGGAGATGGATTTTGGCCGACATTTAGCACATTTTCTCATTGATGAAACATTTGATCACAGTACAGTTTTCTGTTCCCAAAACTAGATTCTGTTATGAACAGAGTGGACTAAGTTTTGTAGACTATTCTTTGCCAAAGTCCCTGTATTCCCACGACTGCGTAGCCTCTCAAAGTTCCAACATCAAGTTTTCTGACGATGCGACACTAGTAGTCCTGATTACAAACAATGACAAGAAGACCTACATAGAGGAGGTAGGCGCCACACTCTGGCGGTGTGGTGCCAGGAAAAACCACCTTTCCCTAAACGTCAGCAAAACAAAGGAGCTGATTTTGGACTTCAGGAGGAACCAGGCTGGGCACACCCTCATCAACAGAGCCGCCATAGAGATGGCAGAAGAATGTGCAAGAGCGGCCTGGCCCTGCAGGCCCTCCGTGTTCTACAGGAGCACCATCAAGAGCATACTGTCGGGCTGCATCACAGCCTGGTACAGCAACTCCACCACCGCTGACTGCAAGGCTCTACAGATCAGCTGAACCCATCAATGGGTGCACACAGCCTGCCCTCCAGGACACCTACAACACCAGGTGTTGCAGGAAGGCCAAGAAGATCATCAAAGACCTCAGCCCCCCCGAGACACAGTATGTTCTCCCCACGTCTAGTATAGGAGCATCATGGCAAAAACTGTGAGACTGGCCAATAACTTCTACCCCCAGATCATCACACTGCTGAATAGCCACCACCTGCCCCCGCCCCGCCCCCCCAGTTGTAAATATGTATATATTTTTATTATTATTGTTTTATACACTTCTCTTATGGACCTGCACTGTTAGAGCTCAGAGTTTAAGAATTTCACTGTACCCTGCAATTATATCTGCGACCCTGTGCATATGACTAATAAACTCATCTATCTAAAAATGTCATTGTTGAGAAGGAGTGTCTGTGGATCCCAGTACAGGAGCTTCAGAATGGTTTAGGTTAAAACTATGTATGGGAGTAGTTTCCCAGACACAGATTAAAACTAGTCCTGGACTAAAAAGCAAGCTGTGGAGAATCTCCGTTGAAAAGGCTTCATCTTTGTCTGGGAAACCACCCCATGAAATTTGATTCCGTATATTTGTCTCAAGTTTGTCGAGAGATTAAACTGCTGTAGGAGTTAAGTCACCCAAACATTATCGGGGTAAGAATCTAACTAAACTCCTACTGTTTAAATTGAAACTGTCAGAAGTAATATTCATGCGTTCCTGGTTGAGCTTTGCATCAGTTTCATCATCAGTTGCATTAATGATAATTTAGAGCTCATTTGGATATTATTCCCAACCAAAGCATCCTTTATGAACAATACTAATTATCTTGATCACCATCACCTTTACTGTGAAATTATGTCATGTTCTCAAAGAAAGCACAATATCATATGTCCCTACACTTACATCAATGTGTGTCCATTGTGTGTCTATTTCTCAGCTCCTTGATGTATTTGGGCATAAATTCAACATCAGCTTGGTGTTTGACTTTATGGACACAGACCTGGAGGTAAAACTGAGCTGTAGGTTTTGGCCATATGGGTCAGTTTCCCAGACCCTGATTAAATCTAGTGCTGGACTAAAAAAAGCTTGCTCAAAGGAAAAACTCCACCAAATGGCTTTTTACTCCAAGACTAGGATTAATCTCTGTCCAGGAAACTGGCCCCAGTAAATGCTGATGTTCACAGCTTTAGTCTAAAAGTGACCTTGGGCACTAGAGGCCACTAGAGGGATACTCCATCCAGTGCTTGGGATTCATGGGTTAATTCAAAGTATGAAGGTTCTGTTGGATATGCAAGAGGGTCCCTTTATAGACTAGTACTCTGTTCATTCTGTTAGCTCTCTGTGATGTCCTCCTTGAGGCACAGATATGGGTTCAGTCATACCGAACATCAAAGACTGGCTGGTTCCCAGAGAGAGGGAGCAGCCTGAGAGCTATGGTATTAGTTTGCTTCTATCTCTCTCTCTCAGGGGTTCTGTAGGGCCAGCTCTGGTCCTGGGGGATCTGTCTGTCTGTGTCTCTGCCTCACTCTGTCCCTCTCGCTCTCTCTGCCCATCCCTATTTCTCTCTCTCCCTTTTGCTCTGGATTTATGAGTCTGTGTCTGCCAGATGGCTCCAGATGAGTGCCCAGTTTCACTGCCAATACATCAAACTCAGTTAGAGAGTAGGAAAACAGACCCCCTTAGAGCCATAATTAAGGAGTGGTAGCTGCTCCTAAATAATCAATACCACCCTCTCCGTAGCTCTCAGGATGATCTAATGGCAATTATCAAATCATAGACAGACAGATAAATAGCTCAGACACAGAAGACTGAAATACGAGGAGGATTCGATAGCCTGTGTCTACATAGAGATGTTGAGCTGAAATTCTCTTGTGCTTGTGCTTTCCTGAGAGGTGATTTGTTGTATGTGGACCTTCAGCCTTGGAGTTAAGAAAAGGTAGACTATTGAGAGACTGGCTGACACCCCTGGTCTAACTCTCTCCTGTGTTCTAGGTGGTGATTAAAGATACCATTCTGGTGCTGACTCCAGCCAACATCAAAGGCTTCATAGTGATGACTCTACTGGGCCTGGAGTACATGCACCACACACTGTCATACAATACACACCTTCTCATAGGTGCTTGTGTCAGGTAAAGTTAGGCGTGATAGACTCGTCTCCACTTCAGAAATTATATTTGTAATTGTATTTTATGTAAATTAACAAATGTACGTTTGTTATAAATCAATTACAATTGAAGTCGGAAGTTTACATACACTTAGGTTGGATTCATTAACTTGTTTTTCAACCACTCCACAAATGTCTTGTTAAAAAACTATAGTTTTAACGAGTCGGTTAGGGCACCTACTTTGTGCATAACACAAGTCATTTTTCCAACAACTGTTTACAGACAGATTATTTCACTTATAATTCACTGTATCACATTTCTAGTGGGTCAGAAGTTTACAAACACTAAGTTGACTGTGCCTTTAAACAGCTTGGAAAATTCCAGAAAATTCTGTCATGCTTTAGAAGCTTCTGATAGGCTAATTGACATAATTTGAGTCAATTGGAGGTGTACCTGTGGATGTATTTCAAGGCCTACCTTCAAACTCAGTTCCTCTTTGCTTGACATCATGGGAAAATCAAAAGAAATCAGCCAAGACCCCAGAAAAAATATTGTAGACCTCCACAAGTATGGTTCATCCTTGGGAGCAATTTCCAAATGCCTGAAGGTACCGCGTTCATCTGTACAAACAATAGTACGCAAGTATAAACACCCTGGGACCACGCAGCCGTCATACCGCTCAGGAAGGAGACACGTTCTGTCTCCTAGAGATGAACGTACTTAGGTGTGAAAAGTGCAAATCAATCCCAGATCAACCGCAAAGGACCTTGTGAAGATGCTGGAGGAAACGGGTACAAAAGTATTTAGATCCACAGTAAAACTAGCCCTATATCGACATAACCTGAAAGGCCGCTCAGCAAAGAAGAAGCCACTGCTCAACACCCGCCATAAAAAGGCCAGACTACGGTTTGCAACTGCACATGGGGACAAAGATCGTACTTTTTGGAGAAATGTTCTCTGCTCTGATGAAACAAAAATAAAACTCTTTAGCCATAATGACCATTGTTTTGTTTGGAGTGAAAAGGGAGATGCTTGCAAGCCGAAGAACATCATCCCAACCGTGAAGCATCATGTTGTGGGGGTGCTTTGCTGCAGGATGGACTGGTGCACTTCACAAAATAGATGACATGAGGGAGGAAAATTATGTGAATGTATTGAGACTTCTCACACCAAAGTCAGGAAGTTAAAGCTTGGTTGCAAATGGGCCTTCTAAATGAACAATGACCCCAAGAATTCTTCCAAAGTTGTGGCAAAATGGCTTAAGGACAAGAAAATCAAGGTTTTGGAGTGGCCATCACAAAGCCCTGACCTCAATACCATAGAACATTTGTGGGCAGAACTGAAAAAATCATGTGCGAGCAAGGAGGCCTACAAACCTGACTCGGTTACACCAGCTCTGTCAGGAGGAATGGGCCAACATTCACCCAGCTTATTGTGGGAAGCTTGTGGAAGGCTACCGAAACGTTAGACCCAAGTTAAAAAATGTAAAGGCAATGCTACCAAATACTAATTGAGTGTATGTAAACTTCTGACCCACTGGGAATGTGATGAAAGAAATAAAAGCTGAAATAAATAATTCTCTAAAGTGGTGATCCTAACTGACCTAAGACAGGGAATTTCTACTAGGATTAAAAAAACTGAGTTTATATGTTTTTGGCTAAGGTGTATGTAAACTTCCGACTTCAACTGTATATTTCTCCACAGTAAACGCTGTGTACGATCTGAAACCCAATAACCTGCTGCTGGATAAGAATGGGCTGCTGAAGCTGTCTGATTTTTGTTTGAGTAAAACTCTCGGCAGCCCTACAGTCTACACTCACCAGGTAGTCAGTCACCTGTAGGTGTCACTCTCAAACTCCATTTCAAAGTCTTTATTGTCCATTTATTAATATTTTTTAAAATTGCATTTCATGTGTCACTCACTGTGTTTGATACAATGTTTGCTCTCTCTCTCAGGTGGCGTGGTTCTCCAGAGTTGTTCAGTGCCAGGATGCATGGGGTGGGCGTCGACATGTGGGCCATGGACTGCGTCCTTGCGGAGCTTCCGCAGGTACACACACCATAAGCTCAGTCCAATTTAAACATATAGACGAGACAAAACACGTTTGCCTGTAGAATGGCACTGAAACTAGGCAGCTCAATTGAACTTTGTTCTGAAATTGTCTGGTCTCTGTGATTTAAAAATAAATCTAGACTGAGCATCAAGGTTCAGATTACTGTATTGTCAGACACAAACCTTTCTGTATACATAATGCTGCATCCCAAATGGCAAGCTATTCCCTGTATAGTGTACTACTTTTGACCGGAGGACTCTGTTCAAAAGTTGTACAAATGTAGGGAATGTGGTTGCCATTTGAGACTCATGTTCCCTGCTACTCTGTGGTATAACACCCTCTGTCTCTCTCTTGTTAACATTCCTAGCAGGAAACTCCTGGCCTGTGAGTGTCTGTCTTTTCTGTGTCTGCATGTGTGGTTCATTTAAGACTAAGCAACGCCTTGAAAATATCTGGGTCCTCAATAATACATTGTGGATTTAAATAATGCCTTCATGTCTCTAACTCTAATGTGATACACAGTCCAGCACACAAACGGGGTCCCTGGGTCCTGTGTGGGAGGGTGATCTGGCATACAGACATACAGCAGCCTGTCCCCCCTGCTGTTCAGTTCTGTGTCAGAACTACCTCAGGCTATAGGAACCCCTGAGCCCCCCTCGGCCTCCCTTCTCTTTGGTTTTTCTCTGGAAGAGTTCTAAATGGCACCCTATTCCTTATTTAGTGCACTAATTTTGACCAGCGCTTAAAGCAGTGCACTAAAGGAGGCATTTGGGATGAAGTCAGTCTGTTTATTCAGTGCTGTTTCTCCCAGCCCCCCCCCCCCCCCCCCCCCGTCTCCCGTCTCCTCTCAACAGCCTCTGAGGGTGAGGTACTTTACGAACAGCCCCAGCTGCCCCAGCACAACTCCTCATCTGAGCCTCTCATAGAGAATCAAGAGGAAACGAGATGGTCTGGAGACAAGGAATGAACAACACAGACACACACGCACATCTCAGCATTGGAATCAATAGCACAGACATTATTATTCCATCATACACCAGAGATAGAAGGTTAAATACCTCCTTGACATGTTTGTGTTTGACCATGATATTAATAAAAACATGGTAAATATTATTCTGCTTGCTTATTTAAACTGATGGTTTGGCTTGTACAAAGGATTCAATGACTGGTTTCCAATTTTGGATTGGGCCAGCAAGGGCCTCCCGTACCTAGAATGCATACATATTTTTGTACTGTGACCATGTTATCAGAAGTAACCTCGTCAATTAAACATAAATATTCTCACACACTGTCAGAGTAACATGGTCTACTCGTATAGAACTGGAATCCCATTATAGTCAGAGCCCAGTAATTAAACGGATGTAGGCGGTACAAAATAGCGCAATAGCAACCCAGGACTAACACACACACACACACACAGGTGTAGGGATGGTGGCGGTACATTTAACTGCAACAAAAACCAAGTGTTACTGTGAGGTTCGACGTGTGGTTTGGGAACTATTTAGGTCGACTGGGTTGTATATTCTTGCTGGTCTTGCTGTTAAATGTCCAGTGTGGTTCATTGGACTAGGTAGTTAGAAGTTGCCCCTAAACCGTGGTCCATGGTCAGTTATTTTTTATCCTCCTAATGGTTAAAGTTTAGTGTTGAATAATGTTATTCTAGACCTGTGGTTAGTGGCAACTTCTAACTCCAGCGTGGCTCGTGTGGTCCAGTGGAAGACCTTCAGTGTGGTCTAACAGTGGTTCTGGATAGAGCTCTGTAAGAGACTGCTAGAGCACGACTATTTAGGTGACGAAAGAAGAAAACAGCAAGACTGTATTTTTGTCATGATTAATTTCATACATTTAGATGTACTGTAATATTGTCATGATTCATTTCATACAAAAACAATCTAAATGTATGTTATTTATTTTTGATGTGATGTAGGATAAGTCATTCTGTCTGAGATTGTGGTTGTTCATTTGGTTGACACTTCTGAATTAATGCAACACCTCAACTCTTAGCTGACTTCTCTTAGCATAAAGTATCTAATCAATTATCCCCAAAAAAATATGAATACAATTAATTAAGTGGAGAAATCTTAGTAAAAAATACCTACTCCCACTCTGGTTTAGGGTGCCATTCACCCCACATGGAGGGCAGAGCCCTTAGTGCTCTGAATAAATACATATACCTCCCACCCACTACATGAGCAGAGATTAAATCTCACATGTCTGAAGAATAAAAAATGTCTGTGTGCCAGTCTGTTTGCACAGATTTGGATAGTGGGAAAGGTTGTTTTTATGGCTTGCAAAACGAGCCACCAGGTGGGTGGGGATTTTACTTCATGACCAATTATTTAACCTTTATTTAACTAGGCAAATCAGTTAAGAACCAATTCTTATTTACAATGACTGCCAACAACGGCCAAACCCGGACGACGCTGGGCCAATTGTACACCGCCCAATGGGACTCCCAATCACGGCTGGTTGTGATACAGCCTGGATTCGAGCAAGGGTGTCTGTAGTCACACCTCAAGCACTGAGATGCAGTGCCTTAGACCGCTGCGCCCCTCGGGAGCCCAAGAATGAACAAATCCCGCCCACCTGGGGCACTGGGCCATGCGAAACTAATTTGCTTAGTGTGTGTGGGAAAGAGACATGGTGGCTCTCCACTCAATTCCTGCTCCGCTCTGACACCATTGTTCCACCAGCAGCGCTGTATGTCAGCAGTCTAAAGTGGCCTGTTCCTGTCCTCTCCTCTGTCCACACGGATCTGACACAACCTGGCAAGTGAGAGCAGATCTTATGACAGATTTAGTTAGTCTCTCACCAGACTCAGGGACTGAGCTGTCCCCTGTCAGAGCAGGTCAAAAGCTGGCGTCCGCTACACCTGTACTGTAGTGAGACCCTTGGTTTCACCCATCCGATGTTGTTGGATCAGTTGTCTCAATGAAAAGGAAGGAAGGATACATTTTTTTAAGTATTGGAGCTGGACTCGGTCCAGACAGACAGAGAACCATTTGGGTCATGGCCAAGGCTCAGGGTTGAGGTGAGGGCAAGCTGAATGATTCAAGTCTATAGAACTGCCCCACAATACAATACGGCACCGGAACAGCAGAGCAGGGACACAATGGCTGTGTATGGCGGCCAAGCCTGGAGAAATGACAGGGTTGTGTGGATGATGGTGGTGTCAGAAGTTGTAACACAGGAGGCCAGTACACACTGATTGCAGAATCACTCCAAGAATAGTTATGAGAGCCATTGTTTTTTGTATTTTATTAAGAACCCCATAAGCTGTTGCAAAACCAGCAGCTACAGTGCCTTGCGAAAGTATTCGGCCCCCTTGAACTTTGCGACCTTTTGCCACATTTCAGGCTTCAAACATAAAGATATACTGTATTTTTTTGTGACGAATCAACAAGTGGGACACAATCATGAAGTGGAACGACATTTATTGGATATTTCAAACTTTTTTAACAAATCAAAAACTGAAAAATTGGGCGTGCAAAATTATTCAGCCCCTTTACTTTCAGTGCAGCAAACTCTCTCCAGAAGTTAAGTGAGGATCTCTGAATGATCCAATGTTGACCTAAATGACTAATGATGATAAATACAATCCACCTGTGTGTAATCAAGTCTCCGTATAAATGCACCTGCCCTGTGATAGTCTCAGAGGTCCGTTAAAAGCGCAGAGAGCATCATGAAGAACAAGGAACACACCAGGCAGGTCCGAGATACTGTTGTGAAGAAGTTTAAAGACTGATTTGGATACAAAAAGATTTCCCAAGCTTTAAACATCCCAAGGAGCACTGTGCAAGCGATAATATTGAAATGGAAGGAGTATCAGACCACTGCAAATCTACCAAGACCTGGCCGTTCCTCTAAACTTTCAGCTCATACAAGGAGAAGACTGATCAGAGATGCAGCCAAGAGGCCCATGATCACTCTGGATAAACTGCAGAGATCTACAGCTGAGGTGGGAGACTCTGTCCATAGGACAACAATCAGTCGTATATTGCACAAATCTGGCCTTTATGGAAGAGTGGCAAGAAGAAAGCCATTTCTTAAAGATATCCATAAAAAGTGTCGTTTAAAGTTTGCCACAAGCCACCTGGGAGACACACCAAACATGTGGAAGAAGGTGCTCTGGTCAGATGAAACCAAAATTGAACTTTTTGGCAACAATGCAAAACGTTATGTTTGGCGTAAAAGCAACACAGCTGAACACACCATCCCCACTGTCAAACATGGTGGTGGCAGCATCATGGTTTTGGCCTGCTTTTCTTCAGCAGGGACAGGGAAGATGGTTAAAATTGATGGGAAGATGGATGGAGCCAAATACAGGACCATTCTGGAAGAAAACCTGATGGAGTCTGCAAAAGACCTGAGACTGGGACGGAGATTTGTCTTCCAACAAGACAATGATCCAAAACATTAAGCAAAATCTACAATGGAATGGTTCAAAAATAAACATATCCAGGTGTTAGAATGGCCAAGTCAAAGTCCAGACCTGAATCCAATCGAGAATCTGTGGAAAGAACTGAAAACTGCTGTTCACAAATGCTCTCCATCCAACCTCACTGAGCTCGAGCTGTTTTGCAAGGAGGAATGGGAAAAAAATTCAGTCTCTCGATGTGCAAAACTGATAGAGACATACCCCAAGCGACTTACAGCTGTAATCGCAGCAAAAGGTGGCGCTACAAAGTATTAACTTAAGGGGGCTGAATAATTTTGCACGCCCAATTTTTCAGTTTTTGATTTGTTAAAAAAGTTTGAAATATCCAATAAATGTCGTTCCACTTCATGATTGTGTCCCACTTGTTGTTGATTCTTCACAAAAAAATACAGTTTTATATCTTTGTTTGAAGCCTGAAATGTGGCAAAAGGTCGCAAAGTTCAAGGGGGCCGAATACTTTCGCAAGGCACTGTACACTTCCTGGGGTCCACACAAACATGAAACATTACATAATGCAGAACATTAATAGACAAGAATGGCAAACACAGCCTACATATCAATACATACACACAAAATATCTAGGTCAAATAGGGGAGAGGCGTGGTGCCGTGAGGAGTTGCTTTATCTGTTTTTTTAAACCAGGTTTGCTGTTCATTTGAGCAATATGAGATGTAATGGAGTTCCATGCAGTAATCGCTCTATATAATAATGTACGCTTTTGTGACTTTGTTATGTTTTGGGGACTGTGAAAGACCCCTGGTGGCATGGCTGGTGGGGTAAGTGTGTTTATTTGATTTATTTCACCTTTATTTAACCAGGTAGGCAAGTTGAGAACAAGTTCTCATTTACAATTGCGAACTGGCCAAGATAAAGCAAAGCAGTTCGACACATACAACGACACAGAGTTACACATGGAGTAAAACAAACATACAGTCAATAATACAGTATAAACAAGTCTATATACGATGTGAGCAAATTAGGTGAGATAAGGGAGGTAAAGGCAAAAAAAGGCCATGGTGGCAAAGTAAATACAATATAGCAAGTAAAACACTGGAATGGTAGATTTGCAGTGGAAGAATGTGCAAAGTAGAAATACAAATAATGGGGTGCAAAGGAGCTAAATTATTTAATTAAATACAGTAGGGAAAGAGGTAGTTGTTTGGGCTAAATTATAGGTGGGCTATGTACAGGTTCAGTAATCTGTGAGCTGCTCTGACAGTTGGTGCTTAAAGCTAGTGAGGGAGATAAGTGTTTCCAGTTTCAGAGATTTTTGTAGTTCGTTCCAGTCATTGGCAGCAGAGAACTGGAAGGAGAGGCGGCCAAAGAAAGAATTGCTTTGTCAGAGCTGTGTTTGTTGACTATGCAAGCAATTTGAAATGTTCAACACATTGCATCACTTTTTCTTTTTATAAGGAACAGTCAGTCTCTCCTCAACTCTTAGCCAAGAGAGACTGAAATACACTGCTCAAATAAATACAAATAAAATAAAGGGAACACTTAAACAACACAATGTAACTCCAAGTCAATCACACTTCTGTGAAATCAAACTGTCCACTTAGGAAGCAAGTCTGATTGACCTATACATTTCACATGCTGTTGTGCAAATGGAATAGACAACAGGTGGAAATTATAGGCAATTAGCAAGACACCCCCAATAAAGGAGTGGTTCTGCAGTGGTGACCACAGACCACTTCTCAGTTCCTATGCTTCCTGGCTGATGTTTTGGTCACTTTTGAATGCTGTCGGTGCCTTCACTCTAGTGGTAGCATGAGACGGAGTCTACAACACACACAAGTGGCTCAGGTAGTGCAGCTCATCCAGGATGGCACATCAATGCGAGCTGTGGCAAGAAGGTTTGCTGTGTCTGTCAGCGTAGTGTCCAGAGCATGGAGGCGCTACCAGGAGACAGGCCAGACACTCTAATGTACTTGTCCTGTTGCTCAGTTGTGCACCAGAGCCTCCCACTCCTCTTTCTATTCTGGTTAGGGCCAGTTTGCGCTCTTCTGTGAATGGAATAGCCTTCATTTCTCAGAACAAGAATAGACTGACGAGTTTCAGAAGACAGTTCTTTGTTTTTGGCCATTTTAAGCCTGTAATCGAACTCACATGCTGATGCTCCAGATACTCAACTAGTCTAAAGAAGGACAGTTTTATTGCTTCTTTAATTAGCTCAACAGTTTTCAGCTGTGCCAACATAATTGCAAAAGGGTTTTCTAATGATCTATAATGGGCCTCTGTACGCCTATGTAGATATTCCATGAAAGAAAATAGCCGTTTCCAGCTACAATAGTCATTGACAACATTAACAATGTCTACACGGTATTTCTGACCAATTTGATGTTATTTTAATGGATGAAAAATGTGATTTTCTTTCAAAAACAAGGACATTTCTAAGTGGCCCCAAACTTTTGAATGTTAGCATATATGGTTAAATTATCAGCATACATGGATACACAGGTTTTGTTTAATGCCAGTGGCAGGTAATTGGTAAAAATATAAAAGACACTAGAGAGCTGCCCTGCGGTACACCACACCCTACATGTTGGACATTAGAGAAGCTTCCATTAAAGAAAACCCTCTGAGATCTATTAGATAGCTCTGAATCCACAATATAGCAGAGGTTGAAAGGCCATAAAACATATGTTTTCAAATCAACAGGCAATGGTGAATAATATATTTGTAAAAAAAAAATGAACAAGGCAAATCGGTTAAAAACAAATTCTTATTTACAATGACAGCCTACCAAAAGGAAAAAGGCCTCCTGCAGGGACGGGGGCAGGGATTTAAAATGTATATATACAGTATCAGTCAAAAGTTTGGACACACCTACCCATTCAAGGGTTTTTCTTATTTTTTTACTATACTCTACATTGTACAATAATAGTGAAGACATCAAAATATATTTGTTATTCTTCAAAGTAGCCACCCCTTGCCTTAATGACAGCTGTGCACACTCTTGGCATTCTCTCAACCAGCTTCACGAGGAATGATTTTCCAACAGTATTGAAGGAACTGCCATAAATTGGGTTGAGGTCAGGTAATTGTAGAGGCCAGGTAATCTGATGTAGCGCTCCATCACTCCTTCTTGGTCAAATAGCCCTTACACAGTCTGGAGGTGTGTCACCAAAGCCCCATATACTACCCACCACTGCGACCTGTACGCTCTCGTTGGCTGGTCCTCTCTTCATACTTGTCGCCAAACCCACTGACTCCAGGTCATCTACAAGAACCTGCTAGGTAAAGTCCCACCTTATCTCAGCTTGCTGGTCACCATAGCAGCACCCACCTGTAGCACATGCTCTAGCAGGTATATCTCTCTGGTCGCCCCCAAAACCAATTCTTTCTTTGGCCACCTCTCCTTCCAGTTCTCTGCTGCCAATGACTGGAACGAACTACAAAAATCTCTGAAACTGGAAACACTTATCTCCCTCACTAGCTTTAAGCACCAGCTGTCAGAGCAGCTCACAGATTACTGCACCTGTACATAGCCCATCTACAATTTAGCCCAAACAACTACCACTCCCCCTACTGTATTTATTTATTTTTCTCCTTTGCACCCCATTATTTCTATCTCTACTTTGCACATTATTCCACTGCAAATCAACCATTCATGTTTTACTTGCTATATTGTATTTACTTTGCCACCATGGCCTTTTATTTGCCTTTACCTCCCTTATCTCACCTCATTTGCTCACATCGTATATAGACTTGTTTATACTGTATTATTGACTGTATGTTTGTTTTACTCCATGTGTAACTCTGTGTTGTTGAATGTGTCAAACTGCGTTGCTTTATCTTGGCCAGTTCGCAATTGTAAATGAGAACTTGTTCTCAACTTGCCTACCTGGTTAAATAAAGGTGAAATTAAAATAAATAAAAAAGGGATTAAATGAGGTTGAATGAACTGTTTCACTGCCAGAAAGGCTCAGCTGATAGCCAGGTGTAGCAGTGGTAAGATGTTGGGACAGCTTTATGTAGGCCCTAACAGTTTTTGGTCACTGTTACAGTGCAATTCATGTATTGTTTAGTGTTGTGTAGTGTCTTTGCTGGGATGCATCCCACTTTTTTTTGTTTTGCCCACCAAGATATACATGCTAAAATCACCACTGGCTGCCTTATATGACTTTCACTTCAATATCACATGATATTGGTTCTCGGCATCACATTATATCAAAAATAAATACATGCCCAGGCTCTCAGATTCCCAGATGACTTCCAACGTAAAGACTAAGAAAACGTTGCCTGTGTGAGTGGGCTCAGACATGCCATTCTGTATCCATGTGAAGGTCCTGTACCACACACACACACAAATACATGTGACGCACACGCATGCACAAACACACACACACCGACTGAAAACCATCCCCTCTCTAAACATTCCTCCCTCTATCTTGTTTGCGTTTCTCTGTGGAAAAGAAAGAAAGAAGAGTCTGAGAAGAGGAAGTCAGTGTCATCACCCAGGTTACCTAAAAGACAAAGGGAACTGAGAATGTTATGAAAAGCAAACACCCAACTCTTTCTCTACAATAACCCTTTAAACACACACACACACACAGTTTGTTCAACATACACTGCCTTCAGAAAGTATTTTCCACATTTTGTTGTGTTACAGAATTTAAAATTGAGATTTTTGGAGTCACTGGCCTACGCACCTTGTCAAAGTAAAATTGTTTTTCTACATTTTACAAATTAATAAAAAATGTAAAGCTGAAATACCTAGAGTCAATAAGTATTCAACCCCTTTGTTACTGCAAGCCTAATAAGTTCAGGAGTACAAATGTGCTTAACAAGTCACATTATAAGTTGCATGGACTCACTCTATGTGCAATAATAGTGTTTAACATGATTTTTGAATGACTACCTCATCTTTGTACCCCACACATACAATTGTCTGTAAGGTCCCTCAGCCGAGCTGTGAATTTCAAACACAGATTCAACCACAAAGACCAGGAAGGTTTTCCAATGCCTCGCGAAGAAGGGCACTTATTGGTAGATGGGTAAAAATAAAAACAATTGAAAATGGACTATCCCTTTGAGCATGGTGAAGTTACTAAATACACTTTGAATGGTGTATCAATGCACCCAGTCACTACAAAGATACAGGCATCCTTCCTAACTCAGTTGCCAGATAGGAAGGAAACTGCTCTGAGATTTCACCATGAGGCCAATGGTGACTTTAAAACAATTACAGAGTTTAACAGCTGTGATAGTGGAAAACTGAAAATGGATCAACAACATTGTAGTTACTTCACAATAATAACCTTATTGACCATGTGAAAAGAAGGAAGCCTGTACAGAAGAAAAAATATTCAAAAAAATGCATCCTGTTTGCAAGAAGGCACCAAAGAAAGACTGAAAAGAAATGTGGCAAAGCAATTCATTTTGGTCCTGAATACAAAGTGTTATGTTTGGGGCAAATCCAATACAACACACTACTGAGTACCACTCCATATTTTCAAGCATAGTGGTGGCTGCATCATGTTATGGGTATGCTTGTAATCGTTAATGACTGGGGAATTTTTCAGGATAAAAAATAAACGGAATGGAGTTAAGCACAAGCAAAATCCTACAGGAAGACCTGGTTCAGTCTGCCTTCCACCAGACACTGGGAGATGAATTCACCTTTCTGTAGGACAACAACCTAAAACACAAGGCCAAATCTATGCTGGAGTTGCTTACCAAGAAGACTGTTCCTGTGAATGTTCCTGAGTGGCCGAGTTACAGTTTTGACTTAAATCCCGTGCTTATTTTGAGTCGGATCCTGTGCACGTCTCAGATTTGACTTTGTTTGTTCCGGCACCTATTTGCCTCTCGTGGCATAATTGATGACTTATTTCACTGTTCGCACTGTAGACATTCTAGTAAAAGCGATCAGCATTAAATCAAGTTGCCTCCTCGTTATTTATCCCGCCCCCCCCCCAGTGCATCCACCGACAAAGTGGTCGGAGCAGGTGCAATTTGCAATTCAAGAAGAAGCAAACGTATAACCCCTGGCTTGTCATGCAGAATTCAAAGTTGGGCTGTACAAAATGCAAAAAGCCTTAGAAGGAAGCTAAACATCAGTCTCATGTCCGCTCCTGGCTTTGAGCAAGAAGTTGACTCGCAAGAGTTAAATGGCCTTGACATGGGGAGAGTCATTGTGGAAGGTTTGGAAAACTAAGGTAGGACATTTTTTTAAATGTACTTTCACAGCACAAAACAAGTTTGTAATTGAATATGTGCTTCATATTATCACATAGGCAGGAGGTCTAAATATTCTCATTGTGTGTTCTGCTGTAGCCTACATTGTTCTATTTTATTTTAAGTTATATTCCGATATAGAGATATTTGTTCTACTGTTACATTGATGTCTTGAAAATGATATGAAATTGGGGTCTTGTAAGCCCCACTGCTGAGTATGTGTACATGGCGGGTGTTCTGAAGTGTTGTCTAAAAATGTTGCTGTACACTGACGTCTAGAAAATTAGGCTATAAGAAATTCGGACTTGTGTAAGGCCCGCAGTTATACTCAAGTATGTGTGCATACTGCAGTGAAGTCTAAAATGCTTTGAATTAATTAGCACCTTGCTGTCCGAGTGCTGTCCGTTTCACCACCATAGATAGTAGGCAACTTGGCTTAAATCTAGTGGCTTGCGGAAGTATTCACTCCCCTTGGTGTTTTTCCTATTTTGCTGCCTTACAACCTGGAATTAAAATGTTTTTTTTGGGGGGGGGGGTTGTATCATTTGATTTGGTGTACAGCAATCTTTAAGTCATACCACAGATACTCAATTGGATTGAGGTCTGGGTTATGACTAGGCCATTCCAAGACATTTAAATGTTTCCCCTTAAACCACTCACGTGTTGCTTTAGCAGTATGCTTAGGGTCATTGTCCTGCTGGAAGGTGAGCCTCTGTCCTGGGCTCAAATCTCTGGAAGACTGAAACAGGTTTCCCTCAAGAATTTCAATGTATTTAGAGCCATCCATCATTACTTCAATTCTGACCAGTTTCCCAGTCCCTGCCGATGAAAAACATCCCCACAGCATGATGCTGCCACCACCATGCTTCACTGTGGGGATGGTGTTCTCGGGATGATGAGAGGTGTTAGGTTTGCACCAGGCATAGCGTTTTCCTTGATTCACAAAAAGCTACATTTTAGTCTCATCTGACCAGAGTACCTTCTTCCATATGTTTGGGGAGTCTCCCACATGCCTGTTGGCAAACACCAAACGGTTTGCTTATTTTTTTCTTTAAGCAATGGCTTTTTTTCTTGCCACTCTTCCGTAAAGCCTAGCTCTGTGGAGTGTACGGCTTAAAGTGGTCCTATGGGCAGATACTCTAATCTCCGCTGTGGAACTTTGCAGCTCCTTCAGGGTTATCTTTTGTCTCTTTGTTGCCTCTCTGATTAAAGCCATCATTGCCTGATCCGTGAGTTTTGGTGGGCGGCCCTCTCTTGGCAGGTTTGTTGTGTTGCCATATTCTTTCTTTTTTTATATAATGGATTTAATGGTGGTCCGTGGGATGTTCAAAGTTATAACCCAACCCTGATCTGTACTTCTCCACAACTTTGTCTCTGATCATTTTGGAGTGCTCCTTGGTCTTCATGGTGCCGCTTGCTTGGTGGTGCCCCTTGCTTAGTGGTGTTGCAGACTCTGGGGCCTTTCAGTACAGGTGTATATATACTGAGATCATGTGATATATCATGTGACACTTAGATTGCACACAGTTGGACTTTATTTAACTAATTATGTGACTTCTGAAGGTAATTGGTTGCACCAGATCTTATTTAGGGGCTTCATAGCAAAGTGGGTGAATACATATGCACGCACCACTTTCCGTTTAGAATTTTTTTATACAAGTTCTTGTTTTCATTTCACTTCACCAATTTGGACTATTTTGTGTATGTCATTACATGAAATCCAAATAAAAAATCAATTTTCTCTGGACCCTGATCTCTCTTTTGACGAACATATCAAGACTGTTTCAAGGACAGCTTTTTTCCATCTACGTAACATTGCAAAAATCAGAAACTTTCTGTCCAAAAATGATGCAGAAAAATGTATCCATGCTTTTGTTACTTCTAGGTTAGACTACTGCAATTCGCTACTTTCAGGGCTACCTGGATAAAGCACTAAATAAACTGCAGTTAGTGCTAAATACGGCTGCTAGAATCCAAAAAATTTGATAATATTACTCCAGTGCTAGCCTCCCCACACTGGCTTTCTGTTAAGGCAAGGGCTGATTTCAAGGTTTTACTGCTAACCTACAAAGCATTACATGGGCTTGCTCCTACCTATCGTTCCGATTTGGTCCTGCGGTACATACCTACAAGTACGCTACGGTCACAAGACACAGGCCTCCTAATTGTCCCTAGAATTTCTAAGCAAACAGCTGGAGGCAGGGCTTTCTCCTATAGAGCTCAATTTTTATGGAATGGTCAGCCTACCCATGTGAGAGACGCAGACTCGGTCTCAACCTTTAAGTCTTTACTGAAGACTCATCTCTTCAGTAGGTCATATGATTGAGTGTAGTCTGGCCCAGGAGTTTGAAGGTGAACAGAAAGGCTCTGGAGCAACGAACCGCCCTTGCTGTCTCTGCCTGGCCGGTTCCCCTTTCTCCACTGGGATTCTCTGCCTCTAACCCTATTACAGGGGCTGAGTCACTGGCTTACTGGTGCTCTTCCATGCTGTCCCTAGGAGGGGTGCGTCACTTGAGTGGGTTGTGTCACTGACGTGATCTTCCTGTCTGGGTTGGCGCCCCCCCTTGGGTTGTGCCATGGCGGAGATCTTTGTGGTCTATACTCGGCCTTGTCTCAGGATGGTGAGTTGGTGGTTGAAAAGGGGGGCTGTGCTTTGGCAAAGTGGGTGGGGTTATATCCTGCGTGTTTGGCCCTGTCCGGGGGTATCATCGGTAGGGGCCACAGTGTCTCCTGACCCCTCCTGTCTCAGCCTCCAGTATTTATGCTGCAGTAGATTATGTGTCAGGGGGCTAGGGTCAGTCTGTTATATCTAGAGTACTTCTCCTGTCTTATCCGGTTTCCTGTGTGAACTTAAGTATGCTATCTCTAATTCTCTCTTTCTCTCTTTCATTTAGAATTTGGAAAACAGTAATGGGCAAATGTTGTACAATACAGGTGTGGAAAAGCTCTTAGAGACTTCACCAGAAAGACTCCCAGCTGTAATCACTCTACAAAGTATTGACTCAGGGGTGTGAATACTTATGCAAATGAGATATTTATGTATTTAATTTTCAATACATTTGGAAACATTTCTACAAATATGTTTTCACTTTGTCATTATGAGATATTGTGTGTAGATGGATGAGAGAAAAAATATTGCATATATTTTGAATTCAGGTTGTAACAACAAAATGTGGATTGGATCAAGGGGTATGAATACCTTCTGAATGCACGGTATATCCCCTCATTGAATAGCGTACAACTATCATGAATAGAAACTATATGAACCCAACAACGTGACGAAAACGGATGTGACATAGAAATAAAATAAGAAAATACAATCATCTAAATTAAATGTGTCATAGTTATTCAGTATATTTTCTGTCGTGCGTATTAAATGTTTATAATGCTTCATATATTGATTTATTACACAGTAGCTCTACTATGGCATTTTACTCGCTTTGAGTCTGGCATTTTGTCTGTGCGATGAGCACCTGCCTGTAACAAGTAACGCCATCACGGTAAAAACAGTGGGAGGAGAGAGGGGGCTAGAAAGAGAGAGAGATAGAGACGGGGAAGTACATGTACTGCAGGCGCTCTGAGTAGAATTTTATGCGAGAACGTCCGTCTGTACCGAACTGGAAAAGTGGGCTGAATTCTGAAAGGGAATTTTTGACAACCATAACAAGATGTGTAGACCTAATCCGTGCTGTATAGGGCAGGTGAGTAATAACTAATTGTGGTTATAACTAATATTATACTCGGCACGTTTATGGAAAAAATACCACCAGCGAACGTTATTGGTTTTTCTAACAAATTGAACTCCATAATGTATAGTAGCTTACGCTACATTTTGATGTAAAATGTCGGAATTTAGTTAGCTAATTAGTTTTTTTTCTTGATTTCGTATTCAAGGTTTCAATTCATTTTTGTATTTTACGAAATGTGTATGGCTTCCAACTGTTTGGCTAAACGCTAGCTAGCTAGTTACTGTAGCTAGCTATTCTTGCGGATGACCATCGAAGATAATCTAGCCTGCCACAGTTTCCCCAAAAAATGAGTAGTAGCGCGCGACGCAGCTACAAAGATGTTATGATTTGAATCGATCGCGAGTCTGTAACATTTGTGTAAACAGGCAACATTGTTGCTTGTGTTGTAGATGTCACTTCTACTGTAAACAATGTGTCATCGCACTGTTTAACATGAGTTGACGGCGTGCGTGACACTAATTTGCCTTCAGTTCCTACATTTGCCGATCTGGTTACCTCTGCCAACATCCTAGCGGTTGTGCCCGGCTTGATCCAATTCATTTTTTGAAACTATCTCACAGTTTTCCAGTGACGTAATGCTGTGTTGTTCTAAAGGTTTTGGGCAAGTCGCTGTATTTCTTATTTTCTAGTGGAATGATATTGAGTTCGCATGACTAGCACAGATCTTAATCCAATAAACCTCACTTATTCGCTTAGGCTATTTGGGAATGATATGGTCTAGCCATTAGGTGATGAGAAGAGCTTCTCTGGCTGAAAAGACTATGGGGCTAATTTAGGTAGAAATTACCATTGCAGCAGAAGTCAAAGCAACCAGCCAAAGTCCATTAACACATCTAGTTTAATATAACTTCATATTGGTATGTGAGAAAACTGGTTCTTATTTAACACAGTGATACAGAGATCTTCAATGTCCCATTGCATAGGCCTTGTCTTTGGCATTGTTCCATAACTGCCTGCTAGTCTAACTAACCACACTGAATAGTTTCTCCTCCAGAGGAATTTAATTACAGGGACACGTCCCTCATCCAATGTATTCAGGGGCCATCCCTTCAGTCCACTCAATGAAGAACGGAATCAAAGGAAATACGGGCTGGTGTGTGTGTGCATGTGTGCACATGCATGCGGTGTGTGTGGCTGATGTTAGCAAGAAATGAAGCACAAACACTTTAGTCAACATTGTCTTGCTACACAGGCCATGCGATAATCCTGTCTGTCACAGACCCCCATTAGCGTTGTCCCCGTCAACATGTGTATGAGTGTGTGTGTGTGTATTTGTGTTTGTTTTGACTGTGTGTCTATGCCTGTGTGTCCATCTTATTTGTATGTGTGATCGGCGGGTGGTCTGTTCATTTCCTCTTTGGCTGAATGTGGGGGGCTGGCTGTTTGGATTAGATTAGTGACGGAGATAAACTGGCCAGAGCTGTGCAGAAGAGGGCCAGAAACAGTGGTGTAGATGGACAGGGAGGGAAGTAGTCCAGAGAGAATCAGGACCGGAGAGGTGACTCCGATAGACGTAGTTGTAACTCTGAGCTACGCTGGAAACAGAACAGGAGGGTGGCAAACACAGCAATGAGAGGTCAGGACACACTGTTGTCACACACTGACTCAGCATACACCTGCAGTAGTCTGGCGGACACACGTGTGCACACACCTGCATCCGACTAAAATAAACATCCAGTCATCTGTCACTTCAGGCTTGCCACATGGCTCCACTCTACATCCAGACACTGGTCCCAGGTCAGCTGGATAGTTCAGCCTGTAATAGTTGAGGTTAGCGCTGGGGCAGGGAGATCCGACACTGGAACAGTTTCAGAACGTTTCCCACTGAACCAACATGGCTACGTAAACAAAGCCATTGTGTGTGTTTTTCAGTCTCTCCTGGCTCATAGACTATAGCTTCACATTTAGGAAACAACAGATGTAGTGATTATGGTGGTCTTCCTTTAAAACCCCTCTGGCTGTGAACACTGTCAGGCTTCCACAGGAGGAGGGAGACTTGAGCTAAATCCCTGATCAAAACCAGGATATTATGGCCTTTGATTGGCTTGGCTTCTTAAAGGAGTAGATTACTATTTTACAACTTGATGTTAGATCAGTGTTTCCCAAACTTGGTCCTCGTGACCCCAAGGGGTGTTCGTTCTGGTTTTTGCTTGATGATGAGTTGATTAGTTGAATCAGTTGTGTAGTGCTAGGGCAAAAACCATAACGTGCACCCCTTGGGGACTTTGGGAAACCCTGTGTTAGATGGTTGCTCATCCTGAAAGTAGTCTATGGGTCAAGAGAAACTGTAGTCCATGGTTAATTTTTCTTTAAACACCAACTACGAACTTCAGCTAACCTTAACCACCACAATCTAACCGTCAATGAAACTGATGGGGACATGTGAGCATGTAAAAAAAAAAAGAAAAGTCTAAATCACTTGAAATCAATTCAAATCCTCTCCATATTTGATGTTACTTAAAGGTGATTTGGCCATAAAAAACATGCTTACATCCCCCCATCACTTCCATTGATTATTAGCTTGTGGTGGCTATTTACTTATTATTGCTGGATCCAAATCACAGAGAGAGAATCTGGCCACACATTTGAATTCAAGGGCAAAGAAGATAAAATAGCATGTAAAAAACCTAGTGCTATCTATTTTAGATTCTGAACTCAATTTCAAATCACACATTAGGAATGTAGCCAAAATAGATTTTTACCACCTGAGGTACATTGCCAAGGTGGGCCGTTTCTCTCTTAGGCTGAGACTCATGCATGCTATTATTACAAGCAGGCTTGACTACTGTAATGCTGTCCTGTCTGGTCTTCCCAAGAAAGCCATTGGTCAACTGCAAAACATACAGAATGCTGCAGCGTGGGTACTGACCAAGACCAGACGGAGAGCACACATTACGCTGGTTTTAAGGCAGCCTTTAGTTACTATGCCCTAGCCTCTGGAACAGCCTGCCAGAGAACCTGAGGGGGGCTGAAACTGTGGACATATTGAAAGAGATCTTAAAACACACCTTTTTATTTTAGCTTTTCCTTAGGGTGCTTTTTGGTTGTTGTTCTTTAGTTTTTTTTATCCTCTTATGTTTGTTGTAGTAAATATTTCATTGTTTTATTCATTTTTTCCTGTGAAGCACATTTTGTTCCATCCCATGTCTGAAATGTGCTGTATAAATAAAGCTTGATTTGATTTGATCAAGTTGTAAAATAGTGAACCACTCCTTTAACCGTCCTTGTACCAGGTGCAGCCATTAGAGGATTTGAATTCAGTTTGAAACTGAAATGTTTTACTGGCTACGATGAGGGTCACAAACAGAGCCTGGGGTTGTGGTTGGGAGTTTGGCTAGGGCTGTAGCTAGGCTAGCAGGCCTAGTGTAGTGTGTATGTTTATGTGTACACTCTTAGAAAAAAGGTGCTATCTAGAATCTGAAAGCGTTCTTCGGCTGTCCCCATAGGATAACCTTTTGAAGAACCCTTTTGGAACCCTTTTTTCTAAGAGTGTCGCCTAGATGTTGAGCATCTCTCTGTGCTGGCTGAGGCTCCATGTGTAGAGACGGTAGTATGATGAAACCCTGTGAAATGTCTGTCTGCTTGATGGTAATGGGTTCAGCCTAGCGACATCGAAAGACAGTGTAACCCACTGCTTCAGTCAGCAAACGAAAGGGAAAGGGGTATACCTAGTCAGTTGTACAACTAAATGCACGTGTTTGATAATTGATATCCAATATTGGATGAAAAAAGATCTGCTACACATTTAAATCTCCCATGTAACTACAGGTATTCCATTGTCTATAACACAATTATAAGCTAAATGCTTTATTCGTGTGTTTTTATTGGAGGCAAAGGTAAACATGGCTATGTTCCATTACTGAGAGTAAGATAATATATTGTATTGATCAGATAACACTGTGTTATGGCTGGACTACATTCTTCCTCTGTGTACTACTGTCTGTCTGTATCACTGACTCTCTGGGTCTCTTTTTTATCTTTTTGTTCCATTTCCTCTGTTTGGGTCATGGATGCCTCTTGGGTTGCTCAACATTCCCCTGTTCTCTTCCTGTTTCTCTTCCTTTCGCTCCCTCTCTTTATTTAGCGTAGCCAATGCCAGGGGCTGTATTTACCCCATTAAGGTGTTGTTACTCAAATCAATCAAATCAAATGTTATTGGTCACATGCTTCGTAAACAACAGGTGTAGACTAACAGTGAAATGCTTGCTTGCGGGCCGTTCCCAACAATACAGAGAGAAGGAAAATAAAGAAATAACATTTAATAATAAAAGTAAAAAGGAAAGTAAAAATCAGCCTTTCCAGCTACAATAGTCATTTACAATATTAACAATGTCTACACTGTATTTCTGATCAATTCTATGTTATTTTAATGGACAAAAAATGTGCTTTTCTTTCAAAAACTTTGACATTTCTAAGTGACCCCAAACGTTTGAACGGTACTGTACATATAACTAGGAATAAAGTGACTAGGCAACAAGATAGATAATGAACAGTAGCATGT
Organism: Oncorhynchus mykiss; assembly: GCF_013265735.2. NCBI lineage: Eukaryota > Metazoa > Chordata > Actinopteri > Salmoniformes > Salmonidae > Oncorhynchus > Oncorhynchus mykiss. The sequence continues at coordinate 61,374,172 of NC_048575.1, forward strand.
GATGAATCAAAAAAGTTAGTGCAAAAAAAGGTTAATGCAGATAGTCCTAGTAGCTATTTGGTTAACAATTTATCTAACTATTTAACAGTCTTATGGCTTGGGAGTAGAAGCTGTACAGCGGCCTCTTGGTTCCGGACTTGGTGCATTGGTAAGGCTTGCTTCCTCTCAAGTTTGTGTAGGAAACAGTGCAGTGATACATTTTTGCAGAGTGCGTGCAACTGCCTAGCTATACAGACAACACAAAAGAGTTGCTGTCAATCAGGGAGAACGGGCACTAGGCTATCTCTACACTTTACCAACCCTAGCTTTGGCTCCTAACTCTGTAGGCCAATATGTGTGTTAGTGTGTGTGTGCCTCAGCCTTCTGTCTTTGTCTTCCTGGGTTTATATATGTTGCCGTACCTTCTGTTTCTCTCTGTGAACACAGAGCATGTGTAACTTGAGAGGGTGTGTCTGAGGAATGGGTTCATTTCATCTCTCCGTCTTGTTGGCTGCAGAAGAGTACAGCAACATCCCTGAGTCAGCAGCATCACAATGACTCGTGTGTGTGTGTGTGTGTGCGTGCGTGCGGCTCTAACTGTCTGTTGCCTGCGTTCTGCCTATGTTGTTGTTCTCTGTCTGGGTTTGACCTATTTATGCAGTGTGTGTGTGTGTGTGTGTGGCCCAGGGTATAAGGGAATGAGCTTTTAGTGGTTACCATTCTTATCCTCAAAGACACAACCCATTTTAACACTGATCGTAGGACTGTTCTTATCTCCAATAGAGCCCCACAGTGGAGGTGTCGTAATACCCATAAAACCTAGTAGTCAAACAGGGAAATGGTTCCAATCGTTTTTCCACCATTCATTTTTCCCATAGGTAATTTTAGATGCACTTAAAATAAGGGCTGTGTTTCTTGTAGGCTTAACTTGGCATGATGTTTTGATAACCATGTAAATCGCTCCCAGACAAGGTGACTTTTATCAATGTATTTGGCTCAATTTACTCTCAGATTCGAAAATGCTAATTAGCATGAAAATAATGTCATGCAAGAGTACAAATCCCTGCAAACTCCTGCACATCATCTCTAGATAGACTGCACCTTTGCTAACAGGTATTGTGTCAATTTAAAACTTGCACAAGACAGTTCACAAAAATGTAAATTTAAAGAAAGTTAGCTAATTTATTCATTACTAAATTTAGCTAATGTTAGATAGTTAATCCAGAGATTCTTACCTTTGCCTCAATTTGGAAGTCAAGTCCACATTAGCAGCTAATTAGCATTCATTTTTTGTCAGGGGAAATACAGGCAAATATATTGATAAAAGTCACCTTGTCCTAGAGAGATTTACACGGTTATCTAAACGTCATGCCAGGGTAAACCTACATGAAACACAGCCCTTATTTTAAGTGTTTCTAAAAAATGAATGGTGGAAAAACGATTGGAACTATAACCTTGTTTGACCGCTAGGTTTTATGAGTATTATGACTCATACTGTGATACTCTATAGTGGTAGCCTATCTCATAGTGTTAGAGATATCCCCTGACCTAGGACCAGCTGTGGGCTTCACCAACTCCTGTCAACCTGCTGATCCATTCCTTTTCAATCCCTCAGTTTTTGACTAGCTAGCCCATTGTTTTCAATAAGTGGTTTGACTCTCTCAGTCACTTTCTGGATGGGGATTTGTGTTCATTTCCTGAAGGGAATCTGAAGCCAAACATCCTGTTATACTGAAGTTCTGAGACTGAGTGGCCCACTAGTGGTACACAGCGGAGCGTGAAAGATGGTGTGTTTGTGTCTGTGTGAGCACAACGGGTCTGTAGTTTTACCAAGTCTTTTAGACTGAGGAGGGGTTTTCCCCTTTCACCCTTAACCCCTGGGACAGCTGATGGATACGAGACAGAACGAGATGAGGAGGAGAGAGAATAGAGAAAGAAAGGGGGAGGTCAAATAAAGGGAACAGGATGAGAGGTTGGTAGAGAGGGGGAGGAAGTGAGAGAGGGATAGCATAGCAGAAAGAACTAGAGGGAAAGAGTTCTCGATGCCCCCAGGGTTCAGCGAAAGTTGAGTCACAGTGGGGGTTGGTGTGCTGTGAGTGGAAGGAAGGGGTGGGGAGGGTGGTTTTGTGCTTTTTATAATAGTAATAATAATAATAATAGTAGTAGATAATAGTAGAGAGCTGGTGGCCTTGCCATGTAATCCTAACACTTTGTGGGAGTGGTGTGTGTGGTTGTGTGGGGGGTTGGAGGAGGGGTTGATGGCTACAGATTTGGGAGTTAGTAGTTTGGCAGGCACGGTGTTAATATTGTTTGAAAGGGGTCAGGGCAGACCACCTGTCGACATGGGAGGGAGGGGAGGGTCAGAGTTGGTTGTCATGGCATCTCCATTGTCTCTGTTTGCATCGGCATGCCTCAGCACGGTAGCTAGCTATTCAGTTAGCCCCAGTTAGCTCCTCTAGCCCCCTTAGTGTGTGTCCACTGTGTTAGTGTTAGAGCGTTTACACACACTGGGTCTATTAGATTAGCTGAACGGCTAAATACACGCTCACTAAAGACAGCCAACACCCACACAACCATTTTCCTAATCCACTACTTGAGTGTTGCCTAATTCATTCTTATCAAAGAGAGGAACTAATCCCATTTAGGCCTGTGAAGTTTAGTAGAGGAAATAGGCCTACTGCCCAGTCCCAAATCAACTCCTTACCTCTACCCCATACCCTGCACAGTACACACTCCCCCCAGCCCATCCTCCCTGACACTTTTCCTACTAGCCTACACTCCTGCATCTGAAAGGGAAAGGCAAAGGGAAAGTGGGATACCTAGTCAGTTGTACAACTGAATGCCTTCAACTGAAATGTGTCTTATGCATTTAACCCAACCGCTCTGAATCAGAGAGGTGCGGGGGGTGCTGCCTTAGATTGGTGGGTGTGAGAAATGTAGAATACAATTTAGGCTAACTAAAATAATGGCCTGTGTCTGTCAAACTGTCAGCCTGTTCATTTGTAGTTTTTCCTTAGATTCTCCAATGCATTTTAAACCCACGCTGTTGACACTGATGCCTCCGAAGCCATCATTCTCCACACAGATGGACAGTTCTTCCAGAGAATCTGTCTTACTGCTCTCATAAGCAGAGGCATTGTCATCTATTTCTGAACTGGATAATTATACACCATACTTTAACCATCTAGTAGAACCCCACCCTTGCCATTCCATATCCATAAGATTCTCAGTGGCCCTAAATCATACAGAACACACAGCTGTGGTGAGGTTAGGGGGGTCTGAGTTGGCTTCAGTAAGGGGAACAAAAACAGGCTGCTGCCTCCTGCTCTCCTTCCCTCTCTGTGCATATACATCCTTTGGCCCCTCCTCCCTTGCCTGTCCTCTCCTGTCCTGTCTCTCTATTATGATACAGTCTTAAAGTGGAACTGACAGTGTTTTAACTAGGTTACAGATATGAAACAAACAGACAATCATAATATCAGTAAAACATATTCAATTCCCATGTTTTGCCACAAAACCAATTTTATTCGTTTTTAAAAATAGGTTCTATTTGACAAAAAATATCTATGACATTGTTGGCAGAATAGATGGATGCAGTTCAATGCACAAATCATATAATTCACCAATAGATTTCTTGGTAGTCCAACCAATATTGTTATCAGGTTGTAAATTACAGCTGACCTGGGCCCGGTTTCCCGATAGGGGTGGAACTTAGGCTTACGAGTGTTTTAACAATGCATCGTAAAATAACGTCTGAAGATGCCACACCCATTTCCTAAAACACCACATACTGCACTCATCATACAGTGAGACTTAACTGTGTCATTACAGGATCTGTCCCGTGCTGAAAAGGATTCCACAATATAGGCTAAAGAACCCGCTGTAGCTCTTAAATGATTTGTGGCTACTCAAAGTCATCTTTAAAAATACATAGTTTTCACAATAGTTTTCCCATCAAGAGAAGAAATGTTCTCTACCCTATTATGTATTTAAATATTTGTATTATGTTTGCCATGTGTTATGTATTATCATACTTTTGTATATAATGTTTGATTATGTACATTCTGCATTTCTTCAGTTTGTGTAAACTGTGAGCAAGATTGAATAAAGCCAAAGTCAAAATCGCTCATTCCCTCATTCGCTATAGAAAATATCAACGTGATCTAAAAGTAGGATATGATGACAATAGTTTTTGTAATCGCTCAACAAATCATTGTTGCCTAATGGCAGGCAGGAATTTGGCTTCAAGTAGGCCTACAGATATTCTACAATTAAATAATGAAACAATAAAAATAATTAAACATGAAGTAGCAAGTTAAGCAACATTGCCATAGACCTAATATGTTGACCTTTAGGTTATTGCTTAGGTTACAGTGAAATGTTTGAGCTTTTAGATAATAGTAGCCAATAGGCCTAATGTACAGTTGAAGTCTGAAGATTACATACACTTAGGTTGGAGTCATTAAAACTCATTTTTCAACCACTCCACAAATTTCTTGTTAACAAACTATAGTTCTGGCAAGTCGGTTAGGACATCTACTTTCTGCATGACACAAGTCATTTTTCCAAAAATTGTTTACAGATATATTATTTCACTTATAATTCACTGTATCACAATTCCAGTGGGTCAGAAGTTTAGATACACTAAGTTGACTGTGCCTTTAAATAGCTTGGAAAATTCAAGAAAATTATATAATGGCTTTAGAAGCCTATGATAGGCTAATTGACATCATTTGACTCAGTTGGAGGTGTACCTGTGGATGTATTTCAAGGCCTACTTTCAGACTCAGTGCCTCTTTGCTTGACATCTTGGGAAAATCAAAAGAAATCAGCCAAGACCTCAGAAAAATAATTGTAGACCTCCACAAGTCTGGTTCATCCTTGGGAGCAATTTCCAAACGCCTGAAGGTGCCATGTTCATCTGTACAAACAATAGTACGCAAGTTTAAACACCATGGGACCATGCAGCCATCATACCGCTCAGGAAGGAGATTCGTTCTGTCTCCTAGAGATGAGCGTACTTTTGTGCGAATAGTGCAAATCAATCCCAGATCAACTGCAAAGCTCCTTGTGAAAATGCTGGAGGAAACAGGTACAAAAGTATCTATATCCACAGTAAAACGAGTCCAATATCTACATAACCTAAAATGCTGCTCAGCAAGGAAGAAGCCACTGCTCCAAAACCGCCATAAAAAAAGCTAGACTACGGTTTGCAACTGCACATGGGGACAAAGATCGTACTTTTTGGAGAAATGTTGTCTGGTCTGATGAAACAAAAGTATAACTGTTTGGCCATAATGACAATCATTATGTTTGGAGGAAAAAGGGGGAGGCTTGCAAGCCGAAGAACACCATCCCAACCGTGAAGCATGGGGGTGGCAGCATCATGTTGTGGGGGTGCTTTACTGCAGGATGGACTGGTGCACTTCACAAAATAGATGACATCATGAGGGAGGAAAATTATGTGGATATATTGAAGCAACATCTCAAGACATCAGTGGCCTTACAAACCTGACTCAGTTACACCAGCTCTGTCAGGAGGAATGGGCCAAAATTCACCCAACTTATTGTGGGAAGCTTGTGGAAGGCTACCTGAAATGTTTGACCCAAGTTAAACAATTTAAAGGCAATGCTTTGAGTGTATGTAAACTTCTAACCCACTGGGAATGTGATGAAATATATAAACGCTGAAATAAATCATTCTCTCTACTATTATTCTGACATTTCACATTCTTAAAAGAAAGTGGTGATCCTAACTGGCCTAAAACATTTCTACTAGGATTAAATGTCAGGAATTGTGAAAAACTGAGTTTAAATGTATTTGGCTAAGGTGTATGTAAACTTCCGACTTCAACTGTATATGAATATCGAAGGGGCTCAGATGCAGCCTCATGGCTTAATAGTAGGTAGGTCTATCGATTGCACATACATGAAAGTGATGTAAATATTTTGCCTAATATTCTAGCTATTATATAGTTTGGTTATCTCGGTATTCTTTTTTTATGTATCCTTGCTTCGCTTGTAAACTTTTTAGGCTATTTAAATAGAACTTTGAAGTTTTCAGCGGTCACAGAGAGACAGATACACATCTTCATTCTATGTTTAGCAGAGATTTTCTGCGTGTAAAGTGACGCGGGAGGGCGACGCACTTAGTGGTCTGTGGCAGGTATTAGATTACGAGCGATTTCAGATGCAACGTTAGGAAAGGTTTTAGGAAACGGCTCGGAAATGTTAAGATCCTCTTACGAAGGTTCTAACGATGAACTTAGCCTTAAGATGCTTTTGGGAAACTAGGCCTTTTGGAAACCAGGCCCATGTACATTGTTTGCGGTCTCCAGCCATTCGGGATGCACAGTTTCAGTTTCAATTACTTTTTTGGACAACAACTGACAAATTTAGCAAACTAAGGCTGGGAATTTCAATACAATCAAACTAGCAAGGGCGATGATCACAAGTCAGTCATAATGTGGATAATAGACTAGCATATCTATTTATGTAGCTATTTATTTAGCCAGTTAAAATCGCAGAGCCTAACATTAGCTAGCGCTGGGAGGATGTCATGTCATTGGACGAGTGAGTGAGTGGCCAACTTTTTCTCCCCCATATCATTTTTGGGTGGCTACAGCTAGAGATGCAGGTGTCATTTGGTTACTGTTATTCAGAGTTAGCATATCTCTTAGTAGTCAATCTAAATAAAACATTTTAGTATTTTTTTTTCTTCTCCCCAATATAGTGATATCCAATTACGATATTGTCTCATTGCTGCAACTCCCCAACGAGCTCGGGAGTGGTCGAAGGTCGAGTTATGCGTCCTCCAAAACATGACCTGCCAAACCGCACTTCTTAACACCCGCCCACTTAACCCGGAAGTCAGCTCGGTTCAACTCGGTTCAACTGACTCCCGTGAGACTTACATATTTGAAGGAATCCATTCAGGTGTATTTTGTGGCTTTGGCGAATGCGTTCTAGTTACCTAAAGTCTGTTGCTACTGCCTGTAAACACACAGTCCAGCTCAAAGTGAATGATGGCAGGCCCGTGTGGAAATGTCTTATTTGTAGACCTACTGTATCTCTGATTGGCTATGGCACACCGATCTGTGTAGAGTCCCATCCTGGACAAGACTGAGATGGTTTTATTTGGTTTTATGTAATTCACTCTATTAAGTTTTCAAACTTAAAGCCGCTTCCCCACTCTATGTTGCTATAGAATTTTCACAAATGCCTTACTCTACATCATTCCCAAACATTGTATGAAAATGGTGCTTGCTTGTCAGAAATGTTTTTTAAAATTCTTCCTGGGGGTTTATATAAACAGATTTTAATAAGATTTAATGTTGCTAAAACACTGTCAGTTCCATCATAGTCCGCAGATGCTAAGACGCAATAGTCCGGCATCCCATCATGAAATAGCTACCCGGATTTGAGACCACTATCAGCGAGAGACCAGAGCCCGAATGCGCACATCCCCCAAATTCCCATCCAACACGGTTCTGGTACTCATCCTATATTCATGTGAATGTGTTGACAGTTGGAGAAATTGCTTGAGCTGCACTGAGAATTCAAAAACTATGAAAGCCAATATTTAAGAACACAGCTGTGTGTACACGTACATGTTTTGGGCCATGATAAACCCTTTAGATAGACAGGATTAAAACCTACAGAGGCCTACAGAGTTTGTGACATAGTATGTTATATGGCAGTAAAGCCTACCATCTGAGATGAGGTCTAAACTGTGTTCTAGGCCTGTGTCTGTTACGTAATCTGTGTATTATACAGTAACGGATGTAAAGCCAGATATGGTCTGAGCCCGTGCTTAACCCTAACCCTATGATACCACAGTAAAGTGTGTCTTTGATATTGTCTGTGTGTGTGTGTGTGTGCGCGCAGCGGGTGTGTGTTTGTAACGGTCTGATGTGTTCTGTTCCGGTGCTAATGCCAGTAGTCTGTGGTATGCTCCAGACCCGTGCTCCTCGAGCCTCTAAATCACATCACATTTTATTGGTCACATACACTTATTTAGCAGTTGTTATTGCAGGTGTACCAAAATGCTTGTGTTCTTAACTCCAACAGTGCAGTAGTATCTAACAATTCACAACAATACACACTACCAGCCAGGGATCTGCTCAAGCTTCTCTAACTCCTGTCAACCAGCCAAGACTCCCGAGATTCCTGCTCAACAACGTTTTGGCTGCATCAATGACTTTCCTTCTCTCTCTCTGTGCATTTCCTGAGTTGTTAGCAGCAGTGACTGGCTTTAGTTTAGATCTTAAGGGGGCGGTTTGGTTTCCCAGACACAGATTAAGCCTAGTCCTGGACTAAAAAACATGCTCAACTAATCATCTTAAATCTCAATGGATAATCTTAAATCTCAATGGATAATCTTAAATCACAATGCATAATCTTAAATCTTAATGGAGAATCATACATCTAAATGGAGAATCTCCTACTTGGAGAGGCATACTTTGTGTCCAGGAAACCGGCCCATAATGTTGTTATTGAGCATGCATAATGACAGTATACTGTAAGTTTTAATGCCTATGTCTTCTCTTCTGTCCTGGTGTAGCTGGCGTGCTGCTGTGGATCGGCAGCCTGCTCCTGTTGCTGTGGCTGCTGTCCTAAGATCAAGCAGTCCACATCAACACGCTTCATGTATGTCCTCTACTTCCTCCTGGTCACCATTGTCTGTGTCGTCATGATGTCACCTACTGTGGAACAGGAGATGAGGGACCATGTGAGTACACACACGTGCACATTTAGACACGTACACACATGTGTATGCACACACACAGACACACACACTGTTCTTTACATGCATCCACACACACACACACAAGGAACATGCACACACACGTACACACATGCTCACACACACATAGGGGCCTACATGTCTGGCCTTGTCTTATTTCCTGCCTTGATGTTGGTTAACACATGGAGATACAGTCGAGCTCTAGAATAGTTTTGGAAGCTTTAAACTCCACATAAACCCGGTAATAAAGCCTTCCCTGGCACAGCAGAGTGGAGCAGAGCTATGGAAAACGCTGCTGGTGTCATTTCCTGGGTGTGTAATTGTATGGTAGTTAGGAGAGCCTAGTTTAGTACAGCGTGCCACAGGGGCTAACACAGACAGTAACTACAGGTGGTGAGGGTAGGCAACAACACATCCGCCACGCTGACCCTCAACACGGGGGCTAACACAGACAGTAACTACAGGTGGTGAGGGTAGGCAACAACACATCCGCCACGCTGACCCTCAACACGGGGGCTAACACAGACAGTAACTACAGGTGGTGAGGGTAGGCAACAACACATCCGCCACGCTGACCCTCAACACGGGGGCTAACACAGACAGTAACTACAGGTGGTGAGGGTAGGCAACAACACATCCGCCACGCTGACCCTCAACACGGGGGCTAACACAGACAGTAACTACAGGTGGTGAGGGTAGGCAACAACACATCCGCCACGCTGACCCTCAACACGGGGGCTAACACAGACAGTAACTACAGGTGGTGAGGGTAGGCAACAACACATCCGCCACGCTGACCCTCAACACGGGGGCTAACACAGACAGTAACTACAGGTGGTGAGGGTAGGCAACAACACATCCGCCACGCTGACCCTCAACACGGGGGCTAACACAGACAGTAACTACAGGTGGTGAGGGTAGGCAACAACACATCCGCCACGCTGACCCTCAACACGGGGGCTAACACAGACAGTAACTACAGGTGGTGAGGGTAGGCAACAACACATCCGCCACGCTGACCCTCAACACGGGGGCTAACACAGACAGTAACTACAGGTGGTGAGGGTAGGCAACAACACATCCGCCACGCTGACCCTCAACACGGGGGCTAACACAGACAGTAACTACAGGTGGTGAGGGTAGGCAACAACACATCCGCCACGCTGACCCTCAACACGGGGGCTAACACAGACAGTAACTACAGGTGGTGAGGGTAGGCAACAACACATCCGCCACGCTGACCCTCAACACGGGGGCTAACACAGACAGTAACTACAGGTGGTGAGGGTAGGCAACAACACATCCGCCACGCTGACCCTCAACACGGGGGCTAACACAGACAGTAACTACAGGTGGTGAGGGTAGGCAACAACACATCCGCCACGCTGACCCTCAACACGGGGGCTAACACAGACAGTAACTACAGGTGGTGAGGGTAGGCAACAACACATCCGCCACGCTGACCCTCAACACGGGGGCTAACACAGACAGTAACTACAGCTGGTGAGGGTAGGCAACAACACATTCGCCACGCTGACCCTCAACACGGGGGCTAACACAGACAGTAACTACAGGTGGTGAGGGTAGGCAACAACACATCCGCCACGCTGACCCTCAACACGGGGGCTAACACAGACAGTAACTACAGGTGGTGAGGGTAGGCAACAACACATCCGCCACGCTGACCCTCAACACGGGGGCTAACACAGACAGTAACTACAGGTGGTGAGGGTAGGCAACAACACATCCGCCACGCTGACCCTCAACACGGGGGCTAACACAGACAGTAACTACAGGTGGTGAGGGTAGGCAACAACACATCCGCCACGCTGACCCTCAACACGGGGGCTAACACAGACAGTAACTACAGGTGGTGAGGATAGGCAACAACACATCCGCCACGCTGACCCTCAACACGGGGGCTAACACAGACAGTAACTACAGGTGGTGAGGGTAGGCAACAACACATCCGCCACGCTGACCCTCAACACGGGGGCTAACACAGACAGTAACTACAGGTGGTGAGGGTAGGCAACAACACATCCGCCACGCTGACCCTCAACACGGGGGCTAACATAGACAGTAACTACAGGTGGTGAGGGTAGGCAACAACACATCCGCCACGCTGACCCTCAACACGGGGGCTAACATAGACAGTAACTACAGGTGGTGAGGGTAGGCAACAACACATCCGCCACGCTGACCCTCAACACGGGGGCTAACACAGACAGTAACTACAGGTGGTGAGGGTAGGCAACAACACATCCGCCACGCTGACCCTCAACACGGGGGCTAACACAGACAGTAACTATAGGTGGTGAGGGTAGGCAACAACACATCCGCCACGCTGACCCTCAACACGGGGGCTAACACAGACAGTAACTACAGGTGGTGAGGGTAGGCAACAACACATCCGCCACGCTGACCCTCAACACGGGGGCTAACACAGACAGTAACTACAGGTGGTGAGGGTAGGCAACAACACATCCGCCACGCTGACCCTCAACACGGGGGCTAACACAGACAGTAACTACAGGTGGTGAGGGTAGGCAACAACACATCCGCCACGCTGACCCTCAACACGGGGGCTAACACAGACAGTAACTACAGGTGGTGAGGGTAGGCAACAACACATCCGCCACGCTGACCCTCAACACGGGGGCTAACACAGACAGTAACTACAGGTGGTGAGGGTAGGCAACAACACATCCGCCACGCTGACCCTCAACACGGGGGCTAACACAGACAGTAACTACAGGTGGTGAGGGTAGGCAACAACACATCCGCCACGCTGACCCTCAACACGGGGGCTAACACAGACAGTAACTACAGGTGGTGAGGATAGGCAACAACACATCCGCCACGCTGACCCTCAACACGGGGGCTAACACAGACAGTAACTACAGGTGGTGAGGGTAGGCAACAACACATCCGCCACGCTGACCCTCAACACGGGGGCTAACACAGACAGTAACTACAGGTGGTGAGGGTAGGCAACAACACATCCGCCACGCTGACCCTCAACACGGGGGCTAACACAGACAGTAACTACAGGTGGTGAGGGTAGGCAACAACACATCCGCCACGCTGACCCTCAACACGGGGGCTAACACAGACAGTAACTACAGGTGGTGAGGGTAGGCAACAACACATCCGCCACGCTGACCCTCAACACGGGGGCTAACACAGACAGTAACTACAGGTGGTGAGGGTAGGCAACAACACATCCGCCACGCTGACCCTCAACACGGGGGCTAACACAGACAGTAACTACAGGTGGTGAGGGTAGGCAACAACACATCCGCCACGCTGACCCTCAACACGGGGGCTAACACAGACAGTAACTACAGGTGGTGAGGGTAGGCAACAACACATCCGCCACGCTGACCCTCAACACGGGGGCTAACACAGACAGTAACTACAGGTGGTGAGGGTAGGCAACAACACATCCGCCACGCTGACCCTCAACACGGGGGCTAACACAGACAGTAACTACAGGTGGTGAGGGTAGGCAACAACACATCCGCCACGCTGACCCTCAACACGGGGGCTAACACAGACAGTAACTACAGGTGGTGAGGGTAGGCAACAACACATCCGCCACGCTGACCCTCAACACGGGGGCTAACACAGACAGTAACTACAGGTGGTGAGGGTAGGCAACAACACATCCGCCACGCTGACCCTTAACACGGGGGCTAACACAGACAGTAACTACAGGTTGTGAGGGTAGGCAACAACACATCCGCCACGCTGACCCTCAACACGGGGGCTAACACAGACAGTAACTACAGGTGGTGAGGGTAGGCAACAACACATCCGCCACGCTGACCCTCAACACGGGGGCTAACACAGACAGTAACTACAGGTGGTGAGGGTAGGCAACAACACATCCGCCACGCTGACCCTCAACACGGGGGCTAACACAGACAGTAACTACAGGTGGTGAGGGTAGGCAACAACACATCCGCCACGCTGACCCTCAACACGGGGGCTAACACAGACAGTAACTACAGGTGGTGAGGGTAGGCAACAACACATCCGCCACGCTGACCCTCAACACGGGGGCTAACACAGACAGTAACTACAGGTGGTGAGGGTAGGCAACAACACATCCGCCACGCTGACCCTCAACACGGGGGCTAACACAGACAGTAACTACAGGTGGTGAGGGTAGGCAACAACACATCCGCCACGCTGACCCTCAACACGGGGGCTAACACAGACAGTAACTACAGGTGGTGAGGGTAGGCAACAACACATCCGCCACGCTGACCCTCAACACGGGGGCTAACACAGACAGTAACTACAGGTGGTGAGGGTAGGCAACAACACATCCGCCACGCTGACCCTCAACACGGGGGCTAACACAGACAGTAACTACAGCTGGTGAGGGTAGGCAACAACACATCCGCCACGCTGACCCTCAACACGGGGGCTAACACAGACAGTAACTACAGGTGGTGAGGGTAGGCAACAACACATCCGCCACGCTGACCCTCAACACGGGGGCTAACACAGACAGTAACTACAGGTGGTGAGGGTAGGCAACAACACATCCGCCACGCTGACCCTCAACACGGGGGCTAACACAGACAGTAACTACAGGTGGTGAGGGTAGGCAACAACACATCCGCCACGCTGACCCTCAACACGGGGGCTAACACAGACAGTAACTACAGCTGGTGAGGGTAGGCAACAACACATCCGCCACGCTGACCCTCAACACGGGGGCTAACACAGACAGTAACTACAGCTGGTGAGGGTAGGCAACAACACATCCGCCACGCTGACCCTCAACACGGGGGCTAACACAGACAGTAACTACAGGTGGTGAGGGTAGGCAACAACACATCCGCCACGCTGACCCTCAACACGGGGGCTAACACAGACAGTAACTACAGGTGGTGAGGGTAGGCAACAACACATCCGCCACGCTGACCCTCAACACGGGGGCTAACACAGACAGTAACTACAGGTGGTGAGGGTAGGCAACAACACATCCGCCACGCTGACCCTCAACACGGGGGCTAACACAGACAGTAACTACAGGTGGTGAGGGTAGGCAACAACACATCCGCCACGCTGACCCTCAACACGGGGGCTAACACAGACAGTAACTACAGGTGGTGAGGGTAGGCAACAACACATCCGCCACGCTGACCCTCAACACGGGGGCTAACACAGACAGTAACTACAGGTGGTGAGGGTAGGCAACAACACATCCGCCACGCTGACCCTCAACACGGGGGCTAACACAGACAGTAACTACAGGTGGTGAGGGTAGGCAACAACACATCCGCCACGCTGACCCTCAACACGGGGGCTAACACAGACAGTAACTACAGGTGGTGAGGGTAGGCAACAACACATCCGCCACGCTGACCCTCAACACGGGGGCTAACACAGACAGTAACTACAGGTGGTGAGGGTAGGCAACAACACATCCGCCACGCTGACCCTCAACACGGGGGCTAACACAGACAGTAACTACAGGTGGTGAGGGTAGGCAACAACACATCCGCCACGCTGACCCTCAACACGGGGGCTAACACAGACAGTAACTACAGGTGGTGAGGGTAGGCAACAACACATCCGCCACGCTGACCCTCAACACGGGGGCTAACACAGACAGTAACTACAGGTGGTGAGGGTAGGCAACAACACATCCGCCACGCTGACCCTCAACACGGGGGCTAACACAGACAGTAACTACAGGTGGTGAGGGTAGGCAACAACACATCCGCCACGCTGACCCTCAACACGGGGGCTAACACAGACAGTAACTACAGGTGGTGAGGGTAGGCAACAACACATCCGCCACGCTGACCCTCAACACGGGGGCTAACACAGACAGTAACTACAGGTGGTGAGGGTAGGCAACAACACATCCACCACGCTGACCCTCAACACGGGGGCTAACACAGACAGTAACTACAGGTGGTGAGGGTAGGCAACAACACATTCGCCACGCTGACTCTCAACACGGGGGCTAACACAGACAGTAACTACAGGTGGTGAGGGTAGGCAACAACACATCCGCCACGCTGACCCTCAACACGGGGGCTAACACAGACAGTAACTACAGCTGGTGAGGGTAGGCAACAACACATCCGCCACGCTGACCCTCAACACGGGGGCTAACACAGACAGTAACTACAGGTGGTGAGGGTAGGCAACAACACATCCGCCACGCTGACCCTCAACACGGGGGCTAACACAGACAGTAACTACAGGTGGTGAGGGTAGGCAACAACACATCCGCCACGCTGACCCTCAACACGGGGGCTAACACAGACAGTAACTACAGGTGGTGAGGGTAGGCAACAACACATCCGCCACGCTGACCCTCAACACGGGGGCTAACACAGACAGTAACTACAGGTGGTGAGGGTAGGCAACAACACATCCGCCACGCTGACCCTCAACACGGGGGCTAACACAGACAGTAACTACAGGTGGTGAGGGTAGGCAACAACACATCCGCCACGCTGACCCTCAACACGGGGGCTAACACAGACAGTAACTACAGGTGGTGAGGGTAGGCAACAACACATCCGCCACGCTGACCCTCAACACGGGGGCTAACACAGACAGTAACTACAGGTGGTGAGGGTAGGCAACAACACATCCGCCACGCTGACCCTCAACACGGGGGCTAACACAGACAGTAACTACAGGTGGTGAGGATAGGCAACAACACATCCGCCACGCTGACCCTCAACACGGGGGCTAACACAGACAGTAACTACAGGTGGTGAGGGTAGGCAACAACACATCCGCCACGCTGACCCTCAACACGGGGGCTAACACAGACAGTAACTACAGGTGGTGAGGGTAGGCAACAACACATCCGCCACGCTGACCCTCAACACGGGGGCTAACACAGACAGTAACTACAGGTGGTGAGGGTAGGCAACAACACATCCGCCACGCTGACCCTCAACACGGGGGCTAACACAGACAGTAACTACAGGTGGTGAGGGTAGGCAACAACACATCCGCCACGCTGACCCTCAACACGGGGGCTAACACAGACAGTAACTACAGGTGGTGAGGGTAGGCAACAACACATCCGCCACGCTGACCCTCAACACGGGGGCTAACACAGACAGTAACTACAGGTGGTGAGGGTAGGCAACAACACATCCGCCACGCTGACCCTCAACACGGGGGCTAACACAGACAGTAACTACAGGTGGTGAGGGTAGGCAACAACACATCCGCCACGCTGACCCTCAACACGGGGGCTAACACAGACAGTAACTACAGGTGGTGAGGGTAGGCAACAACACATCCGCCACGCTGACCCTCAACACGGGGGCTAACACAGACAGTAACTACAGGTGGTGAGGGTAGGCAACAACACATCCGCCACGCTGACCCTCAACACGGGGGCTAACACAGACAGTAACTACAGGTGGTGAGGGTAGGCAACAACACATCCGCCACGCTGACCCTCAACACGGGGGCTAACACAGACAGTAACTACAGGTGGTGAGGGTAGGCAACAACACATCCGCCACGCTGACCCTCAACACGGGGGCTAACACAGACAGTAACTACAGGTGGTGAGGGTAGGCAACAACACATCCGCCACGCTGACCCTTAACACGGGGGCTAACACAGACAGTAACTACAGGTTGTGAGGGTAGGCAACAACACATCCGCCACGCTGACCCTCAACACGGGGGCTAACACAGACAGTAACTACAGGTGGTGAGGGTAGGCAACAACACATCCGCCACGCTGACCCTCAACACGGGGGCTAACACAGACAGTAACTACAGGTGGTGAGGGTAGGCAACAACACATCCGCCACGCTGACCCTCAACACGGGGGCTAACACAGACAGTAACTACAGGTGGTGAGGGTAGGCAACAACACATCCGCCACGCTGACCCTCAACACGGGGGCTAACACAGACAGTAACTACAGGTGGTGAGGGTAGGCAACAACACATCCGCCACGCTGACCCTCAACACGGGGGCTAACACAGACAGTAACTACAGGTGGTGAGGGTAGGCAACAACACATCCGCCACGCTGACCCTCAACACGGGGGCTAACACAGACAGTAACTACAGGTGGTGAGGGTAGGCAACAACACATCCGCCACGCTGACCCTCAACACGGGGGCTAACACAGACAGTAACTACAGGTGGTGAGGGTAGGCAACAACACATCCGCCACGCTGACCCTCAACACGGGGGCTAACACAGACAGTAACTACAGGTGGTGAGGGTAGGCAACAACACATCCGCCACGCTGACCCTCAACACGGGGGCTAACACAGACAGTAACTACAGGTGGTGAGGGTAGGCAACAACACATCCGCCACGCTGACCCTCAACACGGGGGCTAACACATGCAGTAACTACAGGTGGTGAGGGTAGGCAACAACACATCCGCCACGCTGACCCTCAACACGGGGGCTAACACAGACAGTAACTACAGTTGGTGAGGGTAGGCAACAACACATCCGCCACGCTGACCCTCAACACGGGGGCTAACACATGCAGTATCTACAGGTGGTGAGGGTAGGCAACAACACATCCGCCACGCTGACCCTCAACACGGGGGCTAACACATGCAGTAACTACAGGTGGTGAGGGTAGGCAACAACACATCCGCCACGCTGACCCTCAACACGGGGGCTAACACATGCAGTATCTACAGGTGGTGAGGGTAGGCAACAACACATCCGCCACGCTGACCCTCAACACGGGGGCCACTCAGGGGTGTGTGTTAGTCCCCTCCTGTACTCCCTTTTCACCCGCGCACAACTCCAACACCATCATTAAGTTTGCCGACGACACAATGGTGGTAGGCCTGATCACCAACAACAGCCTCTCCCTCAACGCCAGTCAGACAAAGGAGCTGATCGTGGTCGACAGGAAACGGCGGGCCAAGCACGCCCCCATTCACATCGACAGGGCTGTTCTACAGCTGCAGCATCGAGAACATCTTGACTGGCTGCATCACTGCTTGGTATGGCAACTACAAGGCGCTACAGAGGGTAGTGTGTAGGGCTGTTGCGGTGGCCGTATTACCACCACACCGGGAGTCATGAGTCATGACCGTAGTAAATTTCTACGTGACCGTTGACTCAAGGTATTCTCCTCTTATGCACTCAGGACGTGTTAGTAGATCCCAACTCACTAATGATCATCAGGTTCTAATGGCCTGGTACTCAGGGCTCTATTGTTCCTCTAACCACTCTGACATGTGTTAGTAGAACCCAACTCACTAATGATCATCAGGTTCTAATGGCCTGGTACTCAGGGATCTATTGTTCCTCTAACCACTCTGACATGTGTTAGTAGAACCCAACTCACTAATGATCATTAGGTTCTAATGGCCTGGTACTCAGGGCTCTATTGTTCCCCTAACCACCCTGACATCAATGCAAATGCTATTGAAAATCACATCAAACACTTATCTTCAAAACAGTATGTGCTTTTATATCTCACCACACTGTGATTGATCGATTTGAACTGAAACTGAGTGGAAAACATGGTTGTTGTGGATGTTGTTTCAAAGCCTAACAATGAAATGGACAGCACTTTCTATATGCATATTAGCGCTTATGCATACGCATAGGTCTATATATGAGCTGAAGCCCGAAAAAATACCTGAATTAAAGTAATGATTGTGCCGTTATACAATACATAACCTACCACATAGTACACATGGCAGAAAGACATACAACAAATACAGATTTAAGATACATAATTGGTCGAGCTTATATTAAACAAATCCAGAGATGGCCTATAGTGAATCTGTATTTGATTTTGAATATCCTAGTAATAGGGAATTGTTTATATTTTCATAATGATTGGGCTGACACATTACCTTATGCTGCTATGTGCCATTCTAAATTGAAACAAATTTTACATATTAGTAAAGACAATATTAAATTGAGGATAGTTAGTCATGGTAACATCCACATTAATGTAGAAGTGTTTAGACATATATTATATTCTTATTTACAATAAAAGTGACTCCAAAATGACGCAATACATTGTTCACCATTTATTTCTATTGGGCACAAAATAGTCTGAAACGCAACCAAAACAAACAGAACATGCATCCAACAAGTTAGTAGAGTCACAAGCTTGATCTAATCATTGGGTTCTAGGAATATGGGACCAAATACTAAACTTTTGACTACGTTGATGCACATATAAGTGAATTTGTCCCAATACTTTTGGTACCCTGAAATAAAGGGACTATATACAGAAAGTGCTATAATTTCTAAATGGTTCACCCGATGTGGATGAAAATACCCTCTAATAAAAGATGACAGTCTGCACTTTAACCTCATAGTCATTGTATCATTTCAAGTCCAAAGTGTTGGAGCACAGAGCCAAAACAACAAAACATTTGTCACTGTATTTATCAGACTGTTACTGTCCAACTGGGCACACACTGGTTGAATCAATGAAATGACTTGGAACTGACGTCTGTGCCCAGTGGGATGGCACTGACTGTGACTACTCTACCACTGAAAGAGCTGTCAAAGACTCTCCCTCTCTCTTTGTATAGAGCAGACTTCCTGCTGTTTAGCTCCATATGAAACAGACATTCTGTAAAAGGAACATCCAGGACAAAATGGCTACCGTTAGAGACACACGATGAACACACACACACAGCGCAGTGGGCAGTCTAGAAGATGAGAGCGCGGTCATTGTGTATGTGTGTGAGAGAGCGTTGGTCTTTTGTCAGTAGATTTACAGCAGTGAGAGTCAGCGCTGTCCTTCTCCTAATCAAACCTCTATCGACATGCTAATCAGCTTCTTCACAACACACAAAGACTACAAAAACAGCCTGTTCTATTACTGCCAAGCCAACTGCTCTATATCCTACTATACTGTGTCTATATTGGCTGTGGTACTGAACTATGACAGCTCTGTCCAGTGACTGGCCGACTATACTACAGCCATGTTAGGGGTGTCCGACTCAACCAATAATCTAGAAAGTGGAACAGTCAGGTGACGTAGACCAAAGGACATTTGAGGTTTTTGTTAGTTTGTTTGGATAGAGCAGAACTTATGTACCAGGAAGCCACTACAAGTGAAAGCTGATGCAAGGCTCCAGGGCAGATTTATAAAGGACATTCCAACACACAGCCAGTCTCTCACTGGTTTAAAACACTTTTATATAGAGACTCCCAGCACCCAGCGTTGAAGCAGCTGTCTTTATTTCCTATAGAAATGACTCAAGTGACTCTTGCTCGGTCTTTCCACTTTCTATAGGCATTCTCACTCCGTCCCTCTCTGCCCCTTTATATAGGCCTACATCTCTTCCCTCCCTTTCTCTCCTCTCTCTCTCTCTCTCTCTCTCTCTCTCTCTCTCTCTCTATACATCCCCCTCGCTCTCTCACACACTCTCTCTTACTCTCTTTCTGTCATTTGTTCTCTCTGCTGAAAGCAGGCTGGTAATTTATTCATCCCTGTCATTGTTTGTTGTGGCCGACAGCCTCAGTAACAGGCCGAAGAGAAAGAGAAAATCGGTTTGATGGAGAGAAAGAAATAGGGCTTGGTGGAGAGAAAGAGGGTTTGGTGTTGCTGCCTGTTCCTTTTGCAGCTTGTTTAGAAGCGTGACGCTCAGCATGGACCCTATTAACTCTACTCTGACTGAAGACTGTGGGCTCCTCTGTCCTCTGGGGAACACACACATTCAGACGTGCTGTGATTTGTGTGATCCATTCCTTTTTTAATTAGAATAATATTTGTTTCTCAAATTATTTTTCAAAAGGTTTCTTCCCACTCCAGATACAAACGTATACATACAAACAACAACTTACAGACACACATAAACAATGACTACATTTCATCTGCCCAGACCTCCCTCCCTAGTGCCTGCATTTTTGTTTGCCACTTGTACCAATTTATTTTTCTTTACAAATCCATTCCGCCATAATAGTGATATTACCATACCTATAGTGTTAACATGGCTCCTTGTCTCTCTCCATCTCTCTCTGTCTCTCTGTCTCTCTCTCTACATCTCTGTGTCTCTGTCTCTCTCTCTCTCCATCTCTCTCTGTCTGTCTCTGTCTATCTCTCCATCTCTCTCTGTCTGTCTGTCTGTCTGTCTGTCTCTCTCTCTGTCTTTGTCTGTCTCTCTGTCTTTGTCTGTCTGTCTGTCTCTCTCTCTGTCTTTGTCTGTCTCTCTGTCTTTGTCTGTCTGTCTGTCTGTCTGTCTGTCTGTCTCTCTCTCTCTCTCTGTTTCTGTCTCTCTCGGTCTCTCTGTCTCTCTCTCTCTGTTTCTGTCTCTCTCTGTCTCTCTGTCTGTCTGTCTGTCTCTCTCTCTGTTTCTGTCTCTCTCTGTCTCTCTGTCTGTCTGTCTGTCTGTCTCTCTGTCTCTCTCTCTCTCTGTTTCTGTCTCTCTCTGTCTCTCTGTCTGTCTGTCTGTCTCTCTCTCTGTTTCTGTCTCTCTCTGTCTGTCTGTCTGTCTGTCTCTCTGTCTCTCTCTCTCTGTTTCTGTCTCTATCTGTCTCTCTGTCTCTCTGTCTTTGTCTGTCTGTCTGTCTCTCTCTCTCTCTCTCTCTCTCTCTCTCTCTTTTTCTGTCTCTCTCGGTCTCTCTGTCTCTCTCTCTCTGTTTATGTCTCTCTCTGTCTCTCTGTCTGTCTGTCTCTCTCTCTGTTTCTGTCTCTCTCTGTCTCTGTCTGTCTGTCTGTCTGTCTGTCTGTCTGTCTGTCTCTCTGTCTCTCTCTCTCTGTTTCTGTCTATCTGTCTCTCTGTCTCTGTTTGTCTGTCTGTCTGTCTCTCTGTCTCTCTCTCTCTGTTTCTGTCTATCTGTCTCTCTGTCTCTGTTTGTCTGTCTCTCTCTCTCTCTCTCTGTTTCTGTCTCTCTCTCTGTTTCTGTCTCTCTGTCTGTCTCTCTCTCTGTTTCTGTCTCTCTCTGTCTCTCTGTCTGTCTCTCTCTCTCTGTTTCTGTCTCTCTCTGTCTCTCTCTCTGTTTCTGTCTATCTCTCTGTTTCTGTCTCTGTCTGTCTCTCTCTCTGTTTCTGTCTCTCTCTGTTTCTCTGTCTGTCTGTCTCTTTCTCTGTTTCTGTTTCTCTCTGTCTCTCTCTGTCTCCGTGTTTTAGATCCCGTTATACAGGGACCTGTGTGAGAAGCTGAATGCTGGTGAGAACTGCTCTACCTTAGTGGGTTACTCTGCTGTGTACAAGGTCTGCTTCGGCATGGCCTGCTTCTTCTTCTTCTTCTGTATATTCACCCTACGAGTCAACTCTGCCACGGGCTGCCGTGCCGCCATACACAACGGGTACGTGCACTGTCTACAGTATCGGTGTGTGTGTGTGTGTGTGAGTATCTGTTTATTAATCAGTGTGTGTGTGTAGTGATGTTTGTCTCTCTCTCTCTCTCTGACAGGTTTTGGTTCCTGAAGTTCATAGCCTTGTTGGCCTGCTGTGTTGGAGGATTCTTCCTGCCAGAACAGGACATCTTTCTGGAAGGTAAGGACCCGTATGTCCCTTTTTCTATCCCTAGTCTTTATTCTTTCCATACAGTCCCTCCCTGAGAGGAGAGACACTGCTCTGTCACACTGTGGTGGCTCACCTATACTCACCTGTAGAGGTCAGCTTGACTGTCTTTTTAACCTCTCTAGGGTATGTGGGACGCTAGCGTCCCATCTGGCCAACATCCAGTGAGATTGCAGAGCGCCAAATTCAATTACAGAAATGCTCATTATAAAAATTCTGAAAACCAAACATATGTTACATAGGTTTAAAGATGAACTTCTTGTTAATCCAACCACGGTGTCAGATTTATAAAATGCTTTTCGGCAAAAGCATACCTAGCCCAGAACATACCTATCCCAGAACATAGCCCATTTGACAAATTATTGCAAACAGTAACCAGCCAAGCAGAAACGTTACAAAACTCAGAAATAGAGATCAAATTAATCCCTTACCTTTGATGATCTTCATATGGTGGCACTCAGAAGACATTAATTTACTCAATAAATGTTCCTTTTGTTCGATAAAGTCTCTTTATATCCAAATACCTCCGTTTTGTTTGCGTGTTTTCTTCAGTAATCCACATTCTCAAATGCAGTCAAAACAGGGAGACAAAAATTGTATCCGTAAAGTTTATAGAAACATGTCAAACAATGTTTATATTCAATCCTCAGGTTGTTTTTAGCCTAAATGATCTATAATATTTCAACCGGACAATAACGTTGTCAATATAAAAGGTAAACAAGAAATGCACTCTCTCGGGATTGCGCATGAAAAAGCTCTGTGACACGTCAGCGTCCACTCATTCAGACTGGTCTTACTCCCTCATTTATAAGAATACAGCCTTAAACTATTACTGTTGACATCTGGTGGAAGGCATAGGAACTGCAAATTGAGTCCTAAGTCAATGGATACTGTAATGGCATTGAATAGAAAACTACAAAACCCAACAACAACAAAAACTTCCTGAATGGGTTTTCTCAGGTTTTCGCCTGCCAAATCAGTTTTGTTATACTCACAGACACCATTTTAACAGTTTTGATAACGTTAGAGTGTTTTCTATCCAAATCTACCAGTTATATGCATATCATATCTTCTGGGCCCGAGTAGCAGGTTGTTTAATTTGGGCATGCTTTTCATCCAAAATTCCGAATGCTGCCCCCTACCCTAGAGAGGTTAAAGCCTTTCCTTAATCAGCTTTGAGAGAAGAGAGAGAGGGGGAATAAAGAGAGAGAAAGAGAGGGGAAGGAGTCTGTTATCTGCTCCCTTCAGAGGAGAGGACTGGTGCAGATGGAGGCTTTAGTTATCGTGTGTGTGTACAGTGTTAATCTAGTCCCTGTGGTTGTCCATGGGATGACGACAAACAAGGGGTTATGCAGAAGTCAAGTGTACACACCTTGCAGAAGATATGGAACAAGAGCTTTGCAGTATTTCAAATGTATGATCTCTGCCTTTCTTCCTCCCTCCCTCTTGCTCTTTCTCCACTCATCTCTCTTCAATCTCTTCCCTTCTCTCTGTCTCTCTCATGTCTTTTCCTCTCTCTCTCTCTCTCTCTCTCTCATGTCTTTTCCTCTCTCCTCTCTCTCTTGTCTTTTCCTCTCTCTCTCTCATGTCTTTCTCTCTCCTCTCTCTCTCTTGTCTTTTCCTCTCTCTCTCTCTCTGTCTCTCTGTTGTCTTTTCCTCTCTCCTCTCTCTGTCTCTCTCTCTGTCTTTTCCTCTCTCCTCCCCTCTCTCTCTCTCTCTCTCTCTTATCTTTTCCTCTCTCTCTCTCTCTCTCTCTCTGTCTCTCTGTCTCTCTCATGTCTTTTCCTCTCTCTCCTCTCTCTCTCTCTTGTCTTTTCCTCTCTCTTTCTCTCTCTCTCTCTCTCTCTCTCTGTTGTCTTTTCCTCTCTCTCTCTCTGTCTCTCTGTTGTCTTTTCTTCTCTCTCTCTCTGTCTCTCTGTTGTCTTTTCCTCTCTCCTCCTCTCTCTGTATCTCTCTTGTCTTTTCCTCTCTCCTCTCTCTCTCTCTCTCTTTCTTGTATTTTCCTCTCTCTCTCTCTCCCTCTCTCTCTGTCTCTCGTCTTTTCCTCTCTCCTCCTCTCCCTCTCTGTTTCGCTCTTGTCTTATCATCTCTCCTCTCTCTCTGTCTCTCTTGTCTTTTACTCTCTCTCGCTCTCTCTCTCTCTCTGTCTCTCTCTTGTCTTTTCCTCTCTCCTGCCTCTGTCTCTCTCTTGTCTTCTCCTCTCTCTCTGTCTCTCTCATCTTTTCCTCTCTCCCTCTGTCTCTCTCTTGTCTTTTCCTCTCTCCTCCTCTCTCTGTCTCACTCTTGTCTTTTCCCCTCTCCTCTCTCTCTCTGTCTCTCTGTGTCTCTCTCTGTCTCTCTGTCTCTCTTTTGTCTTTTCCTCTCTCCTGCCTCTCTGTCTCTCTCTTGTCTTCTCCTCTCTCTCTGTCTCTCTCGTCTTTTCCTCTCTCCTCCTCTCTCTCTCTGTCTCGCTCTTGTCTTTTCCTCTCTCTCTCTCTATCTCTCTCTTGTCTTTTCCTCTCTCTCTTGTCTTTTCCTTTCTCCTCCTCTCTCTCTCTTGTCTTTTCCTTTCTCCTCCTCTCTCTCTCTTGTCTTTTCCTCTCTCCTCCCCTCTCTCTCTCCGTCTCGCTCTTGTCTTTTCCTCTCTGTCTTAATCTTGTCTTTTCCTCTCTCCTCCTCTCTCTCTGTCTCTCTCTTGTATTTTCCTCTCTCCTCCTCTCTCTTGTCTTTTCCTCTCTCCTCTCTCTCTCCCTGTTTCGCTCTTGTATTTTCCTCTCTCCCCTCTCTCTCTCTCTGTTTCACTCTTGTCTTATCCTCTCTCCTCCTCTCTCTCTGTCTCTCTTGTATTTTCCTCTCTCCTCCTCTCTCTTGTCTTTTCCTCTCTCCTCTCTCTCTCTCTGTTTCGCTCTTGTATTTTCCTCTCTCCCCTCTCTCTCTCTCTGTCTCTCTCTTGTCTTTTACTCTCTCTCTCTCTCTCTCTCTGTCTCTCTCTTGTCTTCTCCTCTCTCTCTGTCTCTCTCGTCTTTTCCTCTCTCCTCCTCTCTCTCTGTCTCTCTCTTGTCTTTTCCCCTCTCCTCTCTCTCTCTGTCTCTCTGTGTCTCTCTCTCTCTCTCTCTGTCTCTCTCTTGTCTTTTCCTCTCTCCTGCCTCTCTCTCTCTGTCTCGCTCTTGTCTTTTCCTCTCTCTCTCTACCTCTCTCTCTACCTCTGTCTCTCTGTTGTCTTTTCCTCTCTCCTCTCTCTCTGTCTCGCTCTTGTCTTTTCCTCTCTCTCTCTATCTCTCTCTTGTCTTTTCCTCTCTCTCTTGTCTTTTCCTTTCTCCTCCTCTCTCTCTTGTCTTTTCCTCTCTCCTCCCCTCTCTCTCTCCGTCTCAATCTTGTCTTTTCCTCTCTCCTCCTCTCTCTCTGTCTCTCTCTTGTATTTTCCTCTCTCCTCCTCTCTCTTGTCTTTTCCTCTCTCCTCTCTCTCTCTCTGTTTCGCTCTTGTCTTTTCCTCTCCTCTCTCTCTCTCTGTCTCTCGTCTTTTCCTCTCTCCTCCTCTCCCTCTCTGTTTCGCTCTTGTCTTATCCTCTCTCCTCTCTCTCTCTGTCTCTCTCTTGTCTTTTACTCTCTCTCTCTCGCTCTCTCTCTCTCTCTGTGTCTCTCTCTTGTCTTTTCCTCTCTCCTCCTCCTCTCTCTCTCTCTCTTGTCTTTTCCTCTCTCCTCCCCTCTCTCTCTCTATCTTGTCTTTTCCTCTCTCCTCCCCTCTCTCTCTGTCTCTCTTGTTTTTTCCTCTCTCCTCCCCTCTCTCTCTCTGTCAATTCAATTTAATTAAATTGACTTTATTGACATGGCAAGTTCATTATTACTTACATTGTCAAAGTATACATATCGAAAAATAAAAATAAAATAAAAATAAATATTTATATATAAAATATATAAAAATGGTGGAACCAACAGCAATAATAATAGTCGTAGTGGACATTGGATTACCATTAACAACAACAATATTAATGAGAACAACAATACATTAAAGCAATGGTAGTAGACCAGTGTCAACATGACTGAGAAGACACATGACATGGTATGAAAGACAAAACAAAACAAGATGGGAAATATTATCGACATTACTTTGCACTTTTCACTGGCTGTCCCTCAGGTTGTGGCAGGAGGACACATATTTGGCTGCCAAAACTGCACATTTTGTCTTTTCACCCAATAAATATTAGATTTTTTTCTTCATCTTTTATAGTTTCAAATTCTTTGTATTGAATTATAATTTTGGGAAAGAAATATTCTCTTAGGTCTGAGTATTTGTCACAGTGTAATCTCCCCTGGAGCAGAGTGAGCACAGCCTGTCCTCTCTGGGCAGCCAGGTTTGTCTGTGACGACCAGTCCCTATAGCCAGACTGTACTTACTGAGTCTATACCTAATCAATGTTTTCCTCAGTTTTCTATCAGTCACAGTGGTCAGATAGTCTGCCACCATGTACTGTCTGTTTAGAGCCAAATAGCATTGAAGTTTACTTTGATTTTTTGTGGTGTCTTTCCAATAGCTGAAATATTTTTATTTTTGTTTTGTGATGATTTGGTTGGGCCAGATTTTCTGAGTGCTGTCCTGAGGCTCTATGGGGTTGGTTTGAGTTGGTGAACTGAGCCTCAGAACCAGCTGGCTGAGGGGACTCTTCTCTTTTTTCATCTCTTGACATTGTAGAGCTGTGTGATGGAATGTTTTGGGGTCACTAGTTTTTAGATGGTTGTAAAATTTGATGGCTCATTTTTCTATTAGAATGAGGAGGGGGTATTGGCCCAATTCTGCTCTACATGCGTTATTTTGAGTTTTTCTTTGCATGCAGTATTTCGATTGGATGTTTGTCCCATTTGGTAAATTCATAATTAGAGATTGGACCCCATACTTCACTGCCATATAGAGCAATTGGTTCTATAACTGATTGAACATTTTTGAGCCAGATTCTAATTGGAATTTCGATTTTGATGTTCCTTTTAATGGCATAGAATGCTCTTCTTGCTTTGTCTCTCAGCTCATTCACAGCCATGTGAAAGCTACCTGTGTTTCTGATATTTAGTCATAGATATGTGTAGTTTTGGGTGTGTTCTAATAAAACTGTGTCCAAATAGAATTTATATTTGTCATCCTTATTTCCAGACCTCTTTTGGAATATCATTATATTTGGGTTTTTCAGGTTAACGGTCAGAGCCCAGGTCTGACAGAACCTGTGAAGATGATTTAGGTGCTGCTGTAACCCCTCTTTAGTGGGAGACAGCAGCACCAGGTCATCTGCGTACAGTAGACACTTGATTTCAGTGTTGTGTAGGGTGATACCAGGTGCTGCCGATAGTGTTGGACTTATTGGGCAGCCCTGTTTCACTCCCCGTCCCTGAGAGAAGAAGTCTATTTGCTTGTTGCCAATTTTAACCGCACATTTGTTTTTAGTGTACATTGATTTAATAACATCATATGTTTACCCTCCAATACCACTTTCTATTAGTTTAAAAAAATAATTTTGTGCCAAATTGATTCAAATGCTTTCTTGAACTCTGCAAAACACGAGTAGATTTTGTCTTTGTTTTGGTTTACTTGTTTATCAATTAGAGTTTTGGAGGGTGTAAATGTGGTCTGTTGTATGCTAATTTTTTAGAAATCCAATCTGGCTTCTACTCAGGACGTTGTGTTCATCAAGGAAATGATGTAGTTTGCTATTTATAATACTGCAGAGAATTTTCCCCAAGTTGCTGTTAACGCAAATTCCTCTGTATTTATTTGGGTCAAATTTGTCTCCATTTTTACATTGGTGTGCTCAATCCCTGGTTCCACATATCGGGGAAAATACCTGCTGTGAGGATAATGTTGAAGAGTTTGAGTACAGCCAATTTTAATTTGTGGTCTGTATATTTGATCATTTCATTTAAAATACCATCAGCACCACAGGCCTTTTTTGGGGTTGGAGAGTGCATAGTTTTTCCAATAATTCTTCTTCTGTAATTGGGGTATCCACAGGATTCTGATAGTCTTTGACTGCTGATTCAAGGATTTGTCATTTTTCTTGTATATCTTTTTGTTCTGGGCTCTTTGTTATATTGCTGTAGAGGTTTGCAAAGTGATTTCTCCACATATCCCCATTTTGGATAGCCAATTCCTCATGAGGTTTGTTTAATTTATTCCAATTCTCCCAGAAGTGGTTTGATTCTATGGATTCCTCAGTTACAGCCAGCAGACTTCTAATGTGCTGTTCCTTTTTTGTTCTTAGGGTGTGTTTGTATTGCTTCAGTGTTTCGCCATATTGAAGGCGTATATTTTTGTTGTCTGGTTCTCTGGGTTTTTGATTAGATATATTTCTCAATGACTTTCTTAAATTTTTGCAATCAATATCAAACCATTTTTCATTATCTGTTATTTCTGGTTTGCTCTTATGCTTCTTTAGATTAGCCAAGGAGGCTAATTTGTCAAATATAAAGTTTATGTTCCAAACAGCCAAATTTACACCTTCATTGCTGAAGGACAATGTTAAGGCTAAAAAGTTGTCCAGGAGAGATTGTATTTTTTGGCTACTAATTGCTTTTTGGTAGATGTCTGTACTGTTTGCACTCCATCTATAGGCCTGTTTTGTACCATGTAATTTATTGGGCCGTGATGCTTCATGGTTGGGTTCTGCTCTTCTCAGATACACTGTGATTTTACTGTGGTCTGAGAGAGGAGTTAGTGGGCTGACTGTGAAGGCTCTGAGAGACTCTGGGTTTAGGTCGGTGAGGAAGTAGTCTACAGTGCTGCTGCCAAGGGATGAGCTGTAGGTTTACCTACCTAAAGAGTCCCCTCTCATCCTACCATTGACTATGTACAGACCCAGTGTTCGACAGAGCTTCACGAGCTGTACTCCGTTTTTGTTTTTCACTTTGTCATAGTTGTTTCTGTGGGGGTATGTGGGGAAGGAAAGGTTGTTGCTTCCTGGTAGATGTTTATCCCCACAACTGTTAATAGTGCCTTGTTCTTCTGCTGTTCTACCATTCAGGTCTCCACAGACCAGTACGTTGCCTTGGGCCTGAAAGTGACTCATTTCCCCCTCTAGAATGGAGAAACTCTCTTCATTGAAGTAGGGTGACTCTGAGGGGGGAATGTATGTGGCACAGAGGAAGACGTTTTTGTCTGTCAAGATAGTCTCCTTGTTGATTTTTAACCATATAATGAATTCTCCTGTTTTGATCAATTCGATTGAATGAATTAGTTCAGATTTATACCATATTAGCATTCCCCCTGAGTCTCTGCCCTGTTTGATTCCTTTTAGTTTAGTGGATGGTATGATTATCTCCCTATAACCTAGTGGACAGCCAGTGGAAACATCACCTCTGCACCATGTTTCCTGTAGTACTACAATATCAACATCATCAATTTCTTTCAGGAATTCTGGGTTTCTGCTCTTTAGTCCAAAAGCAGAGCACTTCGATCCTTGTAAATTCCAACATACCAACGTAAAAAGATTTCATAACTTTTTTTTCTCCCTTTACCTTCAAAATGAGATAAACACTCACAATCCAACAAGAACTATTAAAATAGGATTTTTCAATTAAAGTAAACTCTTATTATGCAAATGTAATTTGTTTATAATTTAAGATAGAATTTGTGTCATGCGACTTGGGTGGGTATAGTGTGAGGATGGTGGAGTTCTTGTGCTCATCTTACCATGACCCTCGGCCTATCACATGTGAGCATAGTAGACTCAGCATTTGTTTAATGTCACTCATTTGGTTGGTGGGGGCTGGGCCAGTTGCTCCTCTCACAACCTGTGCGTAGCTCTGCCTGCTGAGCTGTGGCTCCTCCAAGTGTGGGTCTGCGGTGGGGGGCAGGGGGGTGGGAGGCCTCGTCTGGGTGGCTCTGAAGCTGGGCTGGGGTGGTCTGTGCTGCGCTGGCTGTGGTGGGCATTGAGGTTGGTGGTGCTGTGGTTGTGGCTGGGGGTTCCAGGGTGCTGGTCCGGGGTGTTGTCTCTGTGATCTCAGAGGGGTGGAGATTGCTCCTCTGTTCCTGGGTGGAGAGGTCGGACTGCGGTTTAAAGCGATGTCCTTGAGAGTCTTGTACAGGGATGTCTCCCTGTACAGGTGAACATGGTCATAGAGACAGTCCAGATCGAGGGTGGGGACTGTCTCCCTGTACAGGTGAACATGGTCATAGAGACAGTCCAGATCGAGGGTGGGGACTGTCTCCCTGTACAGGTGAACATGGTCATAGAGACAGTCCAGATCGAGGGTGGGGACTGTCTCCCTGTACAGGTGAACATGGTCATAGAGACAGTCCAGATCGAGGGTGGGGACTGTCTCCCTGTACAGGTGAACATGGTCATAGAGACAGTCCAGATCGAGGGTGGGGACTGTCTCCCTGTACAAGTGAACATGGTCATAGAGACAGTCCAGATCGAGGGTGGGATGGTGGGCCAGGTGTACATTGGATCGCAGGGCACAGTCCTGGGATAGGCTGGCATTTATTCTTTGGATTGTGGCAGGGTGGAAGTCATTCCTCTGTAGAAGAGTTGACACCACGATTCTTGAGTTGGGGAAGATTGCGGAGGCCTTCTCAATCACTCCCCGTAGTGAAGTCGTCACCCTCTCCTGCTGAGCACGCAGGTCGTTGCTTCCGGTGTGTATGATTATGTGGCTTGGCGACCCGAGATGGGCCTTATCAAGCAGCTCCATGGCCCTCTGCGTTGTTGGGCACCACACCTTTCTCCTTTTGTGTCGAGGGAAAAGTTTATTCTCCTGAATAAACTTCCCATTTGAGTCCATCAACAGGACAATGTCAGCCAGTGTTTCTTCTGGACTGGAGGGGGCAGAGGGGGGGCTGGTGGGTGTTGGAGCTGGGGTGTGGCAGGTCTGTGCCGGTGCTGCTGTCAGTGGGAGGCTGTTCTGTGGGCTGGGGAGGAGGGGTGCAGCAGGCAGGGTTGGGGAAGCCTGGCTGGTTGAGCTGGGCTCCTCTGCTGTGTGAGGACGGGGCTGGGGAAGCCTGGCTGGTTGAGCTGGGCTCCTCTGCTGTGTGAGGGCAGGTCATAGAGTGGTGGTCTAGCTGCTCCTGCAGCCTGTCCTCTGTTCTCTTTCTCTCCTGCAGCTCCTCTCTTAGTGTGGTCAGATCGTTATTACTGTTCTGCCTGTCTTTTTGGAGCTCTCTCACCTCCTTTCTTAGATCAGCCAGCTCTCTATTGAGTCCGTCTCTCTCTTGCTGAACTTCTTTCAGCTGTGTTGCAAGGCTGCTGTCCTGCTCTGTCCTCACCTTGGTTAGGAGCTCCTCTAAGGTGTGGTTGTCAGGTTGCTGTTTGCTCACGCTCTCCCTCAGCAGGACCACCTCCACCTCCAGTTTGGTGAACTCATCCCTCATGGCAGCCATGGTGGTGAGGAGGGCCTGAGCCTGCTCTGCACTGAGGGGGTCGCTCTCCTCCTGGGGCGTGTCCTCCACTATGGTGGGAAGAGAGGTGCTGGATGTGCCTTTTTGGGTGGGGAGAGTAGAGGTGAGGGTGGTGCTGGTGGAGTTTGTCTTGTGGGAGTGTCCTCTCTCTCTGCTCTCTCCTTAATGGTCTGAAAGTCTGTTTCAAACAGCCTAATGTTACCTTGCACCATGACAGTCCCAGTCTTGAGGTTGATTGTTATCATGGTGCTGTCAGGGTCGTCTGTCTTTTTGACTTTCAGCTTCCACCCATTACAGATTCCCTCTTTCTTTATGGATGGGTAGTGAGAGCAGACTGCTGATCTCCATGCATTTGGCTGGTCAGTGAGGAAGATGAGATTACTCAAGTCATCGTTTTTGTAGAGGTCTGCAAAAAGGGTTTCTGGCCTCCCCTTTAGTAGTTTCTGTTTAAAAGCTTTCCTCGTTGTGTCATTTTTGGCCTCTTTATGGTAGAGAATGGATTCTGCGCTGAGGGGGAGTGGGGACATGGTGCCTGTGGGCTCTGCTACTGCTGCGCTGTTCTGCTGCCCCATTGGCATGGCAACCGATTTGTTCGTCTGCTGCTGTTGCTAGCTAGCGTTAATTTAGTTCAAAAACCAGCAAAAAGAGAGACAAATCCTCACACAAAAAAACAGAAGACATGTTTAAAGTTAGTCCGTGCTCCATTTTGGTTTACTCACTCAGTTTGGTCGTTTGATGTAGTTGTATTAACTCCCCTTGCTAGGTTTGTTCTAGCTCGTTTCTTCTGGCTAGCTTGTTAGTCTGCTGGCTAGGTCTTTGTTGTGTAGCTAGCTAGAGACAAAACTTCTTAACTTGAAACGCAAAGTTACTATTCTATTACTATTCTATTCTGAATGAATAGAGTTGTTGTTCATCACTTATTGTCTGGAATTCTTTTTCGATTAGAGTGTTTATCTCATTCTAAAAACAAAGAAATATGAAATATATCAGGAGCTCATGTTGAGCATGACTCTCATGTTGAGCATCTCTCATCACCTCTGTCTTTCTCTTGTTTTTCCTCTCTCCTCCTCTCTCTCTGTCTCTCTCTTGTCTTTTCCTCTCGCCTCCTCTCTCTCTGTCTCTCTCTTGTCTTTTCCTCTCTTCTCCTCTCTCTCTTGTCTTTTTATCTCTCCTCCTCTCTCTCTGTCTCTCTCTTCTTTTCCTCTCTCCTCCTCTCTCTGTCTCTCCTCAGTGTGGAGGTATGTTGGAGCCGGAGGAGGGTTCTTCTTCCTGCTGATCCAGCTCATGCTGCTGGTGGAATTTGCTCACAGATGGAACACTAACTGGTGAGAACAACAACAACACCAATACTTATAATAAAGTTATCTTTGTCCTGCTGCTTTATTTTATGTCTTCAGCCAAAACAGTCACACATAAATACAGAATTACATCATTACATAGGATAGACACACATCCTCCAAGCCTAAAGTACTTCAATATTTCTGTTATATAGAAGGGAATAATGTGTAGGGTTGTTGAGAAGGGAGAGAGGAAGGTGGCACCTAAGGAGGGAGAAACGGAGGACAGCGGGATGAAAATAGGATGGATCCCTGTGCTGTGTTGAAGGAAGGAGGACTAGAAAGAGGGAGGAATTAACCTTATGTAGGATTGCTTATTTTGGAGATGGAAGAGTATGAAGGAGGGAGAGAGAGAGAGGAGGGGAGGATGCCAGGATGGACTCCTGTGTAATGTTATTTACACAGGTGAGAGAGCGAGCGAGAAACAGAGGGGGAGAGAGAAAAACAGGGAGAGAGAGAAACAGAGGGAGAGAGAGAGACATAAACCGAGGGAGATAGAGAAACAGGAAGAGAAAGAAACCCAGGAAAGAGAGAGAAACAAAGGGAGAGAGAGAGAAAGAGGGAGATGGAGAGAGAGGAACCAAGGGAGAGAGAGAGAAACCGAGGGAGAGAGAGAGAGAGAGAAACAGAGGGAGATGGAGAGAGAGGAACCAAGGGAGAGAGAGAGGAACCAAGGGAGAGAGAGAGGAACCAAGGGAGAGAGAGAGAAACAGAGGGAGAGAGAGAGAAACAGAGGGAGAGCGAGAGAAACCGAGGGGGAGAGCGAGAGAAACCGAGGGAGAGACAGAGAAACCGAGGGAGAGAGAGAGAGAAACCGAGGGAGAGAGAGAGAGAAACCGAGGGAGAGAGAGAGAAACCGAGGGAGAGAGAGAGAAACCGAGGGAGAGAGAGAGAAACAGAGGGAGAGAGAGAAACACAGAGAGAGAGAGAGAAACACAGAGAGAGAGAGAGAGAGAAACACAGAGAGGGAGATAGAGGGAGAGACAGAGAAACAGAGAGAGAGAGAGAGAGAAACAGAGGGAGGGAGAGAGAGAGAAACAGAGGGAGGGAGAGAGAGAGAAACAGAGGGAGGGAGCGCGAGAGAAACAGAGGGAGATAGAGAGAGAGAGAAACAGAGGGAGAGAGAGAGAAACAGAGGGAGAGAGAGAGAAACAGAGGGAGAGAGAGAGAAACAGAGGGAGGGAGAGAGAAACAGAGGGAGAGACAGAGAGAGAGAAACAGAGGGAGGGAGAGAGAGAGAGAGAAACAGGGTGAGAGAGCTATTGTGTCTTGTTGTATACAGTACAAAGGAGGGTTTGGTCAGTGTCTTAAGTTGCAGACAGGATGCACATGACAACGGAGTGTATACCCACAGTTTCCTCTCCCCCTCTGAGACACACACACACACTCACAATAGAAATGAGGGTGGCAGGGGACCACTTTAGAGTCTGTTTGTCCATTTTTCACTGACTGGGAATATAAGGCAAGAGGTCACTGCAATTACCCTGCAGCTGTGTGACTGTGTGTGTGTGTGTGTGTGTGTGTGTGTGTGTGTGTGTGTGTGTGTGTGTGTGTGTGTGTGTGTGTCTGTGTATCTTAATGCTGAGCGATTAGTGCTTTTTGAGGGCGGTTCGGTTTTAGTTAAATTATTAAAAAAATAGTCACGTTTTCGATTTCAGTTTCGATTCTTTGGGTTGAATGCTGTAACAACACAGAATAAAACTATTAATACAATCCCATGATGGTCGTGACCGCTCATTACTGCTTATCGCTTATTAACCATCACTTATTCACTTTACATATTACATTTGTTTTATTTAAAGACTATTGTTTTATTCCAAGTCATCATCTCATCTCTATAGGGCTGCTGCATATGCTGTCTGACAAAATCCCTATTTTATAGATCTTCAAAGTAAATATGGCAGTCCTCTATGACTGCTGAATACCAACTATCAACTGTCTTTTCAAGTGGAGATGCACTACATGACCAAAACCATGTGGACCCCAGCTCGTTGAACATCTCATTCCAATATCATGGGCATTAATATGGAGTTGGTCCCCCCTTTGCTTCTATAACAGCCTCCACTCTTCTGGGAAAGCTTTCCACTAGATGTTGGAACATTGCTGCGGGGACTTGCTTCCATTCAGCCACAAGAGCATTTGTGAGGTCGGGCACTGATGTTGGGCGATCAGGCCTGGCTCGCAGTTGGCGTTCCAATTCATCCCAAAGTTGTTCGATGGGGTTGAGGTCAGGTCTCTGTGCAGGCCAGTCAAGTTCTTCCACACTGATCTTGACAAACCATTTCTGTATGGACCTCGCTTTGTGCACAGGGTATAGGGCCTTCCCTAAACCATTGCCACAAAGTTGGAAGCATTGGGGCAGGTAGTGTTCTCGGGGCAGGTAGTGGCATCCGCCAAAACCAGATTTGTCCGTCGGACTGCCTGATAGCGAAGCGTGATTCCATCACTCCAGAGTCCAATGGCGGCAAGCTTTACACCACTCCATGGTGATCTTAGTCTTGTGTTCGGCTGCTTGGCTATGGAAGCCAATTTCATGAAGCTTCCAACGAACAGTTATTGTGCTTACGTTGCTTCCAGAGGCAGTTTGGAACTCGGTAGTGGGTGTTGCATCCAAGGACAGACAAATTTTATGCGCTTCAGCACTCTGCGGTTCCGTTCTGTGAGCTTGTGTGGCCTACCACTTCGAGGCTAAGCCGTTGTTGTTCCTAGACATTTCCACTTCACAATAACAGCACTTACAGTTGACCGGGGCAGCTCTAGCAGGGTAGGCATTTTATGAACTGACTTGTGCCACAATGAAAGTCACTGAGCTCTTCAGTAAGGCCATTCTACTGCCAATGTTTGTCTATGGAGATTGCATGGCTGTGTGCTGACAGATTTTATACACCTGTCAGCAACAGGTGTGGCTGAAATGGCCGAATCCGCTAATTTTAAGGGGTGTCCACATACTTTTGTATATATATTGTACCTCACAAAGCAACGGCTGCTCTCTATATCCCCTCACGATTGAGTCTTCTTCTGCTTCTTCCGTAGCAGGCATAAAAGAAACACAGACCGGAAAAGTACATGTGCAATGGATTATGGTCATTGTAGTTAATTGCCACGTTTTATGAGCTAAACTTTGTCGAATATTTGCCTGTTGAAAACTACAACTCTACATTGCACAGTTCAGGCTGGCTCTGATTTATCTCTAAAGAAACTGAATGTGCACATTGAGCTCACAGAAAAAAACTGAAGCAAATGGAATTCAAGTAATTGAACCGACGGCAGTCAATTAGTTGTTTTAAAAATAAAATAACCGAAATGTCGGTTAATCTATCAGTACTAGTGCATCTGTGTGTATTTGTGTGTTTGTGTCTGTGTGTCGATGGGGTTGGGGAGCTCTGAGTAAAAGTAATCTGGATGTGGAAGTTTTGCCAACAACCCTAAACCTGTCTTGTTTAGGGTTGTTGGCAAGCCTCAGGAATAAAATATAACTATATCCCCCTCTCTCTTCCTCCCATTCTTCCCTCCATCTCTCTCTTCCTCCTATCCTTCCTTCCCTCCATCTCTCTCTTCATCCTATCCTTCCTTCCCTCTATCTCTCTCTTCCTCCTATCCTTCCCTCCATCTCTCTCTTCCTCCCATCCATCTCTCTCTTCCTCCCATCCTTCCATCCATCTCTCTCTTCCTCCCATCCGTCTATCTCTTCCTCCCATCCTTCCATCCATCTCTCTCTTCCTCCCATCCTTCCATCCATCTCTCTCTTCCTCCCATCCTTCCATCCATCTCTCTCTTCCTCCCATCCTTCCCTCCATCTCTCTCTTCCTCCCATCTCTCTCTTCCTCCCATCCTTCCCCCATCTCTCTCTTCCTCCTATCCTTCCCTCCATCTCTTCCTCCTATCCTTCCCTCCATCTCTCTCTTCATTTTATCCTTCCCTCCATCTCTCTCTTCCTCCTATCCTTCCCTCCATCTCTCTCTTCCTCCTATCCTTCTCTCCATCTCTCTCTTCCTCCTATCCTTCCTTCCATCTCTCTCTTCCTCCTATCCTTCCCTCCATCTCTCTCTTCCTCCCATCCTTCTCTCCATCTCCCTCTTCCTTCTATTCTTCCCTCCATCTCTCTTCCTCCTATCCATCTCTCTCTTCCTCCTATCATTTTCTCTCTTCCTCCTATCCTTCCCTCCATCTCTCTCTTCCTCCTATTCTTCCCTCCATCTCTCTCTTCCTCCTATCCTTCCCTCCATCTCTCTCTTCCTCCTATCCTTCCCTCCATCTCTCTCTTCCTCCTATTTTCCCTCCATCTCTCTCTTCCTCCTATCCTTCCCTCCATCTCTCTCTTCCTCCTATCCTTCCCTCCATCTCTCTCTTCCTCCCATCCATCTCTCTTCCTCCCATCCTTCCCTCCATCTCTCTTCCTCCCATCCTTAGGAGTTCAGGTGTGAACGACAACCGTCTGTGGTATGGAGCACTGGCCATGGTCACCTTGATGCTGTTCAGTATGGCAGTAGGAGCTGTGGTGTTCATGGCTCTGTTCTACACACACTCTCAGGCTTGTCTGCTCAACAAGGTGTTCCTGGGGGTCAACAGCAGCCTCTGTCTCATAGTCACCCTGCTGGCTATATCGCCCTTCATACAGAGACGTTAGTATAGGCTATACAAACACTGGAACACACACACACACACACACACACACACACACACACACACACACACACACACACACACACACACACACACTTTAACAGTCCTTCTGTTCTCCCTCCAGTCCAGCCTAAGTCAGGCCTGCTCCAGCCAGGAGTGATCAGTGTGTACGTCATGTACCTCACCTTCTCAGCCTTCTCCAGCAAGCCCAAAGAGAGTAAGTAGACTGGAGGCTCAATGATGGAGCTCCAGTGTTTCATTGCCTATCTGATTGACCTATTAACAGGTTTTATGTGTTTGCATGTTGTTAAATTTCACGTAAAATTCAAAATGCACTTGCACATCTTTCTTGCAGGTGCATAGTAACAATTGAATAACATGAAAGTAAAGAGAAACCCTTTAAAGTATCACTTGTCTTTATTAAACTTACGAATCAGCCTCAAGGCCTTCGTCAGAGCTTTTTGTTAAATTGTACCTAAAATGCCTCCATTTAAACTGTGTTCTGGTCCGATGTGCCCTTGCAGCTCTCCAGTACTAACAAACTTAAATATTATCCTCCTCTTTTTCCTGTTTTCTCTCATTCTTCCTCCTCTCCTTTTCTCTCTCTCTCTCTCTCTGTTTCTGTTTAGTGTTGGAGGTTATTGGGGTGAATACGACAGTTTGTGTGTTTCCCTTCAACTCTGGATCAGAGAGCGACAAGAGGATTGTATCAATAGTGGGAACTGTCATCATGTTCGGCTGTGTGCTCTACTCCTGGTAAGACACACAGTTATGTTATGGCCTGGTACTGAGCCTGGTACTGACCCTGGGCCTGTTACTGAGCCTGGTACTGACCCTGAGCCTGGGCCTGTTACTAAGCCTGGGCCTGGTACTGACCCTGGGCCTGTTACTGAGCCTGGTACTGGGCCTCGTACTGGGCCTGGTACTGAGCCTGGTACTGACCCTGGGCCTGTTACTGAGCCTGGTACTGACCCTGAGCCTGGGCCTGTTACTGAGCCTGGGCCTGGTACTGACCCTGGGCCTGTTACTGAGCCTGGTACTGGGCCTGGTACTGGGCCTGGTACTGACCCTGGGCCAGGTACTGAGCCTGGTACTGACCCTGAGCCTGGTACTGAGCCTGGAACTGACACTGAGCCTGGGCCTGAGCCTGGTACTGACCCTGAGCCTGGAACTGAGCCTGGTACTGTCCCTGGGCCTGAGAGAACAAACAGATAAGGATGCTCAACCTCTGTGACTCCTGATCCCAGCTTGGGGGATATAATGAGGGCTTAGAGCTTGAGTCTTTGGAGAATGTTTCTGTCTACTCTTGTGTGCACACTGTCTGTGATAAACCTTAAACATACCACTGTGGTTCCCCTTATCTTTTGAATTCAGCATTTCCACACCTGAACAACCTAAAATTCCCAACGACACACACGTGTTGCTGTCACCTATCCTGTGTTTTTAGATCAGTGCAGAGAGGATAGGGGCTGTGCTCTTTAGACTATTAGAATGCTTCCAGGTTAGAGATCTGTAGCTGCAGTGAGGTCATGTCTTATTGGCTTGAGCAGATGTGAAAGTGTTTTTGATTGGCTGGTGCTGTTCAGAGGGTGTGTGTGATTGGCTGGATCTGTAGTGCCTGTCCACATGTGGTTCACATTAAGCTCAGACATATCTCCTGTGGTCGTCTCTGTAAAAGACTTGAGCTATTCTCAACCACAAATTACTGGGAAAATGTCTTCTGTCATTCCTGTGCATGTGTTTCAAGTTTTATTAGTCATATGTAGTGGTATACACAGTTCTACGGAATGCTTACTGGTGTGTGTGTTTGTGTGTGTAGTTTGACGTCCACCACCAGACGAAGCTCTGCAGCACTGCGTGTGTGTAGGAACAGCATGCCTGAGACTGAGGTAAGAAGACCTACTCTCTCTCTCTCAGACACACACACAAGCTTAGTGTGTGTGTACGTGTGTGTTTAGTGAAATGGGGATGTATAGTTGATTGGTTGGTACATTCCTGTTGTACTAACTCCCCTCTCTTCTTCAGAGAGCTCGCTGCTGTTTCTGCTTTGGAGATGACACAGGTAAATACCCACATATTCTCTCTCCCTCCCACTGTTCTCTTTCTATCATCTCCCTACTGCAACACCAGCAGAAAGAGGCAGTGTTCTTGTATGTTCTCTCATACACATATTAACAGTAAAGATGCAGGAACAGCATTGGTCAGTAACCAGAGATGATGTCAGTGTTACCAGGAGGGGACTATGGTGGTGTGGAGCTAGACCAATCAGATGGTAGCAGTAGACTTGAGAGAAGGCTGCATCTGCCTTCTGGTGGGAGATAGCAGCACTGCAGCCAGGGAAAGCACAGCACGTCATTTCATTTAGGAATTTATTACACAGAGAAAACATATTTTAAATAAGCAGATGTACAGTTTAGAACATTACAATGAATTAAGAAAACAGGAGCCCTTCTCAGGAAGCCTACTGATTTTCAGGGAGTTTCCTGTCCGGAAAAGGGGAGGGAGAGACATATAGTGTAGACCCGGAAAATGGAAAGAAATCAGGAATATTAAATGGTGAGAGTGTTATTAGGTAGAAAATGTTCTGTCCATCATACATGTTGTGTTATGTATATGTTGCTGCGATGATGTAAGGTTGTAATAATGTTGCTGTGATGTTGTGGTTGTGTTGTCCAGATGACTATGATGAGGAGAAGACTGGAGGAGGCCAAAATGTTCTGTATGATGAGAGAGGGGGAACCATCTACAGCTACACCTACTTCCACTTTGTCTTCTTCCTGGGTTCACTGTATGTCATGATGACCGTCACCAACTGGTTCCAGTAAGTAGGAGAGTTACTGAGGAAACTTTACATTAGGTTCCAGTAAGTAGAAGAGTTACTGGGGAAACGTTACATTAGGTTCCAGTAAGTAGGAGAGTTACTGGGGAAACTTTACACTAGGTTCCAGTAAGTAAAAGAGTTACTGAGGAAACTTTACATTAGGTTCCAGTAAGTAGGAGAGTTACTGGGGAAACTTTACACTAGGTTCCAGTAAGTAAAAGAGTTACTGAGGAAACTTTACATTAGGTTCCAGTAAGTAGGAGAGTTACTGAGTAAACGTTACATTAGGTTCCAGTAAGTAGAAGAGTTACTGGGGAAACTTTACACTAGGTTCCAGTAAGTAGAAGAGTTACTGGGGAAACTTTACATTAGGTTCCAGTAAGTAGAAGAGTTACTGGGGAAACTTTACACTAGGTTCCAGTAAGTAGGAGAGTTACTGGGGAAACTTTACACTAGGTTCCAGTAAGTAGGAGAGTTACTGGGGAAACTTTACACTAGGTTCCAGTAAGTAGAAGAGTTACTGGGGAAACTTTACACTAGGTTCCAGTAAGTAGGAGAGTTACTGGGGAAACTTTACACTAGGTTCCAGTAAGTAGAAGAGTTACTGGGGAAACTTTAACTTGGTTCCAGTTAGGAGAGTTGCTGTGATAAATGTAACTTGTAGTAGAGTTACTGGGGAAACTTTAACTTGGTTCCAGTTAGGAGAGTTGCTGTGATAAATGTAACTTGTAGTAGAGTTACTGGGGAAACTTTAACTAGCTTGTGTCTCTGTAGTTATTCATTTAAGTTCAGCATAACACTAAGAGTGTGATATGTTTGTTTTCCTGTAGCTATGACAACCATAAGATAGATAAGCTGCTGGATGGCAGCTGGTCGGTGTTCTGGATCAAGATGGCGTCGTGCTGGGTGTGTCTCATCCTCTACATCTGGACTCTGGTCGCCCCCATGGTCTGCCCTAAACGCTTCGAGGCCTAACACACACCAACACACACACACACACTGAAACACAGCCCAACACTACCTTCAGCTTTCTACATGGGGTTTTTGTGTTGTTTTTCATTTCCTTTTTTCCCTACTTTACATGGTTAAGCTATTGTTTCCTTGGAGGCAGTTGCTGTCTTTTTATTTGTTTACTACCTTTGATACATGGAGTATTCTGTTACATGCAGGGACTCTTCAGGGTGCCTAAAACAATGGGCTGGACCAAAATACATACAGTAATTTATGTGGGACCACATGATCATAGTGGTGCCCTGATTCTGTTATGGGATGCCCAGCACCCTTGAGCACCAATGTCAATTAAACCCTTTTACATGTTTGCTTACATTTGTGATTTTTATGTGTGCGAAGCATCTTTTCCCATGATGGACCCAGACCTCCATATTGTTCTGTTATTCCCATAAAGAGAAGTTCCATTTCTCAGGCTCACATATAAGCTGGAAGTGTCTTGCTTGCTATTGCGCCCTTTTGTAGAAGACGTTTTCTATGCAATGAATCCAAATGTTTTGATTTTCCTGTCTTCACATGGTCATGTGAATCATTTTAAATTATGAGTAGATATGATGGATTGTGTCCACACTCCTTTTGAGACATTTGTACACAACACTTTTTTGTAGTGTTGTTTTCCAAATAGGCCTGTGTGACTAGCAGAGTGCTCCCTGGCTGGTAAAGGACTGCCCTGGGACCAGACTCACTAATGGAGGGAGGGAGGCGATCATGGAGGGAAGATCAACAGTTTGATTTCAAACATTTGCCAAAGGTAGATCTCAGAAACAAAGAATTGACACGCTAAAGTTTTTCACTACCACAAACCTCTGATCCTTGGTTAGCTCTCTGTTGAAGGGTCACTTTCAGAGACTTTTTTAGGACTGTGAAAACAGAAGGGGATAGGGTTCAAAACGGACCGGGACCTTAGCGTGTAGTGTAGGTTACTTAACACTGGTTGTTACTGACTGAACAAACCCAGATCAAGACTTGACAGGGAGCAAAAAAAAACTTTCTCCAGAAATCCAAATGATTCTGTTGTCATACTTACAACCCTACAGTATATAACCCTTTTGATACTATTATATGTACACTCGTCTAATATGATATTTGAAGAAAAACTGGAACATTTTTCTATTTAACATGAAGTCTTTTACCTTCAATTTCAGATTGCTGAATAGAATAATCACATAACCCTATGAGCCAGCAGTTTGATTCATTCATATATATGCCATAAAGTACCCACTGTGACTTTAGTTTCTTCCTCAGCCATTGTCCTGAAGGGATTAAATCCATCTGAAAGGGTCGGCTGTGAACAATAGGGTTGGGATCCATCCATTCAGCAATGTCATGATCTGAAAGGGTTGGCTGTGAACAATAGGGTTGGGATCCATCCATTCAGCAATGTCATGATCTGAAAGGGTTGGCTGTGAACAATAGGGTTGGGATCCATCCATTCAGTAATGTCATGGATCTGAAAGGGTCGGCTGTGAACAATAGGGTTGGGATCCATCCATTCAGTAATGCCATGGAGTGAATCGGAATTTCAATTCAACAATTAAAAGTTGCCATAGATTGTATAAAAATAGATTTGCGAAATATAATTTCACTTGAATTAACTGTATGATGCTGAATTGACACCTGGTGAATTGGAACGCCTGGTGTAAAACTGATTTACTAATCAATTCCTGTACATGTTTGATATTAGCAGATTGTGTCCATATGTTATTTCAGACAAGTTGTTTGTCCACAGAGCCAGATAGACATGACATGGTGTTCTACAGCTCAGCACCATTAGGTCAAGGTCATGTTAAACCGTTAGGCTCAAAATAGTCTGATTAGGCTGTATGCTGCCATACCTGATATGCTGATGTCCCTTCCTGTTCTCCATTGTTAAGATGACCACTAGGTGTGTACACAGGAGTGTGAATGGAATGTGAGTGTTTGTTTAATTTATTTGAACAGGAGCACTTGCGTGAGTTTGTCTGTGCATAACATTGTGTGTATGTGTGTGCGTGCATGCGTCTCCAAACACACTGCTCACACTAAGGGCTCTATTCAATCCGTATGGCAGACGTTCAGCATTACAGCGTGATTGACATTTAAAGGCAATGTTCCCGCGTTAGCAGAGACTGCATTCACAGTAAACGCTGTATGTCTTGTCGGCTCCATCGGAAATTACCTTTACATTTCTATCTCCCAATCTGCAACTCTTCAGCGATACAGACTGAATAGAGCCCGAATTCTCTGTACACAGTTAGTTTGTCCTAAACAAAAAATAAAACATGAACAGCCTGTGTGTGTCTGTGTTTGTATAAAGCTAATCACTTTTAGCCTCAGCTTGAAATAGTGCCTTGGGGAAGAAATCACACTGCAATCTATTCCATTTAGTTACACATCAAACACGCCCTCCTCTCCCTTCCTATATAAGCCCTTGACAATATAACCTCCTGTTCCAAAGATGTGAGGACGACGGTCCTATGTCAGAATGGTTCAGATAACTACAGAAAGAAGCCAACATCAGCGTGAGCTTTGGTTGCGAATAGTATGAACTTTGAACTCTTATTCACTACAGAAGTGATACCTCCTAGCCGTTGAGTTAGCAACAGCAGATGCAACGAGGGTTAG
Source organism: Oncorhynchus mykiss (assembly GCF_013265735.2). Taxonomy (NCBI): domain Eukaryota; kingdom Metazoa; phylum Chordata; class Actinopteri; order Salmoniformes; family Salmonidae; genus Oncorhynchus; species Oncorhynchus mykiss. The sequence continues at coordinate 61,418,137 of NC_048575.1, forward strand.
GAAGGAACAGACAGAGTATCCTGTCTATCACCCAACAACGTTACTACAACGTATCCAATTGACAACCAGAGACATTCTTCAAAGGACTCGGTTTGGCAACATGGCAACACGGCCTTCCATCTACCACCAACCTACCGAAGTGCAGCTCAGAGTAAATATTTCTTGCATTTTCCTTTTCCAAATGGGCAGTAATTCAGAATGCATCAGATTCTGTATTTACGATTGCACAGCTTCTCCCTGTGTCCCTCAGTCTTCCCGCTCTTTCACTCAAACCCAGGCCTTTTCCTTTGTGTAACAAGCTGTCATATCTGTTCCACCCGCTAGGGACGTTTTCCTTTATGACGCAATTTGTAATCAAGTTATGATTTAATTATGTGTATGTGTAATTCTGTGTGATTAGTTAGGTATTTAGTAAATAAATAATTAAACCAATTTTGTATTGCTGATTCAAATTGTTAGCCAGGGTTCGTGCAGATAACCAAGAATTTACAACTTTCAGATGAGACTGAATTAAGATGCTGATTGATATTGACTGCTATTGATGTAAAATATTACTAGGTCTTTAAGAGTTTTCGGAAGATAACAGCTCTATAAATATTATTTTGTGGTGCCCCGACTCTAGTTAATTACATTTACATGATTAGCTCAATCAGGTGATATTAATTACAGAGAAATTATTTTATAGAATAGCATGTCATATCACTTAATCCGGCATAGCCAAATACACGACACTATCCTGTGACGGTAGTACTGGACTATCTTCTGAACAGTCTAATCACTTTATCCTGGTCCAAGTCCCCTGCACACACGTCACCCATGTTGTCATCTGGCACAGTCACACAGATTAGCCAGTGGGTTCTTGGTATGGCACACCCACAGAGTGAGGAACTACTTGAGAGCACACCCACAGTAGGGAATGAAACTAGTGGAGTGACTGACTGTCCTCATATGTCTGGTCAGAGTTGACCTCCAGTCTGCAGTCTGCCTCGTCCAGGATACCATTGTCATCATTGTCACACTCGTCTCCCTGTCCATCCTTCTGTGTCCAGATGGGAGGAGTTGATGACTGTAGGACAGTTGTCCTTAGTCTTCTGGTGACGAGAAGAGGGGAGAGCAAAGTCAACGCAGTAACTCTTCTATAGGTGTGGACGTGTTTATAGAAGGCTATACCTGTCTATTGGTGTCACACGTGTCTCCTACAAGATCATCATCAACATCTGACTGTGGGAGAAGAGGGATTCAATATCCTCATGAGGCATGCTACCCTGTTGCTGGCTACATTAGCATTTCAGTCTGAGTTTGGGGTTAGAGTGGTGCTATGGTTATGGTTGAAGTTGTTGGTTCTGTAGTGGTTTATCCAGAATGTTCTTCACGCCTGACCACAAAAACACACGTAAAAAAATTTATTCGGGCCCCAGTTGGTAGGGTTTGTTTAGGGCAGAGGTGAATAGTTTCCACTGGCTCTCAGCTGCGGGCAGGGATTATAATGGAATAGAAATTTAGCGATCCAGGGTTAAAGGGGAAGACGTAACCAAACGATCAAGATGTTAGAGGCCTGCCACAGTGCACAGACATCAAACATCATACTCAAACTGGATATGCGCACGCAAGCACACAAAGACACTCAACTGGGACACACTTTCACTATATCTGCCAATGGAACAGTTTTTTTAAAGGGTTATCTAGTAGCTAAAGATCACATCATTCAGAATCAGAGCTTTTTATAAATCAGGATTCCAAATGGGTTAGTTATAGTGAGAAATGGGAACTCATTTTAAACAAATGTTTTTACTTGTGTTTTGAACCTCATGAGGCTGAACCCTACCCCAGCTCCTGTTTTCCCTGTAAAGATGAACTAACAGGTAGGAGACTTGGATGGAAGACAGACTGAAAGAGACTGAGGGGATGTGAATGGATTCTAGATATGTGTCACACCCTGACCATAGAGAGCTGTTTATTCTGTTGGTTGGGGCGTGATAGTGACTGGGGTGGGTCATCTAGGTGATTAATGTTGGCCTGGTATGGTTCCCAATCAGACAGCTGTTTATCATTGTCTCTGATTGTGGATCATATTTAGGTAGCCATTTTCCCCATTGTGATTTGTGGGATCTTGTCTACAGTTAGTTGCTTGTGTGCACACCAGTATCTTCACATTTTGTTAGTACTTGTTTGGGTTAATTAAAATATGTGGAACTCTACGCACGCCGCACCTTGGTCCAATCATTATGACGATCGTGACAATATGACTCTGTTGAAGGCAATGATAAAGTCTGGAAGGGCTAGAGACAGGAGACATGCAGTTTTAAACCAGACAGCTAGACCTCAGACTGGTTTGGGAAAATAGATCTTAACGTCATGGATAAATACATCTTAGTGAGAACAAGTACTTCTACAGTCACTTAAAATAAATCACTAGGGCACACTGGTTGAATCAACATGGTTTCCACGTCATTTCAACAAAATATACTTTGAAAATAAATGTGAAATAGATGTTGAATTGATGTCTTTTTGTGCTTAATTCTAAACACCATAGCATCTTAATAAGTGACCATAGTCCAATTATGTTGTCCCTCAATCTTTCTTCACCAAAACAGAATTACAGTTGGCGTTTTAACCCCTCCTTGCTCACAGACCAAACATTCATTGACTGCATGATAGCCAAGTTGAATGAGTTCCTCAAGACTAATGACACAGGAGTGGTATCTGATTCTACACTATGAGAAACTTTTAAAGTGGTTATGAGAGGTCATATTATTTCAGCTTTGGAGGAGACATACAGAACTTCACTCTTTCAGGTTGACTACAACAATATTTTAAAATTAAAATATGAATACAATTCTATTCTTGGTTCACAGGTCAGCAACCTCCTGCTAATAAAGCTGAGACAAAAACAATTTGAACTAGGGGACAACCCGGTAAAGTTGCTGGCCAGACAACTAAAGAGTGCACAGGCAAATAGAGTAATCCATAAAATCCGGTCTAAGGCGGGCACTTTGCTGACAGACCCTAAAATAAAAACAACTGCTTCAAACAATTGTACTCAGTTCTATTCTTCCAGATCCGATGCTTCTGGTTCTAATGCATCAGCCTTCTTTGATTCCATCAGCCTGCCAAAAGTTGATGATCGTGCCAAAAAAAGAATTGAACTCAAATTTAACAACAGCGGAAATAATCGAGGCAATAAAAGCTTTCCCGCCTGGAAAGGCTGCAGGCCCGGATGGTTTGGGTTGTGAATTTTATAAAACCTCCAATGAAGTTCTCGCTCCCCTCTTACTCAGGAAGATCACTGATTCAACAGAAAATAATATTTTGCCGAAATCATTGTATGAAGCCAATATTTGCGTTCTGTTAAAAAAGGCAGGGAGGCATCATATCCTGCAAATTATAGACCAATAGCATGAATTAGTTTTGATAAAATGATCACCAACATGCTTGCTAAAAGGTTGAACAAACATGTAACAACCATTATTCACCCGGATCAGACAGGGTTTATCCCCGGCAAGTTCTCTTTTTCTAATGTGCACAGGCTGCTGAACATTCTTTATGCAAATCAGGGGAGGGGCTCCAATGCGGCTGTTAAATCGCTAGATGCTCAAAAAGCTTTTGACCAAATAGAATGGTCATATATGTTTGAAGCACTCACTAGATTTGGATTTGCGACTCATTTATCACCAGGGTCAAAATGCGCTATGCCTGCCGAACATCCTCTATTCTGACCAACAGCGACAAAATCCAGTCCCTGTGAACTACATCAGGTTTGCCCACTCAGTCCTCTGCTCTTCGCTGTCTCCATTGAACCCCTGGCGATACAAATAAGGGATCATCCTAATATCCAAGGTCTTGAAGTAGGAAACATAGAAAGCCGCATTTCGTTATATGTAGACGATGTATCATTATACCTCTCGAACCCAGTAGCCTGTCCCTAAACTACTAGACTTAATCAATTAATTTGGCAAACGATCTGGCTATTCAATAAATCAGGAAAAATGTGATCTCGGTAATCGCTGATAATTTTACAAGTGAGCTAGAGAGGGTAACATTTAAAGTGGTGCATGACCACTTAATTTACCTGGGACTAAAAATACCTAGAAATCCAAAGCTCATCTTCAAGCGAAACTACAGTGAACTGGTTGCAAAGCTAAACCAAACAGAGAGCTGTTGGCATAATGTTTTCTCGCCAGGTTCCTTTATCTTTGCTAGAATCTCCCAATTTTTCTTCAGAATTTTTTAAGACTTTGGACTCGACATTTTTATCATTTGTCTGGGGTTACAGAAACCACCGTATTCGTAAAGCCCACTTGCAAAAGGCCATTTAGGCTTAGGTCTACCCATCTTTAAGCATTATTACTGGGCTGCAAATATGGGAATATTACGTACTGGCAACTGGGTTTCCCTGATAAATTGGACACTGTTGCCCCCGTGTGGCTAAATATGGAGCTCAAGTCTGTCACAAATTCCTCTCTTCCAGCCTTGCTTTCCTCCAAAGCAGAGTTCCCAAACTGATATGCAACAACTTTGCTTTGAGAAATTCCATATTAAGCATGTTTGTAAGGTGCCTGATACCTCTGTATACACCCCGATATGCTTTAATTATTATTTTGTTCCATCTCGGTCTGATAAGGTGTTTCTTGAATGGAGGGAGAAGGGACTGGCCACAATTAAATATTTATACATAGATAATCAATTGGCATCATTCATCCAATTAAAGAATACATTCAATCTCTCCCATTCACATTTTTTTCCGTTACTTACAAGTCAGACACTATATCAAAGGGAAAATTCAAAATGCTGACACCTCCAGTACAACATTCGTTGTATGATTTGCTACAGCGCCCTCCCAATTCAAAACACCTCTACACAGAGGCCATACTAGTCATCTCAAGGAGACCTGGGGTAAAAAGTTAAATATTGAAATCTCATGTCTATGGGGAGAAGCCCAGTCTAGAATTCACTCCTGTTCCATCAATGCCAGATATCAATTGATACAATACGAAGTTGTGCATAGACTTCATTATTCCAAAACCAAATGACATAGAATTTACCCCCAGGCCTCCCCACTGTGTGACAGGTGTAAAGCCTCAAAGGGTTCCTTAACTCATCTGTTTTGGCTCTGCCCCCTACTCAATAATTATTGGAGGAACATCTTTGATTGGTACTCAAAGGTATATGAGAGGGCCATTGACCCAGGCGCAGAACTCGCTCTCTTTGGCTGCTCAGAGTCTGTTCTAAGATCGTCCTATGAGGAACAACAGGCTCTGATGTTTGCAATGGTGGCTGCAAAACAAATTGTCCTCACAGAATGGAAGTGACCCCCTCCCCCTTGCTTCAGGCACCATTAACTTGGAAAATAATAGTTTATTTAGGACCAACTACTCCAGCAGATATCTCAAGGTTTGGGGTCCGTTTCTGGACCGTCTGGACAGAGACTGACTGTGAACACTGACTAGGAACACTTACTGTTGTTGCAACTGTCATTGTTGCTCTCTTCTTGTCCCATGTATTGCCTAAGCAATGCTTAATTTCATAAGTCTGGCAGCTGCGTTTAAAAAAATCTTGTGTGCTTTTGTTTTGTACAAAATTGCAAAAGAAAATCCTTTAAAAGAAAATATTTGTAAAAGAATCCATGCTCTATGACTGTTTGATCACATAGACTGGAATATTTCCCAGGCGCCACTGGGGATTACCTATATGAATACGCCCACATGGCCGTATTCATAAAAAAATGCATTGATGATGTGATGCCCGAATCATAAACTGTGGCAGCCTTGTCAGGAAACAGAAGAGGAGAGATGCTGCTTATAAACACTGCAAGGTGACCGGGGACAATTGCATGGTTAAACAACACAATTATAACATATGCAGATCGATCAAGATGGCGAGACACAAGCATAGGGACGAAATAGAGAAGCAATTCAGGGGGTTGGAGCGAGGCGTGGCAGGGGATTCTAACGATCACGGATTACAAAAATAAATCCAGTCACGACGCTGTCACCAACGCTGCCCTGCCGGACGAGCTAAACACATTTTTCTCACACGTCGAGCATAATGACTCTGAGTTGCCGAGGAGAGCCCCTGAGGACGAGGGCTACGTGCTGACGATCTCCACAGAGGACGTATGGAAGTCATTCAACCGTGTTAACCCTCGCAAGGCTCCTGGCCTAGAAGGCATCCCTAGCCGCGCTGTCAGAGCACGTGACAGTTTCAACTGTTCTGCCTGGGATTATTATTATTTGACCATGCTGGTCATTTATGAACATTTGAACATCTTGGCCATGTTCTGTTATAATCTCCACCCGGCACAGCCAGGAGAGGACTGGCCACCCCACATAGCCTGGTTCCTCTCTAGGTTTCTTCCTAGGTTTTGGCCTTTCTAGGGAGTTTTTCCTAGCCACCGTGCTTCTATACCTGTATTGCTTGCTGTTTGGGGTTTTAGGCTGGGTTTCTGTACAGCACTTTGAGATATCAGCTGATGTATGAAGGGCTATATAAATACATTTGATTTGATTTGATGTGCAGACCAGCTAGTTGTTGTGTTTTTGGACATTTATCCACACCTGCTTCACAATGTCCACTCTCATCCCCGTGCCCAAGAAAGGGAAAGTAACTGAGATGAATGACTACCAACCTGTAGCACTCACTTCCATCATCATGAAGTGCTTCTAGAGGCTAGTCAAAGACCACATCACCTCCTCCCTCCCCGACACACTCAACCCTCTCTAATTCGCCTACCGCCCTGTCAGATCCATGGACGACACAATTGCCATTTCACTGCCCTCACCCACGGGACAAAAGGAATGCATGTGTGAGGATGCTGTCAATTAACTTCAGCTCGGCCTTCAATACCATAGTGCCACAAATCACCACAAATCAAATTTTATTTGTCACATACACATGGTTAGCAGATGTTAATGTGAGTGTAGTGAAATGCATGTGCTTCTAGTTCCGACCGTGTAGTAATCTAACAATTTCACAACAACTACCTTATTCACACAAGTGTGAAGGAATTAATAAGAATATGTACATAAAAATAATATGGATGAGCGATGGCCGAACGGCATAGGCAAGATGCAGTAGATGGTATAGAGTACAGTATATACATATGAGGTGAGTAATGTAGGGTATGTAAATATTATATAGAGTGGCATTGTTTAAAGTGGCTAGTGATACATTTATTACATCCAATTTTTTATTATTAAAGTGGCCAGAGATTTGAGTCAGTATGTTGGCAGCAGCCACTCAATGTTAGTGATGACTGTTTAACAGTCTGATGGCCTTGAGATAGAAGCTGTTTTTCAGTGTCTCGGTCCAAGCTTTGATGCACCTGTACTGACCTCGCCTTCTGGATGATAGCGGGGTGAACAGGCAGTGGTTCAGGTGGTTGTTGTCCTTGATGATATTTTTGGCCTTCCTGTGACATCTGGTGGTGTAGGTGTCCTGGAGGGCAGGTAGTTTGCCCCCGGTGATGCGTTGTGCAGACGTCACTACCCTCTGGAGAGCCTTACGGTTGTGGTCGGAGCAGTTGCCGTACCGGTCGGTGATACAGCCCAACAGGATGCTCTTGATTGTGCATCTGTAGAAGTTTGTGAGTGTTTTTGGTGACAAGCCAAATTTCTTCAGCCTCCTGAGGTTGAAGAGGCGCTGTTGTGCCTTCTTCAACACGCTGTCTGTGTGGGTGGACCATTTCAGTTTGTCCGTGATGTGTACGCCGAGGTACTTAAAACTTTCCACCTTCTCCACTACTGTCCCGTCGATGTGGATAGTGGGCTGCTCCCTCTGCTGTTTCCTGAAGTTCACAATCATCTCCTTTGTTTTGTTGACATTGAGTGTGAGGTTATTTTCCTGACACCACACTCGGAGGGCCCTCACCTCCTCCCTGTAGACCGTCTCGTCGTTGCTGGTAATCAAGCCTACTACTGTCGTCTGCAAACTTGATGATTGAGTTGGAGGCGTGCATGGCAATGCAGTCATGGATGAACAGGGCGTACAGGAGAGGGCTGAGAACACACTCTTGTGGGGCCCCAGTGTTGAGAATCAGCGGGGTGGAGATGTTGTTTCCTACCTTCACCACCTGGGGGCGGCCCGTCAGGAAGTCCAGGACCCAGTTGCACAGGGCGGGGTCGAGACTCAGGGTCTCAAGCTTAATGACGAGTTTGGAGGGTACTATGGTGTTAAATGCTGAGCTGTAGTCAATGAACAGCATTCTTACATAGGTATTCCTCTTGTCCAGATGGGTTATGGCAGTGTGCAGTGTGATTGCGATTGCGTCATCTGTGGACTTATTGGGGCGGTAAGCAAATTTGAGTGGGTCTAGGGTGTCAGGTAGGGTGGAGGTGATGTGGTCCTTGACTAGTCTCTCAAAGCACTTCATGATGACGGAAGTGAGTGCTAGTCATTTAGCTCAGTTACCTTAGCATTCTTGAGAACAGGAACAATGGTGGCCCTTTTGAAGCATGTGGAAACAGCAGACTGGGATAAGGATTGATTGAATATGTCCGTAAACACACCAGCCAGCTGGTCTGCGCATGCTCTGAGGACGCGGCTGGGGATGCCGTCTGGGCCTGCAGCCTTGCGAGGGTTAACATGTTTTAATGTTTTACTCACGTTGGCTGCAGTGAAGGAGAGCCTGCAGGTTTTGGTAGCGGGTCGTGTCGGTGGCACTGTATTGTCCTCAAAGCGAGCAGAAAAGTTGTTTAGTTTGTCTGGGAGCAAGACATCGTGGTCCGCGATGGGGCTGGTTTTCTTTTTGTAGTCCGTGATTGACTGTAGATCCTGCCACATACTTCTCGTGTCTGAGCCGTTGAATTGTGACTCTACTTTGTCTCTATACTGACGCTTAGCTTGTTTGATTGCCTTGCGGAGGGAATAGCTACACTGTTTGTATTCAGTCATGTTTCCTGTCACCTTGCCCTGATTAAAAGCAGTGGTACTCGCTTTCAGTTTTGCACGAATGCTGCCATCAATCCACGGTTTCTGATTGGGGAAGGTTTTAATAGTCGCTGTGGGTACAACATCACCGATGCACTTGCTAATAAACTCGCTCACCGAATCAGCGTGTTCATCAATGTTATTGTCCGACACTATGCAGAACATATCCCAGTCCACGTGATCGAAGCAATCTTGAAGCGTGGAATCCGATTGGTCGGACCAGCGTTGAACAGACCTGAGCACGGGCGTTTCCTGTTTAAGTTTCTGTCTATAGGCTGGGAGCAACAAAATGGAGTCGTGGTCAGATTTGCCAAAAGGAGGGCAGGGGAGGGCTTTGTATGGAAGTTAGAGGAACAATGATCCAGGGTTTTACCAGCCCGGGTTGTGCATTCGATATGCTGATAAAATTTAGGGTGCCTTGTTTTCAGATTAGCCTTGTTAAAATCCCCCGCTACAATAAATGCAGCCTCAGGATATATGGTTTCCAGTTTACATAGAGTCCAATGAGGTTCTTTCAGGGCCGTCGATGTGTCTGCTTGGGGGAGAGAATTCTGCTGGTAGATAATGCAGTCGGCATTTGATTGAAAGTAATTCCAAGACAGGTGAACAAAAGGACTTGAGTTCCTGTATTTTGTTATGATCACACTGCGTCTCGTTAATCATAAGTCATACACCCCTGCCCCTTCTTCTTACCAGAGAGATGTTTGTTTCTGTTGGCGCGATGCGTGAAGAAACCAGGTGGCTGTACCGACTTTGATAACGTATCCCGAGTGAGCCATGTTTCCGTGAAACAAAGAACGTTACAGTCTATGATGTCTCTCTGGAATGCAACCCGTGCTCAGATTTCATCTACCTTGTTGTCAAGAGACTGGACATTGGCGAGTAGCATACTCGGGAGCGGTGCGCTCGATGTGCCCATCTACGGAGCCTGACCAGAAGACCGCCCCATCTGCGGCGCCGTTGTTTTGGGTCACCGGCTGGGATCCGATCCATTGTCCTGGGTGGTGGACCAAACAGAGGATCCACTTCGGGAAAGTCGTATTCCTGGTCGTAATGTTGGTGAGTTGACGTTGCTCTTATATCCAATAGTTCCTCCCGGCTGTATGGCAGGCAACAGGACAATGGTCACTGAACTCATTAGCAAAGATTCCATTTTCTGTATACTTATGAGGGGCGTTTGTTAGAATGATACAGTGCCTTGCGAAAGTATTCGGCCCCCTTGAACTTTGCGACCTTTTGCCACATTTCAGGCTTCAAACATAAAGATATAAAACTGTATTTTTTTTGTGAAGAATCAACAACAAGTGGGACACAATCATGAAGTGGAACGACATTTATTGGATATATCAAACTTTTTTTACAAAGCAAAAACTGAAAAATTGGGCGTGCAAAATTATTCAGCCCTCTTTACTTTCAGTGCAGCAAACTCTCTCCAGAAGTTCAGTGAGGTTCTCTGAATGATCCAATGTTGACCTAAATGACTAATGATGATAAATACAATCCACCTGTGTGTAATCAAGTCTCCGTATAAATGCACCTGCATTGTGATAGTCTCAGAGGTCCGTTAAAAGCGCAGAGAGCATCATGAAGAACAAGGAACACACCAGGAAGGTCCGAGATACTGTTGTGAAGAAGTTTAAAGCCGGATTTGGATACAAAAAGATTTCCCAAGCTTTAAACATCCCAAGGAGCACTGTGCAAGCGATAATATTGAAATGGAAGGAGTATCAGACCACTGCAAATCTACCAAGACCTGGCCGTCCCTCTAAACTTTCAGCTCATACAAGGAGAAGACTGATCAGAGATGCAGCCAAGAGGCCCATAATCACTCTGGATGAACTGCAGAGATCTGCAGCTGAGGTGGGAGACTCAGTCGTATATTGCACAAATCTGGCCTTTATGGAAGAGTGGCAAGAAGAAAGCCATTTCTTAAAGATATCCATAAAAAGTGTTGTTTAAAGTTAGCCACAAGCCACCTGGGAGACACACCAAACGTGGAAGAAGGTGCTCTGGTCAGATGAAACCAAAATTGAACTTTTTGGCAACAATGCAAAACGTTATGTTTGGCGTAAAAGCAACACAGCTCATCACCTTGAACACACCATCCCCACTGTCAAACATGGTGGTGGCAGCATCATGGTTTGGGCCTGCTTTTCTTCAGCAGGGACAGGGAAGATGGTTAAAATTGATGGGAAGATGGATGGAGCCAAATACAGGACCATTCTGGAAGAAAACCTGATGGAGTCTGCAAAAGACCTGAGACTGGGATGGAGATTTGTCTTCCAACAAGACAATGATCCAAAACATAAAGCAAAATCTACAATGGAATGGTTCAAAAATAAACATATCCAGGTGTTAGAATGGCCAAGTCAAAGTCCAGACCTGAATCCAATCGAGAATCTGTGGAAAGAACTGAAAATTGCTGTTCACAAATGCTCTCCATCCAACCTCACTGAGCTCGAGCTGTTTTGCAAGGAGGAATGGGAAAAAATTTCAGTCTCTCGATGTGCAAAACTGATAGAGGCATACCCCAAGCGACTTACAGCTGTAATCGCAGCAAAAGGTGGCGCTACAAAGTATTAACTTAAGGGGGCTGAATAATTTTGCACGCCCAATTTTTCAGTTTTTGATTTGTTAAAAAAGTTTGAAATATCCAATAAATGTCGTTCCACTTCATGATTGTGTCCCACTTGTTGTTGATTCTTCACAAAAAAATACAGTTTTATATCTTTATGTTTGAAGCCTGAAATGTGGCAAAAGGTCGCAAAGTTCAAGGGGGCCGAATACTTTCGCAAGGCACTGTATATAAAGGAGTAGCTTTTTCAGGGTGTTTAATGTTGGGGCAGTTGGTTTAGTTATCAGCTGAGTGAGGTTTAACTCAGTACAACAATATTTCAGCCTGTTATTAATAATTCAGGCTTTGCATACTTCGATAGCAAGTCAGACAATGTTTTAAACTCACAGGGAGTAGCTGATGAAGGGCAATAAATTCCCACTACCGTTAGCTGGGTGTTATTACCAAGGCCCACATTAAAATTGCTTTGGTATGGAAATTGACACAGAAGCATTTAAGTTGGCGACTTCCCCACCTCTGCCAACTCTGTCAGATCTATATACATTATAACAAGTCAGAAACGCATCAGAATTTGGCCTCGACTTCTTAAACTAAGATTCAGTAATAATTTGAATGTCCGCGTCGGTTTGAGAAGCCAGAGTTACAAAAAAATCTATTTTCTAAATAAAATTTCTGCCATTTACATGAATCAGTCTAAGCCTGCAGCTGCAGGATTTCAGAACGGATAGTCTCTTAAACAACCATGCTATATTCAATAGGTACAGTATGTAACCCCCTGTTTAACGATACTGTAGGGCTGGCTTGAATTGGTATAGATATCAACATTTCCCAGGACTGTACCATTAGGCCTCGAACATATACAGTATTAACATAATGCCAAACATCCCCTTTCATCACGACAACCGCTGGGCCTTGAGGGAACCCCCTCCAAGCTAACAGTGTAATTAATACATTTCATATATGCTATTGCAAAAATAATCATTTGGTTGTGTTTATGAAGGTCTTAGGTAACATTAGAATATATATATATATATGTGTGTGTTTATATGTATATGTGTGTGTGTATATATATATATATAACACTACCGTTCAAAGTTTGGGATCACTTAGAAATGTCCTTTTTTTCCCCCATTAAAATAACATCAAATTGTTCAGAAATTAGTTAGTCAGTTAACACAGTCAGTTAACACAGCCTACCCAGCCTACTGTTGTGTATAAATCAAATGATACAAACCCCCCCAAAATCTATTTTAATTCCAGGTTGTAAGACAACAAAATTGGAAAAATGCCGGGGGGGGGTACTTTCACAAGCCACTGTACATCCCCATCGCCTTGTAGGTCATGAGTTGGGAAGAACATTATATTTAGGAACATGCCTTGCATTAGTTAATGGCAGGGAACTCTGCTAACATACTGTACGCCCACCCACTTCCTCTCTGTCTGCAGATGTCAGAAGTATGCCATTTCTGTATGTTTGAAGTATGTCATTGTTGTATGTTTGTCTCCGAGTGACATCCAGAGCCATATATTTATATGGTTCTGGTGACATCCAACATCAGCTGCTGTAATACTGGCTCCATTCACCTAGATGTTCCACGTTGTGTCCTGTGCCTTTGCTGTTGTTTTAGTTTTTTGACTTCCTTTGTTGACAGGATTAACAGGGACTCTTCAATGCTCATATTCAATTCATGGATGCATTTCCTTTAAGAACTACATAAATAGTTAGCACTTTATCCATTGTGTTTGGTTGGTTTGTGTAAAAAACATATTTTGGGAGAAACACATCTACAGAACAAAAGGAGACAGTATTGGTAGGGACTGGTACTGTGTGTCTTGATAAAAGCGCAGAAGGGATTGTATAGCTGTAAACTGTGACCAACTAACTCAGATTAAGCTCATTTTTGGAATTGTAATAACACAATTGACTCTTTTTACAAGATCAGAAAGTCACAGTTAGGTGTTAGGATTTGGCACATTGTCCTTAGCTGGTCAATAGTTGAAATTAAGGCAACATCAGCAAGATCATTCTCCTGGGGTTTTGTGATGGTATCAAAAACATATAATTACAAGATTGACATTATAATAAATTATCATAATCCTGGTTCGTTCTTTGTGCATGTTTGCAAATTAATGCTTTCCTTTCAACTCAATAAAAGTCTAATCTAACCTCACCTATTTAATTTGAGTCTGTTTGAGTCTCCTCTCTCTGTCTGTGTTGTGGGTGGGTAAATGTCCTCTGATGAAAGTGATAAAAAGCTCTGACCTAGGAAATAACCATATTCATCTGTCATTTAGGCTGACAGAGGATTTTTCTAGCCTGGTTTCGTAGTGTTTCTGTTCCAGCCCCTGGTGTTTCTGCTCTAGCCTGGTGCCCGTGTGTTTCTGCTCTAGCCTGGTGCCCGTGTGTTTCTGTTCTAGCCTGTTGTCTGTGTGTTTCTGTTCTAGCCTGTTGTCTGTGTGTTTCTGTTCTAGCCTGGTGTCTGTGTGTTTCTGTTCTAGCCTGGTGTCCGTGTGTTTCTGTTCTAGCCTGGTGTCTGTGTGTTTCTGTTCTAGCCTGGTGTCCGTGTGTTTCTGCTCTAGCCTGGTGTCAGTGTGTTTCAGCTCTAGCCTGGCATCCATGTGTTTCAGATCTAGCCTGGTGTCAGTGTGTTTCTGCTCTAGCCTGGCGTCTGTGTGTTTCTGCTCTAGTCTGGTGTCAGTGTTTCTGCTCTAGCCTGGTGTCCGTGTTTCAGCTCTAGCCTGGTGTCTGTGTGTTTCTGCTCTAGTCTGGTGTCAGTGTTTCTGCTCTAGCCTGGTGTCCGTGTTTCAGCTCTAGCCTGGTGTCAGTGTGTTTCTGTTCTAGCCTGGTGTCTGTGTGTTTCTGCTCTAGCCTGGTGTCTGTGTGTTTCTGCTCTAGCCTGTTGTCCGTGTTTCAGCTCTAGCCTGGCGTCCATGTGTTTTAGATCTAGCCTGGTGTCTGTGTGTTTCAGCTCTAGCCTGGTGTCAGTGTGTTTCTGCTATAGTCTGGTGTCTGTGTGTTTCTGCTCTAACCTGGTGTCAGTGTTTCAGCTCTAGCCTGGTGTCAGTGTGTTTCTGTTCTAGCCTGATGTCCGTGTGTTCCTGTACTAGCCTTCCTTTCTGCTTTCTGCTCTAGCCTTCCACATTGAAGCCATTAACTGTTTTCTGACCAGCCACACGTTTCACTACTTCACATGCACCATGGAAACAATGCAGGAAGAAATAAAATAATTTCTCTCTCTATTGTGAAAGAAAGTAACAGAGGTGGTGCAGTGCCTGAAAAAACTGTCATTATGTTGGGAGTGAGATAATAATAATTTCCTCTGGAGAAAAAAAAGAGAAGTCCTTAGCATAGTTCTGGGATGAGTTTTTTTCATGAAGCCAGTTCTGCTAACTGATGTTTACTAGAGACATTAAAATATGTATTATAGACCAATGATCAATGCTTAAAGACCTAAGTGGATCTAACACCTGTAATGTAACTTTTCCAACAAGCAATAAAACTAGCAATAGCCAGGGTGCCAGCTGTGTTGCTTTAGCCAACTCTAGCCATCAAATCGGAAATATTCTGAAGAAAGGCTCAAGCTGAGATGTCAAGAATAAACAACTCCACTGTTCATGCATTTTCTAAAGTCTGTAGTCTGTCTGTCTGTCTGTCTGTCTGTCTGTCTGTCTGTCTGTCTGTCTGTCTGTCTGTCTGAGCTAGAAGGTATCAGGTGGTGTCAGTTTTTTTACTCTGGGCAGTGAAGTGTCTTCCACCTGTGTAGCTTCTTTGGGTCCATCTACGTAGTGCACTACATGACCAAAACCATGTGGACACCTGCTCGTCAAACATCTCATTCCAAAATCATGGGTATTAATATGGAGTTGGTCCCCCTTTGCTTTTGTAACAGCCTCCACTCTTCTTGGAAGGCTTCCCACTAGACGTTGGAACACTGCTGCGGGGGCTTGTTTCCATTCAGCCACAAGAACATTAGTGAGGTCGGGCACTGATGTCAAATCAAATTTTATTTTGATTTTTGATGTTAGCGATGTTAGGCGATTAAGCCTGGCTCGCAGTCGGCGTTTCAATCTATCCCAAAGGTGTTCGATGGGATTGAGGTCAGGGCTCTGTGCTGGCCAGTCAAGTTCTTCCACACCGATCTCGACAAACCATTTCTGTGTGGACCTCTCTTTGTGTACGGGGCCATTCTCATGCTGAAACAGGAAAAGGCCTTCCCCAAACTGTTGCCACAAATTTGGAAGCATAGAATCGTCTAGAATATCATTGTAAGCTGTAGTGTTAAGATTTCCCTTCACTGGAACTAAGGATGAAACCATGAAAAACTGCCCCAGACCATTAATCCTCATCCACCAAACTTTACAGTTGGCAATATGCATTCGGGCAGGTAATGTTCTCCTGGCATTCGTCAAACCCAGATTTGTCCGTCGGACTGACAGATTGTGAAGCGTGATCCATCACTCCGGAGAACGCGTTTCCACTGCTCCAGAGTCCAAGGGCGGCGAGCATTACACCACTCCAGCCTATGCTTGGCATTGTGCATGGTAATCTTAGGCTTGTGTGTGGTTGCTCGGCTAACAGTTTTGTGCTGACGTTGCTTCCAGAGGCAGTTTGGAACTTGTTAGTGAGTGTTGCAACTGAGGACATATGTTTTTTACGAGCTACTCGCTTCAGCACTCGGCGGTCCCGTTCTGTGAGCTTGTGTGGCCTACCACTTCACAGCAGAGCCGTTGTTGTTCCTAGACATTTCCAATCCACAATAACAGCACTTAAAACTGACCGGGGCAGCTCTAGCAGGGTAGACATTTGATGAACTGACTTGTTAGAAGGGTGGCATCCTATGAAGGTGCCACATTGAAAGTCACTGAGCTTTTCAGTAAGGTCATTCTACTGCCAATGTTTGTTTATGGAGATTGCATGGCTGTGTGCGCAATTTAAACACCTGTCAGCAACAGGTGTGGCTTAAATGGCCGAATCCACTAATTTGAAGGGATGTCCACATACGTTTGTATATATAGTGTATGTCCTAGTCCATCCATAAGGTTAGGATTTAGGCTTGGGTAGTCTGGATCAGTGCTAAGAGGACTTCTGGAGCACTTGTCCCGGCCTGTACATGTTTGATTCCAGACTAGATGTATGTGGAGAAAGCCAGGCCTCTAGTGGTGAAAACGGACATTACCAAAACCACATGAGGTTAGGGTTTCGTTTGTAGTTTGGGCTAGGGTTAGGGTTAGGTTGAACTGGGAGGTAGGCATGAAGCTTGGGTTAGAGTCAGGGTAGAGGGTTAGAGTTCAACCTAGCCTCAAACACAACAACACTAACTCTAACCCTAGCTTCATGTCCACACCCCGGTTCAACCCTAATCGTAGCCTGAACCTACTTTCGTGTCCACACCCCGGTTCAAAAGTAGCCAAAACCCTAGCCTTAGTTAGTTTCATGTTCACATCCCTGTTCAACCCATACCCTAGCCTCAATCACAACCCTATCTTTAACTTTAGCTTCATTTTCACATCCCTGTTCAACCCATACCTTAGCCTCAATCACAACCCTAACTTTAACCCCAGCTTAATTTTCACATCCCTGTTCAACCCATACCTTAGCCTCAATCACAACCCTAACTTTAACCCTAGCTTCATTTTCACATCCTTGTTCAACCCATACCTTAGCCTCAATCACAACCCTAACTTTAACCCTAACTTCATTTTCACATCCTTGTTCAACCCATACCTTAGCCTCAATCACAACCCTAACTTTAACCCTAGCTTCATTTTCACATCCTTGTTCAACCCATACCTTAGCCTCAATCACAACCCTAACTTTAACCCTAGCTTCATTTTCACATCCTTGTTCAACCCATACCTTAGCCTCAATCACAACCCTAACTTTAACCCTAGCTTCATTTTCACATCCTTGTTCAACCCATACCTTAGCCTCAATCACAACCCTAACTTTAACCCTAGCTTCATTTTCACATCCTTGTTCAACCCATACCTTAGCCTCAATCACAACCCTATCTTTAACTTTAGCTTCATTTTCACATCCCTGTTCAACCCATACCTTAGCCTCAATCACAACCCTATCTTTAACTTTAGCTTCATTTTCACATCCCTGTTCAACCCATACCTTAGCCTCAATCACAACCCTAATACTTTCCTTGACCTCAACCCATGGTCATATCCATAACCCTATGTTATACATAGAATAATCATTTTCTCAGTTTGCCAAGGTTAGGTGATACAGGACATGGGCAGCAAAACCAGCTGAATTCTTCTTGAATGGGTAGAACTTGTAAAATATTAACTTCCCCAGTTTGTCCCTTAGGAGGCATACTTTCTCTAGAACTAGAGTGATCACACTGACAAGCTGAACACCGATCTCAAGAGGGAGCGAATGGATCTCCACACACAAACACACTGACAAGCTGAACACCGATCTCAAGAGGGAGCGAATGGATCTCCACACACAAACACACTGACAAGCTGAACACCGATCTCAAGAGGTAGCGAATGGATCTCCACACACAAACACACTGACAAGCTGAACACCGATCTCAAGAGGGAGCCAATGGATCTCCACACACAAACACACTGACAAGCTGAACACCGATCTCAAGAGGTAGCGAATGGATCTCCACACACAAACACACTGACAAGCTGAACACCGATCTCAAGAGGGAGCCAATGGATCTCCACACACAAACACAGTACACAATACAATACACACATGACATGAGTACAATTTGTTTATTTCCTATCATCTCAAAAACATAGTTTGTACATTGCTTGCACTTAAAGGTACAAATAGTATATCCAGTTTAATATCAGTCCACACTTTAATGAGGTGACCAGAGCGTGAGTGTACTATAGTTTCATGTAAAGCCTCTTCAAGTTCTTTAAAAGCACTTCATAAGTACAATGAATAATTATTATTATTATGATTATTGTTATTCATTATTATCATCTTAAGCCTTCATCAGTAATGACATGTTGAAGTGGCTTTTCACCGGCCAGGGGCAGTCATGAATATACTGTACATGATCACAGATGAAGAAGTAGATGACAGGGGATTTGACTGGAGCGATGTCAGTGGTCTCAAACTCAGCAGGATAATGCCTATTATTGATGTACAGGTAAATAATAATGTCTCACACAGACATCATGTTTGAGTTGAGATATTTCCCTTTTTTATCACATAGACTTAATATCAGTACGGCATATGGCATATACTAATTTCCCTGACTATCTTTCACAACACTGCATCTTGACGTATAGTACGAGTTCACCAACAGTTAGCTAACAAGAACAGTATATAATAAGTAGTACATGAATACATCAGTAGAAAAGGTCAACACGTACAATAACACACACACACACACACACACACACAACTTCACCTCACAGCGAATCCCAGATAAAGCACATATTTAGTGTGTGTGATGCTTGCAGTGCCATACAGTACAACAAGAACATTAGAACAGTCACTCTACTGCAGGTATAACTACTAGGAGTACTATGTATAGGAAATCATTCATAGAATATTGCACTTGTTGGCCCATTGCACCCCACAGACAAAGCTATGAGGATGCACTTAAACATAGACAATATACACCTTTATAGATAGAAATATAGATAATTCAATGTCTTCATGCAACTTTTCTGAACCTTCATTTTTCTATGCAGAAACTCTAGACGGCGCAAAACAAACTACAGCCAGTTTTTTGGCACAATTATATATTTTTACTATTCTGTTTCTAGGTAATTTGTAGCTAAAGGATCAATGTAACTATTCACTTAATATATAGAAGAGATTATCTTTACTGGGATTTACAGGACATTCTCGATGTAAAGGACAATTTGCTTCAGCCAAGGATGGAGTGACAATAATAACATGATCCCTAAGCTGGTCAGGGATGTGGAAAAGGTGCACTAGTTTCTTATAAAAGGGAACCCATATACTGGAGCAGGTATATGAAATATGGATGTTTTGTCTGTTTCATAGAATATTGCTGTTTATCCAGTCAGACAGACTATCTATCATGGCTTCAGTATCCATCGGTCATAACATATCATATCTTGGCTGTGTTTAATTTGTGAATTATATGTTTTCATTTCTCTTGAGAAGTGGAAATGAGCAGGTTGGTATTTATTGACATAAATAATGTACTGGAGGCAGCTCTGCAGAGTGGTCACTAGGTGGCACAGCCACAAATTCATAAAATCTGATTTTAAACTTACCTTAACTCTAACCTTAACCACATTGCTAAGCCTAATGTCTAACCCTAACCTTAAATTAAGACCAAAAATCACATGTTTGTTTTCATACATTTCTACAACATAGACCATTTTGACTTTGCAGCTGGCCTATCTAGCAGAAACCACTCAGTTCTGCCTCCAGGGCAAGATTCAAAACAAGAAATGTCAATCTGCTGGAAATGAGGGAAGGGTTTATTGTTTGGGTAAAGCTAAATGTAAGGGTCTGGGTATAAAAACACAACTTAGGTTATTGGCTATTTGACATCACACTTGTATTATTCTTATTAAGGCTAGGAAAAGAGGATCTATTCAGTTTAGCAGAAATGCAGACACTCATCAGATCACACATCAGGACTACTACTACAAAACATGTACAGTATAATACAGTACTCACATAGACACAATGCATGTATAGTATATTCATTAAATATGAAATAAATGTGGCAGGTGAGCACAAAGGAGAAGAGGCCATGTTGGAAATACTAAAAGGCCACATTTGTTTTTATCCAAGGTAGATGATTGAAAGTACTCACACAGCCACACTCATTAATTTTTCCTAAAACACACAGGCACACGGTCACGCACGCACACACAAACTGCAAACAGAAATCACTACTACCTACCAGTTTGTATACAGTACACTTAATGATATAGTTTGGCTGTGGCAGAAGACTATGTAACAACAATACATACAAAATAAAATAAATACATAAATAGAAGGATAAATAAATGAAAGCACTGATTATAACTGTGTGTCCGGCAGGTTTTACGATGGACAGTAAAAACAGTGACAGCTATGGGTTCTCCTCACAGAATTACAATTGATAACAAGTCTTTGAAGCCAGCTGGAAAGCTACTGTGCAGTACATGCATTGACCACACATTGAATTCTAAAAGCCTTTACGAGCATCATTTTTGTGGATATTGTATGGTAAACTAAAGAGAATAATGTATGTTTGTAATGTCCTATTATCAGCCACACTATAATAGGCCTCAGACCCTCTGTGTTTCGAGGTAAAGGTGTGAAGTGTGTATCTGTTCCTCAACACAGCTATGGAGAGGGACATACATTGATTGCTAGCCTGGTCACTGATCTGTGCTCTTGCCAACTCCACAATTCCATAAAGAGTTGGCAAGAGAGCAGAAACAAATGCAATGCAAGTACTTGGTAATGACGCATACAGTACAATACCGTAAAATGTACCCTATTATACTACAAAAAAGTTAATTCTACCGTAATCAGAATGAATGAACGGATTAATGAAATTCATTGAGGGGAGGGGTTTGTACTTTACAGTATTTTACTGTAATTACAAGGGAGTGGTGCAAGCAAGTTGGCTGCTATGTAAAGTGTTTACACATTATATCATATTAATTCATATTTGGTGTTTTGTATCACTTGCCTATCTAGAGGCCTTAACCAAGGTTTCCAAACTGACAGCGACTACAGGGCAAAACAGACCAAAAGGACCTGGCAACATGCTCAACCACCTAAGGTTTGACTTGCTGCCACTCTAATCTGTCCACTATACATTATGAATGAATGGGTCACTATCACCACATAGCAGTCAAATTGGTACAGCATTCTCACATGCAGGTGCAAGCCTCAGAATATGTTAAAGGGAATATTACCTTTCTGTATGTTTTTCATTAGTCCACCGATGATACAGTCCCTTGTTTTTTTGCATGTCAGCAATCAAGTTTTCAAGATAAATAACTTTCAAAATACCGAAAGTGTCACAGTATGATGCGTTTTGAATATCTTGAAAACTTGAATGCTGACATGCAGAACATTTAGGGACTGATTCAACAGTGAAACAAAAACAAAAATATCCTTTTTGAGATGCACAACAATACCATTCACCCATTAGTGGTCAAAAGGTTTTTGGCCCTCAAAAGATACGGTATGGTGCTGTATTCTGTGGGGGGGAATTACAGTACCATTCGAAACAAAGCAATGACTTCTCCGACCAAAACGTTTTCCCACAATGTACCATAATATACAGTATGCTGTAGTAAAACGTTTCAGAGTATTTTACCAATGATCATACTCAAAATGACTGAATAAATTCGTTTTCTGTTACAGTGCAGGATACAGAAAGACAAGTGTGAACAACTCCAGTCCACTAGGGATGAAGTCCTTCTGGTTTTCCTTCCATCCTGGCACTTAATTGATCAACTACTGTCACTGATTGGCCAGACAGTGCACCTACAGCAGCTACACTGGTCAATCTCTGACTAAAAGGCAAGGAGGAAAGTCATCCTTCACAGCAGCCATCCAGGACTTTAGTTGTGCACCCCTGCTTTAAAGGCCCAGTACAGTAAAAAATGTGATTTCCTGTGTTTTATATATATTTCCATACTATGAGGTTGGAATAATACTGTGACTGTGTAAATTATGATAATGCCCTTTTAGTGTAAGAGCAGTTTGAAAAGGCCGCCTGAAATTTCAGCCTGTTTTGGTGGAATGGAGTTTTGGCCTGCCTATTGACAACACCAGGCGTTAAATTAGGAAATAGACCAATAAGAAAGAGAGTTCCAAACCTCTCTGCCAATAACAGCTAGTTTTCAGTTGTCCCCTCCCCACTCAGACCACTCCCAAGACCACTTGCTATAGCAAAATTCTTGCTTGAGAAATTGCTCTTTGCTAAGAAGCAATTTTGTTTATTTTTTACCATTTTAATTGAAAACAATAACAGTAAGGTATTTTATTGTTACCCAGAAATTATATGATATTAAGATTTTAAAAATATCAGCATTGTACTTTTAAGACTGTCTGTATCCAAAATAGCACCCTATTCCCTACATAGTGAACTACTTTTGACAAGAGCACTATGTGGGTCCTGCTCAAGTAGTGCATTATATAAGGCAGGGGTTCTTAAACTTTTTCAGCTCGAGACCCAAATAAAAAATGTACCATCATCCCGTGAACCAAATCGTCCTCCAACGACTCATATTAAGAAGAAATTGTGTGTGATTATAGATGTATTCTATAATGCGACTCACCTCTCACATGCCCAGGCCCCATTTTGCGTCCCAACCCATAGTTTAAGAAACTCTGAAATAGGTAATAGGATGTAATTTGGGATGCAGACTACATCTAAGGGACTGGGTATCTTGGCGACACAGTAACTGGGAGGAGCCACTAACAGTTGCAGGCGGGCTGCTGGAGGGGCGGGGCGCTGTCTGTCAGTTTGGCGCTGGGTGTTCCCATGGTAACGGCGGTGTCAGTGTCCAGGCTTTCGGACATCCTGTCACAGATGATGTCAACGAGGCGCTCGAAGGTCTGCTTGACGTTGATGTTGTCCTTGGCACTTGTCTCAAAGAACTCAAAACCTGTGAAGGGATAGAGAGACAGAATAATATATTGTTGGTGATGTTTACAAGAAGTAAATGATCCACATTCAGAAATCTCTTGACGTAATGTCTTAGTGGAAATGTAAGGCTGTCAAATACTGTAGGTCATGCTTACAATAAGTCAATGGACTTACAGAAGCCCATGTAGGCACTGGTGCTGCGAATCAGTATGAGCTGTAGCATTATAGATCTTCGTATCTATCTGACTGTTGATGTTTCAATGTGTTCATTATTTTATCTCTGCTTATATAAAGTGTCCCTGATCAATGAAATGACAGCAGCTCACCCAGTTGTTCTGCCAGTTGTCTCCCACTGTCTGCAGCCACCACCCTCTCCTCCTGCATGTCACATTTGTTCCCAGCCAACACCACCTGGGCGTTGTCCCACGAATAGGTCTTAATCTGGGTCGACCTGCACATGCACATACACACACACACACACACATGAACAGAAAAAAACAGGAACTAAAACTCAAAACAGAGCACTGCATCTATCTACTAGACGCTATAAGTGATAAGCTGATACAGTGAAAACAACACACCTCCTATATCATCAGATCAGGACGATGAGGTGCTACAGTAGGACTGGAATCTGGGAGAAACATTTCAGGAACACATTTCCCCTGTGGCCACACAGAAAGAAGGCCAGAGCACCAGCGGAACACAATAATGTACTGTGATGTCAGCACTGCTCAGTCCAGATCAGACTGGTCATAGGAGTTGAGATATAGGTCAATTCACATCTGGCTATTGACTGCTATAACACAAAATGACATCCTAGTCAAAAACAGCTTTTCTGAACCGGGGTTTGCATTAAATGTTTACATATAATTGACCTCTAGGTTATCCTATATTTAGTGTCAAAATGATTACCGATGTCTATGTTTATCTCTCACAATTATTAGTTATGTGTTTCAATTATCAATAACCAGGAGAGGAGAGAAGAGGAGAGGTGCAGCAGTGTCTATTTCTGTGAAGAGCATAGGCGTGCCTTCGTCCCTATTAGGAGACAACTGCGTCATACACAGGAAATTATTTTGTGTCAGGACACGAGCTCATTCACATAAAGCCTGGCAGGGAAGGAGCCGTTGCCATGGAAACAATGCATCTTTGCCCTAAACCTTGTAACCAGGAAGAACAATAGAGAATGGAATAAAAACCTACCATTAGAAGAAGTATGTTTAGGTTGTTGGATAGAATGATAAAGCATTGTTGTGCTCTGTCTGCTCTATGCTCTAGAGCAGTGGTTCCCAAATGTTTTATAGTCCCGGACCTCCATTCAACCTCCAGCTGCATACCCCCTCTAGCACCAGGGTCAGCTCACTCTCAAATGTTGTCTTTTGCCATCATTGTAAGCCTGCCACACACACACACTATAAGATACATTTATTAAACATAAGAATTAGTGTGAGTTTTTGTCACAACCCGGCTCGTGGGAAGTGACAAAGAACTCTGATAGGACCAGGACAAAAATAATAATATAATAATAATCAATAATTTTGCTCTTTATTTAGCCATCTTAAATATAAAACCTTCTTTGTTCATCGAAGATTGTGAATTGAAAGGATACACATAACTCTGCAATGTTGGGTTGTATTAAAGAGAGTCTCATTATTTTTCCATACACAGTCTGTGCCAGTATTTTGTTTTCATGCTAGTGAGGGCCGAGAATCCACTCTCACATAGGTACGTGGTTGCAAAGGACATCAGTGTCTTAACAGCGCGATTTGTGTCACGCCCTGACCTTAGAGAGTCGTTTTATTTCTCTATTTGGTTAGGTCAGGGTGTGATGTGGGGTGGGCATTCTATGTTTTATTTTCTATGTTCCTTTATTTCTATGTTTTGGCCGGGTATGGTTCTCAATCAGGGACAGCTGTCTATCGTTGTCTAGCCCTTTTTCCCTCCTTTCAGTGTGGGTAGTTAACTTTGTTAGAGGCATCATAGCCCTGTTAAGCTTCACGGTCGTTTGTATTGGTTATGGTTTTTGTTGGTGACATTCTGCCGGGCTAGGGTGAGCATCCAGCCAGGAAGGATGGTGCCGGCTCAGCGCGCCTGGTCTCCAGTGCGTCTCTCTGTGCACTGTGTCTCCGGTACGTCTGCACAGCCCAGTGCATCCTGTGCCAGCGCCCCGCATTTGCAGGGCGAAGATAATCATCCAGCCAGGACGGGTTGTGCAGGCTCTACGCTCGAGACCTCCAGTGCACCTCCACGGCCCAGTGTATCCGGTGCCTCCGCCAAGAACAAAGATGTCTCCCCAGTCTGGTGAGTCCTGTGCCTGCGCCCAGAACCAAGCCTCCAGTATGTCTCCCCAGTCTGGTGAGTCCTGTGCCTGCGCCCAGAACCAAGCCTCCAGTATGTCTCCCCAGTCTGGTGAGTCCTGTGCCTGCGCCCAGAACGAAGCCTCCAGTGATGATCCATGGCAAGAAGCCTCCAGTGATGGTCCATGGCAAGAAGCCTCCAGTGATGATCCATGGCAAGAAGCCTCCAGTGATGGTCCATGGCAAGAAGCCTCCAGTGATGATCCATGGCACGAAGCCTCCAGTGATGGTCCATGGCAAGAAGCCTCCAGTGATGATCCATGGCAAGAATCCTCCAGTGATGATCCATGGCACGAATCCTCCAGTGATGGTTCATGGCACGAAGCCTCCAGTGAGGAGTCATGGCAAGAAGCCTCCAGTGATGATCCATGGCACGAAACCTCCGGTGATGGTCCATGGCAAGAAGCCTCCAGTGATGATCCATGACAAGAATCCTCCAGTGATGATCCATGGCACGAAGCCTCCAGTGATGATCCATGGCACGAAGCCTCCAGTGATGGTCCATGGCAAGAAGCCTCCAGTGATGATCCATGGCAAGAATCCTCCAGTGATGGTTTATGGCACGAAGCCTCCAGTGAGGAGTCATGGCAAGAAGCCTCCAGTGATGATCCATGGCACGAAGCCTCCAGTGATGATCCATGGCACGAAACCTCCAGTGATGGTCCATGGCAAGAAGCCTCCAGTGATGGTCCATGGCAAGAAGCCTCCAGTGATGATCCATGGCAAGAAGCCTCCAGTGATGATCCATGGCAAGAATCCTCCAGTGATGATCCATGGCAAGAATCCTCCAGTGAGGAGTCATGGCACGAAGCCTCCAGTGAGGAGTCATGGCACGAAGCCTCCAACGACGGCCTCCAGTCCGGAGCCTCCAGCAACGGCCTCCAGTCCGGAGCCTCCAGCGAGGGTGCCCAGTCCGGGGCCGCAGCAAGCCTGACAGCATGAAAGACATTTGGACACTACAGTGAAAATGGTTAACTTTGTTACAGCAAGGCCCCTGATCTCTCGTGTATTTTCTGCACTATGCAATGATATGGGAAGCGACCATGTAACGCTTTTACAACATACAGAAGTGCGGTGGTTATCAAGGGGCAAAGTATTGCCATGTTTTTTTTAATTGAGAGATGAGCTTAAAGTTTTCTTTACTGACCATCATTTTCATTTGTCTGACCGCTTGCATGATGACAAGTTTCTCACACGACTGGCCTATCTGGGTGATGTTTTTTCTCACCTGAATGATCTGAATCTAGGATTACAGGAACTCTTCGCAACTATATTCAATGTGCGGTACGAAACTGAGGCTATGATTAAGAAGTTGGAGCTCTTCTCTGCCTGCATTAACAAGGACAACACACAGGTCTTTCTATCAATGTATGATTTTTTTTTGTGCAAATGAACTCAAGCTGATGGACAATGTCAAATGTGATATAGTGAGTTGGGTGCGCAATTACGTAGGTACTTTCCCAAAACGGATGACACAAACAACTGGATTCGTTATCCCTTTCATGCCCTGCCTCCAGTCCACTTACCGATATTTGAACAAGAGAGCCTCATTGAAATTGCAACAAGAGGTTCTGTGAAAATATAATTTAATCAGAAACCACTGCCAGAGTATCCTGCCTTGGCAAATTGTCACGGACGTCGTAAGAAGCGGACCAAAGCGCAGCGCGGTGAGCTTACATATTCCTTTTATTTAGAATGTCGCCAACAAAAACCATAACCAATACAAAACGACCCTGAAGCTTAACAGGGCTATGATACCTCTAACAAAGTTAACTACCCACACTGAAAGGAGGGAAAAAGGGCTACCTAAGTATGATTCTCAGTCAGAGACAACGATAGACAGCTGTCCCTAATTGAGAACCATACCCGGCCAAAACATAGAAATAAAGAAACACATCACAGAGAAATAAGAAAATGTGAAGAAATGTAAAAAAAAAAAAAAAAGTGAATCACATTTTTATTTGGTGTGCCTTCAACGGCATTGCGTACCCCAGTTTGGGAATACCTGGTCTAGAGAAAAAGCTCACTGATTTGAACAGCTCCAGGATAATACCAGTCATTAGCTACTGTAAAAAATATAAACGCATGTAAAGTGTTGGTCCCATGTTTCATGAGCTGAAATAAAAGATCCCAGAAATGTTCCATGTGCACAAAAAGCTTGTTTTCACTCAAATGTTATGCACACATTTGTTTACATCCTTGTTAGTGAGAATTTCTCCTTTGCCAAGATAATCCATCTACCTGACAGATGTGGCATATCAAGAAGCTGATTAACCGGCATGATTATTACACAGGTGTACCTTGTGCTGGGGACAATAAAAGGCCACTCTAAAATGTGCAGTTTTGTCACACAACACAATGCCACAAGTTTTGAGGGAGCAGGCAATTGGCATGCCGACTGCAGGAATGTCCTCCAGAGCTGTTGCCAGATAATTTAATGTTCATTTATCTACCATAAGCTGACTCCAATGCTGTTGTAGAGAATTTGGCAGTACATCCAACAGGCATCACCACCGCAGACCACGTGTAGCCATGCCAGCTCAGGAACTCCACATCCAGCTTCTTCACCTGCGGGATTGTCGGAGACCAGCCTCCCGGACAGCTGATGAAACTGAGGAGTAATTCTATCTGTAATAAATCCCTTTTCTGGGGAAAAACTCATTCTGATTGGCTGGGCCTGGCTCCCCAGTGGGTGGGCTTATGCCCTCCCAGGCTCACCCAAGGCTGCGCCCCTGCCCAGTCATGTGAAATCCATAGATCAGGGCCTAAAGAATTTATTTCAGTTGACTGATTTCCTTATATGAACTGTAACTCAATAAAATTGTTGAAATTGTTGCGTCTTTATATTTTTATATTTTTGTTCATATTACATGTACACAACCACAGTGAAAAGAGATGTTTAACCAGTCTAATTTCTACACATTATGCCCCACACACAATGCCAACACTCTTTTTGTTTCACCTTGAGACAGTTCATAGTTTTGTCAAGTGCATCCATCAAAACCTTCTGGTAGACTTTATCCCAGAAACCTATTGTTTGTGACTGATGAAATAGACTCCTCTTGTGTTCTTATTTCTAGTCCTGAATAAATCATGTTGAATCCAGGGTACAGGAAACACACAGTACAGGTTAGTGTAGGTATTCAGTATTCAGATGGAAATAGCTTGTGTGGTTTACAAAGACAGCGATTCATGACTTTGCCCGACCTTCCCAGGGACCCCCACACAGGTGGGCTAGTGGCTCTCTGACAGCAAGCGCTCTAATCAATACGCTTAGATAAGGAGATACAGAAAGGGATGAAGGTCAGCTATTTGGGTCTGTTTCTTCACAGGGAGAAATCTTATACTCATCCTATCTCAATACAACCCAACAACAACACACCTCTTCTGTTGTCCTTGTCCATAAAGATAAGTAGTCTTTCTGAGAATGTGGTTAAGATAAACAGTACTTAATCCATAACATGGCATCTGAAGTTACTTCCTTCCCTCGTGTATTTCATGATGCATGATGTACTGACACAACATTGCAGTCTTACCAACGTGCTGATGAAAGATGTATTGCTGGTACGTATTGGTTTTCGATGAGAAAAGAAACGTATGCTATTCGGCACTCATTTTCCTCCTAGAGAGGGTGAAAATGTTTTGTACCCCAGTAAAACTCACCAGTCCTGCACACAATGGAAGGACTCCTCGTTTGTGATGTCATACATAAGGATGAAGCCCATGGCTCCGCGGTAGTAAGCAGTGGTGATGGTCCGGTACCGCTCCTGCCCCGCCGTGTCCTGGAGAGATACAGAACATTATTATTGCTGGTCACAAACAAATGCACATGCATGTACACACAGACACACAGACACACACACACATGCACAGTCACACAGATAACTAACAGTTAGTCACAGCGAAAGTCTCCCATCCTTCATGTGTGTATTTATTCTGGACCGGTTTGGCTGGTTGTGATTATCATATGCATAATGCATCGCTGACTGGTTTGGCTGGCTATGATTATCATGAATGCTGCATGGCTGTCATTGATAGGAAGGTCATTATCTATTCACAGATTCTAGAGGTTCAAGTCTTCCCAGTAAAGCCACTGTGGTGGCTGAGGCCTACTGGAAGTGCCATTTTGTATTATGTAATGTCTATGGGCTTACAGTAAACATATTGTATAGGGGCTATTGATTGTCATAGCTGGTACTCTAGATAGCATATCAGTCACGTAGCAGACTGTCTGATTCATCAAAAGGAAAATGGCAAATGGCCATTTTGTCTGATTTCCAACTCCTGTTTGAAGTAGGTTGTTGGAGGGGTCAAAATCCCACTGTCCTTTTGCGAAAACACTAAAACTATCTGTAGGGGATTCTAAGCCAAAACAGTGCTGGGTTACATTAGCTCCAGAGAGGCCTGCTCTGCTCTGTGAATATGGCTATAATTATGTCTGTGTGGTAGCCAGAGGACATATCTGACCTTCAAAAGCACACACAGCTCAAAGGCTGCCTCCCTCCATCTCCTTCATACAGCAGCTGGGCTGAGCAATGGAAACCCACAATAATACACACTAACACATTGATGTATTGTATGTGCACCTACATATACACATGCATGAGGGTGTACAGGTGTGTGTGTGTTATTTTTTGTACAATACAATATGCACAGTAGGCCTATGTAATTACTGAGTCCTATATAATGTATTGAAAGGAAATCATTTGAGCCTTTTTCACACATTGTGCTAATGGTTCTCTTGTTTGGCAGACTGTGACATTACTTTACATTAAACATGAATCTAGACAATGCTTTGACTGCTGACTTTCCTCTTGGCTGAATACTGAGGACATACTGTATGCATCCACACACTTCATTACACTATCGATTCAGGGCAAAGTGCCTGACGATGACCCTTTTTATCTCTGGGTTATTTGAGTGTGCAGCTTTGCTTGTTCTTAGCTAAAAGACACAGCAAGACAGAAAAATCCTGCTGAGTTCAGTGAACAGGAGTTCCATTAGAAACTACCTGACTGAGTGTGTTTATGCATCACCATGGACCCCAGTGTGAATAAGCCCAAGAAATGGACAGACCATTTAGTACAGTCAGTGCAGAGTGACAGTAGGGATTGAATCTTACTGGTCAATTCTGGTATACTGTGGCTCGTCAGGAATAGTACAGTACTCAAACATGATTATGATAATACATAAAACTATAACCAGTAAACGTAACTGTATTTGCAAATGACTATGACACACTATTTCACGTGTATATTAATATTGTAAATCCAACAAGGACATCATCCATTATTATAAAATGATCACTGAAGGAACAGTTCTCTCAAAACGCCCAATTAGACAACCTAGAGCTTATTCATTTGAATGCTTTCTCTGGCAATTCTGCCTCTGTTAGAACCTGCTTGTCTTTCCTTCACTGACAAAAAACAATTACCCTTATTACTCAGAATTTAAACTGTTTACATTCAACCCTGCTTTTCTGCTTCCTGATAAAGTGTGTGTAATTTGTGTCCCATGCAAATCAGCTGATTAACTGCTACAGTACTGTCTGGGACTAATGAATTGGTGGAACAGACAGTAAATATGACAGCGAACAGCATTGCCTCTCTAAGAGAGAGAAAGAGTGGGTGTTTGGAGGAAGAAGGCTTTAAACTGAAGCCTTAGCTGCCTCAGAGCTGCTCAGAAACAAACTCTTCCATCTCCGAAACCTCCTAATTAAAAGAGCCTTAGGCAAAGTCGGCCAACCACAGGAGGGGAACACACAGTCTGAGAGGAGTGTTATTCAGTGATGATGTCCTTCAGCTAAGGGTTACAAGCATCCTGCTAACGATGACACATCCATCTGTCTCGGTTCTCTACGTTGCCCTGTCTCGGTTCTCTACGTTGCCCTGTCTCGGTTCTCTACATTGCCCTGTCTCGGTTCTCTACATTTCCCTGTCTCGGTTCTCTACATTGCCCTGTCTCGCATTCAATCACTCTAGGTCTTGTTCATACAGATAAGCGGCACAAGCCACCTCAAATGTAATTGTGACTGGATCCTAGTTGGCTCATAGAAATCTATAACAATGTAGAAGTCAGTATACCAGTTGCTTGGTAACCGTAACAGGAATGGACAAAAAGATTTGAAGCAGCAAACAATTATGTTTGTTAAGTTTAACTAC
Organism: Oncorhynchus mykiss; assembly: GCF_013265735.2. NCBI lineage: Eukaryota > Metazoa > Chordata > Actinopteri > Salmoniformes > Salmonidae > Oncorhynchus > Oncorhynchus mykiss. The sequence goes on from NC_048575.1 coordinate 61,449,722, forward strand.
AAGTGTGTTTTCTGAAAACAAATTACTCAGGAGAAATGGAGGGAATGAATGCTTGGCAAACCATGAGCCATCTAGTTACAACCTGTCACAGTGCTAGATAGTTATTGATCAAGAGTAGGGGACAGGGGAAGGGGCCTGGCTATGGATTGACAGTCTAATGTGGTTTACAGACCAGGGTCATTCGGTTAAAAGAAAGGGAGATTGGACAGGGGAGTTTCTTTTTCCAGACTCCCCTTAATAATTAGTAAAGGCTTTTGTTTCATGTTCAATAGAACCTCCATTAGCCCACTGTTAGGTTAGTCCTCCAAAAACTCCTTGGGAGGCTAGAATACAAATTACATGAGAAGACACTGATTATTTCAATAGTTACGAGCCCCTTGGGAATGAATGAGAGTGCATAATTGTAATGATGAGAGACTGACAATGTCTGAAATAGATTGACTACTCTAGGCTGATGCCGAGCCCCTGTAGGAGAAGAATGAATTTGCCTCTAGAGGCTGATTTATGGTCTCTTATGTATTTTTCCTTCTAATGGTTAATGTTAGGGTTGGATAATGTAAACTAGATCTGTGCCTGCGGGCAACTTCTAACAAGAGCCTATAGTTCCTATGACTACTGTAGGTCGGGATGTCTCCTAATATGCATACTACTTATGAGCTAGCGGCAATACGCTGGTGATATCAAAATAGATTTCAATGAGAGATACAAAATATTGAGTTTCTCCATGATGTCATGCAAAAAAGTAAGTTGGAGTGTGGTTGCAAAGGCAGAATCATCTTGAAAAGCTCAGCACTGCTTAATGGCTTTTCTGGCCATTGTTAAACTGTTTTGAATGTAGCCATTTTACAGCACTGGTAATCTACTAAAACTGGCATTGACATTTTGAGCTTAATACTGTTGAGTATTTAGATCAAATGATCAAAATTACTGTTCATTAACCAAGGCAAGATAAGATCAATATTGCAGTTGAATGAATAGCTGATATTTGTCCAAACTGTAGTTGAAAAGCTATACTTACATTAGACATTATCTATTACAATAGTAAGTCCCCTGGACTTTAGAGACATACTTACCCAGATCTGCAATTTGATCCTCTTGTCATTCTTGTAGACAGTCTTGACTTTGAAGTCGATGCCCACAGTGCTGACGAAGGCTGAGGTGAAGGCGTCGTCAGCGTAGCGGAAAAGGAAGGAGGTTTTACCCACGCTGCTGTTCCCAATGATCAGCAGCTTGAACATGTAGTCAAAGTTCTGGTCCCCACCCTCCTTCCCTTGAGTGGTCCCCTGAGTGGCAGACATCTGGTAATATCAGGAGTCACAGTGTAAAAGGTCATGACAAACTTAAAATCAACTCATTGGAATTAGAAATGTTGCATGGAGGAGGGACGTCAAGGACGTGTAAAAGAAGAATAAATTATTAAACTAATCACACACAGACCCAGCCTGGTTTCATAGACTAGACATAACATAGTTAACGTAAATCCTGTGACACTCAAATTAATATGATGTTACGTTTGGTATGGTTACATAGGACAGGGGTTACTTAAGGCAAAAACAAAAGTAGTGTGGTTGGTCATATAACTCAAATGTCTAGCATCCCAAAGGTTGTCGAATCTCATCAGGGTAAACTTTAACATTTTAGCTAATTATCAACTTTTCAACTACTTACTACTTTTTAGCTACTCTGCAACTACTTAGCATGTTAGCTAAACCTTCCCATAACCCTAACATTAACCCTTTTAGATAACCCTTCCCCTAACCTTTACCCTTTAACCTAACTCCTAAACTTAATCCTAACCTTAACCTTAACCCTAACCCTAACCTCTAAACCTAACCCCTAGCCTAGCTATATTAGCCAGCTAGCTAACATTAGCCACCTTGTAACATATCATACGTTTTGTAAATTGTTTACATATTCTACCTTTTGCAGATGTGTAACATATTGTACATTTGGCAAATTCGTAATGTAACGGATGTGAATCGGCTAGCTAGTTAGCGGTGGTGCGCGCTAAATAGCGTTTCAATTGGTGATGTCACTTGCTCTGAGACCTTGAAGTAGTGGTTCCCCTTGCTCTGCAATGGCCGTGGCTTTTGTGGAGCGATGGGTAACAATGCTTCGTGGGTGACTGTTGTTGATGTGTGCAGAGGGTCCCTGGTTCGAGCCCAGGTTGGGGCGAGGGGACGGTCTAAAGTTATACTGTTACATTGGTGCCGTGACCCGGATCACTGGTTGCTGCGGAAAAGGAGGAGGTCAAAAGGGGGGTGAGTGTAATGGATGTGAAACGGCTAGCTAGTTAGCGGTGGTGCGCGCTAAATAACGTTTCAATTGGTGATGTCACTTGCTCTGAGACCCTGAAGTAGTGGTTCCCCTTGCTCTGCAAGGGCCGCTGCTTTTGTGGAGCGATGGGTAACGATGCTTCGAGGGTGACTGTTGTTGATGTGTGCAGAGAGTCCCTGGTTCCCGCCCGGGTATGGGCGAGGGGACGGTCTAAAGTTATACTGTTACAGTAACATATAATATAAATTGTAATTCGTAACATATATCATATGAAATGGGTGGTGAACAACCACAAAATGAATACATACCATACAAAACGTAACATTTCATACTAAATGGAGTGTCTCTGATTAACGTAAGACTAATATGAAATGCTCAGACCAGATTGACACACCAGTCTCTCAGTTAGGTGTTAAAAGCACAGACTGTGTGTCTGATAGCAGATGGCTTTGTGGAATAAACCAGAAAAGCACTACACACCCTGGGGAATTGAAGAGTCCACCTGTGTTCTACATCCTCACATCTATGTGCCTGCCAATGAACATCAGTCAGATCCTTCACAAGGTGTTTGATCAATTAGGCTTGGATTTATCAAGGGGTATGCCAATCAATTCTACAATCCAATTACTGACTCTAGGAAATACAAAATGTGGAATGTTGAATCGTTCTTGCAAAATTCGCCATCATTTGTCAGCATTCTACAAAGATACAACTAGACTACAGCAGACATCTTTGTTCCTAATAGCCTTAATGTTTTTCTCTGTGCCTCAGCAATCTGCCATGTCAAACATGTGCCTGTTCTGTTTGTTCTGTTACACGAAGAATGATGCTTTCGGTTTTACATCAAGCAAGTCTACAATTGCATTATTAACAACACTGTACAATGTTTCGTAAACTAAATGTAATTTTACTTTACGCAATAAGCTATACAAGGACACATCATGTTAGGTGTTTAATGCGCTAATTTCCATTTTAAAATGTTATGATGACGACGAAAATACACTCTTCCATTTTGCTACACAGATGTAGCCCTCTTAAATTGGATAAAACCTCACAGAATGTTGGATAATCGCAAATACACTGTAATCTATAGTAGCCGCCCTAGGTCAATCAAGTTCTTCCCGAAATTATATCACAGTCTAGAAAAAATGACATGATGTAGAAAACATATCTGACGACATTATAGCAAACAAACCTCATTCGAAGGCTTCGTGTCAGTCAGTGGCTTTTCCTAGTTTATATATCAGGCTGTTGTTATATAAATTCTTACGGTTGGAGACAGTTCTGTTTGAGCCGAGGCAATTTCAGTACCTCGGAGCTGTCCCCGTGTTTTCCCGAAACTGAACCGTTGGAAAGCGTAGTAAGCACGTTCAAAGACGTCAAAGTTCACAATATGGGGCTTGTAGTCTTCGTAATGCAAAAAGCGCTCCAGGAGATTGAAATATTAAAGCGATGTGACTACATCATTCAGCATACAACACAGTCACTTTGACAACAGCTGTGGGCCTGCATTACTCTTGATAAGCTCAAGAAAACCACCAAACTACATGAAGACTGCATAAACATTTTTTTTTATATATTTTTGTGACCATTTTCATTTTACTAATGAAGTATTTTGGCAACTATAACATTTCCTCTGTGGCATTAGCAAAAACTATGCTTGCTTTTAGAATAAACAATATCACATTTCACAAATGTGCGTTTAGTCTACTACATGAATTTGATCAATGTAATGATTATGTGTATTTGGAGTTCTGTATAGCCTCATTAAACCTGGATACTATACAGATAGATGCTGGTAAGATCTTACCTTTCCGTATAAATCCATGTAGGCTGTGCTACCCACTAATAAAAAAATAAAACAAAATGTATTGTGATATGAGCCAAATGTTAATGAAAACAGTAAACCTCGACCGATATTACAAGACCTTCTTTCTGAAATTAATTATTTGTGAAGTCAATAATGGCTACTCGTTCTGAGCATCACTGCCGTCAGTCTCTCAGCCCCCGCCCCGAAATCATGCTCCGCTTCAGAGAACAGTAAACAGAACAGGAGGTGGCGGTGCACATGATTGATAGCGTCTCTGGCCTCGGCGTGCCGGGGTTAAGCAGATGGAGTCAAGATGTGCAACAATGTGTCAGTTACAATTATGCCTTTATCATCATTTTGGAAAATAGATAAGATCATACTGGAAAAATTATATAGGGGTAGGCCTATACATCAAAATACAGAAAATTCAAACATCTAGGTATGGCCTTTATGAGATTTGCAATATTGTCTTTAAACCTTGGATGGGGGCTGTTAGAAAATGTGGGAAATATTGTGCCAATGTCACACAAACTTGGATAGTAATTATAGTAAATAGTAATGTACAATTAACAATGTCTACACTGTATTTCTGATCAATTTGATGTTATTTTAATGGCTTTTCTTTTAAAAACAAGGACATTTCTAAGTGACCCCAAACTTTTGAATGGTAGTGTATATATGGATGTCGATTAAGGCAGCCCCCCGCACCTCTCTGATTCAGAGGGGGTTGGGTTAAATGCGGAAGACACATTTCAGTTGAATGCATTCAGTTGTACAACTGACTAGGTATCCCCCTTTACATCACCCATATACAATAATATGTCATCATAGTCAACAGCCCCTCCACATTTCATTCAGTCCATTTATCATCTGTGCCAGGCTCACTTGGCTACTGTTCTAGACAACTGGACCGCACCTGTTCTCTGTTGCTATTTCTGGTCTGACTCGCCTGAGTGTCAGTCTGTTTGTACTTTCATGCCACCTCCCTGTCACTCATGGCCATGACAAACAATGCCAGCAATGGAGTTGGCAAGAGTACAAACCATTCTGGGACCAGGCTATCCCATGGTTACAATTGTGATCAACTAGACCACACCTAATCTATGTTGCTATTTCTTACAGTCCTGAGAAGAACAAAATGCTGGGAGGAATCAGGTTGTCAGACTAGTCTGAGTTAAGGTCACAATAACCTTCTGTATTTTGCACATGTCATTATGATAATAGGCTGAATCTACTGCACACCCAAAGCTGATTTGTGAAGGTGCTGCAGACAAAAGGCAAAACTGGAGAAACAGGAAAAAGTCTCTGCACACTTCCAGTGCCATTATGAAAATAAATATAACTTTGAAGTCTTCCATGTTGCCCTATAAAGCATCATACATTTGGCCTACATCTGACTAGATTGTGTTATGTCAAATATAAGAGTTTCGGACAATATATCTGATTAAAATGTTATATTGGGTTACTTAGACACTACCAGACACAACAAAAGTTACATAATGAGATAGACAGGCAATTTCATTGGCTGTAGCGTGGCCACTACCCATTCTTTAGTTGTTGGTAACCTCAGTTATGGAATGAAATCACCTATCCATGTACCAGGAACGGATTTGATTGGGTGTGTTATTTATTAATGACTCATGGGCGGGAATTAAGCGTTTGGCCTTTTGATTGATGTCTACTGGCCGCCTGAATGGCTCATTGACCTATAAAATAAGGGATTGCTAAAACGGGGGCGCGTCAGGTAGGTCGCAGTTGCAAAGCCTAATGTGCGTGGTTTACTAAATTGTAGCCTATTTGTGCAACTATCTTAAGTAACCAATTTATGTCGTGCAATAATATTACAACACATGTTTTCTCGTCTACAAATGTGTCTGCAAAATGTTCTATAAAACATACATAGGCTTACAGAATCAACGTGTATAACATATGTGGGAAATATCTTGCTAAAGATCTTGGGTAATGATCAACTCACCAATATTAACGCATGCATTGATATAGTAGCAAATTCGCTTTGAACAATTGTTATGTTTGAAAAGATTTTGATGACTGAAGTTTCGTAAACAAAAGTTTTCTAGAAATTGCTTTGCACGATCATATAACACTATGGCACCCTCTGCTGGGGGCTTGAATCTTTGCATGTCGATTGAATTACTTTATTAATTGTCTTTGTCTATGACACGTTGCAAATGTCAATATCCGAGAAACTCTATTTGCATTGCTTTACAACTACTTTGAATGCCGGCAACAACTTTTGTGTTCAGATATTTATTTATGATTTTGTCAAAAATAAACAATGAATCAAGACATTAAGCCTATCCCTGTCTACCTGACTGTTGCCTCTGCTGTTTTGATTGGCCTAGTACAGTACAAATATGGATGCTAACCACTGCTTTATGTAGCCTAATAGAGACAGTTTATCATGGAGGACTCCACAGAATTCATTCTCCAGGATCAAGGCTCCAGGATGGTCCATAGCAGTAAGGACAACCCCATCCTGACAGTTGCTACTGGGGCTTTGCTCGCTGGCCTCTACGGAATGTGGACTATGTTTGCCCTTCCTGGCTTCCGCAGGAGGGGGGGGGGGGGGGGGGGGGGTCAGGGCCATAAAGAATGGAAGATAGATTGGATCGCCACGTTTACAACCCTTTGTATGAATGTCTTGGCTGGGTCTTGTTTTGGTCTTGGCTGGGTCATTGATGTCTCATCTTGTATGTGCAAGGCCCTTTGCAAGGCTTTTTCCACCTATGCAGCTGAATTGATGACATTAGGCAGGCTCCATTCAATCCCTTTGCTTTTTTTTTTTGTTTACAGTAGTGCTTTATTAGTCTACAACTGTAAAACCCCAAGGGATAAGTATGTCCTACCTAGAACCAATTAAGGTGATATACAATTCAGTGGCGTCTCCCACATACCCCGTCCCCTAGCCTGAGTCCCAGTCTGTTTGTGCTACATGCCAACTTCTTGTCAATCGATGTCATGTTTGGCTGGACAATGACCAATGGAGTTAGAAAAAATACAAACAGTTCTGGGACCAGGCTAACCGTCTCCCATATTATTGACTGGCAATATTATTTTCATACAGGTGCCTTACCTGCCCTCGAGTAAAGCTCAGATCGTAAACGTCATGCAGCTGCTGGAGGGACGCAGAGGCCAACTAGTTGATCTGGGATCAGGAGACGGGAGACTGGTGAGTTGGCTCTGGTGAAATAAAACTCTCTGCTATGAACAATAGAGGCTGTGTTCCAAATAGCACCCTCTCCCCTATATTCTGTACTTCTTAGAGGACTGTATAGGGAATAAGAAGCCATTTGGGACACATACCGTGTCTGACACTTACATTTCTCTCTGTTCTAGCAAGGGATCTTGTGTGGCGAGGACAACAAGCAACAGACAAATTATAGTGAAGTCACTCTTTTGCTGCAGTGAAGTTATAGGTAGTTGTATGACTCAACTTTCCTCTACCTTCTTGTCTTAGGTGTTTGCTGCCTACTCTGTTGGCCTCCAGTGTACTGGATTTGAGATCAACTCCATGTTGCTGGCATATGCTAGAGTGAAGGCACGCTGGACAGGAGTACCACCCAGCCAGGCAAACTTTGTCAACAAGGACTTCTGGAAGGTACAGTATAGTTCTTTAACATTGTGTTTATTAGACACATACTCTTTACTAAATGTGTTTTCTCTCGTTTGACAGACTGATTTGTCAAACTACAACAACGTGACTGTATTCCTAGCCCCAGGATTGGTAAGCGTTCTATCCATGCTAGGCCTCCGCACAGCAAGAACAATTCCTGCTCTTATAATACGATTATTTCTACAATTAGATTTTGAATAACTAAATTATATTCAAACAGTCTTAACTCAGAAATGATTGGGTGTGCTGGATCATTTGACAAGAGAGTGTTGATCTGATTGGTTGATGACTAAAACCAGCCTCTCTGATTGGTCCTCAGATGGAGGTGCTGTGTGAGAAGCTTCTGAGGGAGCTTCCTGATGACGCGTGTGTCGTCGCCTGCCGCTTCCCCTTCCCCCAGTGGCCCCACCGAGCCTCGCAGGGCGACGGCCTCGACCAGGCCTGGGCCTATGACATCAGCACTGTACGCTCAGCCCTGGGCCAGGCATGACCCTATGACCTTATACTGTGCATCGATGACTGGATTAATCCTAATGTCATTCACTGGTTCACACCAAACCCAATATATGCTAATTATCACCCCAAATCAAACCCAGTATCGCCAACTGCTTCTGTCTTTGTGTACATTTTCTTTTTTGATTTATTCAAAATTCAATAGGCACTCGCACATCTGAAATATCTTTGTTGCAGGTGCATGGTAACAGTTGAACAAGATGAGAAAAAAGAAGAAACCCGCACACTGCTCTTGATAGTATCACTGCTCTTGATAGTATCACTGCTCTTGATAGTATCACTGCTCTTGATAGTATCACTGCTCTTGATAGTATCACTGCTCTTTAATAAGCTCTACATATCGGCCTCATGGCCTTCCTCAGAGCATTTGTGAGTTAAAAAAATGTTTTTACACCCTTATGTAGACATAGCTCCACCCACATCCGTTCAATGCATCGAATGGGATTGGAGTTGAGGGAAAATTCTTAGAATATTTATGTTATATTTAATGTTATATTTTGTAATGCTTACTTAAGTGTCAACATAAAACATATTAAACGGGTGTTGTTGGAAGTAGACTAAAGTGCAGCGTGGTCAGCTACATTTTCCTTTTGTTGTAAAATGTCGCCAACAAAACAACAAACGAAAACAACAACCGTGAAGCTTATAGGGCTAACTGCCACAAACAAAGTTAACTACTCACACTGAAGGAGGGGAAAAGGGCTACCTAAGTTTGATTCCCAATCAGAGACAACGATAGACAGCTGTCCCTGATTGAGAACCATACCCGGCCAAAACATAGAAATAAAGAAACAGAACACAAAACATAGAATTCCCACCCCACATCACACCCTGACCTAACCAAACAGAGAAATAAAACGGCTCTCTAAGGTCAGGGCGTAACAACACGTCTGTCAAACCACAATGAGGACATCACCCATCAAGCAAGTTTTCATAAATCATTGGTTACAGCGCAAGAAAAACATCAGAGTAATTTGAAATGGTGGCATTAATTCATGTTCACATTTACAACATAACGTATAAAGGCATTTCATCATTAAGACCTTTAGGAAATAATGTCTGGAGGGTGAAAATCCCAAAACAATTGTCTTTTGCTCAGAGTGTTATTTATATTGCCTCCCATGTCTGATATCTTAACTTTCTCTATGCCACAAATTCTAAAGGTAGAAATGTTATGTTTTTGGTCTTTAAAATGTACTGTGAGTAGATAATACCTGTTGTTTCTCCTGATTGAACTATTGCGTTCACTAATTGTCTGTTTGAGAGAAGCAGAGGTTTAACCTACAGAACACAGCCCACATGGACATTTAATAATGTAAATAACATGGGTGGTGGAGCACGTAATAATGTCATTTATTTGGAACCGTTTTCTTGTGTGTGTGTGTGGCAGAAATACTCACACTCCATCATATTGTTGCACTGTGCACAACCTCTGCATTTATAGTTACCATTCGGTAGAGGGCGTTAAAGAGCCCGGCTCATTTTCTTTTGTGGCTGGCAGTTGGCATGGACCAATTTCTCGCGTAAATTGCTACCTCCTATATACAATAAATCGTGGATTCTTAAATTCAGCTGGCAGAGCTGGGTCCGATGATAAAACATGCCAGTGTTTCCTGACATCATCTCCCACTTTGCGCGAGTTCAAAGTATATGTGGAGGTGAACATTACAGAGTGTTCTTTAGCTTTAGTGGGTCTTTTTTGTAGCAGTTCATCTTGTGTTTTCACTAATTCCAAATTAAGAGCTTCATCCACACATTGTAATACTAGCAAGAGCAGTTTGTTGATTTATTGAACAATATATGAAGGGTGAGGTGTGTGCCAAGCTTCATTGGTCAAATGTAAAGGAAGGGAATTATAAACATGTCCTTACACTGTAATTAAACCAGAGCATTTGAAGTAATTATGTAAATTAGTCTTTCCCACTGTGGTGTGAAAGTAAGGTTGCAAACTGTGAGAGAAATTAATACAATTCTATTTTCTGGATGATGTTGACAATGTTTTTTATTCCCAGGTGGGTTATTGTCTTATAAAATGTCCATTCTGTAGGATCTAGTCATTTCCACTTCCACTGAGTTACAGGAGGCTACTATGGAAAAAGCTAGAAGAGCATTAGTTATCCAGGCTGATCACTGTACTGGCCAGTGTGCATTGATATAGAGTTTAGAGCAGGACATACAGTAGAGAGCCCAGCATTTGTCTGACTTCATATCATATCATCTCCACTCTAACTAAAAAGGCACGTTAATTGTATTGTCTTTCCACATGACAAGCAGGTAGGAGAGAGCAGAGGAACAGTAGTAGACCAGTGAGGGAAGCACGGGCAAATTCTTAAGCCAACTCCTGTTGTTTAGATGTGGAGGGGGTGGGGGCTTTGCACGTCCCACGTGCATGTCTCCCCCTTAGTCAGCAGACAGAAGCAGTCACACAGGAGGTGGGAAGGTTTGTGCATCCCAAATGGCACCCTATTTCTTAAATAGTGTATTACTTTTTACCAGGGCCCATCGGTATCATGTCAAAAGTAGTGTGCTATGTAGGGAAATCAAGGTGGCACACAGTCTCCACTGGGAGCCTGGGTCAATGTGATCATAACCCACAGATCTAAAGCCTGCAGAGGGCTCTGCTGTACACCACAGAGTACCCATGGCTGTGCCCAGGAACTATGGTAATCTGCTATGACATACTGGCAGATCGTTAAAAAGGTATTCCAACCTGGAGGACTGTAAAATAACCACCTGATGGTGCTAGAACCTCAAATTAAAATCAGAGTGGCAGAAAACCATAGTTGTCTTAATTTACACTCACAATTTTGTAGCATTTCTATGCGCTGTAGCAATGTATATGATTTTACAACACATACATACCCTCTACAACCACTGTGATTATTATCATTACTTGACCCTGCAGGTCATCTATGAACGTTTGACGATCTTGGCCATGTACTGTTATAATCTCAACCCGGCACAGCCAGAAGAGGACTGGCCACCCCTCAGAGCCTGGTTCCTTTCTGGGTTTCTTCCTAGGTTCCTGCCTTTCTAGGGTGTTTTTCCTAGCCCCCATGCTTCTACATGGGGCAGCAGGTAGCCTTGTGGTTAGAGTGTTGGGCCAGTAACAGAAAGGTTGCTAGATCGAATCCCCAAGCTGACAAGGTAAATACATATCTGTCGTTCTGCCCCTGAACACTGTTCCTAGGCGGTCATTGTAAATAAGAATTTGTTCTTAATTGTCTTGCCTAGTTAAAAAAAAAAAAAAAAACTTCTACATTGCTTACTGTTTGGGGTTTTAGGCTGGGTTTCTGTTATAGCACTTGTGACATCGGCTGATGTAAAAAGGGCTTTATAAATACATTTGATTGATTGCTTGATTAATACTGTACATACAGAACACACGATTTAACCATTTGGTTTTCATCACTGATTTACCCAACCATCAGATTTGATTAGTTGTTATCAAGATTTTGCTTGTGCTTGATATAAGTCTGGTATGTGACACTGTCCCACACCTTGACACTGAGTATATGGTGTTGATGATGATGTAATGGTAATAATGATGATGATGATTCATATTTAGCATTGCAAGATTGGGTAAATATTTTCCATTTTATCCAAGCCCTTTTCTTTATCGTAAGCATATAAACACCAGTCATTGACATGCCAGTCCTGACTGTGAGGGAGCTCTACCGGACCTCTAGAGTGACGTCGTAGAGCCAGCCAGACAAAGGGCGGGGCCTACGATACCATTCTGGCTAGTCAATGAGACCAGGCTGCATATAAACCCAAGCACTCTTGACTGCATTCAGAGTACGAGCAACGAAGTCATCACCTCGCTATGGAATTACTGAGGAATATCTCTCAACAGCCGACGAATAGCAACAGGATGTACGAGCCCAACCAACCCGGGTCCTGTGAACTGCGGAGAAAGAGAACTGAGGACCACGGTCATGCACCTGCAGAGATGTCGAAGATTATCACGGATCCTGCCACCGGGAAATGTTACTGCCGTGGGAAAGTTCTGGGAAAGGTAGCCATCAGTGAATTACAACAACGCAAATTACGCAAAGACAATATGGTTCTTTATGTGTCTACTTTGGGAATAGTACACTGTTATTCCAAAGCATGCACACTTGAAAGGAACCTGGTAAATATGCTTATCAATATGATTGTGTTATTTTCTTTTCAGGGAGGTTTCGCCAAGTGCTATGAGATGACCGACCTGTCCACGAGTAAAGTTTATGCAGCGAAAATTATTCCCCACACGCGCGTCTCCAAACCGCACCAACGGGAAAAGGTAAGAGCGCGCACCACTATTCATCATGTATTATAATGTCTATATAGATTGAAACTGAATGTCCAGGACTTTTGGATAATTCATGAATTAATTGCTTTTAATAATCACTATGATGTATCTTCTCCATAGATTGACAGGGAAATCGAGCTACACAGAGTTCTCCACCATAAACACATCGTGCACTTTTACCATCATTTCGAGGATAAAGATAACATCTACATCCTCCTAGAATACTGCAGTAGAAGAGTGAGTGTTAACTGCTACACTTGAATACTAAGCCTTTATTACTGAACTGAACTGAGAAATTCCTGCATACAGTAGCAGCACCTCCAAAGTACAGCCCTCACTGGGCAGCAGACATAAAATGGGGAAACAAAAAATGATTTGTTCTTATTTTCCATAGACTGCCTTGACTGATCTAATATTTAATCCCATGTTATCTTTGTACAGTCTTTGGCACATATCCTGAAGGCACGCAAAGTGCTCACAGAGCCGGAAGTGCGATACTACCTCCGTCAGATCGTCTCAGGGCTGAAGTACCTGCATGAACAAGAGATCCTACACAGAGACCTCAAACTTGGTAAGCATCTATGGCAAGAGACACAATAGAAGCCAGAGTCGTTATCATTCAATCGGCTTTGCCAAGCACAATGCAGAGGGATTCAAACCTGCAACCTTCACCTGTCAATCTGTAAACCAACCACTTTATGTTATTGATGACTCAGTAAATGGTACAATATTTGTAATCTTCTTCTCCCCTCCTAGGTAACTTCTTTGTGAGTGAGACGATGGAGCTGAAGGTGGGAGACTTTGGGCTGGCTGCCAAGCTAGAGCCTGCTGGGAACAGGAGGAAGACCATCTGTGGGACACCCAACTACCTGTCCCCTGAGGTGCTCAACAAGCAGGGCCACGGCTGTGAGTCAGACGTCTGGGCCCTGGGTTGTGTCATGTGAGTACATTCTATTTTATTTCAAGTTTTTTGTCAATAGACGGCTCTGTGAAATTCCATTCCATATGTAAATGTTATGACAACCAGTCACCAACTAAGTCTCCCCCTCCGTTCTCCAGGTACACCATGCTCCTGGGCAGACCCCCGTTCGAGACCACCAATCTGAAGGAGACGTACAGGTGTATCCGGGAGGCGCGTTACTCCCTGCCCTCCTCCCTGTCGCCCCAGGCCAAACAGCTCATCTCCAGCCTCCTGGCCAAGACCCCGGAGGACAGACCTCACCTGGACCACATACTGCGCCATGACTTCTTCTCACAGGTGAGTTAGCTAGCCCTCCCTCAGCCTCTCTCTCTTGCTCTCTCTGTAACATATGGAGCATGAGACTGCAAATCTAATTTTGTTTTAACATTCTGTTTCCTACTTGATATGATTATTTGTCTATCTGCACTTTTTCATTCTCCTAACATCTCTCTCTCCCTCCTTCCAGGGTTTTGTGCCAGAGCGTCTTCCTGCTAGTTGCTGCCACTCCGCTCCAGAGTTCCACGTCTCCAGCCCTGCCAAGAGCTTCTTCAAGAAGGCAGCGGCTGCCCTCTTCGGCGGGAAGAGAGACAAGGTCAAATACTACGAGACTCTGAGTGAGTATATCAATTATTCTCCTCATAAGACCGTCTTAGCCAATGTCGCCAATTATTAAACCAGTTAAAATTTGTTTACCTTATAAAATGATTATATAATGTTGCTAATTACCAAGTGATGATTAAAGCTGTGGTGTCGTAAATCCACTGATGTATCATGAGTGTTTTTGGCAGATTTCCTATCTAATCACACGTCTGGTATGAATGAGAGGCTGCAGGTTGAGGCCATCCAGAATATTTTCTGACTGTGTGTTGTCTCTGGTAGATAAACTCACCAAAGAGGAAGAGGAGATCTACAAGCTTCGACATGACCTGAAGAAGACGGTTATCAGCCAGCAGCAGCAGAACAAACAGATGACTGAGGTGAGAAGCTCATCACTCTCTATTTGACCATGATAGTCATGATGAAATAAAATATAAAGTCAACACAGACTACTGTAATGCACAGCGTTAGGGGAGTAGTGAAAAGTCAGATTATGGAAAAGCAATTGTATGAGGAAATACTAAATCATGATAAAGGAAAGTGTGAGGCCATGTTATTTAACCCCTCCCTCTTTCTCCTCACCGCAGGATGGAAGGCCACCGTCACCATCTGCTGGGAGACCTGTCGCCCTGGCAACAGAGGGTCTGCCCCCGACGACGCGAGACACCATCCGGCTTATTGTCAGGGGCAGTCTGGGTAGCTGCAGCAGCAGTAGTGAATGTCTTGAGGACAGCACCACTGGCAGTGTGGCTGAGACAATCACCAGCGTTCTCAGAGGATGCCTGGAAAACATGCCCAAAGGTGAGCCTAATGCACTTATAATCCTGGAGATGAGACATGATTTTGTTGAAATAAGGCAGGTACAGTGTAATTATACTGTAATACTTACTACCATGTAAAGAAATGATTCCAACACCAATGTAACTTAATATGATAAAGTGGGACTCCCTTTGTTATTGCATATGGTTGAATTGTGTTTTAATCACAACTACCTTTCTGTCTCTAGCGGATGACATCCCCAAAGGGACAGAGTGCAGTAACCTGCAGTGGGTCACTAAGTGGGTGGACTACTCCAACAAGTATGGCTTTGGCTACCAGCTCTCAGACCACATAGTGGGTGTTCTGTTCAACAACGGGACACACATGAGCCTCCTCGCAGACAAGAAGTGCGTACTCTGTTCTCTTTATCACACAACACATCCCTCATACCTTAGTTGGAGATTGTTTAGGCTCTATGGGTTTTTACATTCAGCTGTCAGATTGAACATCAAAATGTTTGATGGGCGTAAATAAACAGAAGTGGAAAGTATTGCCGGCTTCAGATGTAAAAGTCAACCAAAAGTAAGCGACAGAGAAGGTCTTTGCTGTCATACTGATAAATACATCTGTTTGGCATGCATCTTGTCCTTCAGAAACACGCAAGTGTTTATTTTGGTTGCTAACTCTCTTTTCCCTCTGTCTCTTCTTTCTGTCTGTAGGACTGTCCACTACTATGCTGAGTTGGGTCAGTGCTCTGTGTTCTCCACATCTGACGTGCCTGAGCACTTCGTAGGTCAGGTGACCGTCCTCAAGTACTTCGCCCACTACATGGAAGAGAACCTGATGGATGTAAGTCTAGCCTCTAGCCTCTCCTCTCATCCTCTATTCCTCTTTTCCTTTCCTGTTGATCCTATCTTTGACAATCTCTCTATTCTATCTATCCTCTCAGTCATTTCTTCCCACTGTTACCATTTCCCCCAAAAATCCTCTTTCCTGTCTTTACTCCTGGTGTTTCACTCCACTCTCCTTTCCTGTCCTTCACTCCACTCTCCTTTCCTGTCCTTCCTCCCGGTCCTTCACTCCACTCTCCTTTCCTGTCCTTCACTCCACTCTCCTTTCCTGTCCTTCACTCCACTCTCATTTCCTGTCCTTCCTCCTGGTCCTTCACTCCACTCTCCTTTCCTGTCCTTCCTCCCGGTCCTTCACTCCACTCTCCTTTCCTGTCCTTCACTCCACTCCCCTTTCCTGGGCTTCACTCCACTCCCCTTTCCTGTCCTTCCTCCCTGTTCTTCACTCCACTCTCCTTCACTCCACTCCCCTTTCCTGTCCTTCCTCCCGGTCCTTCACTCCACTCTCCTTTCCAGCCCCCCTCTCCTTTCATGTACTTCATCCCTGCCCTTCACTCCACTCTCCTTTCCAGCCCCCCTCTCCTTTCCTGTACTGCTCTCTCCCTCTGTCGTCCTCCTAGTCTTCTCTCAGTCTAATGATTAAACCTGTTCCTGTGTTTGCTGTGTAGGGTGGAGACCTAGTGAGCCAGCCAGACACGCACATGCCCAGACTCTACTTGCTGCAGTGGCTCAAGTCTGACCGTGCCCTCATGATGCTCTTCAACGACGGCACGTTTCAGGTAAACACACACATCATCACAGCCAAAATAGACATTATGCAAAATAAACACAGTGCAGCTATGGTAAATCCACAGAACACTTCATGTAAATGCATAACACATACATCAGCTAAATATTCAAATCAGTTATTGTCTTCTATCGTCTCATAGATATATTTTCAGATAAGAACCCAAATGTACTTATTCCACATTTCAGGCACACTGTTCATCAGTTTCCCAGGGGGGTTAAATATGAGACATCTACATTGATGTTGGTATTATGCTATTTGTTGTATTTTCAGTACTTTATTAAAACATATATCTTTCTCTAACAGGTCAACTTCTACCACGACCACACCAAGATCATCCTGTGCACCCAGAGGGAGGAGTACATGCTGACATACATCAACGAGGAGCGTGTGTCCTCCACCTTCAGACTGAGCTCCCTGCTCACCTCTGGCTGCCCCGCAGACCTGCGCCAACGCATGGAGTACTCACTCAACATGCTGCTGCAGCGCTGCAACTGAACCAGGAAGCAGCACCACGCGGGGAACCGTTTATACAGCCGGACAGACTTCAACATGCTACTGCAGCACTGAACCAGGAAGCAGCGGCAGGTGGTGGGACAGTGAATGGGGTCGGACCTGTGTAAAGCAATGGACTACTGATTGGTAACCTTTGCAGAGTTGCAGCTGAATCTGGATGGAGAGGCTCTGGAAAGGACAGTGTATTGAGCACAATGACTTTGAACAATAAAGGGCTGATGTGTATGTTGATAATCGGAGGATAAGATGACTGGATGATATGTTATGATGAGGGGATGGAGGTACGAATGTGAAAACCATCTGTTTTTGAGGAAGAGTGTGGAAGTGAAGAGGACAGTAACACTGGGCTGGAACCAGATAAAACTGTAATGTTATTGTTATTTTTCTAATGAAAGTAGAACCATAAGGGCTGATGGAGGCTTCAAACTCGATCCTGGGGCCCCCCCTGGGTATACGTTTAGTTTTTTTTGTCCTAGCACTACACAGCTCATTCAAATAACCAATTCATCATCAAGCTTTGATTATTTGAATCAGCTGTGTAATGCTAGGGCAAAAAAAACTAAATGTGGCCCCAGGGGAGGCCCCAGGACCGAGTTTGGGAAACCCTACACTACAGGACTGTAATGTACACAGCACTTCTGCAGAGGGAGGGGAGGCTGTGTGTGGGGAGAAACACTAGCTAACTTCAAACTGTGATTCATTCTCTGAGGACAGATGGACATGGCTGTTTTACTGTGAAGGAGGGGGAGAATGATGTTGATCATACAAGAAGAGCCATTTCACTGTTAGACATTGGTAAAAAAAATAACTTATTGTGTACAAAAGTGAAGTATTTAATAAATATACAACTTTTTCAAAAAATATGTTCTGTGATATGACTGAGTTATTGGGGTTTGCACATATCAAATGGTCTGTCTTTATTTCAAGCGTTTATGGTTGAGTTGTGTTTTAAAAATTGCTATGAAATGGTTGCAATACTTAGAGATAGTTCATTCTATCTGTCTTAGTGAAACTCTCCTCAGGTGTAAAACATTTCCCAGGTGTTTTGATTAAGTACTTTGAAATACTGACAGAATGAATTCCACAAAGCCTCAGGCAATACATTATACTTTAAACTCACTTGCATTTACATTCCTACAGTTACATTTTTACTAGTATCCCATGTCAGCAGTTTCTAGTGCACATGTCAGGGAACAGAGGAGGGAAACTTGAGGGATGTAAGGGAGACGTGAGGGTCTGTTAAAGCACTTTGGTGAATTGAGGAAGCTTGACGATGATTCAGAGTGCAGCATTGGTCACATTGACATTGACACAATACTTCTATTTCCTCACCGGAAATAGCTGATTGAATTGGTTGTTGTGAGGGTGGATGGTAAAGGAATATGAAGGTAAGGGTGGATGAGGTTGAGGGTGGGTGGATGAGGGTAAGTCTTGAGAAATATTGAATTTATACTTTCAGATTGTCCATTCTTTTGCTTTCTCAATTGATAGCTTTTCAAAGTTGCTTTGTAAGAACAACCCCACTTTTACAAAAACTCCCACGGTACCTAACATCACTACACTTTAGACTTATGAGTTACCACACCCAGTCTCAGGGATGTTAACTCTGGAAGTTATTTTGGTCTCTACTGAGTTAGGTAAATCAGGTTTGTTCTTGCACCTCATTTGTGGAACAATCTTCAAAATGTTCTTAAATTTGATGTTTTAGTGCCTCTAGGGCAATTCAGAAAGCTGATTCAGGACCTTATTACTGATAAATGAGTTTTTTTATGACTGTTTTTCTTTCTGCTTGCATTTGGTATTTATATTTTGATATGTGTATATTCTGTCATTTCTGTAAGTCAGGGCTCACCTGTAAAAGAGACCTTGGTGTCACTATGACTCCCTGATAAAAATAATGGTTAAATGAATGAATTAAAATAAATGTAGTAAAATTATGCCACGGTTATTATTGCATCAGTGCTTGATGTTCCTGTTTGACTATTTAAGATCATCTTTCCCATAGAGATCCTTTTGAATTACTAATTCCTAATTGTATGATATTTGCTTTCACCTTGTTTGACTTCGTATCCATAGAAACAGGTAGAGCTCAATCAAGAATTCTATTTCTATGGGAAGGACTTTGGTTACGTAAGAGAGAGAGACATACAGTCCTAGTGACAGCCTGGTCCTTGACGTGGTTCTCCTCGTCAGCCTGCCTCTGACCTCAGCTCTGCCTGTCTATTCATCTTCTCATTCTGTTCTGACGAGGCCTGTCCCTAGCTCACCCTCCCTTTACAATTCACAGATGTTCAGCATTGCATCGCATAGAATTGATGATAATGATAACGTAATATTAGCGTTTACTGAGATAGCGGTTTAACTTTGAGCTGGATTACATTTCCCACCACTTATTTATTCCCTTCCTGAAAAATGACTTGTCTGTTGTTGACAGGTTCTGTTATTAACAGCAGAGTCAGTGAACCATGAGGTATTCAGAGCTGAAAGTGGAGTGTCTTTAAAATGGTTGTCTTGTCAGCCAAGGCACTGAATCCTGTGTGTGCGTGTGCGAGTGTGTGAATGTGTGTGTGTGTGAGTTTGCGTATGTGTGAGAAAGTGTGTGTGTGTGTGTGTGTGTGTGTGTGTGTGTGTGTGTGTGTGTGTGTGTGTGTGTGTGTGTGTGTGTGTGTGTGTGTGTGTGTGTGTGTGTGTGTGTGTGTGTGTGTGTGTGTGTGTGTGTGTGTGTGTGTGTGTGTACCCCATTTTTCTCCCCAATTTTGTGCTATCCAATTACTAGTTACAATCTTGTCTCATCGCTGCAACTCTCCATTGGGCTTGGGAGAGGCGCCAAGTTGCACTGTTTCTTAACACACTGCTCGCTTAACCCGGAAGCCAGCCCCATCATTGTGTCGGAGAATCAAACCTCAGGCTGCAATGTGCCACTCGGGATGCTTGAGTAACTTTCTTGAAGGTAAATTATACATGCTCCTCATACATAAACATGAACACACAACGAGACAAGGCAGGAAGTACAAGAGGAAGGAACAGGCATTATTTATGACACTTCCAGGTCTCAATTCATGTGGTTTGACATCGACAGCCTCTGGAGTCGGTGGTTCCTTCGGTCAGAGTCATACAAATAAACTACAAACGCTGACATCAAATGATGTGATGCCATGCACGCCTAGACCAATATGCCCCCTCTTCTCCACATCCAAACACATTTCAGGAGGTCGAACATTCTGCAGAAAAGGAATAGTACGTTGGATAGAGTAGTAGGAGTTGCATGATACCACCTCAATAGTTGGCACAGATCTAGGATCAGTTAAGCGTCTTTCCATCCTAATCTCAGCAGTTAGAGGGTAAAATACCAAACTCACCATAGATCAGCTTCTAGAGGTACCTTAATCCAACTGTTATTGAGTCAGCATAGGATACTGGCCCAGTTGCACAATCTTAGAGGATTTCTTAACCAACATTAATAATTTACAGCAGCCTAGCTCATTTAAAAATCCATTTAGATAGTGGAGTTCAGTCCTAACATAAAGACTAAGCTCAGAAGATGTTCTTGGGAGTGTCAGTGTCTGACAACAATCTGTTCACTTCAGATTATGCAGGTTCTTCAGTTTCTTCAAACGCAGGTTGCTTCATGTCACATTGTCAGCAGAGAACTCCTAACATGTGCACAGGCTTAGCAAGAGAATCTCTAAACTAGGGTGCCAACGGGGATCTTTCTCCCTCAACTATCGTCACAAAGTTTTCTCTGGGCGAAAGTGTGACTCACAGCTTCTTTAAAGTAGCCTGTGCCACAAATAGAACAGTGTATTTTCACATGCTGCTACCCTGACTCCAAGATTAAAGCTGCCTTTCATAATGTTTAATTCACAAGTTCTGAGTCTTGGATTTTATACCGTATGATTATTGTTACAGACTGAACAGTAAGTACCAAATGGGGAACATTACGTCAGTTCACAGTTGGAGTAACTTTCTTCCCAACAGGACACTCCTTTTTTTAAACTGGTAAGTGCACACTGAGGGAAGGAAGCAATTACTAAGTTCCTCTTTGCTGTATGTAGCTGTACGTTCTTTGAACCAGAGCCACATATTTAGATGATGAATATAAGGCTATGCTTTGAACCAGACATGAAACTGTACGTTTGTACCTATTCCATTGTGTGAATTATTAAGACAGACTTCTCAATAAACAAAAAAAGATTTTCAAAATCACTTTCTGATCATATTGCATTAACCTTGATATTGTTTAATCACAAATCCCAAGCCATTAATACAAACCATTCCACTCATAATAAAAGTGAAAACAAGTGAATAGGTTTTAATCTGGCTCATGCATATTGTAAGCTCTCCATGCAAGCCTGTGCATGTCAGAGAGCAGAGCACAGTTCTAGACGTGAGAATTCAGCTGTACTGTACCCTCTCCTGGTATTTTACAGGGCACACAGAGCTAATGGATGTATCTAGTCCTGCCCATTCATGCAGCTTGGCACTGCAGGAGGGATGGCTGTTTAGCTTGGCTCTACCCTCTGGGCCTGGTTGGCAACGAGAACCAGGGCTAGTAAAATGGATATGCGTAAGCACGTGAGTACCCACAATGCCATGACAGTCTGTCAATACCCAGCCAATCAGTTCCTGTTAAATCCAGCCAGTAAAATGGTAGCATCCCTTGAGCCTAACTGAGTACGATGTAGGACGCTGACCTAAGGTCAGTTTTCATTTTTCCCTCTATTGGTTAACTTTAGGATTGGGCAGTTAAACTGATCCTAGATCTGTGCATATGGGTAACTTCAGCCTAACAGATGTATCCCCAAAGATGACTTCCGCTCCATTGACTGACACTTCAGTCAGGTTAATATAATGATTGACAGCTCATCCACAGTAGTGTATGAATGAAAAAATCTATCACAAACTAATACATTGAAAAGACTTGGTACACAACCTGCGTTGTAGGAGTGTCGTAACAGCTGTCATGAAAAGAAGATCATTTGTAGGCTGACGGATGACAGGCGTGACTGATATCTAACATGTGTGCATCATAAATATGCATAATGTAGCAGTATGGTGTGAGAGGTGCACAAGGCTGACCACCGCTCTCCAGATGTGGGTCTGCTTTCCCTCCCATTGTATGACGTCAGGAGGCAGAGCGGACTTCCTTGAAGAGAAGGGATATCCTGTTCCCCTCTCCAGGATATACATCTGTCACATGCTAGAATGGATATTTTCCTGTCAATGAGGCAGATTCATGAGTAATGTGAACAACACCGAGCACAAAACACAAGGATTAAGCCTAGTATTGATAGTTAGTTGGACTAAGTGTTAAAGTTAGGCTAATTTATTGGTGTTAAACATGCTTGCTGTATACATTGTGATGGTGATTTATGAACACAATACTGTAGATGTGTTTTAGCAGCACATTGAGTTGCAACTTGCCTGAAATTTCCCCTCCTCTCAGTCCACCCAAGTAATGATTCTGCTGCTGTCACAGGATCTCAACAATCAATGACATTCATTAGATTTGGCACCAGCCTGGCATCTGCTACTGCATGCCACACAGAGGTCAACTTCTCTCCCTCAGAAAGTAATACATAAAACAGGGAGAAAATATGCTACTGTTCTTACACAGCAGTGTTACAAGCCTGTTCTTCCAACATATGCTGTAGTAGCCTCCCTGCATGTGAACACCCTATGGCCTTTGCCAATAGGTTTGGACAAACTTTGGCTGTTGCCCCTCAATCTCTACAATATCATTAAAACACACACCATTTTCTTTATATTTCACTACTGAACACATCAGCCTGAACACATCCGCCTGAACACATCAGCCTCAACACATCAGCCTGAACACATCAGCCTCAACACATCAGCCTGAACACATCAGCCTGAACACATCAGCCTCAACACATCAGCCTGAACACATCAGCCTCAACACATCAGCCTGAACACATCAGCCTCAACACATCAGCCTGAACACATCAGCCTGAACACATCCGCCTGAACACATCAGCCTCAACACATCAGCCTGAACACATCAGCCTGAACACATCAGCCTCAACACATCAGCCTGAACACATCAGCCTCAACACATTAGCCTGAACACATCAGCCTCAACACATCAGCCTGAACACATCAGCCTGAACACATCAGCCTCAACACATTAGCCTCAACACATCAGCCTCAACACATCAGCCTGAACACATCAGCCTGGCACTTATCAACTAAACAGGATAGAAATGCCACAGTAATATTAGTATGGCGACAGTTTGAGGTCAAGTTCCCAGGGAGACAAAAGTGTGCATTATCGATCTAAAACCATCATCTATTTATTTACCTTGTGTTTCTCTGACTCAACAGTGTTTCTGGGCTACGTGGGAGTGTTTTTACTGGGTGAATGTCACAGTCAACATTGGAATTAGGAGGGTTGAAAGTCAACTACTGGGCGTGGATAGACCAACCTTCTAATGTGTTAATCCATTATTGTGGAAGTGACATTCCATTCTTGCTTGTCACCATGAAATCTACATTTGTTTTAATAATGTTCTGTCAAGCTAAACTCAAGTCGCCCTCGCTTTCTTTTAATTCCCAAAACATGAATGGTGTTTTTAAGCAAGCACACACAGCTCAAAGCTATTTGGCTTTGGCATTAAATTGTTTGTCTAGCAGAGACATATAATTGATATCTGGCCAGACAATTACGCAGCAAACACAATTATCAGTGGCAGGTATCACTGTTTACAGCTAATGCTAATTTCTCCAACACACATTCATTAGCCTCCATCTGCCTGAGGGATAATCAAAGAGAAACAACATGATCTTCCCCTGGCTGGGAGGGAACAGAGCAGCTATGTGCAAGGGGTTGGTGGGCTTTCCAGAGGAACACTGCTAGTTGTGAGTGTGACTAAATACAGACTGGTGGAGCATCTAACACTGACGCTACAAGTGAGACAAGGGTTTAAATACACAGCTTCATGTTGAGGTTCGCTTCACAACACACGTGGAGGTAACTCCGGAGGTGGGGGACCAGAGATCTCTATATCATGACTCACCATGGCTTTAGAGGTGTGGGTCGACCCACACACACACACTGCACCTCCCTCTGAGGCATGTTGGGTTCTGCTCTGCTCAATGTCCAGAGTAACTCCACAATAACTTCAGAGACTCAGCCTTTAAAAACAAGCATAATATAGCATTCAGTGTGTTCAGTATATCCACTCTGACTGTCCTCCAGTGTATTGATGTTGGAGGCCAGTGTGACTCGATTGCCATGGTAACAGTTCATGTTTTGATGTACAATAGTAATGATGACAGTATCTACTTCATGCTCTGATAAATATGTCTATAGTACAGGAGCTCTGCAGATATTGCAGCAGCTAATACAAGATGATATAGGCCTATCTGTCATTCTTAGCTGCAATGATGATGTTTACAAATTACTCTGCAAGGTAACATCTCTTTTCACAGCACAATGTTTGGGCACATTAAATAACATGGTGATATTGTTACACTGGGTGATAAATGGCCCAGTCTCCATCTATTTCTATGCATCTCTTTCTCCCTCTCTGTCCTTCCATCACTCCCTCTCTCTCCTTCCATCACTCCCTCTCTCTCCTTCCATCACTCCCTCTCTCTCCTTCCATCACTCCCTCTCTCCTTCCATCACTCCCTCTCTGTCCTTCCATCACTCCCTCTCTCTCCTTCCATCACTCCCTCTCTCTCCTTCCATCACTCCCTCTCTGTCCTTCCATCACTCCCTCTCTCTCCTTCCATCACTCCCTCTCTCTCCTTCCATCACTCCCTCTCTCTCCTTCCATCACTCCCTCTCTCTCCTTCCATCACTCCCTCTCTCTCCTTCCATCACTCCCTCTCTCTCCTTCCATCACTCCCTCTCTCTCCTTCCATCACTCCCTCTCTCCTTCCATCACTCCCTCTCTCTCCTTCCATCACTCCCTCTCTCTCCTTCCATCACTCCCTCTCTCTCCTTCCATCACTCCCTCTCTCTCCTTCCATCACTCCCTCTCTCTCCTTCCATCACTCCCTCTCTCTCCCTCTCCTTGGTGCTTCACACATGTTTTCCACAAAGCCACAACAAGTCGCTAACACATCAATGATGTATATAAACTCTGGATTGCTGATGCTATGTATCGGCCATCCGGAGGCTTTGAAGCCACCGGTCGGCCATATCGGCACTCCCCATTGGGAGCAATTCTCCATAATAATTCATAGAATTATTCATAGAATTCGTTTTATATATTTAAAAAAAAAGTATTTGTATTTTTAGCTCACATTATATAAATGAAAAGTATGCATCAAGGTGCCTGTAATAGAATACGTGGCAAAAACAAATGTAAACATTAATATATGCATTTCTATAGCTGCCAAAAAACTTTTTACAACGGTGGGGGAGTGCCAAGATGAAGGCACGATGGCTTCAACACAGCGCCCCCATCAGTCGTCTAGTGTACATATAATCATTGTAACGCATCCCTGTGGTTTTCATCAAGCCAGTGAAACCATGGAGCACATGTCAACACTCACCTTCTCTACAGTAAATAATAGAACATGAGCCATAGGCAAGTCTACATCAGTATATTTACAATCCTACTTAGTTAGAACTAGAGACAGGAGTTTTTCCTGAACAGAGTTTTTCCTAGGTTTTTCCTGTGCGGGTCACATGGTCATGAGAAACTCCTGAGCCAACTCAAAGCAGCCAGGCATATCAAACAAACTGATCGCTGAGTTAAATATCTCTGATACAACCAATGCTCCCCTGGCATTTCTTCAGACCCCATGGCACAGCACTAGTAAAGGGAAATGCCATGTGAAATGTTATCAGTGGTTCTCCCTCTGGGGTTGGCACAGACACACGGCCAGAGCGCTGCTCCACATGGTGACGTCTATCTGGGAAGAGAGATCCCCTCAGGCTTCCTCCAAAATCCTGGTGAGGCCTGACAGATATGGCATTTCAGAGCTACACACACACACACGCACGCACGCACACACGCACACGCACACGCACACGCACACGCACACACACACACACACACACACACACACACACACACACACACACACACACGCACACGCACACGCACACACATTCAGACAGACACACAAACTCAGACAAACACGCGATAGAGGTTCCCATCAATCAATTCTCTGAATCATTTCACTGGGATAAGCTACTGAAGCCTGTAGCCTTCTCCTGTAGAGTCGTTTTGGGGTAAAGAAGAGATTTGAAGAGGAAACATAGCTTTGCTGTTCGGGTTACACAAGAACTGCCGTCTAACCATCCTTTCTTTAAAATAGCTGTATGTCCTGCTGATGTCATTGCTATAGAAAAATGTTTACATAACCCAATGAAACATTGTTCTGCGCAGATCCCCTCTAGACCGGCAGTCAGTTACAATATTGTGTTCCTCTTCCCAGAACTTCAGTATCCATTGTGCATCTGGCCACTCTCAGTCATTGACCGAAAAGCTTTGGGTGCTCCCTGTGTGAACCACAGGAGGTTGGTGGTAACTTCATTACGGAGAACGGGCTCGTGGTAATGACTGGAGCGGACTTGGTGGAACGATAACAAACACATCAAACACATGGTTTCCAGATGTTTGATGCCATTCCGGCCATTAATGCCATTAAATGCCATTAAAGCTGCTGCTGTCATCCCCCTCTTCAAAGGGGGAGACACTCTAGACCCAAACTGCTCCAGACCTATATCTATCCTACCCTGCCTTTTTAAGGTCTTCGAAAGCCAAGTTAACAAACAGATCACCGACCATTTCGAATCCCACCGTACCTTCTCCGCTATGCAATCTGGCTTCCGAGCTGGTCATGGGTGCACCTCAGCCACGCTCAAGGTCCTAAACATATCATAACTGCTATCGATAAGAGACAATACTGTGCAGCCATATTCATTGACCTGGCTAAGGCTTTCGACTCTGTCAATCATCACATTCTTATCGGCAGACTTAACAGCCTTGGTTTCTCAAATGACTGCCTCGCCTGGTTCACCAACTACTTTCCTGATAGAGTTCAGTGTGTCAAATTGCAGGGCCTGTTGTCTGGACCTCTGGCAGTCTCTATGGGGGTGCCACAGGGTTCAATTCCCGGGCCGACTCTCTTCTCTGTATACATCAATGATGTCGCTCTTGCTTCTGGTGATTCTCTGATCCACCTCTACGCAGACGAAACCATTCTGTATACTTCTGGCCCTTCTTTGGACACTGTGCTAACTAACCTCCAGACGAGCTTCAATACCATACAACTCTCCTTCCGTGGCCTCCAACTGCTCTTAAATGCAAGTAAAACTAAATGCATGCTCATCAACCGATCACTGCCCGCACCTACCAGCATCACTACTCGGCACGGTTCTGACTTAGAATATGTGGACAACTACAAACGCCTAGGTGTCTGGTTAGACTGTAAACTCTCCTTCCAGACCCACATTAAGCATCTCCAATCCAAAATTAAATCTAGAATATGCTTCCTACTTCGCAATAAAGCATCCTTCACTCATGCTGCCAAATATACCCTCGTAAAACTGACCATCCTACCGATCCTCGACTTCGGTGATGTCATTTACAAAATAGCCTCCAAAAATCGAACTGCAAAAATCACTGAAGCTGGAGATTCTTATCTCCCTCACTAACTTCAAGCACCAGCTGTCAGAGCAGCTCACAGATCATTGCACCTGTACATAGCCCATCTGTAAATAGCCCATCCAACTACCTCATCCCCAATGCTGTATTTATGTATTTATTTTGCTCCTTTGCACCCCAGTATCTCTACTTGCACATTCATCTTCTGCACATCTATCACTCCAGTGTTTAATTGCTATATCGTAATTACCTTGCCACTATGGCCTATTTTATTACCTTACCTCCCTTGTCTTACCTCATTTGCACACACTGTATATATACATTTCTATCCTGTTTTTTCTACTGTATTATTGACTGTATGTTTGTTTATTCCATGCGTAACTCTGTGTTGTTGTATGTGTCGAACTGCTTGCTTTATCTTGGCCAGATCGCAGTTGTAAATGAGAACTTGTTCTCAACTAGACTACCTGGTTAAATAAAGGTAAAATAAATAAAGAAAACATTTAAATTATTATGAGTTGTTCTCCCCTCAGCAGCCTCCTGCGAGTCATGTGAAGGGTAGCAGGCAGGGACATGGGCCAGCACTGTCAAGGAAAATTAGCGAGACATGTGAAGGGTAGCTGGCAGGGACATGGGCCAGTACTGTCAAGGAAAATGAACGAGACATGTGAAGGGTAGCTGGCAGGGACATGGGCCAGTACTGTCAAGGAAAATGAGCGAGACATGTGAAGGGTAGCTGGCAGGGACATGGGCCAGTACTGTCAAGGAAAATGAGCGAGTCATGTGAAGGGTAGCTGGCAGGGACATGGGCCAGTACTGTCAAGGAAAATGAGCGAGACATGTGAAGGGTAGCTGGCAGGGACATGGGCCAGTACTGTCAAGGAAAATGAGCGAGACATGTGAAGGGTAGCTGGCAGGGACATGGGCCAGTACTGTCAAGGAAAATGAGCGGGACATGTGAAGGGTAGCTGGCAGGGACATGGGCCAGTACTGTCAAGGACACTGTTTTTGCGTCAGACTGACAACTCAATTGATGAAGTCAATCAATAAATTGTTTACGATAATAGACTGGCTGTTTCCACTTAGCCTGCCATTGAGCTGAGAGTAGGAAGCACTGCTGTTTCCATAGCAACTCTCCACCCACCCACCCCCAGCACAAAGGTACATCCGGTGGTTGTGTTAGTCGCTCTACTTTACTGCCTAATCAAACATGGTCAAATCAATTGATGAACACAGATATATTATGCCCCCTTCTTTTCAGAACAGACTGAATTGAACACAGGAGATGGTGGCACCTTAATTGGGGAGGACAGGTACGTGGTAATGGATAGAATGGAATCAGTGGAATGGTATCAAATACATCAAACACATGGTCCATTCACTCCGTTACAGCCATTAATATGAGCCATCCTCCCCTCAGCAGCCTCCACTGGAATTGAAATAGGATTGACCCCTGGTATTGACAACTCTACTAACATATCTCTCTTGCCATAAACACTACAAGACCAAAAGTATGTGGACAACTGCTCGCCGAACATCTCATTCCAAAATCATGAGCATTAAAATGGAGTTGGTCCCTCATTTGCTGCGATAACAGCCTCCACTCTTCTGGAAGGCTTTCCACTAGAGGTTGGAACATTGCTGAATGGAAATCCTCCACTAAACTTTACAGTTTGCACTATGCATTCGGGGAGGTAGCGTTCTCCTGGCATCTGCCAAACCCAGATTCGTCCGGTGGACTGACCGATGTTGGAGTGTGATGCATCACGCCAGAGTTTCCACTGCTCCAGAGCAGTGGCGAGCTTTACACCGCATAGTGATCTTAGGCTTGTTTGCGGCTGCTCGGTCATGGAAACCCATTTCATGAAGTTCCCGACAAACAGTTATTGTGCTGACATTGCTGTCAAAGGCTGTTTGGAAGTCAGTAGTGAGCATTACAACCGAGGACAGACGATTTTTACACGCTACGCGGGCAGAAATTTGATGAACTGACTTGTTGGAAAGGTGGCATCCTATGAAGGTGCCACGTTGATAGTCACTGATCTCTTCAATAAGGCCATTCTACTGCCAGTGTTTGTCTATGGAGATTGCATGGCTGTGTGCTCGATTTTATACCCCTTTCAGCAACGGGTGTGGCTGAAATAATCAAATCCACTAATTTGAAGGGGATTCCACATATTTTTATATATATAGTTTAACTTGAATAAGTTGAGTACTGGAAGTTTACTGTTGACCATGCAAGCTGACAATGCTTGGTGTAAATGTTTGTCAGTGTGAAATGTTTAAGCCAGGCCACACATCCCAGTGGATATCCTCTGTTTGGCCAGGCAGGCGGATGATAGGGGAACAATGCTCCCAGAGAGGGTTGAGGGACAAGGGGAGGTGGGAGGGTGTGTATTCTCCAGAGGGACAAGATTTAATCCTGGAAATGTTGTGAATGACAGACACTTACAGCGCACCTGGTGTCTTGGTGGTGACGTCTTTAATGATCCTTATTAGTTGATGCGTGTGTTTTAGCCCTTTGGTCTGACCTGAGCAGTACAGTGCCATGTACATCATTTAACGTAAAGTAGCAAAACAGCTGTGGAAATCTTATTTGAATTGGAGGATGACTCCAATTCCCCAGTGACATGTTGTCTCCCCCTCTGCTTTGTTTTTCTTCAATGAGATGTCCATCCAATGCACAGAATAGAATAGACCATAATAGAATAGAACAAAACATAATAGAACAGAACATAATAGAAAAGAACAGAATAGAACAGAACATAATAGGACAGAACATAACAGAACATAATAGAATATAATAGAACAGAACATAACATAACATAATATAATATAACATAATAGAACATAACATAATAGAACAGAACAGAATAGAATAGAACAGAATAGAATAGAACAGAACAGAACAGAACAGAACATAATAGAACAGGACAGAATAGAATAGAACAGAACAGTAAATGCATATACAAACCACACTGTTACACTGTAGGTGCAATGCAGTTTTTGATTCCTCTCTGGTTTGTCTCATCCTCATCCATATAAGGACTTTGCTCTCCTTCTCTTCTCCTCTCGGGTGAGCCTAGTCTACCTTTCGTGCA
The DNA here is from genome assembly GCF_013265735.2 of Oncorhynchus mykiss. Taxonomy (NCBI): domain Eukaryota; kingdom Metazoa; phylum Chordata; class Actinopteri; order Salmoniformes; family Salmonidae; genus Oncorhynchus; species Oncorhynchus mykiss. The sequence continues at coordinate 61,480,408 of NC_048575.1, forward strand.
ACGGTGTTGTTGTCATATATGCTCACCTGTGTAAATGTTTGGATGCTACGCCACAGTCTGAACCCCTAATCCATGCTGACAGATTGATGCTCAGGAGAGGGGAACTCTGAGATAAACAGGGTTACTCACCAGACAGTGGTTTGTAAGGATGACTCTATATCTCTGTGCGCGCGTGTGTGTGTGTGTGTGTGTGTGTGTGTGTGTGTGTGTAGAATTACCTTGTTGTTTGACTCATGGTTTGGATAAATCAGTGCCCGTCACGTGTGTGAGTAGGTACTGTATTTGCGTGTGAGCGCATGGGTTTGTGTTCAGCACATGCATTGAGCTCTGGATTAGCCATTAGCCTGTGACTAGACGAGATATATGTTCACTGATTAAAGATATAAGGTATAATACAGTACATATTCCCCAGCCCCCGCATGCAAATTACTGATATTTGATAGGACATTCTCACTAACAGCACAGTTTACAGTAATGATACTTGATTGGACATTCTTACTAATGGCACAGTTTACAGTTATGATACTTGATTGGACATTCTTACTAATGGCACAGTTTACAGTAATGATACTTGATTGGACATTCTCATTAACAACACCGTTTACAGTAAGGATACTTGATAGGACATTCTCACTAAGAGCACAGTTTACAGTAATGATACTTGATTGGACTTCCAACAGTCTCACTAATAAGCTATACTACCTTCAGCCACTGTACCGTGCAATGTGTTTTTAGAAACCACACCAGAGGCGGAATAAGGGCATACAAATGCTCATTGCCATACATGCGTAGGAAAAAGCACTTGTCATGCCACCATATTACCAATCAACCATAGTCCAGCCTACATCATCATCCACTCCTTACAAACTGATAGAGAGGATCTTACTCTATGGTGAAGGACACAAAGACAAAAAAAAGAAAACATTCAGTCTCTGGCCTTGAACATGTTCAGACAAGAATTGCTTCAACACCCAGAATCTCACATACACCACCATTCTCTAATATGATATGCTAGTACAGCACATTCTCCATTCTCCATGACCATGTGGTCACCACACATTGATGATACATTGGATTTGTTCATTTTCTTTTGTGTATAGGAGTGTGTACATCCATTGTCCAAAGAAGGAAAATAATTTAGAGATTGAGCTCTATCTCTGTCTGAAGTTGGCGGGTGGTCAGCACCAGGTACTGCATCTTGCCCTAGAGATATGGGATAAGATGCCTATCATCTTACTGTCTCAAGGTATAGTCATATATAGAACACACACACACACACTTTAGAATCACTTTTTTTAAGTCCATGTAGGTATTTCTGGAGGCTCCAGAAAGTCCTTTAACAAGTACTTTAAGCCTTGCTGTTGAATGATCCTTGTCCTTTAAAAAAAAATCTTCTTTAGTTTTAAAGCTGATGGAAAGTGGAGTACCAGGAATAGAGGAGAATCCAGGCAGTCAGCGTTCAGTGATGTTATCTTTAACTCAAAGCCCAGGCATTGAAGGCTGTCATAGTGCTGACTGGTGTTCTGTTCCACCAAACGATTATTTTAGCGCTATCATGTATTTTTATCATCCTTGCCTGATTTATGAATTTTCCTCCTGCAGATGTTTGGGGATGTTGGATGGTGAGATAAAGGTGACAGACAGAATGGTGCCTCTATCTCTCCTGCTAGGCAAAGACATGAGGTAATTGTTGAAACTGTATCTTGAACCTGAGCTCTGGACACTCTGTGGCTACAGATGTTGGACCATTGATCTAACATTGCCTTACAGGCCTTGAAAAAGGCATGGCAGCCAAACCATCAACAATAAAGTCCCTAATCTATCACATTGCCTTATCTTTTCTTTAACTGTATAAACACACCAAGCTCCAGAAGTGTGTGTAATAGAACGATGAGCTATGTGTCAAAGGGAGTACTCTTAACATTCTCTCATAAAGCTCTCTATAATTTCTCCCCCATCAGCCGGAGGCAGATACTGGGAGTCAGAAGAAGACCACAATGACACCAACACACACCCCAGATGAAAGACCAACTATTGGTCTGGGAAACAATGTGTGTGTCACACCCGCTGCCAGCCACAAGTACTGCCACGGGCCCAGAGGCATGGTGTCTTTAAAAATGCATTATGCTTTTACCCAACTATATCGGCTTGTGTAATAGTTAGACGTGCTCTGCATGTACTCTACATCACTAAATTATGTGGACACCTGCTCGTCGAACATCTCATTCCAAAATCATGGGCATGAATATGGATTTTGTCCCCCTTTGCTGCGATAACAGTTGCTGGAACATTGCTGCGGGGACTTGCTTCCATTCAGTCAAAAGAACATTAGTGAGGTCGGGCACTGATGTTGGGTGAATAGGCCTGGCTCGCAGTCGGCATTCCAATTCATCCCAAAGGTGTTAGATGTGGTTGAGGTCAGTGCTCTGTGCAGGCCAGTCAAGTTCTTCCACACTGATCTCAACAAATAATTTCTGTATGGACCTCCCTTTTTTTGCCCGAGAGCATTGTCATGCTAAAACAGGAAAGGGCCTTCCCCAAACTGTTGCCACAAAGTTAAAAGCACAGAATTGTCTAGAATGCCATTGTATGCTGTAGCGTTAAGATTTTCCTTCACTGGAACTAAGAGGCCTAGCCCGAACTATGAAAACCAGACCCAGACCATTATTTTTCCTGCACCAAACTTTACAGTTGGCACTATTCATTTGGACAGGTAGCGTTCTCCTGGCATCCGCCAAACCAAGATTCGTCTGTCGGACTACCAGATGGTGAAGCGTGATTCATCACCCAAGAGAACATGGTGGCGAGCTTTACACCGCTCCAGCAGACGCTTGGCATTGCGCATGGTAATCTTAGGCTTGTGTGCGGCTGCTTGGCCATGGAAACCCATTTCATGAAGCTCCAGATGAACAGTTCCTGTGCCAAAATTGCTTCAAATTGCTTTTGGAACTCGATAACGAGTGTTGTAACCGAGGACAGACGATTTTTGCGAGCTATGCGCTTCAGCACTCGACGGTCCCTTTCTATGAGCTTGTGTGGCCTACCACTTTGTGGCTGAGCCGTTGTTCCGCCGAGATGTTTCCACCACTCACCCAGAGGCGGCGCTCCTAGTGGCCGGAGACTTTAATGCAGGAAACTTAAATCAGTTCTACCAAATCTCTATTAACATGTTAAATGTGCAACCAGAGGGAAAACAATTCTAGATCACCTGTACTCCACATACAGAGATGCGTACAGAGCTCTCCCTCGCCCTCCATTTGGTAAATCCGACCACAACTCTATCCTCCTGAGTGACTCGGTCTATAAAAATAAATGGTCAGAGGAAGCAGATGCTAAACTACAGGACTGTTTGCTATCACAGACTGGAACATGTTCCGGGATTCTCCCGATGACATTGAGGAATACACAACATCAGTCATTGGCTTTATCAATAAGTGCATTGAGGACGTCGTCCCCACAGTGACTGCACGTACATACCCCAACCAGAAGCCATGGATTACAGGCAACATTCACACTGAGCTAAAGGGTAGAGCTGCCGCTTTCAAGGTGCGGGAAGCTTACAAGAAATCCCGCTATGCCCTGCGACGAACCATCAAACAGGCAAAGCGTCAATACAGGGCTAAGATTGAATCCTACTACACCGGCTCCAACGCTCGTCGGATGTGGCAGGGCTTGCAAACTATTACTAACAAAGGGTATATAACAAAGTATTGAGATAAACTTTTGTTATTGACCAAATACTTATTTTCCACCATAATTTGCAAATAAATTCATTAAAAATCCTACAATGTGATTTTCTGGAGAAAAAAAAATCTCATTTTGGCTGTCATAGTTGAAGTGTACCTATGATGAAAATTGCATGCCTCTCTCATCTTTTTAAGTGAGAGAACTTGCACAATTGGTGGCTGACTAAATACGTTTTTGCCCCACTGTATAAATATAGGACAAAACACACATCACGACAAGAGAGACAACACTACATAAAGTGTCATGTACTGTCATGTTGTCTTGTCTCTGTCCTTTCCCTTCACCCTGTCTCCCTCTGCTGGTCGTGTTAGGTTACCTTTTCTCCCCCGCTTTCCCCCAGCTGTCCCTTGTCTCCTCTAACTACCCATTCACCCCGTTCCCCACCTGTTCCCTTTTTTCCCTCTGATTAGGTCCCAATATCTCTCTCTGTTTCTGCTCCTGTCCTTGTCGGATTCTTGTTTGTTTGTGTCATTCATGCCTGAACCAGACTGTCGTCATGTTTGCTGTAACCTTGTCCTGTCCTGTCGGAATCTGCCGGTCCATCTGAGCCTACCTATGTTTGGTAATTAAAGAAGCTCTGTTTAAGTTGATTCGCTTTTGGGTCCTCATTCACGCACCGTAACAGAAGAATCCGACCAAGAATGGACCCAGCGACTTCGGATCCTCTCCACTCAGCCGTCGAGATCCAGGGAGCGATGCTAGGCAGACACAAGCAGGAATTGTCTGCTGCTCGACATGCCGTTGAGACCCTGGCCACTCAAGTCTCCAACCTCACAGAACAGGTTCACCATCTCCGCCTCGATCCACCGGCCACTTCCAGGGCTTTCGAATCTCCGGAGCCCAGAATCAATAACCCGCCGTGTTACTCTGGGGAGCCCACTGAATGCCGCTCGTTCCTCACCCAGTGTGATATTGTGTTTTCTCTCCAGCCCAACACTTACTCCAGGAGCACTGCTCGTGTCGCCTACGTCATATCTCTCCTTATTGGACGGGCTCGTGAGTGGGGCACGGCAATCTGGGAGGCAAGGGCTGAGTGTACTAACCAGTATCAAGACTTTAAGGAGGAGATGATACGGGTTTTTGATCGATCTGTTTTTGGGGAGGAGGCTTCCAGGGCCCTGTCTTCCCTATGTCAAGGCAATCGATCCATAACAGACTACTCTATTGAGTTTCGCACTCTTGCTGTCTCCAGTGGCTGGAACGAGCCGGCCTTGCTCGCTCGTCTTCTGGAGGGTTTCCGCGCAGAGGTAAAGGATGAGATTCTCTCCCGGGAGGTTCCTTCCAGCGTGGATTCCTTGATTGAACTCGCTATTCGCATTGAGCGACGGGTTGATCTTCGTCACCGAGCTCGTGGAAAGGAGCTCGCGCTCTCCGTCGCCTCCCTCTCCGCATCACTACCATCTTCCTCTGCCGGCTCGGGTGCTGAGCCCATGCAGCTGGGAGGTATCCGCATCTCGACTGAGGAGAGGGAACGGAGAATCACCAACCGCCTCTGTCTCTATTGCGGTTCCGCTGGTCATTTTGTCACTTCATGTCCAGTAAAAGGCCAGAGCTCGTCAGTAAGCGGAGGGCTACTGGTGAGCGCTACTACTCCTGTCTCTCCTTCAAGATCCTGCACTACCTTGTCGGTCCATCTACGCTGGACCGGTTCGTCAGCTTCCTGCAGTGCCTTAATAGACTCTGGGGCGGAGGGCTGTTTTATGGACGAGACCTGGGCTCGGGAACATGACATTCCTCTCAGACAGTTAAAGGAGCCCACGGCCTTGTTCGCCCTGGATGGTAGTCCTCTCCCCAGGATTCAGCGTGAGACGCTACCTTTAACCCTCACTGTTTCTGGTAATCATAGTGAAACCATTTCTTTTTTAATTTTTCGTTCACCTTTTACACCTGTTGTTTTGGGCCATCCCTGGCTAGTTTGTCATAATCCTTCCATTAATTGGTCTAGTAATTCTATCCTCTCCTGGAATGTCTCTTGTCATGTGAAATGTTTAATGTCTGCTATCCCTCCTGTTTCCTCTGTCTCTTCTTCACAGGAGGAGCCTGGTGATTTGACAGGGGTGCCGGAGGAATATCACGATCTGCGCACGGTGTTCAGTCGGTCCAGGGCCACCTCTCTTCCTCCACACCGGTCGTATGATTGTAGTATTGATCTCCTTCCGGGAACCACCCCCCCCCGGGGTAGACTATACTCTCTGTCGGCTCCCGAACGTAAGGCTCTCGAAGATTATTTGTCTGTAGTTCTTGACGCCGGTACCATAGTCCCCTCCTCCTCTCCCGCCGGAGCGGGGTTTTTTTTTGTCAAGAAGAAGGACGGGTCTCTGCGCCCCTGCATAGATTATCGAGGGCTGAATGACATAACAGTGAAGAATCGTTATCCGCTTCCTCTTATGTCTTCAGCCTTCGAGATCCTGCAGGGAGCCAGGTTTTTCACTAAGTTGGACCTTCGTAACGCTTACCATCTCGTGCGCATCAGGGAGGGGGACGAGTGGAAGACGGCGTTTAACACTCCGTTAGGGCACTTTGAATACCGGGTTCTTCCTTTCGGCCTCGCTAACGCTCCAGCTGTCTTTCAGGCATTAGTCAATGATGTCCTGAGAGACATGCTGAACATCTTTGTTTTCGTTTACCTTGACGATATCCTGATTTTTTCACCGTCACTCCAGATTCATGTTCAGCACGTTCGACGTGTCCTCCAGCGCCTTTTAGAGAATTGTCTTTTTGTGAAGGCTGAGAAGTGCACTTTTCATGCCTCCTCCGTCACATTTCTCGGTTCAGTTATTTCCGCTGAAGGCATTAAGATGGATCCCGCTAAGGTCCAAGCTGTCATTGATTGGCCCGTCCCTAAGTCACGCGTCGAGCTGCAGCGCTTTCTCGGCTTCGCGAACTTCTATCGTCGTTTCATCCGTAATTTCGGTCAGGTGGCAGCTCCTCTCACAGCCCTTACTTCTGTCAAGACGTGCTTTAAGTGGTCCGTTTCCGCCCAGGGAGCTTTTGATCTCCTCAAGAATCGTTTTACATCCGCTCCTATCCTTGTTACACCTGACGTCTCTAGACAGTTCGTTGTCGAGGTTGACGCGTCAGAGGTGGGAGTGGGAGCCATCCTTTCTCAGCGCTCCCTCTCTGACGACAAGGTCCACCCATGCGCGTATTTTTCTCATCGCCTGTCGCCGTCGGAACGTAACTATGATGTGGGTAACCGCGAACTGCTCGCCATCCGGTTAGCCCTAGGCGAATGGCGACAGTGGTTGGAGGGGGCGACCGTTCCTTTTGTCGTTTGGACTGACCATAGGAACCTTGAGTACATCCGTTCTGCCAAACGACTTAATGCGCGTCAGGCGCGTTGGGCGCTGTTTTTCGCTCGTTTCGAGTTCGTGATTTCTTATCGTCCGGGCTCTAAGAACACCAAGCCTGATGCTTTGTCTCGTCTCTTCAGTTCTTCAGTAGCCTCCACTGACCCCGAGGGGATTCTCCCTGAGGGGCGTGTTGTCGGGTTGACTGTCTGGGGAATTGAGAGGCAGGTAAAGCAAGCACTCACTCAAACTCCGTCGCCGCGCGCTTGTCCTAGGAACCTTCTTTTCGTTCCCGTTCCTACTCGTCTGGCCGTTCTTCAGTGGGCTCACTCTGCCAAGTTAGCCGGCCACCCTGGCGTTCGGGGTACGCTTGCTTCCATTCGCCAGCGTTTCTGGTGGCCCACCCGGGAGCATGACACGCGTCGTTTCGTGGCTGCTTGTTCGGTCTGCGCGCAGACTAAGTCCGGTAACTCTCCTCCTGCCGGCCGTCTCAGGCCGCTTCCTATTCCCTCTCGACCGTGGTCTCACATCGCCTTAGATTTTGTCACCGGACTGCCTTCGTCAGCGGGGAAGACTGTTATTCTTACGGTTGTCGATAGGTTCTCTAAGGCGGCTCATTTCATTCCCCTTGCTAAGCTTCCTTCTGCTAAAGAGACGGCACAAATCATCATCGAGAATGTTTTCAGAATTCATGGCCTTCCGTCAGACGTCGTTTCGGACAGAGGTCCGCAATTCACGTCTCAATTTTGGAGGGAGTTTTGCCGTTTGATTGGGGCTTCCGTCAGTCTCTCTTCCGGCTTTCACCCCCAGTCTAACGGTCAAGCAGAACGGGCCAATCAGACTATTGGTCGCATCTTACGCAGTCTTTCTTTTCGCAACCCTGCGTCTTGGTCAGAACAGCTCCCCTGGGCAGAATACGCCCACAACTCGCTTCCTTCGTCTGCGACCGGGCTATCTCCTTTTCAGAGTAGCCTCGGGTACCAGCCTCCGTTGTTCTCATCTCAGTTCGCCGAGTCCAGCGTCCCCTCCGCTCAGGCTTTTGTCCAACGTTGCGAGCGCACCTGGAAGAGGGTCAGGTCTGCACTTTGCCGTTATAGGGCGCAGACTGTGAGAGCTGCTAATAAGCGTAGAACTAAGAGCCCTAGATATTGTCGCGGTCAGAGAGTTTGGCTCTCCACTCAGAACCTTCCCCTTAAGACGGCTTCTCGCAAGTTGACCCCGCGGTTCATTGGTCCATTCCGTATCTCTCAGGTCATTAATCCTGTCGCAGTGCGACTTCTTCTTCCGCGATATCTTCGTCGCGTCCACCCGGTCTTCCATGTCTCCTGTGTTAAGCCCGTTCTTCGCGCCCCCGCTCGTCTTCCCCCCCCCCCCCCCCATCCTTGTCGAGGGCGCACCTATCTACAGGGTCCGTAAAATCTTGGACATGCGTCCTCGGGGCCGTGGTCATCAGTACCTAGTTGACTGGGAGGGGTACGGTCCTGAGGAGAGGAGTTGGGTTCCCTCTCGGGACGTGCTGGACCGTGCGCCGATTGATGATTTCCTCCGTTGCCGCCAGGTTTCCTCCTCGAGTGCGCCAGGAGGCGCTCGGTGAGTGGGGGGGTACTGTCATGTACTGTCATGTTGTCTTGTCTCTGTCCTTTCCCTTCACCCTGTCTCCCTCTGCTGGTCGTGTTAGGTTACCTTTTCTCCCCCGCTTTCCCCCAGCTGTCCCTTGTCTCCTCTAACTACCCATTCACCCCGTTCCCCACCTGTTCCCTTTTTTCCCTCTGATTAGGTCCCAATATCTCTCTCTGTTTCTGCTCCTGTCCTTGTCGGATTCTTGTTTGTTTGTGTCATTCATGCCTGAACCAGACTGTCGTCATGTTTGCTGTAACCTTGTCCTGTCCTGTCGGAATCTGCCGGTCCATCTGAGCCTACCTATGTTTGGTAATTAAAGAAGCTCTGTTTAAGTTGATTCGCTTTTGGGTCCTCATTCACGCACCGTAACATAAAGAGAGACCTAAGACAACAACATAGCAAGGCAGCAACACATGACAACATAGCATGGTAGCAACACAACATGACAACAACACGGTAGAAAAACAACATGGTAGCAGCACAAAACATGTTACAAACATTTTAGGGCACAGACAACAGCACAAAGGGCAAGAAGGTAGAGACAACAATGCATCACCAAAGCAGCCAAAACTGTCAGTAAGAGTGTCCATGATTGAGTCTTTGAATGAAGAGATTGAGATAAAACTGTCTAGCTTGAGTGTTTGTTGCAGTTCATTCCAGTCGCTAGCTGCAGCGAACTGAAAAGACGAGCGACCCAGGGATCTGTGCGCTTTGGGGACCTTTATGAATATGACTGGCAGAACGGATGTTGTATGTGGAGGATGAGGGCTGCAGTAGGTATCTCAGATAGGGGGAGAGAGGCCTAATAGGGTTTTATGAATAAGCATCAACCAGTGGGTCTTGCGACAGCTATACAGAGATGACCAGTTTACAGAGGAGAATAGAGTGCAGTGATGCATCCTATAAGGAGCATTGGTGGCAAATCTGATGGCCAAATGGTAAAGAACATCTAGCCGCTCGAGAGCACCCTTACCTACCGATCTATAAATTACATCTAGCATGGGTAGGATGGTCATCTGAATCGGGGTTAGTTTGGCAGCTGGGGTGAAAGAGGAGCGATTACAATAGAGGATACCAAGTCTAGATTTAACTTTAGCATGCAGCATTGATATGTGCTGAGAGAAGGACAGTGTACTGTCTGGCAATACTCCCAAGTATGTGTATGAGGTGACTACCTCGAGCTCAAAACCCTCAGAGGAAGTAATCACACCTGTGGGGAGTGGGGAATTCTTCTTACCAAACCACATGACCTTTGTTTTGGAGGTGTTCAGAACAAGGTTAAGGGTAGAGAAAGCTTGTCGGACACTAAGAAAGATTTGTTGTAGAGCATTTAACACAAAATCCAGGGTGGGGCCAGCTGAGTATAAGACTGAATCATCGGCATATAAATGGATGAGAGAGCTTCCTACTGCCTGAGCTATGTTGTTGATGTAAATTGAGAAGAGTGTGGGGCCTAGGATTGGGCCTTGGGGGTACTTAATATAAATCAATCAAACGTATTTATATAGCCCTTCTTACGTCAGCTGATGTCACAAAGTGCTGTGCAGAAGCCCAGCCTAAAACCACAGAACAGCAAGCAATGCAGGTGTAGAAGCACAGTTAGGAAAAACTCCCTAGAAAGGCCAGAACCTAGGAAGAAACCTAGAGAGGAACCAGGCTATGAGTGGTGGCCAGTCCTTTTCTGGCTGTGCCGGGTGGAGATTATAACAGAACATGGCCAAGATGTTCAAATGTTCATAAATGACCAGAATGGTCAAATAATAATAATCACAGTGGTTGTTGAGGTTGCAACAGGTCAGCACCTCAGGAGTAAATGTCAGTTGGCTTTTCATAGCCGATCATTCAGAGTATCTCTACTGCTCCTGCTGTCTCTAGAGAGTCTGGGACAGGTAGCATGTCCAGTGAACAGGTCAGGGTTCCACAGCAGAACAGTTGAAACTGGAGCAGCAGCACGGCCAGGTGGACTTGGGACAGCAAGGAGTCATCAAGCCAGGTAGTCCTGAGGCATGGTCCAGGGCTCAGTTCCTCCGAGAGAGAGAAAGAAAGAAAGAAAGAAAGAAAGAAAGAAAGAAAGAAAGAAAGAAAGAAAAAGAGAGAATTAGAGAGAGCATACTTAAATTCACACTTGACACCGGATAAGATAACCCCCCCACTTTGCCAAAGCACAGCCCCACACCACTAGAGGGATATCTTCAACCACCAACTTACCATCCTGAGACAAGGCCGAGTATAGCCCACAAAGATCTCCGCCACGGCACAATCCAAGGGGGGTCTCCAACCCAGACAGGAAGATCACATCAGTGACTCAACCCACTCAAGTGACGCACCCCTCCTAGGGACAGCATGAAAGAGCACTGCCTCCAGCTGTTTGCTTTGAAATTCTAGGGACAATTAGGAGGCCTGCGTCTTGTGACCGTAGCGTACGTGTAGGTATGTACGGCAGGACAAATCGGTTAGCAGTAAAACCTTGAAATCAGCCCTTGCCTTAACAGGCAGACAGTGTAGGGAGGCTAGCATTGGAGTAATATGATCAAATCATTTGGTTCTAGTCAGGATTCTAGCAGCCGTATTTAGCACTAACTGAAGTTTATTTGGTGCTTTATCCGGGTAGCCAGAAAGTAGAGCATTGCAGTAGTCTAACCTAGAAGTGACAAAATCATGGATTAATTTTTCTGCATCATTTTTGGACAGAACGTTTCAGATTTTTGCAATGTTACGTAGATGGAAAAAAGCTGCCCTTGAAACAGTCTTGATATGTTCGTCAAAAGAGAGATCAGGGTACAGAGTGACGCCGAGGTCCTTCGCAGTTTTATTTGAGACGACTGTACAACCATTAAGATTAATTGTCAGATTCAACAGAATATCTCTTTGTTTCTTGGGACCTAGAACAAGCATCTCTGTTTTGTCCGAGTTTAAAAGTAGAAAGTTTGCAGCCATCCACTTCCTTATGTCTGAAACACAGGCTTCTAGCGAGGGCAATTTTGGGGCTTCACCATGTTTCATTGAAATGTACAGCTGTGTGTCATCCGCATAGCAGTGAAAGTTAACATTATGTTTTCGAATGACATCCCCAAGAGGTAAAATATATAGTGAACGGAACCTTGAGGAACACCGAAATGTACAGTTGATTTGTCAGAGGACAAACCATTCACAGAGACAAACTGATATCTTTCCGACAGATAAGATCTAAACCAGGCCAGAACTTGTCCGTGTAGACCAATTTGGGTTTCCAATCTCTCCAAAGGAATGTGGTGATCGATGGTATCAAAAGCAGCACTAAGGTCTAGGAGCACGAGGACAGATGCATAGCCTCGGTCTGACACCATTAAAAGGTAATTTACCACCTTTACAAGTGCAGTCTCAGTGCTATGATGGGGTCTATGACCAGACTGAAGCATTTCGTACATTGTTTGTCTTCAGGAAGGCAGTGAGTTGCTGCGCAAAAGCCTTTTCTAACATTTTTGAGAGGAATGGAAGATTCGATATAGGCCGATAGTTTTTTTATATTTTCTGGGTCAACATTTGGCTTTTTCAAGAGAGGCTTTATTACTGCCACTTTTAGTGAGTTTGGTACACATCCGGTGGATAGAGAGCCGTTTATTATGCTCAACATAGGAGGGCCAAGCACAGGAAGCAGCTCTTTCAGTAGTTTAGTTGGAATAGGGTCCAGTATGCAGCTTGAAGGTTTAGAGGCCATGATTATTTTCATCATTGTGTCAAGAGATATAGTACTAAAACACTTCAGTGTCTCTCTTGATCCTAGGTCCTGGCAGAGTTGTGCAGACTCAGGACAACTGAGCTTTGAAGGAATACGCAGATTTAAAGAGGAGTCTGTAATTTGCTTTCTAATAATCATGATCTTTTCCTCAAAGAAGTTCATGAATTTATCATTGCTGAAGTGAAAGCCATCCTCTCTTGGGTAATGCTGCTTTTTAGTTAGCTTTGCGACAGTATCAAAAATAAATTTCGGATTGTTCTTATTTTTCTCAATTAAGTTGGAAAAATAGGATGATCGAGCAGCAGTAAGGGCTCTTCGATACTGCACGGTACTGTCTTTCCAAGCTAGTCGGAAGACTTCCAGTTTGGTGTGTCACCATTTCCGTCCCAATTTTCTGGAAGCTTAATTCAGAGCTCGGGTATTTCCTGTATACCAGGGAGCTAGTTTCTAAAGAGATTTTTTAAAAGTTTTTAGTGGTGCAACTGCATCTAGGGTATTGCGCAAGGTTAAATTTAGTTCCTCAGTTAGGTGGTTAACTGATTTTTGTCCTCTGACGTCCTTGGGTAGACAGAGGGAGTCTGGAAGAACATCAAGGAATATTTGTGTTGTCTGTGAATTTATAGCACGACTTTTGATGTTTCTTGGTTGGGGTCTGAGCAGATTATTTGTTGCAATTGCAAACGTAATAAAACGGTGGTCCGATAGTCCAGGATTATGAGGAAAAACATTTATTCCATGGGACAAAACTAGGTCCAGAGTATGACTGTGACAGTGAGTAGGTGCAGAGACATGTTGGACAAAACCCACTGAGTCGATGATGGCTCCGAAAGCCTTTTGGAGTGGGTCTGTGGACTTTTCCATGTGAATTTTAAAGTCACCAAAAATTAGAATATTATCTGCTATGACTACAAGGTCCGATAGGAATTCAAGGAACTCAATGAGGAACTGAGGCCCTGAGGCCTGTAAACAGTAGCTATACAAAGTGATTGAGTAGGCTGCATAGATTTCATGACTAGAAGCTCAAAAGACGAAAACTTTTGTAAATTGAAATTTGCTATCGTAATTGTTAGCAACACCTCCGCCTTTGCGGGATGCACGGGGGATAAGGTCACTACTGTAGCCAGGAGGTGAGGCCTCATTTAACACAGTAAATTCATCAGGCTTAAGCCATGTTTCAGTCAGGCCAATCACATCAAGATTATGATCAGTGATTAGTTCATTGACTATAATTGCCTTTGAAGTAAGGGATCTAACATTAAGTAGCCCTATTTTGAGATGTGAGGTATCACGATCTCATTCAATAATGACAGGAATGGAGGAGGTCTTTATCCTTGTGAGATTGCTAAGGCGAACACCGCCATGTTTAGTATTGCCCAACCTAGGTCGAGGCACAGACACAGTCTCAATGGGGATAGCTGAGCGGACTACACTGACTGTGCTAGTGGCAGACTCCTCTAAGCTGGCAGGCTGGCTAACAGCCTGCTGCCTGGCCTGCACCCTATTTCATTGTGGAGCTAGAGGAGTTAGAGCCCTGTCTATGTTTGTAGATAAGATGAGAGCACCCCTCCAGCTAGGATGGAGTCCGTCACTCCTCAGCAGGTCAGGCTTGGTGTGAGTCCCAGAAAGAGGGCCAATTATCTACAACTTCTATCTTTTGGGAGGGGAAGAAAACAGTTTTCAACCAGCGATTGAGTTGTGAGACTCTGCTGTAGAGCTCATCACTCCCCCTAACTGGGAGGGGGCCAGAGACAATTACTCGATGCCGACACATCTTTCTAGCTGATTTACACGCTGAAGCTATGTTGCGCTTGGTGACCTCTGACATCGTTGGTGCCGACGTTTGATAACAATATCTCTATACTCTCTACACTCGCCAGTTTTAGCGTTAGCCAGCACCATCTTCAGATTAGCCTTAATGTCGGTAGCCCTGCCCCCTGGTAAACAGTGTATGATCGCTGGATGATTCGTTTTCAGTCTAATACTACGGGTAATTGAGTCGCCAATGACTAGAGTTTTCAATTTATCAGAGCTAATGGTGGGAAGCTTCGGCGTCTCAGCCCCCGTAACGGGAGGAGTAGAGACAAGAGAAGGCTCGGCCTCTGACTCCGACTCGTTGCTTAATGGGGAAAACCGGTTGAAAGTTTCTGTCGGCTGAATGAGCGACAGCGGTTGAGCATTCCTGCAGCATTTCCCTCCAGAAACTGTGAGAAAGTTGTCAGACTGCGGGACCGTGCAAGGGGATTTATACTAAAGTTACTATCTGTATTTACTGGTGCACAGATGCTGATTCATCCTTTCCTACACTGAAATTACCCTTGCCTAACGATTGCGTCTGAAGCTGGGCTTGTAGCACAGCTATCCTCGCAGTAAGGCGATCGTTCTCCTGTATATTAGCAGTACAGCGACTGCAATTAGAAGGCATCATGTTAATGTTACTACTTAGCTTCGGCTGTTGGAGGTCCTGGCGAACCATGTCCAGATATAGCGTCCGGAGTGAAAAAGTTTAATGAAAAAAAGTTGAGTGAGGGAAAAACTAAAACTAAAAACGGTAATAAAAAAGTAAAACCATAAAGTTGTCAGGTAGCAAAGTAAGGTTGGCAACAAAATGCACAGCAACACGTAAACAAGCTGTAGCTATGTTGCGCTTGGTGACCTCTGACTGTCTCATCCTAACATCTTCAGATTAGCCTTAACCTCGATAGCCCTGCCCCCTGGTAAACAGTGTATGATTGCTGGATGATTCGTTTTCAGTCTAATACTGCGGGTAATGGAGTCGCCAATGACTAGAGTTTCCAATTTGACAGATCTAATGGTGGAAGGCTTCGACATCTCAGACCCGTAACGGGAGGAGTAGAGACCAGAGAAGGCTCGGCCTCTGACTCTGACTCGCTGCTCCCCCCGGGGAGAACCGGTTGAAAGTTTCTGTCAGCTGAATGAGCAACACCGGTTGAGCATTCCTACAGCATTTCCTTCCAGAAGCCATGAGAAAGTTGTCCAGCTGTGGGACTGTGTGAGGGGATTTATATTTCTATGTGTATTTACTGGTGGCACAGACGCTGTTTCATCCTTTCCTTCACTTAAATTACCCTTTCCTAAGGGTTACGTTGTCCATATAATAGAGCTATGAGAAGGAGGGTGTTGGGGCACCATAAGGGTGTTGGGGCACCATAAGCTGCCGGAACAGCTTCAATGCGCCTTGGCATAGATTCTACAAGTGTCTGGAACTCTATTGAAGGGATGAAACACCATTCTTCCACAAGAAATTCCATAATTTAGTATTTTGTTGATGATGGTGGAAAACTCTCTCAGGCACCGCTCCAGAATCTCCCATAAGTGTTCAAAAGGGCTGAGATCTGGTGACTGAGACACACACACACACACTTTAAAACCCCTCTGATCCTTTGGAACTCTTCTCAAAGTCACTAAGATCTTCTTCTAGCCATGGTAGCCGAAATAATGGGCAACTGGGCATTTTTATACATGACGCTAAGCATGATGGGGTGTTAATTGCTAATTGCTTCCACACCTGTGTGAAAGCACCTGCTTTCAATAAAGTTTGTATCCTCATTTACTCAAGTGTTTCCTTTATTTTGGCAGTTATCTGTACATCAGTGTTACTGTACCGAAGTTACGGGGAACGCATTTTTGGGAACATTAAGTTAATTAAAACATCTTAGGGCTGCAATCCCATTAACGGGATCGATATGACAACAGCCAGTGAAAGTGCAGGGAGCCAAATTCAAAACAACAGAAATCTCATAATTAAAATTTTAAAAACATACATGTTTCTTATACCGTTTTAAAGGTAATCTTGTTGTTAATCCCCTCACCATGTCCGATTTCAAATAGGCTTTACAGCGAAAGCACCACAAATGATTATGTTAGGTCACCACCAACTCACAGAAAAACACAGCTATTTTTCCAGACAAAGTAAGGAGTCACAAAAAGCACAAATAGAGATAAAATTAATCACTAACCTTTGATGATCTTCATCAGATAACACTCATAGGACTTCATGTTACACAATACATGTATGTTTTGTTTGATAAAGTTCATATTTATATAAAAACATCTCAGTATACATTGTTCACTAGTTCCAAAAACATCCGGTGATATTGCAGAGAGCCACATCATTTTACAGAAATACTCATAATAAATGTTGATGAAAATACAATTGTTAGACATACATAAATATAGATATACCTCTCCTTAATGCAACCGCTGTGTCAGATTTAAAAAAAACTTTACGGAAAAAGCAAACCATTCAATAATCTGAGAACGGCGCTCAGAAATAAAAAATGTATCCGCCATGTTGGTGTCAACAGAGATCAGAAATAACATTATAAATATTCCCTTACCTTTGATGATCTTCATCAGAATGCCCAGGAATCCTAGTTCCACAATAAATATTTGATTTGTTCGATAATGCCCATTATTTATGTCCAAGTAGCTACTTTTGTTAGGGTGTTTAGTAAACAAATCCAAACGCTCGTGCAGTTCCAGCCGAACATCGGACGAAAACTTCAAAAAGTTATATTACCGGTCGTAAAAACATTTCAAACTAAGTATAGAATCAATCTTGAGGATGTTTTTATCATAAATCTTCAATAACGTTCCAACCGGAGAATTCCATTGTCTGTAGAAAAGCCATGGAACGCAGGTCGCTATCATGTGAAATGCGCGTGACCAGGACCTGGCTCTCTGCCAGACCACTGACTCAGAGAGCTCTCCTCCGGCCCAACATCACAGTAGAAGCCTCATTCAAGTTTCTAAAGATGGTTGACATCTAGTGGAAGCAACATAACCAATATCCCACTGTGTATTTAATAGAGGCTGGGTTGAAAATCGATCAACCTCAGATTCCCCACTTCCTGTTTGGATTTCTACACAGGTTTTTGCCAGCCACATAAGTTCTGTTATACTCACATACATCATTCAAACAGTTTTACATCCAAGCTACTCAATACTGCCCCTGTAGCCATAAGAAGTTGTTTAATGGTAAAAAATTATTCCAAGACAAAAGACATCTTATTGAAAGAAACCCTTTTTCTTTGAAAGGGGCAACTTAATTGTCAGAATGTGGAAGAGAGCTCCATTAAAAAAGCTGTCCCACTTACCAGGGAAACACACACCCTCAGGGGAACTCATGAACTTTTGGGTAGAATTGCAGGAAATATGCTGTAAAACTGCAAAAATATTCACTCTGCCCCATGGTAAAATTAGTAGAATTGCATGGAATGTGTTATAAAGTTGTAAACCTTTCTCTCCCCCCCATGGCAAAATGTGTAGAATTGCAGGGAATGTAAAAAAAAAAAAATCCCTCCTTCTTCGAAAGGGGTGCCACTAAAATGTTTTGCTGCGCGGTGGGGGGCCTCCAAACCAAATCTCGCTTAGGGCCCCCAAAAGGCTAGGGCCGCTACAATACCGAGGACAATAATGTAAAGAGAGGTTCAGCAAATTTCAGAACTGGACAAAGGGATAAACTGTACTTTAGTTAGCTGCCCACTAGCTGACATTATGTGAACTCCAATATATTTTGTATTCATTGGGTCTCTTACAGTCCCTACATTGTTCGATTTTCTCCTGTTGCTAGCTGGGTCTGGAGAGTGAGTCAGCTCTCAGTGTGCTCAATCAGCTAGCTGTGGTGGGGGAGTGTAGAGGCAGGAGGAGGCAGGGCTGTTTCTGTTTCTGTCCACTGTAGGTGGATTGTTGGGGGGGATAAGCAGGAGTGTGACGGAGTAGGGGATGGGGCAGGAAATAAGAGTCAGTGATGACGCAAGGACTTTGCTGAGAGGACTTCCGATACGTACAGGCTATCAGCACTCATAGCTCAAACCCTGCTGCACACGGTACTGAGAATGATATAAATGAACTATAGAGAACACAATGACACTGCAGCGTGTGTGTGTGCGTGCGTGTGTGTGTGTGTGTGTGTGTGTGTGTGTGTGTGTGTGTGTGTGTGTGTGTGTGTGTGTGTGTGTGTGTTGGCATAGAAACAAGCCAAGGTACATAAAATCTGTACCAACCTGACAAGAAAATTTGGCTGAAATTCAAGTCTTGCGTAATTGGTCAGCTGCTCGATTAAGTTCTGTGTCCATATGTGTTAGGAGAAGTGATGAATAGATGCTAGAACAAGGAGCAGTACCGGAACGAGGAGCTCCAATCTCTCTTTGCAAGTATGTCTCCTTCCCTTCCCGAAATTTGAAAGATGCTATACACCTGCAGAATCATGATTTGTCCAAATAACCAGTGACGAAAAACCCAAGCACCAGAACTATTGCTGCTCATGCGTTAGCTATACACTATTGCTGCTAGTGTGCTAGCTATCTGTGTCCATAGTATAAAGACAGAATTACTACGGTACCATTTATGTTTAGTAGTCTGCCCACAAGAGATTATGTAACAATTAATTTGTTACAATAAGCATCATGACTAAGAAATTGAAATTATGCAAATGAGACACAACATTACACACACCACCATAGAAATAGAATGATTAGAACAGGCTTGGAACCTCTAACCCTGCCAATTTGAATGGTAAACTGACTGGTACATGTTTTATACTCGTTTCTGATTGGCTTGAAGGGCATTCTAGAGCGTGCATTATTTCCCTATAATGCACAGTATATCAGCATGGTAGAATTCAATGGCTGTAGTTCATTCTGACATGTTCTATGTTTGAGCTGTTTTTGAAAGCAAAAGTCGAATTATAAACATTATTAGCACTGTTGAATTTGATTTTCATAATAGCAAGCTAGGACTGATGGTTTGGTTAGCTAAAGTAGCGAGTCTGTTTGTTTGGTTACCAAGGCAACTACTGTAGATATCTGTGTAGTAAACTCTGATTATGATTATGATTATGAGGAGGTCCCTGATTAATGTTCTATCACAAAAGGGGTCCCTGGCCCCAAATAGTTTGAGAACCCCTGATCTTAATTGGAAAGGTGAATTGTTTGGTTCCTCTGCCATGCTCAGCTAGGAGTTGAATTGATGAAACTGAGGTCCATTCGGGAGTGCTAATTATCCTGTGGTGTTGGGCAATGCAATGTTGTTAAATCCCAAGTGGGAGAGAAAGGTATTAACCAGCCGGGCAAGGATAATAAAAACAAGGTTAAACACTATTATTAAGAAGTGTGTAGGCCTGTCTAAGAAATGTTCATTTTAATGCCTGGATATGGTTATTGGCTAATTCATGTATTTATTTAATGACAATTACATTTGATTGGTTGATAATGGTATGTTACACGTAGCCTATCCTACAAAAACCTTGTCGTTGCTGTCTAGATCAGACCCAGTAAGGTAGGCATACCATAATGTTCATATTAGGTTCCTTTAGGGATATTATTATTTTCTGATAATGACCATGTCAATAGTGCTATAAATTCAAATAAAATGTTTGGTAAGAAGCCTCATTTTCCAGAAGCAGGTTTTTATATTGAATCATTACCAGCAATGACTCTGTAGGTGGTACACACAGGGCTTCACAGCTGCCATGCTGTGAGAGTGGGCAAGAAATCACACCCTTTCTTCCTACAGGAAAGGGATGCCTCTCTAAGCACTGGGCTTCCTGTGGGCTAAATTAACACAGACTCTTTTCCTGCCTGGATTAATACTGAGCCATAGAGTACCAAAAGCACTTCTCTCCTTCTCTACTCTTCTCCTTCTATCCATCTCTCTCTCTCTCTATCTATCTCTGTCTATCGCTCTGTCTATCGCTCTCTCATGTTGTTTACACTGCAAAGTGCTGTACCGTCTGTGCTTTTTCAGTCATTTGTATACCCAATCGATTCAGTAAATAACATAAAACAGTGCAATATGTGGCAATTTATTGATAGTTCAATGCCATATTGCCCCATAATGTACCCTTTGGGCTTCACACAACCAGACATTGCCCTAATCAGTAATACCTCCTCTTCTGTTGTCCATATTTCCATGCTGTTGACCTTGATGAGGCCGCCCACGTGTCCACTTACTCATTCACTCTCTACAGCTCAATGTATACCCTTTGACCAATGGGTGGAGTGGACTTTACTCCTCTTCCTGGTCAAAACAGGAAACTGGGGGTGGGGAGGGAGGGGGTGCTCTGGTGATTTTGCTCCATTGTCTCTGCTTTCCTCTGCAGGTGCACTCGGGCCCCTGACTAAATAACAACAAACGTGTGTGTACTGTATATTATCTATTTTGAAATTAAACTGATTGTGTGTGTTTGTGTGTGTGTGTGTGTGTGTGTGTGTGTGTGTGTGTGTGTGTGTGTGTGTGTGTGTGTGTGTGTGTGTGTGTGTGTGTGTGTGTGTGTGTGTGTGTGTGTGTGTGTGTGTGTGAATATTTAGAGTAAGAAGAAAAGCACTCATCTTCTGCTGTGGCTCAGTTTAATGATTTTAATGAAGGTAGCTCCAGTTATGACTAATACAGCAGAGGTATTTGTCAAGGCTGGGAGAAGAAATGGCGTTAATAATCTGTTTTTAATGCTGAGGATAATGAGTGGAAGGGGGATTATACAAACGTGATCTGAAATAAGAAAAGGTTACTTACCAAAGCCCTGGCTTAATGACTGTAGGTCACCAGATGGTATGGTAAACAATGGCAGATCAGGACCCACTGGGCACAGACGTCAATTCAACGTCTATTCCACGTTGGTTCAATGTAATTTTGTTGAAATGACGTGGAAACATGTTGATTCAAGCAGTGTGTGCCCAGTGGGTAACTATTTTCCAGGTTGTTTGAGTGAGCTCACAGAACAGTACAGGTATTCATTTCCACTGTGGCGCAGAAACATGGTTAAGTATCGTTTGTTTGTCTATAACGTGATAGTTCTCTCTAATTGCTGTAAGTTCACTGGCCATGTCTTCTTTCCTTTATAGAAATGTGGTAGGTGTGCTGCGCTGCATTAGTTCCTTGTTCCATTGACTCCTCCACAATATAATCACGGATTTATCAAATGTAGAGCATGAGTTGGAACACATTCCAACAGTCTACTCTATCTAACAGTTAACATGCGGTTTTGAATGAGTATGGCTTTATTGTTAGACACAGTCTTCAAGTACATTGCAAACGCCTCACACTCATGTCATTGGTGCAGTAAGTAGCCTATCTGAGACGGGTCATCATGTGTGCAACCTAATATTATGTCCTAATCATTAGCTACCATAATGAGTACATGTGTAAGTCAGACTTATAGAGCGCCATAGTCATTAGGAACCATAATGAGTACATGTGTAAGTCAGACTTACAGAGAGCCCTTGTGATTTCAGTGACATCATTCTCGTATACATCTTCAGAAAACGGTGACATGGTAGAATCTCTTCAAGATAAATTCTTAATTTAGATGTAGTTCATGGATGAATATATGTTATAAAAGCACCTTGTTAGGAGGAAGTGAGAGAGAGAGCAGCAGAGAGAAAGAGTGTCAGACAGAAAGAGAGAGAAATATATACTGTGATATGGTGATACAGCCTCTGCAGAAGTCAGGGCATTCATACTTCTTGCGCTTTACGGGGCAGCGCAGCGCTGTTGAGCAGAGCTGTTGTGAAGGAAGTTGTCAATGAATTGAGTTGGTGTTTATATAGGACATGTCAAATTAGGTTTTCATATGTGATTGGTTTTCCCATGTGAATTTGCAATAAAGGTTCAATAAAAATAAATAAAATAAAAATTCCACATGTGAAAGGGAGATTTTCATGTGAAAGTTTTCACATGTGAAACTGCATATCCGATTTTCACGTGAGGTGAAAATATGTTATTCTCCTCACTTGTGAAAAAGTTGTGTTAACATGTGATGTAATACCTGTGAACATATGGTTTCGCATATGAACTAGCCTCATGTTTTTTCAACATGTGAATACAGCCATTTCACATGTGAAACTGCAAATGTCACGTTTTTTTGGAAGGGCCAGCTCCACACATTCACCGAAAATAATTTAATGAGTGAGATTATATTAAACTTGAGTTAGGGGAAATAAAAATGATACTATGTTGAAGTTGATTGTGTTAATCAAAAGACAAAAGACTCCTCTATGTAACTATGCAGCTCTGTTCACTCTATTTCCCTGAAATTAGGATAATAAGGTCAGAGAAGAAGAAGCAGGAACAGATCTTATGGAGGGCATTGAAAGTATTGGATACAGAGAGAGAATGTAGGTTATTGATCATTCAGAGATATATGGGTTAATGTGCCCTCTTGGAACCGTGTGCTCTACCTTGGTTGTTTGTGGTTAGTTTGTAGCCAGCAGCAGCACACAGACATACCACTTGTTTCAGAGAAAGACCATGGCCCCATTGTGGGTTAGCACTAATAGTCTGTTCTCACTGATGGCTGGCCTGCATACAGACAGACAGAGGCACTTAGTCACTGAGTAGGTGGACAGACAGACAGACACGGTGCTTCACTCTCCCAACCTCTCCACAGTGCATTACTTGTACTTATCAGAAAAACCTGGTGCAGTTGCTCAGTTGCCTCTCTCTCTCCCCCTCTCCTGCTCTTACACACACATACAGATTGACTATTTCTCTCCCTTTTCAAATGTCACACACACACAGACACACATACAGAGATGGGCAAAAGGTACATCGAAAATTATATTTTTACAAATACAAAATACCCGACAGGCAAACCAAGGTACGCAGCCTGTATACAGTAATTTGATCTATTTCGAATTTTCAAAATGCAAAATACATTTGCAGGTTGACGCCTTAATTACAACTACATTCTCAGTAATGATAACAAAAAAACGTTTACTTGCTATGACTGTGATGTGTTTTAAAAAAAAAATGTAATCTACCTATTGCCGGAGAAGATGGCTAACATTTTACGTGCTCCTAACCAACGGTGTTTTTTTGTTTGTTTTTTGGCTTATTTTTTTACTTATTCTGTACATGTTGCTGCTACCGTCTCTTATGAAAAAATTACTTCTGGACATCAGAACAGCGATTACTCACCACGAACTGGCAGAAGCTTTTTTTCCTTTAACGAGTCCGACGAGCCCAACGTGAAGGACATATTGCTTTCCCGGGAACAGGCCCAAATCCCAGTCATTTGCGTGAAGAGAAGACGGAGAAAAAGAGGATGGAGGTCGGGCTGCCTTCTGAGAATTCCCCCACTGCCTTCCATTTTACTAGCTGACATGCAATCATTGGAAATTAAAATCAACGACCTACGAGGAAGATTAAACTACCAACGGAATATTAAAAACTGTAATGTCTTACGCTTCACGGAGTCGTGGCTGAACGATGACATTATCAACATACAGCTGGCTGGTTATACGCTGTATCGGCAGGATAGAACAGTGGCGTCTGGTAAGACAAGGGGGGCGAACTACGCATATTTGTAACAGCTGGTGCACGATATCTAAGGAAGTCTCAAGGTTTTGCTCGCCTGAGGTAGAGTATCTCATGATAAGCTGTAGACCACACTATCTACCTAGCCGTTTCATGCGTGAGTTCCAAATATCTCTAACGGGCGCCCCAGCGTGAGTTTTCTTATGCACGTGATGTTAGAACGTTCTCTCCATTCCAGAATGTGATTGTTACGCAACAGTACATTTAATCCGCGCTGACCTCAAGCCAAGGCACGCAGCCTGTTTTTATTTGTAGCCTGTTTCAACTTCAATTTCAAATTATTTTCTAACAAGTTTTTATTTTCTAAGGACAGTTTGAATTGAGGTGTGTTCCGCATCCTCATTCATTCACATACAAATAGTCATTTTTACTTTTGAGGATAATACATTTTTCTGACAAAATTCCCCAAGCACTTCCCAATTGTTTGTGCAGTTCTCCCAGTAGAACAGGATCTGCACACACGTGTTCACATTTTCCATCGGTTGCTCGCATCGCAGTCATTGTTGTTTTCGTTACTAATAATAACTTTGGAAATGTGTTTCTATCAAAGTAAGTGCCTGATAACATTATAATAGTTTCTGTATGTCGTTTCTATTGTAGCTTACTGTATGTATGGAGCATAATGTATTTGTGTATATTCCTTAAACCGCGGACACACGAGGTAACGTTACTCCTTTCTTAAATAACCTTTGTGGTGTTATATTCAATCGTGCTTATATAGCTAGCTACATTCTTCTATTAGCGCTGTAAAACAATGCTAATTGCGTCAGAGAAGTATTAGCATGTGTTGTATTTTGAAGCTACATGGTCTTATGACTCCGAAGTGGCGCAGTGGTCAAAGGCACAACATCTCAGTGCTAGAGACGTCACCACAGACTCCCTGGTTCAAATCCAGGCTGTGTTTCTTTCAAAGTAAGTGCCTTATTACATTAGAATAGTTTCTGTATGTTGTGTTATGCCGTTTCTACTGTAGCTCACTGTATGTATGGAGCATAATATATTTGTGTATACTCCGTGTATTACACGCAAGGTAACATTACTCATTTCATAACCATTATGGTGTTATATTCAATTGTGCTTATGTAGCTAGCCACATTCTTCTATTAGCTCTGTAAAATACTTCTCTGACGCTAACTGACGCGTCAGAGAAGTATTAGCTTGTGTTGTATTTTGAAGCTAACCTGGCCTTGGGCACTGCATCTCAGTGTTAGAGGAGTCACTACAGACACCCTGGTCCGAATCCAGGCTGTATCACAACCGGCTGTGATTGAGAGTCCCATAGAGCGGCACACAATTGGCCTAGCGTTGTCCGAGTTTGGCCGGTGTAGGCCGTCATTGTAAATAATAATTTGTAATTTGTTGTTAAATGACTTAGTTAAATAAATAAAAAATATAACCATGGTTTGTTTTCATTTGGCCCATTTAGCATAGCTCTGTTCTGCCCTGCCCCCTTCCGGAGCTCAAATGTTGGTTATTTTGTCAATGCAATATACAATTTTTATAGCAGTGTTTATTATGTTACTTCTTTGTAATATTGTTTTATTGCTATATCCTTATATTGTATTCTAATTACTAATAATTCCTCTTTATTCTGTACTTTCAGAAACCACAAACAGGATTTACCAATATCATAACAGGAACTGGAGCTGGACATCTTGCGAGCTGAAGACTGAGGCTTTTGTATGCTAGTGTCCACTCCTTAAAAGTTTACCTGGATGAAAACACAGCAAGAAAACACATAGGCCAATATGTAATGGTCGTCTATTTTATTGGTTGAACAACAACTTGTTTTAGTAGAGGGAAAAAAACGGAATATGCATAACCCATATTTAATATTCATGCAGTGACTGAACAACAACTGCATTTCCACCCCCCACCTCTGAAGGCATAGTATCATGGCAGGTCACCTGTCAAGTCACCTGTCAGGTCAGCCAGTCAGTAATTGCTGCAGATGTGCTCAATAGTGCTTGAGCATATGATACTCCCAAAAGCATGGTGAAATACATAGAGGTGTATCACAAGCGAAACACAAAACGTATTTTGTCAACTTCCTCTGCTTACTTCTCCTAGTGCCAGATAGGCAGACTTTGCAGTGCCTCCGTGTGTGAATACCTTGAGCAGCAGTTTGAGGGACTTTGCAGGGAAAATCCAGTGCAGTGTCTGCAGCTGTCTGCAGCTGGACGACCCCAAGTGGATGGGCGCCGAGGGGTGTGGTGCTCCTCCAGCAGCTCTCTCATGAGGTTCTCTCTGTACTTTTGGTAGGTAATTACTTTACCTATGAGGGAGTGGGGAGGATGAGGGAAGGGATTGGATAATGAGGCAGTGGGTAGGTGGGTGAGATATTGTCACTATAATTGCATAATGGAACTGTATGTGAACTGTAGATCTGTAGCGGGTTTTATATGTACCACAAGAGAACCAAGAAATGAAGAGCGACACCACGGCTGTCTTTTTGGCTTTTATGTCGATCTGCAATAGTATTGTGAAAAGACAAGACAGGAACACATCAGTCTCCAATGCACCATCTGACAAGTTGTTCTTTCTCAGTGTTTTCTCAGACTCACACAATCACATTCATACATGAAGCCATAATGTATAGTATAAAATAATAACCAGTCCTTAACACAAAGAATGTATATCTTAATTCTTAAACAAGAGAACCATACCTGCAATAGTATTGTGAAAAGACAGGAACACATCAGTCTCCAATGTACCATCTGACAAATTGTTCTATACAGGATCATGAAGAAAGGTAAAACACATATCCTGTCTCACATCCCCAATACATTGCTAGGTGCTTTCAGTGTTGACAGTACCAAAATACAACAACTCATGTACAAAAACACTGCAACACAAACAAGTTACAACGTGAAATCGCCTCTATCCCATTCAGACCATAGAGGACCAAACTACATCTCCAATAATGCAATGCCAGCACCAGTCGGCAGCTCAGCTCATCGTCTGCATCACAGAAAGGCATACTAGCTAGCAACAGCATCACCTTTTAGCACTCTGTAAACTATATTAATAACAACATTAAAACTCTGAAAGTTACACGTTTCAGTAGTCTCACACTCCCTTATAACAATATCTACAGCATTAACCTTGGGATGTTTTATTTATTTTGTGACTAGGGGGCAGTATTTTCATTTTTGGAAAAATAACGTTCCCGTAGAAAAACAGGATATTTTGTCAGGACAAGATGCTAGAATATGCATATGATTGACAGCTTAGGATAGAAAACACTCTAAAGTTTCCAAAACTGTAAAATATTGTCTGTGAGTATAACAGAACTGATGTTGCAGGCGAAAGCCTGAGAAAAATCAAATTCGGAAGTGCCTCATGTTTTGAAAGCGCTGCGTTCCAATGCGTCCCTATTGAGCAGTGAATGGGCTATCAACCAGATGACTCTTTCTCCGTATTCCCAAAGGTGTCTACAGCATTGTGACGTAGTTTTACGCATTTATGTTGAAGAATACCCGTAAGCGGCTACATTGCGCAAGTGGTCACCTAATGACTCCCAGAGTGACTCTTGAGTAAAATACAGAGGTAGCCATTATTCCAATCGGTCCTACTGAAAAACGAATTGTCCCGGTGGATATATTATCGAATAGATATTTGAAAAACACCTTGAGGATTGATTATAAACAACGTTTGCCATGTTTCTGTCGATATTATGGAGCTAATTTGGAATATTTTTCTGTGTTTTCGGGCGATTTCTCAGCCAAACGTGAAGAACAAACGGAGCTATTTCGCCTAAGGAACATTTGCTATCTAACTGGGAGTCTCGTGAGTGAAAACATCTGAAGCTCATCAAAGGTAAACTACAAATCAGCAGGGCTAGATCATCTGGACCCTCTCTTTCTAAAATGATCTGCTGAAATTGTTGCAGCCCCTATTACTAGCCTGTTCAACCTCTCTTTCGTATTGTCTGAGATTCCCATAGATTGGAAAGCTGCCGCGTTTATCCCCCTCTTCAAAGGGGGAGACACTCTAGACTCAAACTGCTACAGACCTATATCTATTCTACCCTGCCTTTCTAAGGTCTTCGAAAGCCAAGTTAACAACAGATCACCGACCATTTTGAATCCCACCGTACCTTCTCCGCTATGCAGTCTGGTTTCAGAGCAGGTCATGGGTTGCACCTCAGCCACGCTCAAGGTCCTAAACGATATCATAACCGCCATCGATAAGAGACATTACTGTGCAGCTGTATTCATCGACCTCGCTAAGGCTTTCAACTCTGTCAATCACCACATTCTTATTGGCAGACTCAACTGCCTTGGTTTCTCAAATGATTGCCTCGCCTGGTTCACCAACTACTACTCTGATAGAGTTCAGTATGTCAAATCGGAGGGCCTGTTCTCCGGACCGCTGGCAGTCTCTATGGGGGTGCCACAGGGTTCAATTCTCGGGCCGACTCTCTTCTCTGTATACATCAATGATGTCGCTCTTGCTGCTGGTGATTCTCTCTACGCAGACGACACCATTCTGTATACCTCTGGCCCTCCGTTGGACACTGTGTTAACTAACCTCCAGATGAGCTTCAATGCCATACAACTCTCCTTACGTGGCCTCCAACTGCTCTTCAATGCAAGTAAAACTAAATGCATGCTCTTCAACCGATCGCTGCCCACACCTGCCCGCCCGTCCAGCATCACCACTCTGGACGGTTCTGACTATGTGGACAACTACAAATACCTAGGTGTCTGGTTAGACTGTAAACTCTACTTCCAGACTCACATTAAACATCTCCAATCCAAAAATAAATCTAGAATCAGCTTCCTATTTCGCATCAAAGCATCCTTCACTCATGCTGCCAAACATACCCTCGTAAAACTGACCATCCTACGAATCCTCGACTTTGGCGATGGCATTTACAAAATAGCCTCCAACACTCATCTCAACCAATTGGATGCAGTCTATCACAGTTCCATCACCAAAGCCCCATATACCACCCACAACGGCGACCTGTACGCTCTTGTTGGTTGGCCCTCACTTCATACTCGTCGCCAAACCCACTGGCTCCAGGTCATCTACAAGTCTATGCTAGGTAAAGCCCCGCCTTATCTCAGCTCACTGGTCACCATAGCAGCACCCACCCGTAGCACGCGCTCCAGCAGGTATATCTCACTGGTCACCCCCAAAGCCATTCTTCCTTTGGCCGCCTCTCCTTCCAGTTCTCTGCTGCCAATGACTGGAACTAACTGCAAAAATCACTAAAGCTGGAGACTCTTACCTCTCTCACTAGCTTTAAGCACCAGCTGTCAGTGCAGCTCACAGATCACTGCACCTGTACATAGCTCATCTGTAAATAGCCCATCCGGTCTACCACATCCACCCACACTGTATTTATTTATTTATCTTCCACCTTTGCACCCCAGTATCTATATGTCACGCCCTGGTCTTAGTATTTTGTGTTTTCTTTATTTATTTGGTCAGGCCAGGGTGTGACATGGGTTTTTTATGTGGTGTGTTTTGTCTTGGGGTTTTTCGTAGGTATTGGGATTGTGGCTTAGTGGGGTTTTCTAGCATAGTCTATGGCTGTCTGGAGTGGTTCTCAATCAGAGGCAGGTGTTTATCGTTGTCTCTGATTGGGAACCATATTTAGGCAGCCATATTCTTTGAGTGTTTCGTGGGTGATTGTTCCTGTCTCTGTGTTTGTTTTGCACCAGTATAGGCTGTTAGGTTTTCGTGTTACGTTTCTTGTTTTTGTATTGTTCGTTTTTCATCATTATTAAATGTATGAAAATTACCACGCTGCATTTTGGTCCGCCTCTCCTTCGACGGAAGAAAACCCTAACAGAATCACCCACCACAACAGGACTAAGCGGCGTGGTGACAGCGGCAGCAGGAGCAACAAAGTTTTGATTATACGACTTGGGAGGAAATAGACAGGTGGGCAGTCGACCCAGGGAGAGTGCCGGAGCCCGCCTGGGATTCGCTGGAGCAGTGCGAAGAGGGTTACAGGAGAATGGAGTTGGAGAGACGAACACGGTGGCGTGGAAGGAAGAGAGTCAGCCCCAACTATTTCTTGGGGGGGGCACAGGGAGAGTGTGGCAGAGTCAGGAGTCAGACCTGAGCCAACTCCCCCTGTTTATCGTGAGGAGCCAAGGAGGAGACCAGAACCAGAGCCGGTGTTGGAGGTGAGCGAAGCAGAGACTGTGAAGGAGTTAATGGGGAAATTGGAAGAGAGAGTTATGAGGGAGTTGCTGTGTTGGTGCTTTAGGCACGGAATTCGCCCGACGGAGCGTGTCGGGGATTTGATGGCACCTGGGTCAGCGCTCCATACTCGTCCTGAGGTGCGTGTTAGTCGGCTGGTGAAGATTGTGCCAGCCTCACGCACCAGGCCTCCTGTGCACCTCCCTAGCCTTGCACGTCCTGTGCCAGCCCTGCTCTCAAGATCTCCAGTACGCCTTCATGGTCCGGTCCATCCTGTGCCACCTCCACACACCAGCCCTCCGGTGGCAGCTCCCCGCACCAGGCTTCCTGTGCGTGTTCTCGGCCCAGTACCACCTGTGCCAGCACCACGCACCAGGCCTTCAGTGCGCTTCGCCTGTCCAGCGCTGCCAGAGCCTTCCTCCTCTCCAACGCTGCTGAAGTCTCCTGCCTGTTCAGCGCAGCCAGAGCTGCCAGTCTGCATGGAGCAGCCAGAGCTGCCAGTCTGCATGGAGCAGCCAGAGCTGCCAGTCTGCATGGAGCAGCCAGAGCTGCCAGTCTGCATGGAGCAGCCAGAGCTGCCAGTCTGCATGGAGCAGCCAGAGATGTCAGTCTGCATGGAGCAGCCAGAGATGTCAGTCTGCATGGAGCAGCCAGATATGTCAGTCTGCATGGAGCAGCCAGAGATGTCAGTCTGCATGGAGCAGCCAGAGATGTCAGTCTGCATGGAGCAGCCAGAGCTGCCAGTCTGCAAGGAGCAGCCAGTCTGCATGGAGCAGCCGGAGCTGCCAGTCTGCATGGAGCAGCCAGAGCCGCCAGTCAGCATGGAGCAGCTAGAGCCGCCAGTCAGCCAGGATCCGCCAGAGCCGCCAGTCAGCCAGGATCCGCCAGTCAGCCATGATCTTCCAGATCCGCCAGTCAGCAAGGATCCGCCAGGATCTTCCAGATCCGCCAGTCAGCCAGGATCCGCCATTCAGCCAGGATCCGCCATTCAGCCAGGATCCGCCAGTCAGCCAGGATCTGCCGGCACCGCCAGTCAGCCAGGATCTGCCAGAGCCAACTACCTGCCTGAGCTTCCTCTCGGTACTGAGCTATCTAAGGACGCGAGGCAAATGGACTAAGACTTTGTTGGAGTGGGGTCCACGTCCCGCGCCGGAGCCGCCACCGTGGACAGACGCCCACCCGGACCCTCCCCTATGGGTTTAGGTGTGCGGCCGGGAGTCCGCACCTTGGGGGGGGGGGGGGTTCTGTCACGCCCTGGTCTTAGTATTTTGTGTTTTCTTTCTTTGTCTGGTCAGGCCAGGGTGTGACATGGGTTTTTTATGTGGTGTGTTTTGTCTTGGGGTTTTTCGTAGGTATTGGGATTGTGGCTTAGTGGGGTTTTCTAGCATAGTCTATGGCTGTCTGGAGTGGTTCTCAATCAGATGCAGGTGATTATCGTTGTCTCTGATTGGGAACCATATTTAGGCAGCCATATTCTTTGAGTGTTTCGTGGGTGATTGTTCCTGTCTCTGTGTTTTTGCACCAGTATAGGCTGTTAGGTTTTCGTGTTACGTTTCTTGTTTTTGTATTGTTCGTTTTTCATCATCATTATTAAATATGTATGAAAATTACCACGCTGCATTTTGGTCCGGCTCTCCTTCGACAGAAGAAAACCCTAACACTATACTTGCACATTCATCTTCTGCGCATTCTACCATTCCAGTGTTTAATTGCTATTTTGTAATTCCTTCGCCACCATGGCCTATTTATTGCCTTAACTCTCTTATCCTACCTCATTTGCACATGTTGTATATAGATTTTTCTACTGTATTATTGATTGTATTTTGTGTGTTGTATGTGTCAAACGGCTTTGCTTTATCTTGGCCAGGTCGCAATTGCAAATGAGAACTTGTTCTCAATTAACCCACCTGGTTAAATAAAGGGGAAATAAGTATTTTTAATTTTTTTTTAGGATTGTTGACGAAGTACAGGCATCGCAGCAGAACTAGGAAGCGGTCTTAGGAAAAGAAGGTGGCAAAGAAAGGAGCTGCAAACATGGGATCTGTGCTCCAGTGTTCTCTTAGGGAGTTCTTCTTTACTACCCCCATGAGAAGGACTGTCACCAGGAAGGTATACATTTCACTAATTGTGGTTGTCACCCATTTAGCAAGTTTCCCCCCCACTCCTGGCTCCCTCTTCTCCTGTAGCTCCAAGGCATAGCGATTGTTCTTCTCTACTATGTCTCCCACCAGCTCCTCTGTCAGAAAAAACTTGAAGCACTCTGCCTCAAATGGAAATGGAAAGGGGCGTTTGCACTCCAGACTGGGACTCATCAAAGTAAACAGCAGGGCCAGGAGGTGTGAATGGCTGGCGGCCTTCCAGCTACCACAGAACTCCTGCACTTCATCCACTGTCGGTCTGCCTCCTTCACCACCAGCATCTTCAAAGGGAACTGGGACTTTGTCAGTGGACAAGGGGTCCTCAGATTCAGGGTTCTCAATGGCTGGGGGGCAGCTCCTTACTGTCACTGTCAAAATCTGATTCCTGACTTTCAGACTCATTGTCAGAATTTTTTTAAATCTCCAGAATTTACGCATTTGTGAGTTGTCTCCTTTTGAAAGACATTGCTAATGATACAGCTTAGCTCACTAGCTACATACATAACAACACTGAATCGTTCAGAGTGGGAGAGAGAGGTTACGTGATTGACTGCCTGCATGCGCCATTTGTATCAATAAATCACTATCAGAAAATGTTTTGTGTGGTAATTATCTCATTTTTTGAGAACTTCAGGAAGTGAATGGTGGGATGTGAACGATGGTTGACAACACACCCCTTCAACATGCATATTATAAACAGACCAAACTCATCTTGTCTTCTCTTATGATCTTTGGTTTCTGTGGAAAAAAGCATGGCTGCGTGCTGAAACTAATCATCCTCGGATTGCTTTCGTTTTGTGTTTTACAAGGTGTTTTACTCAGGTATTTCAATCAATGGTGAGCTCACCAGTGATGTGATTAATTATACATAGTAATTGCTTTTAGCTAATTCATAGTGTAGTTTATTTCAGCCGATCTTTCCTCAGATCATCCTTTGGTTTCCTTCCTTTTGAGCCAATCTTTCCTCAGTTAGCACTAGGACAAATGTAGCCTACATTTTTCTGGTTAGGATGATTGTGTTATGCTATAGATACTTCTGTGAGTATCTGAACATTACATCCAAAAATCAACTGCTCACTTTCTGGACATAACTGTGTAAGGACTGTGTTTGTGTAAATAGCTTCTGAAAAAAGTGTGGCCAGCTCAAATGCTGATTGTTGCGTCATTCGAAACTGGCCGTTCTAAATAAGCGTTCTAATCACACAGGTGAGATTGTACTCTTCAGGGACGACTGTAGAACAATCATACCGTGTGAGTGTGATGGTACGTGTGAAAGGGTTAAGAAGACCACCATAGTCCGAATGCCCAAGAACACTAAGGTAACCTGCCTAAATTAATACTGACCCGTAAGCACTCATGTCTGTAGACATGAAGTGCTTTGAAAGGCTGGTCATGGCTCACATCAACACAATTAGATCCCGAACAGATCCACAGATGATGCAATCTCTATTGCACTCCACACTGCCCTTTCACACCTGGACAAAAGGAACACCTATGTGAGAATGCTATTCATTGACTACAGCCCAGTGTTCAACACCATAACGCCCTCAAAGCTCATCAATAAGCTAAGGACCCTGGGACTAAACACCTCCCTCTGCACCTGGATCCTGGACTTCCTGATGGGCCGCCCCCAGGTAGTAAGGATAGGGGGTCCCTCAGGGGTGTGTGCTCAGTCCCCTCATGCACTCCCTGTTCACTTATGACTGTACGGCCAGGCACGACTCCAACACCATCATTAAGTTTGCTGGTGACACAACAATTGTAGGCCTGATCACCGACAACTACGACACAGCCTATAGGGATGAGGTCAGAGACCTGGCAGTGTGGTGCCAGGACAACAGCCTCTCCCTCAACATGATCAAGACAAAGGAGATTATTGTGGACTACAGGAAAAGGAGGACCGAGCACACCCCCATTCTCATCGACAGGGCTGTAGTGGAGCAGGTTGAGAGCTTCAAGTTCCTTGGTGTCCACATCACCAACAAACTAACATGGTCCAAGCACACCAAGACAGTCGTGAAGAGGACATGACAAAACCTATCCCCCCTCAGGAGACTGAAAAGATTTGGCATTGGTCCTCAGATCCTCAAAAGGTTCTACAACTGCATCATTGACAGCATCTTGACTGGTTGCGTCACTGCCAGGTATGGCAACTGCTCGGCCTCCGAGCGCAAGGCAATACAGAGGGTAGTGTGTACGGCCCAGTACATCACCGGGGCCAAGCTTCCTGCTATCCAGGACCTCTATACCAGGCGGTGTCTGAGGAAGACCCTAAAAATTGTCAAAGACTCCAGCCACCCTAGTCATAGATTGTTCTCTTTGCTACCGAACGGCAAGCGGTGCATGAGTGCCATGTCTAGGTCCAAGAAGCTTCTGAACAGCTTCTACCCCCAAGCCATAAGACTCCTAAACACACATCATGTCTGGACTATCATTAAATGTGAAGCCTGTATATTATCAAATCAATCTCTATGTGTAATTTAATTACGCAATTAAACTAATCGTGTAACTTGAATTAACTAGGAAGTCGGGGCACCACGGAAAATGTTGTTTATAGAGTGTCAATTTCCCGAATATAACTCAATATTTTCATATCTTATCAAAACAGTCGCTCATTAATTAATTATTATTATTACCTCATCAGTCCTCATTACTGAACATCGCAAACCCTTAGATATCTGCACCTTTGTTTCATCACAATTCTGGAGAGCAACATCTGTCCTGTGAAGTCCACAAAGCATATTGCATGTAACAAACAGTCACATGACCTATAGTAAATATGATGTGGCTGTCATTGGTTCTGATTTCTTTGTGAGTGTGTGTGTGTGCGTTCGGTCGGTCGTGCAAGTAGAAAAAAAACATGTTGACTCACCCTACTTGTAGAGAAATGCCAATGCATCATGTTGATAAAACTCTGTCACATAGTACACTCTTTTAGTTTTTGTTGTCCTAGGCTACCTGGCTAAAATGATACCTCGCTAGCCCAACATCCTTCATGGGCAACGTTAGCTAGTTAACATTAGCCTTTTACATCTAGCTATGTATTGAACTTCCATCCTCTGTGGCCAGGGGCACAATGTATGAATTTATGGTTGGATCAGAATTGCGTTATAATCATTGGCCAGTACGGAGAATCCAAACGGACTTCCCTTTACACTTTTTTTTGTGCACCAGGACCATTCACAGTTGAGCTCCCTCAATTTAGCGCAATGCTGATTGGCTATTATTTTATACATTTTTATATCAAGGGAGGTCAAATGCTCGCTGGCTTCCCTTGCATTTAATGCAACAACATCTTTTGGACCAGACAGCATCAGATAGATGGCCTACACACATACAGAGACAGCTGTTTCGCTCGCTTGAATGCTTTCTCCTGTGAGATACATTCAGCCTCTTGCGAAGTGAAGGAAAATGATGGCATCCATGAATACATGCCACTGGTGCTGTGTACTGTGGGCTGTAGTATGGGGCTGTGTTCTGCTCTGTTGTGCTGTGATACACTGGGTTATGATGTTGTGTGGTGATGTGGTCAGATGTGTTGTGTTCTGATGTGTGGTGATGTGTTTTGTTGTTGACTGGGCTCTGAGAGAGAGCAATGGTATGGTGCTGTGTTCTGCTCTGCTGTGCTGTGCTACACTGGGTTATGATGTTGTGTGGTGATGTGGTCAGATGTGTTGTGTTCTGATGTGTGGTGATGTGTTGTGTTCTGATGTGTGGTGATGTGTTTTGTTGTTGACTGGGCTCTGAGAGAGAGCAATGGTATGGTGCCTGGCAGGCCAGATAGTGACAGGTTGCATTACAGCTGTAATGAAATCTGTCTATTCTGACTGCACTCCATGGCACGTTGGCATGTTGCTGCTGTTACAGTGACTACACTTCTGCCGAGAGGGAGTCACAGGAGGAAGGAGTGAGGGAGAGATAGGCATTCAGAGAGAGAGAGTGTTTGTGTGTCATTGTGCAGTGATGAATAAAACATGTTGGCCTGCTGCCCTGCTCCACTCCAATGGCTCTGGGGAGGAAGGAGACAGCCACAGGCCACAGCACAGACTGTCTGACCATGAACAGAATACTAATGTACACAGAAGAGATGAGAGAGGAAATAATGAAATGGACAGGGGGAGGTTGAGAGAATGAGGGGAGCAGGGGGAGGTAGAGAGAATGAAGGGAGAGGGGGAGGTAGAGAGAATGAAGGGAGAGGGGGAGGTAGAGAGAATGAGGGGAGAGGGAAAGGGAAAGGGAAAGGGGGATACCTAGTCAGTTGTCCAACTGAACTTATTCAACTGAAATGTGTCTTCCGCATTTAACCCAACCCCCTCTGAATCAGAGAGGTGCGGGGGGCTGCCATAATTGACATCCACGTCTTCGGCGCCCGGGGACAGTGGGTTAACTGCCTTGCTCTGGGGCAGAACGACA
Source organism: Oncorhynchus mykiss (assembly GCF_013265735.2). Lineage (NCBI taxonomy): Eukaryota > Metazoa > Chordata > Actinopteri > Salmoniformes > Salmonidae > Oncorhynchus > Oncorhynchus mykiss. The sequence continues at coordinate 61,516,830 of NC_048575.1, forward strand.
TATTTTTACCCTGTCAGCTCGGGGATTCGATCCAGCAACCTTTCGGTTCTGGCCCAACTCTCTAACCACTAGGCAGTAGGTAGAGAGAATGAGGGGAGAGGAATGAGGGGAGAGGGGGCGGTAGAGAGAATGATGGAGAGGATATTTTTTTTTTACTCCCTAGAAAGGCCAGAACCTAGGAAGAAACCAAGAGGGGGACCAGGCTCTGAGGGGTGGCTAGTCCTCTTCTGGCTGTACCGGGTGGAGATTATAACAGTACATGGCCAAGATGTTTAAACGTTCATAGATGACCAGTAGGGTCAAATAACAATAATAATCACAGTGGTTGTAGAGAGTGCAACAAGTCAGCACCTGATCAGCCAATCATTCCGAGTTAGAGACAGCAGGTGTGGTAGAGAGAGAGAGTTGAAAACAGCAGATCCGGGACAAGGCAGCACGTCAAGTGAACAGGTCAGGGTTCCATAGCCGCAGGCAGAACAGTTGAAACTGGAGCAGCAGCACAACCAGGTGGACTGGGGACAGAAAGGACTCATCAGGCCAGGTCGTCCTTAGGCATGGTCCTAGGGCTCAGGTCCTCCGAGAGAAGAGAGAAAGAGAGAGAGAGAGTTAGAGAGAGCATACTTAAATTCACACAGGACACCGGATAAGACAGGAGAAATACTCTAGATATAACAGACTGATCCTAGCCCCAGACATAAACTATTGCAGCATAAATACTGGAGGCTGAGACATATATTAAAAACTGTAATGTTTCACCGAGTCGTGGCTGAACGACGACATGGATAACATACAGCTGGCTGGGTTTTCGGTCCATCGGCAAGATAGAACAGCTGCCTCCAGTAAGACAAGAGGTGGCAGTCTGTGTCTATTTGTAAATAACAGCTGGTGCACGAAATCTAATATTAAGGAAGTCTCGAGGTTTTGCTCACCTGAGGTAGAGTATTTCATGATAAGCTGTAGACCACAAAATGTACCAAGAGAGTTTTCATCTATATTTTTCTTAGCGGTCTATTTACACCACAAACCAATGCTGTCACAAAGACGGCACTCAACGAGCTGTATAAGGCCATAAGCAAACAAGAAAATGCTCATCCAGAGGCGGCGCTCCTAGTGGCCGGGGACTTCAATGCAGGGAAACTTAAATCCGTTTGACCTAGTTTCTACCAGCATGTTACATGTGAAACCAGAGGAAAAAAAACTCTAAACCATGTTTACTCCAAACACAGAGATGTGTATAAAGCTCTCGCTCGCCCTCCATTTGTTCCGGGATACTTCTGATAGCATTGAGGAGTACACCACATCAGTCACTGTCTTCTTGTCGTCCCCATAGTGACCGTATGTACACACTCCAACCAGAAGCCATGGATTACAGGCAACATCCGTGTTGAGCTAAAGGGTAGATCTGCCGCTTTCAAGGAGTAGGACTCTAACCCGGACGCTTATAAAAATCCTGCTCTGCCCTCTGACGAACCATTAAACAGGCAAAGCGTCAATACAGGACTAAAATTCAATTGTAGTACACTGTCTCCGGCACTCGACGGATGTGGCAGGGCTTGCAAACTATTACAGGCTACAAAGGGAAGCACAGCCGTGAGCTTCCCAGTGGCATGAGCCTACTAGACGAGCTAAATTACTTCTATGCTCGCTTCGAGGCAAGTAACACTGAAGCATACATGAGAGCATCAGCTGTTTCAGACGACAGTATGATCACACTCTCCATAGCCGATGTGAGTAAGACGGATTACCAGGTCATGTACTCTGAGCATGCGCTGACCAATTGGCAAGTGTCTTCACTGACATTTTCAACCTGTCCCTGACCGAGTCTGTACTACCAACATGTTTCAAGCAGACCCCCATAGTCCCTGTGACCAAGAACACCAAGGTAATCTGCCTAAATGACTCACGACCCGCAGCACTCACTCACATCTGTAGCCATGAAGTGCTATGAAATGCTGGTCATGGCTCACATCAACACCATTATCCCAGAAACCCTAGACCCACTACAATTTGCATTCCCGATAGTGATGAAGTGGCAGTTCCCCACTATCTACCTGTAAACCTCAGGTGTCGTCCTGAATGCACCCACACATAATCTCAGGGCCTTGACTGTATCCTATCCACACGCTGCAGTATCCTTTTGATTGCCAACCCATATACAAAACACTGATTATCAAAAGATTACCTGATAAAAACCTGATACATATACAACAGTGTTTCTCTATCCGACCCCCAATCACATCCTGCCACTGCCCTCAGCACCTTTCTAAAGTTAATTTAAATATACTCGACATGTCTCTTCCACATAAGCCTCTCATCAAACCACATACCTAAAAACTTAAGCTCAGACACCCTATCTATATCCTGACCATTTATTTTCAGCCAAACATCTTTAACCTTTCTCCTAGAAAACACCATAAAGCAGGACTTGGCCACAGACATCCACGGACATCCAAAACTCTCACAGCATCTTCCTCATCACATATTTCACATTTCCACCTTCAATACAGCCCCATCATCAGCATACAAGGCCACACCCACTCCCTGTCCCAGCTCCTTAAATATGTAATCTATCATCAAGGTGAACAACACCGGACTAACCACACTTCCCTGAGGAGTACCATTCTCCACTTCAAACCACATTGACAACTCTGACCCTACCCTCACCTGTATGACCCGATCGAACAGAAAGTCCATGATCCAGTTATACAGACATCCCCCAATGCCCAATGCACACAACTTGATCAACAACCCTTCCCTCCACATGGTATCATAAGCTTTCTCAATGTCAAAATACACAACACTCATCAAATATTTTGTTGTCAGGGCCTTGGCTATCTCTGTAGTAACTGTCACCAGGGCATCCATGGCAGACATCCCTCTCCTCTGTGCTACCCTCATCAAATCCTTAACTTCCAGGAAATACATCATCCTACTCACTATCATCTTTTCCATCAACTTACACATGTTGGATGTCAGTGCGATAAGCCTATAACTGCCCACCCAGCAGGTATCACCCCCGTCCTCAACAACCCTAACACTGCTTCCAACGCACTGTCCGGTGCATGCTGAAACATCACATAACACATCCTATCTTCTCCAGGAGCAGTCTGCCCGCAGCCCTCCAACGCCATTGTCATCCCAAACATAGAAAACTCTGCATCCATAGCTTCTCCTGACTCCCCTTTTATCTTTAAAACATCTCCATGCTCCTTTAGCTTTTCCCAACGTCTCCTCTTACTCTCATCACAAAGGTTCTCACATCTATAAACCGCTGCAAATGCACCAACTAGGACATTTATCTTTTCATTACTTGATACAGCTGTGATGTTTCTTTTGACCAACACTGGAATTCCAGCATTTTTACCCTTCCCCATCATTTAAAAAAATCAAAACCGCACCAATTTCGGTCTACCTATAGTGGAGCAAAATTCCCGCCATGCCTCCATTTTCGCTGTTTTAATCATTCTTCTGGCCTTCACTCTCTTCCTTTGATTCTCCATTAAATGTATTTCTGTCAATCCATTCCTTCCGTAGAGCTATATCCGTTTCCTGCACCACCTTTGAGCCCTCATCTGTCCACCATGGCACCACCCACTGTCTTCCTCTCCCCGAACACACGGGAACGGTCACATCTGCAGCTGATATAATTACAGACATTACTGCCTCAGCGCACTCATCCACAGACCTCTCCATTGATAACTGTTGTCCCGCCCGCTCACACAGGTACTTGAACATCCTCCAGTTAGCTTACTCAAAGCACCACCTCATGTTATTGCCTCTACTCTGCACACACACACACACACCCATATTGACCTTACATCGAACTGGAAAATGATCACTCACTACCGTGGTTTCTCTCATCACTTCCTATTCACACCGTCCTGCCACCGCCGCAGATAACAATGTCAAGTCCAAGCATGACTCCGTACACCTAAACACATACTTATCCTGTTATCCATAAATTATTCTACTATACTCCCATTATTATCTTATTATCTTTATGCATACTTCTCCAGATTTCATTATGGGCATTAAAATCACCACCCATATTACCGCCCTATCAATCCCTTCTAACTGTGCTAACATAAGAGGTTTGCAGGGGTTATACAAATGAACTATTACAATGTTACCGCTATTCCTACATATTTCTATCCCCACACATTCCAGTTCCTGTATCTCCAATACTTTGCAAGCCATCCCCACTTCAACGAACATAACACAACCCCTCTCCGACCCATCCACTCGATCACACTATACCAAGTCCCGGAATCACAAACTCCAGTTGAGGTTTGAGCCATGCCTCTTGTACACACTCTACATCTGGTACTACCGCCATGTCCACAAACAACATCCTTAAACTCTTGTCCGTTAGCTATTAAGCTTCTAGTGTTCCAATGAAGGATCACCAAAACCATACTAAACCCATTGGCGGTCCTGATTCAACGTCTCACGCATCATTACTCCAGTTGCTTCTGTAATTCCCAAGAAGTCTTTGGCTGCTTGTACCACCACATCTACGCAGACTTTTCCTTAACCTGATCACTCAAATTCATCACACTACACATGAACGCCAAGAAGTCAACCCTGTTCACAACACTGATGGTCACATTTCGTAGAGACCCCAGTGTGTGCTACTCCCTCACCACCCCCTTCCATCAGAGGCAGCTGCACCACTTTCCTCACAGGTTCAGTACTTTTAACTCTCTCTGCTGCTTCAGCATACGTTATCTTGCTTGTGATCTGTACCTCCACTTCCTGCTTATGTGCTGTACAACCCTGAGCACTATGTTCCCTGCTGCAGTAACAGAACCTTGCCTTGGCATTCACCCCACACTTTCCATATTCATGTGGTCCCCCACACTTTGCACAACGTCTCTGCCTCTTACAGACGCTAGCTACATGTCCCATGCGCTGACACTTAAAGCACCAAAGCACCACTAGCACATATCTGTAACATAAAAGCTGATGAATCCTAGATGTACTCATCTCTGAAGAGTTCCTTCAAACTTTCTACTCCACCCTCCATTGTCTCACTGCTCATTCGCCTCGCCTCAACCACTTTCCTTCGGTCACATCCCTCTTAAACTCCTCCATTGACACCTCCATCAGTACTCCTGCAATCTCCTCTTACTTCCGCCCTACTGCCAGGGATATGACACCCTCCATTTAGAGCCTCCATTTTCATTATCTTGTCCCTCTGAACTATATTAACCACAAATATCAATACCTTTCCTTTCCTACGCACCATCTTTTACATGTCCTACATCTGACATGATGGCCTTTGACAACATTATCGGATGTAACATTTTACTAGTTGGCTCAGAGAAATCACCATTACTTTGTTTTCCTGTACCTAGTCTCATTGCCTATTTGCTTTTCTAGATTCCCTCCTTCCATCTATGTCTCCATCTGGGGTAAATCCAGCCTCATCCCCCTTTTCTGAACCTATTCCTATTTATCACAGTCATGTAGGTAGAGTCATCACTGATCCTACAATCTTCCTCTATCTCAGACTTAGCTACCATGCCAAATCTTTTCAGTCTCCTGAGGGGTAAATGTGTTGTCGTGCCCTCTTCATGACTGTCTTGATGTGTTTGGACAATTATAGTTTGTTGGTGATGTGGACACCAAGGATCTTGAAACTCTAGACCCGCTCCCCTACAGCCCCATCGATGAGAATGGGGGTGTGTTCAGCTCTCCTTTTCCTGTAGTCCACGATCAGCTCCTTTGTCTTGATCACATTAAGGGAGAGGTTGTTGTCCTGGCACCACACGGTCAGGTATCTGACCTCCTCCCTATAGGCTGTCTCATCGTTGTCAGTGATCAGCCTGTTGTGTCGTCGGCAAACTTAATGATGGTTTTGGAGTTGTGCTTGGCCCCGCAATTGTGGATGAACAGGGAATACAGGAAAGGACTAACCCTGAGGGTGCGTGTGGATCAGTGTGGCAGATGTGTTGTTATCTATCCTTACCATCTGGGGGGCGGCCCGTCAGGAAGTCCAGGATCCAGTTGCAGAAGGAGGTGTTTAGTCCCAGGGTCATTAGCTTAGTAATGAGCTTTGAGGGCACTATGGTGTTGAACGCTGAGCTGTAGTCAATGAATAGCATTCTCACATAGGTGTTCCTTTTGTCCAGGTGGGAAAGGGAAGTGTGGAGTGCGATTGAGATTGCGTCATCTGTGTATCTGTTGGGGCGGTATACGAATTGGAATGGGTCTAGGGTTTCCCTGATGACTATGAACATCTCTGGATTTACTCTGGATTCATTCTGTTTCTGAAAAAGCTCTACATCATGTTAGTATTCTATATTGTTAGTATTCTCTGTTGTTCTAGAATGGGAGTTAAGATAGGTGTAGCTCTACATCCATCCTTCATAAAGTTAGGCCTACATTCAATGTGGTGTTTGAGTATTGGAGTACATACACTTTGACATGCTGACTGAGCAGCAGGATTTTCCAATGATGAGGTATAACGGTCTTTGTCTGGACCTGCATGTGTTTATATAAATGTAACATATTAGTGAAAACACACCAGGGAGCCACACAATACAACCTAGCCACAGTTAGCAGGATGGGGGTTTCCATGAGAATGATAAGGCTATTAACTGATAAGGCTATTTATCAAAATAAAGCACTAAATGGGTTGATGTCAGTCTATTATTCAAAACCAAAAAGCAAATGGAGTGTATCACAAAGAAACAGGGAAGTCAACAGGGACGCATTAGCTAACAGACGTTTCATCATCCCAAGTGCCTTATGTGGGTGTCATGGCTGCCTCTTCCAGTTTACAGCCATTTCATTAAAGTTACTGAAGTACGGATCATATTGGCATCTATTTCGAATCAAAAATATTTTCCCGATATGCATAGGAGAAGAGTACCAAACTTGTTGCCATAACAACTTAAACTGCCGACGTAAGTCGCATCTCTGCGCATTTGTTTCACTTGATTGCTCACCACTTGGTCTGGTTCCTCTGCAGTGTCCATGGTAACGTTGACGGACATGTTTCGGAGCAGTAATACCACAGATAGAAGAAGGAGACAGATGTCTCACAGGATGTACTCATCTGAAGCATCCGTTTAGAACTTCCACTCATACCTCTCTCTCTCTCTCTCTCTCTCTCTCTCTCTCTCTCTCTCTCTCTCTCTCTCTCTCTCTCTCTCTCTCTCTCTCTCTCTCTCTCTCTCTCTCTCTCTCTCTCTCTCTCTCTCTCTCTCTCTCTCTCTCTCTCTCTCTCTCTCTCTCTCTCTCTCTCTCTCTCTCTGCAATGATCGGTAAGCTGCTCTGACTCCAGCTTCAGTGATTTTTGCAATTCATTCCAGTCAGTTGCAGCAGAGAACTGGAAGGAAAGGCGGCCAAAGGAGGAGTTGGCTTCGGGGATGACCAGTGAAATATACCTGCTGGAGCGCGTACTACGGGTGGGTGCTGCTATGGTGACCAGTGAGCTGAGATAAGGCGGGGCTTTACCTAGCATAGACTTCTAGATGACCTGGAGCCAGTGGGTTTGGCGACAAATATGAAGTGAGGGCCAGCCAACGAGGGCTTGGGGCTTTGGTGACAAAACAGATGGCACTGTGATTGACTACATCCAACTTTGCACAAAGTTGCACAGAATCGTCTAGAATGTCATTGTATGATGTAGCGTTAATTTTTCCCTTCACTGGAACTAAAGGGCCTAGCCTGAACCCTCTCTCTCTCTCTCTCTCTCCCACCTACCCTCCAAACTCCAGGCTCAGAGCTGAGTCAGATCGAGAGCAGCAGCAGTTCACTGAACATCAGTACAATAGGCGCTGTTCTAAGTCCTATCATTAAACAAACTCAGGCCTCTTGAACTTCAGTAGTTGAGGCATGGGATTATGCTTCTGCCTAGATCGATACGCTCTGAAAACTCTGTCTGAAAACTCTAACAGCCATTGCATTGGTAAACAAGTGATCTCCTGCTATTCCCTCCAGGCCTGCAGGCATCCAGCTGCCTGCCTCACAGGCCAAATATGCTATTTAGAAAATTGGGATATAAGAGACTGGAGAGGGGTTGAATTGAACATTTGGTCAATCTACAGGACTACAACATTGTTAGTACTTCAACTCCAAAAGGCTGATATCAGACCAGGGAAGTTAAGTCTGACCATTGTCAGCTGTCAGTCTCATGAGGAGGTGGAAATTCAAATCAAATCAAATGTTATTTGTCACATGTGCCGAATACAACAGGTGTAGACCTTAACCAACCTTACTTACAAGCCCTTAACCAACAATGCAGTTTAAGAAAAATAAGTGTTAAGAAATGATTTACTAAATAAACTGAAGTCTAAAAATCAAATCAAATCAAAAAAGTAACACAAGAAAATTACATAACAATAAGAAGGCTATATACAGGGGGTACCGGTACCGTGACAATCTCCGCACATTGTCACGGTACCGGTACCCCCTGTATATAGCCTTCTTATTGTTATGTAATTTTCTTGTACAGGGGGTATCGGTACCGTGACAATGTGCGGGGGTACAGGTTAGTCAAGGTAATTTTTAAAGTGACTATGCATAGATAATAAACAGCGAGTAGCAGCAGTGTAAAAATCTGTTTTGTCAAACCCATGGTATACGGTTGGATATACCACAGCTTTCAGCCAATCAGCATTCAGAGCTCAAACCACCCAGTTTATAAATGATAGGCTTGGCAGCAGCTTCAGATAGTGATGCTAATGCTGCGTTCATTAAATTAGATAATCAGCATTCTCAGTAAGTTCAAAGTAATAGTCAATGTAAATAGTCCGGTGGCCATTTGATTAATTGTTCAGCAGTCTTATGTATTGGGGCTAGAAGCTGTTAAGGATGTGTGTGATGTACAGTAGGATGTGTGTGTGTAATGTGTGTGTTATGTGTGTGTAATGTGTGATGATGACACAGCGCTGAAGCTGACAAACACACACACACACACACACACACACAATCACACTGTACAAATACACATACACTCACACACTGTACAAATACACACACAGACACACACGTAGGTTTACATTTATTGGGATGAGTCTTGTCTTTGAGGCAGAACTGAGCAATTTCGGCTAGATAGGCCAGCTGCAAAGTCAAAATTGTCTGTGTTGTCAAATTTAATGACAACAAAAATGAGCTTTTTGGTCTTAATTTAAGGGTTAGGGTTAGCAGTGTGGTTACTTTTTGACTGTGCCAGAACAAGATTAAAACGAAAAATGCTAACCTGCCACACACACACACAGACACACTTGGCAGGGTTATCTCAGTCTTTCTATGTCCACAGTCCCCTCGGCCTGCACTGTCTGCTTGAGCTAATATGTGGCTTGTTTTCAATTAGATTTTTTGATAGGGACTGAAAGTTTGTCCATGCAAAACGTTGTTGGCCCTGAAAATGACTATCAAGGAACTGTACTACCTCAGCTTACAAATAAGGAAACATGATGAGGAGAGGAGAACAAGTCTGGCCTCCCGAGTGGCGCAGTGGTCTAAGGCACTGCATCGCAGCGCTAGCTGTACCACTAGAGAACCTGGTTCAAGTCCAGGCTCTGAGGCGACTGGGGGCCATGCACAATTGGCCCAGCATCGATCCTGGTTAGGGGAGGGTTTGGCCAGCAGGGATGTCCTTGTCCCATCATTCTCTAGTGACTCCTGTGGTAGGCCGGGCACGATGCATGCTGACACAGTCAACAGTTGTACGTTATTTCCTCTGACACATTGGTGTGGCTGGCTTCTGGGTTAAGTGGGCATTGTGTCAAGAGGCAGTGCGGCTTGGTTGGGTCGTGTTTTGGAGGATGCACGGCTCTCGACCTTCGCCTCTCCCGAGTCCCCAACAATACCATCACAAAATATAGACATTTCACTGATGACTTGCCAATGATGCATTTCCACTACATTGAAGGTGAGCATCACATTCAGTCATAAATAAAAAAAACTGTGATGATTGAAAGCCATAGCGGCAGGAAGCAGCGGTGCTGAGGGTGATGCAGAACCCGCTGAAAAATCACAATGTCCCCCCCCCCCAAAAAAAAATTCACTAACCCCCCCTCCCCCTCAGAAACAGCTATGCTGAAAGCATTTTTAATTCTACACAATCATTCGAGGGCGAGCGAGGGAGAGAGGGAGAGAGAATGAAGTGAGTGTAAAGGAACCTTCCACAGAGCATGGGGAGTTGTCTCTCTGCAGCATTTCCATGCCCTCCTCAGAGCAGAGACAGGAAGGGAGAGGATTCTGAGAGTTTTATCAGACTGTAATTACATGTCACTCCACCTGTAGGAGAGGAGCAAGAAGCCAGCCAGGGCGTGTGTGTGTGTGTGTGTGTGTGTGTGTGTGTGTGTGTGTGTGTGTGTGTGTGTGTGTGTGTGTGTGTGTGTGTGTGTGTGTGCGTGCGTGCGTGCATGAGTGTGTGAGTGTGTCTAAACAGTGACGAGGCTACGAACACATGTCTGGAGTGATAGGAATATTGTGGACAGCTCTGCTGTTGGCCACAAGTACACATAAACACACACACACACTTTTCAGTCAGGTATGCTGCAGGATTGGAGATGAGAGGTTTTTGTGTTGGTTGTATTCATGACACAGCACCTTTTGATAAAAAATTTAACAAATATTCAACTAAATATCACCAGAACTAGCAGTGATAAGCTGTATGATTAAGCGTCATAGGTTGCAGGGAACCAAGCACTGACACACTGATACAAAGTAAAAACAGGCACATTTCAATGCAGTCACATTTCACAATTCAATACTAGAAAAAGGTAATTGGCAACTTACAACTCAACTGTTCCTGATGACTCAATGCAAACCGGAAACTTCACTGGACAATACTGTCTGTCACCTCAACCTGGATACAGAAGTGTCATTAATGAGCTGCCAAACTCTCTCGCTCTCTCGTTTCTCACTGCTTTGAGTTCATATCTTTTATTCTATAGTTGAATGTTACTCTATCACAGCGAACGGCAACAGGGACCACCAGGCTTTTGTTCCTACTGAACCCGAACACACCTGATTTACCTAATCAATCAACCAAGCATGGTCTTTGATTTAGACCACTTTCAGCTGAATGATGTGTATTGGTGCTGGGCTATAACACAAGCCTGCACCCACTACAACCAGCCAGGACCTGAGTTTCCCACCCCTGCAGTATTAGGTCAAAGTTTGTTGTGTTTGTTTATTTTGCCTAAAAACAGACTTATGAATGATGTCACCGCCCAACGTTGGCGTGTTGCTTTGGTGAGAGCAGATGTTGCTCAGCGGTACTGTGCAGTGTGGTGCTGTGAGTAGATGAGAAGTGTTGTGTACAGCAGTGTAACCAGTTTTAGGGGGAGGGTTCCTATCCTCAGGGAGGGGTCCTGTTTTGGTCGTTCACAGGGGAAAGCTGCTGCTCGCTTCACATCATTGTTTGCTTTCCCAGCTGCCTGGAGTGAATAGAAAACAAGGCCTGAGAGGTCCGCCCCTTTCCTCTTTCTCTCTCCTTCCCTCCCTCTGACCCTTTCTTCTTCCTCAGTGTTCAAAACATCCCTGGAAGAAAAGCCAGTTGGCCTGGGAGAATGACCTCACCTATTGTCCCCAGCCTAACTCTGACAGGCAGTAAAATATTGACACAGAGAATGACGTCTGCCTTCAACTTGAGTTTGTCAACAGCAGGGGAGCTGTGTTTGTTTTTGGTGAAGAAGTCATGTACAATGTCCCAATATAACCCATAAATGTTCCATGTTAACATGATAGTGCCAAAGGTGCTCTTTGGTTTACAAACATCATGGCAATCTAAGTATATAGTATATTTACAGTATATAAACCACATGACCAAAGGTATGTGGACACCTGCTCGTCAAACATCGCATTCCAAAATCATGGTTAATAATATGGAGTTGGTCCCCCCTTTGCTGCTATAACAGCCTCCACTCTTCTTCATTGCTGCGGGGACTTGCTTCCATTCAGCCACAAGAGCATTAGTGAGGTTGGGCACTGATGTTTGGCGATTAGGCCTGGCTAGTTGGAATGCAGTCAGCGTTCCAATTCATCCCAAAGGTGTTCGATAGGATTGAGGTCAGAGCTCTGTGAAGGCCAGTCAAGTTCTCCCTGACCGATCTCAATAAAACAATTCTGTATGGACCTCGCTTTGTGCACAGGGGCATTGTCATGCGGAAACAGGAAAGGGCCTTCCCCAAATTGTTGCCACAAAGTTGGAAGCACAGAATATTTTACTCCTGAAATTATTTAGACATTTCAGCTTTTCATTTTGAATGAATTTGTAAAAACATATATATATAATGACATTATGGTGTATTGTGTGTTGGCCAGTGACACTAAATTTCAATTTAATCCATTTAAAATTCAGGCTGTAACACAACATTTGGAAAAAGTGTGAAAACTTTCTGAAGCTGCTATATATAAACTGTATATATGTGTATAAATTACTGATATTACTGATACTATATCAATAATGGGAGGAATCAGTACAATGTGTATAACAGTGCAGATTGAGAATTTAATCGAGTTTTGAGATTTTGGAGTATAAAGTCACAGACTTCTCCCATTCTTGAGGGGATCTTTTATACTTTGTTATTACATACATATGACTAGATATTAGATAACATGAGAAATGACAGACTGATTACTAATCAAATCAAATTGTATTGGTCACATGCTTCTGAAACAACAGGAGTGGACTAACAGTGAAATGCTTACTTACGGGTCCTTCCCAACAATACAGAGAGAAAAATGTCAAAATAATGGTAATCAAACAGCAGTTATACAAGTAAACACCAGTTCATCCTGTTTCGTATAGTGAATATGTGAACTGACCACGGAAGCAATGCTTGGAGAGTCTTTGGGAGGAGGAAGCCTCAGAGTGTACAGTACACTTGTACTTTGGGCACTGGGCCAATACTCCCCCTTATTACCTCTTAGTAACAGCTTGGGTCACCTGGTATTGCAACAACCTTTCACAGGAAGTGAATTTAGGGTAATCGTTGAGAAGTCAGGAACAGTCCACTCCCTCTGTAAGAGCAAGTTTTACCACATTCCAGAACCATAAGGCCAGGGACACCATTCCATCCATTCCATTGCACTGAGACTTGTAAGTGAGGGCATAGTTGTCATGTCTCTGTGCCTTTAAATGACAGGGACATTGTGTTGTAGTAAACGCCTGACAGATAGAGACAGTGGATGGGTAATCTCACACACAGCTTGCAACTCCCAGCAACACTTGATCCACTTCACTTGGTTTGAGTTCAGTGACTTGGATGAGAAAATGTGATGAGGGGTGTCCCGGAACCTGTGACCTCATCATCCTGTTACCTCAAATACAGTCACAATTTTCTCCTCGCAGATGGCCACAAAAGAGGATACCACCCTCCTCTTGGTTTCCCTGCTCTCAACTTTGGAACGAGCCGGTGATGACACACCGGGTTTGGCGAACGTTGGTTGGATTGCAGTTAGGCACACACACACACGCACGCACGCAAACACACACACACACACATTCCCATGTGTGAAAACTCTAGAGAGGCAGATGGAGAAAAGCAGTCAAGAGAGAGTGTCTGATTTTTAAGTTCTACAATTACTGACAGTTCTCATCATGGTGTCCTGAGTCAGGAAGGCTTTGTGTCATTTTCATACAAACATGCATCTTGAAGATTAATCTTATGAAACATGATGAACATACTGTAACGACCTAATACCAACACCTAGAAACCTCATCAAGGGTTTTTTATATGTTGGCACAATGGCTAAGGTTGACAGTCTCTTCTACAAAAGGGCCCCTACAATCAACAATAACATGTTAAACTTGTTCATCATCTAAAAATAAGGATTTATCTCCCATTGGAGGAGGTGGTGATCTGCCATGGTGTTGAGTGAAAGTTGTGTTCTTTATGCAGGAAGTCGTATGCTCCTAGCCCTGGTGGGAAGGCTTTCCTCAGGAGCATCCAGAGGGGAGTTTCACCCACCTGCACGTTCGCGGGATTCTGATAATTCAACTGTTTTTAACAAGCTCTCCAGCAAACTGTCCTCCTCCCCTCCACCCAAGCCTGCAGTTTGTCTCACACTCCTCCTCCTCTGCATTTGAGTCATAACTGCCGCTTTTCACACTTTTTCAAAAGCGATCTCTTGATATAGGCTAATTGGGTGAAGGCTGCCCCTTGTGCTGAGACACCAATACTGCAGGCACGAGCTTGGGAGGTCTTATCGTGTGGTCTCTGCAGGAGTAGGAGCCCCACGCTGTTCTGTAGAGCAAGAAAGCATCTCAGTAATAGAGATTTGATGACACCAGCTCTTATTATAAAATACATTGTGATTTAATATGTTTTCCCCAGTGCAAAGTCTGGACCTGTTTTTTGTATTTATTTTTAGATATGAATAAAAGAGGGGATAAAATAAATACAGAAAACTTCAACATTAATCTTGCTTTACTCTAACACGTAAATCTGCACTATTCTAATCTTGTCACCTTTTTGTTCTTATACGTAGGTGGGGTCTTTATGGATGCAGTGCTGATGCTTTAAGGCTTGGCCGTTATCAGGGGAAGGAAGCTCCACTACTACATGTGGATATCATATAGAATTCCATAACTGAAGTGACCTCCACAGCTAAGGGCTTCCTCTTATGCAACAATGTTCTGTTTTGTTCTGTTAGAAGGGCTGTTCTTGAAAACATAGACGCGTAATGTGTAGAACATTGCCACTGAGTTCCACATTCTGTTGCATGCAAGCTAAACCCCCATGTTGGATTATGATGTGGAATGTTATTATGAGTTCTGTAAATTCTGTACATTCCATTGCACCATAGAAGGACCATGTGTTTCATGTAGAGAAGAGAATGCTCTGTTCTATGCATTCCCCTCCTACAGTTCAGCATACTCCGTAGACACCATGTTAGCACCCAAAGTTCTAAGAGGAATGCATTAGAATGTTACTGTAATAAAATGTTTTGAAACAACATCGAGAACAGTTGATCACATTCTGTATTCTTGAGCTCTGACACTACCTCTAACTGGCCTGTCAGGTTCTCACACTGTTTACCATACACCTCCAGACGTCCCTGTTGAACTTGAATGTGGGTGTAACGTTCGTCGTTGGGAGAAAGAGAGGAGGACCAAGGTGCAGCGTGGTAAGTATTCATATTCTCTTTAATGAAAACGAATACTCGAACAAAACCAACAAAACACGAGAACGAAACGAAAACAGTCCTGAACGGTGAAATACAAACACAGAACAGAAAATAAACACCCACGAAACAGAGGTGGAAAAAGGCTACCTAAGTATGATTCTCAATCAGAGACAACTAACGACACCTGCCTCTGATTGAGAACCATACCAGACCAAACTCAAAACACAACATAGAAAAACGAACATAGACAACCCATCCAACTCACGCCCTGACCATACTAAAACAAAGACATAACAAAAGAACAAAGGTCAGAACGTGACAGTGGGGGTGTTAGGATTTGGGACGGGATGGGATGGGAGGAACCATCTGCAGGGAGATGCCATCCTTCCCCTCAAGAGGCCAGGAAGCAGAGTGAAGGAGGGAAACAGGAAGGGAACTCCTCCAATGTTAAACTGAAGGGATCTGGAAAGGAAGTCAACCTGTACCAGTTATTTTAAATGGTGAGAGATTTAGATGGTTGTTCTGGGTGAAGGAGTATTAGAGAGAGAGGCTGGCTGTATGGTCGGCTGTCAGTGTAAAGTATGTAGGATGTCCTGGTATCTTGTGCTATATTTTGTGTTTGGAGTAGGAGTGTGTCTGTATATTGTGTTTCTGATGGGAGACCAAACAGAAAAGACTATGAAATAAGTCTACTCAAGGACTGAACACTACTCTTCTACATGAAAGAGGGTTGAAATGAATCAACATATTATTGTTTTCTTCTGTTTTTGGCAGGGGGTGGAGGGAGGCTATCTTTGGCTGTATTATTGTTTTGATAAGTAATGGGAAGAAAGAAGTGGCTCAAATAGGAAAGTGTTGTTTTTCCCCTCCATTATTTATTTTCTATTTGAATCTGGTGATTATATTTGGACAGCTTTTGGAAATAACAATCTGGGCTGTGGTGTGAGTGATAATCAGTGCATGATAAGCAGATCAGAGGCAATAGCTGGATCCCAAATACCCCCCAAAGTAGTGCACTACATAAGGAGTAGGGTGCCATTTGGGATACAGTCAATGGTCCATCTCAGAGCTCCACATCTACCCTCTGCCCTGTAAAATCTGCCTGTGTCCCACTAAATAATGATCATGCTATAAAGGTACAGTATCGGTGAATAGTTGTAGGGGATACTGGTTTTAAGAACAATTGTATGATGGGGTAATAGATTCATTCATGACGTGTGTAACAATTTTGTTGCACACCAAATGGATTTGACCATATGACCAATGGTCGATGTCACCAATGGTGTTTGCATTGAATTTGACCAACAAAGCTTTGTTCTAGAACCACAGTCAATCAACCCAATCACTACAGCCCAGTTTCCTATTGTGGGATAAATCAAGTTTTATTACATTGAATCAAACGAAAGATGACTGTCCTCCAGCACTGTCAAAGGTGCACATGTTAGAATAGTTATCACCATGCTGCTGTGCTGTGCAATATGGGTCCTAGGCCATGGGTCCTAGGCGCCACAAAAATGTTTAAACACAGCCAAGCAGAAAGAGTATCATGTACTGCACTGAAACAATAAACAGTCCAGGCCTACAGGGTGTAGATTTGTGTCTTATCTCAGGCAGATCGCTCAAGAGTGATTTTGAAATTGGATGTAATCCTCGTCCTGAGGACGTTGGGAAATGCCTTCAAAACAATGCTTCAAAACTGTCCACTAGGGACAACCGTGAGCGCTATTACCGTCAAGTAGGCTCAGGCTTATCTTCCGCCTGATTTAATGACAGCATAGCTTCTGCAGACACTTTAGCACTCTAGTACGTTTAAAGGGAGACATCTTGGCATCAATTTCTTGTTAAGAACCCGGCCACTAAGAGCTTTCCCTCGCCTAGACATAACCAGCTATTAATAGGCGATAAACTAGGATATCTTTCACTGACAAACTAAACATGAGCATCCATACTTTTTACTGTATCGGCATTGGCTATTATGTCCAGCCAGGAGTAGCCTTAAGATCAGACCGCGGGTCCCGGCTACTGTTCTCCTCATTCCTTTATCACCCAGGTTTGTCCCACAGCAATGGAGAGGAAACTTCAGGTCAGTAACTGACACAAAGAGCATGGGAATAGGGACCACCGGTTGCTTACACGTGAACATGTAGATGACATATTTTGTGTGGTGTATAATACTAGGTGTGTATTTCCTATCAAGTAAATATGTGGTCAATGACAAATCAATGACAGTGAACTTGATGCAGTAATCATATTGGGCAGTTTTATTGGAATAACTGTATCCCTTATACCACCACACCACCACACTAGGCAGTATGGTACAGTTTATCCTATGTCTATGAGCAATACATCATCACATGTCTATCATCATGTCTGCCATGAAGACAACAAATCATGGATACGGCCATGTGGAATAGGCAGATAAAGAGGAGGCAATCAATAAAGTGATGCAGTCCATGTGAGTCCAATGAATCGCTGATGCGCGTAATGTTGGTGACAGGTAGGAGGGTAGGCTAGTGGTTAGAGTGTTTGGCTAGTAACCGAAAGGTTGCAAGTTCAAATCCCTGAGCTGACAAGGTACAAATCTGTTGCTCTACCCCTGAACAAGGCAGTTACCCCACTATTCCTAGGTCGTCATTGAAAATAAGAATTTGTTCTTAACTGACTTGCCTAGTTAAATAAAGGTGTGAGTAATGATGGGCAGCCTGATGCCCTTGAGAGCGGGAGCAGGTGTGACACTTTGTTTGTAAATTATGTCTGAGTGGTGGAGTGTCTATCTGTAAAAATAAAATAACAAATTAAAGGACAGTCTGGTTTGCTTAATATCAGCTATTTTGACTTTTGATACTTAAGTATATTTTTGAAATTACATTTACTCACCAACAGTAACTCTTGAACCATTCAAGCTAGATACACCAAACCAACTTCCACATATTCAAGCTATCGTAACTGCAAATTCTTAAAAACTTGTAGCAACTATAACTATAAACGTTTGCATAAGTTAACCCACAAACTAAGGACAGACGCTGGAGACGAGAAGCAGGTAGAGGAAGTGAACATTTAATGAAACACGAACATGAAATAGAAGAGGAACAGCATCTGGACAGGGGAAAAATAACGACATCAGTGCTGACACAGGGAACAAAGTGAGGAGCAGACAGATATAGAGGGGGTAATCAACAAAGTAATGGAGTCCAGGGGAATCTAATATTGCGCAGCTGCATTTAATGATGGTGACATGTGTGCGTAATGAAGGGCAGCCTGGCACCCTTGTGCACCAGAGAGAGAGAGCGGGAGCAGGCATGACACAAACCGTAACTCTTGAACCTTTCAAGCTAGAGACACCAAACCGACTGTCACATGTTCAGACTATCCTAACTTCCAATTCTTACAAATGTTTATCACCTATAGCCTTATACATTTGCATAAATTCTAATTAAATAATCTACCAACATTAACTTTTGAACCGTTCAAGCTGTAGACACTAAACCAACAGTCAGATGTTCAGGTTATCCTATTTATCATATCCAATTAACCAATCATTTATTCAATTATTCAATCAAGCTATCTTTCCATCTAACTACTTTTTCAACTATTACCAGTCACTACCATTACTACTGCAGTCATTACCACTAATTTAACTTATTTCACAACCATAAATACTTGAACTTTTCTTGTTTTTTCTTGGTACTCTAGTCTATCCCGAGTGGGCTCCCGAGTGGCGGAGCGGTCTAAGGCACTGCATCTCAGTGCTTTAGGCATCACTACATACACCCTGGTTTGAATCCAGGCTGTATCACAACCAGCTGTGATTGGGAGTTCCATATTGGGAGATCCATAGGGCGGTGCACAATTGGCCCAGCATCATCTGGGTTTGGCCGGTGAAGGTCATCATTGTAAATAAGAATTTGTTCTTAACTGACTTGCCTATATAAATTAAAAGATATAACCCTGCCACTGCATTTTTTCTTCTTCCAGGACTTTCCATGCAGACTGTGTGATGCTTCAGAAGCCATGTTTCCTTCTGGTATCAGGAAGGTGTTTTTGCAGAGGTAAGCAGACGTGCTCCTGATTGCATCTCACCACCCCTGGGGGTCAACTAGAGCAGAGGGGGACATCCTGAGCTTAGACAGAGAAAGAAATGGGGGGAGGGTATACTGTAGAGTGATAGTGCTGTGTGTGTGGAGTTCATAGTGCTGGGAACAGCTGCAGCAGGACTTCCTGTCCTGAACAGGAAACAAAATGGCAGCGGACGGAACACTCAGAACAATGCTGTGAAACTCAGCCGCCACCCAAGTAAAGAGGGGAGGGCCTGGTGAATCAGAGGGGAGAGAGCCGGACTGAGCCCATCCCAGGATCTCCATAGGAACCACGTGGTGGAATATTGTTACCCTAAAGGCCTTTACAATATGTCCATCCTTATGACAGTACAGTATAAACCACATACTGTAACACTTCATCCCAGTGTCTTTTGGTCTGGTCTGGTTTGATTTTTTTTTAAAACACATACCTTAAAAACATCTTAAATCCAAATATGTTGTTTTTGCTATGGTCCTCTTAGATTGCAGAGTCTATGACAGTATGATGGAGGCTTCAACTTCTGATATCTGGTCTGGCTTTGATATTTAGATAGTAGATTTAGTTAGTTTTGTGATGAAGGAAGCTGATTCTTATCCATTAGATATTTATTCTATAATTGACCTTCTTTTTAGTTCTAAAAGTAACAGACTTCCTCAGTCAAGGTTTCCATGTCCTTCTAACAAAAAAATATTTTGCCATGAGCATTTTCACATTTCAAAACTTCATTCATTTATTAGAATAGTGAGGAGGATGCAAACGGACATGACTTTCTTGTGTTTAATATGTCACACAGGCCCTATATTTAGCCTGAAAGACATAATAGGCTAGGAACGGTTGTATTGTCCTCAGGACCTGCAAGCTTGGGAAAAAGTCTTCCAGGTTGACTATTGGGGTAAAGATGAGACAGGAGAGAGCAACTTATACACATACACTCAAGGGTTCACAGAGACACAAATACACCCATACTGTACAATACACCCTCAAGTGCAGATACACACAAAAACACACACACGCTCTTATAGACGGGTAAGCTGACAACGTCATGAAAATGATGTGCAAGCATCGATGAGGCAGAAGACCGTGTGGTGCTATGATTCTGAACTTTCAGAAAGCTAGCAACAATGACAAGAAGCTGCCACGTGAGGAATCGTAGGTGGCTTGTGTTAAGAGTCAATGTGCAGCAGGTGGGACGGAGTCAGGCGCAGGACACAGGGAATGAGTAAGAACGGACTTTACTCCACAAAACAACAAAATATACCAGCTCACAAATATAAGCGACCACTTAACACAGAACAAACACACACAAAACCATGGGGGGAACCAGAGGGTTAAATAAGGAACATAATTATGGGAATGGAAACCAGGTGTGTACAATGAAGACAAAACAAATGGAAAATGAATAGTGGATTGGTGGCGGCTAGAAAACTGGTGACATCGACCGCCAAACGCCGCCCGAACAAGGAGAGGGACCATCTTCGGCGGAAGTCGTGACAGCTTGTTTCAGCTCGTCTTGCTTTGAGGTGTTTTGACTCATGTCATGTCTATGCTAATATGGCAAAAACGTCATAGCTAAATAACCAACAATTGTTACGATATATTTGAGAGACAACAAGTGCTCATTGTGCAAATCTATTTATGTTTTCAATAGTTTACATGTTGTCAACAATCTAAGCCAACCCAGTCTCTTTTGTCCCATAGTTTCGCACGCATCGGTATTGCTGCTAAACAACCAACCTGAGAATAGACAAATATTTAGACAAAAAAAACAACTGATATAGAACTACAACACTGATATAGAACTAGAACATTCATATAAAACTAGAACACTGGTTTAGAATTAGAACACTGATATAAAACTAGAACACTGATATACAACTAGAACACTGATATAAAACTAGAACACTGATATAAAACTAGAACACTGGTTTAGAATTAGAACACTGATATAAAACTAGAACACTGATAGAAAACTAGAACACTGGTTTAGAATTAGAACACTGGTTTAGAATTAGAACACTGATATAAAACTAGAACACTGATATAAAACTAGAACACTGGTTTAGAATTAGAACACTGATATTGTCACGTTCTGACCTCTATTTCCGTTGTTTTGTATTTATTTAGTATGGTCAGGGCGTGAGTTGGGTGGGCAGTCTATGTTTGTTTTTCTATGTTTTGGGGCAGTTCTATGTTTTCGGCCTAGTATGGTTCTCAATCAGAGGCAGGTGTCATTAGTTGTCTCTGATTGAGAATCATACTTAGGTAGCCTGGGTTGCACTGTTTGTTTGTGGGTGATTGTCTATGTTGATGGCTTGTTTCAGCACAGGTCTCATTTTGTAGCTTCACGGTCGAATTTGGTTTATTGTTTTTGTTACTCGTTTGTATAGTGTTCAGTCTTTCTTGATTAAAGATTTACCATGGACACTTACCACGCCGCGTATTGGTCCTCAGATCCATCTCGTCTCTCCTCTTCAGATGAAGAGGAGGACGTCCGTGACAGATATAAAACTAGAACACTGGTTTAGAATTAGAACACTGGTTTAGAATTACAACACTGATATAAAACTAGAACACTGATATAAAACTAGAACACTGGTTTAGAATTAGAACACTGATATAAAACTAGAACGCTGATATAAAACTAGAACACTGGTTTAGAATTAGAACACTGGTTTAGAATTAGAACACTGATATAAAACTAGAACACTGGTTTAGAATTAGAACACTGATATAAAACTAGAACACTGGTTTAGAATTAGAACACTGATATAAAACTAGAACACTGGTTTAGAATTAGAACACTGATATAAAACTAGAACACTGATATAAAACTAGAACACTGGTTTAGAATTAGAACACTGATATAAAACTAGAACACTGGTTTAGAATTAGAACACTGATATAAAACTAGAACACTGATATAAAACTAGAACACTGGTTTAGAATTAGAACACTGATAAAAAACTAGAACACTGATATAAAACTAGAACACTGGTTTAGAATTAGAACACTGATATAAAACTAGAACACTGATATAAAACTAGAACACTGATATAAAACTAGAACACTGATAGAAAACTAGAACACTGGTTTAGAATTAGAACACTGATATAAAACTAGAACACTGATAGAAAACTAGAACACTGGTTTAGAATTAGAACACTGGTTTAGAATTAGAACACTAATATAAAACTAGAACACTGATATAAAACTAGAACACTGGTTTAGAATTAGAACACTGATATAAAACTAGAACACTGGTTTAGAATTAGAACACTGGTTTAGAATTACAACACTGATATAAAACTAGAACACTGATATAAAACTAGAACACTGGTTTAGAATTAGAACACTGATATAAAACTAGAACACTGGTTTAGAATTAGAACACTGATATAAAACTAGAACACTGGTTTAGAATTACAACACTGATATAAAACTAGAACACTGATATAAAACTAGAACACTGGTTTAGAATTAGAACACTGGTTTAGAATTAGAACACTGATATAAAACTAGAACACTGGTTTAGAATTAGAACACTGATGTAAAACTAGAACACTGGTTTAGAATTAGAACACTGATATAAAACTAGAATACTGATATAAAACTAGAACACTGGTTTAGAATTAGAACACTGATATAAAACTAGAACACTGGTTTAGAATTAGAACACTGATATAAAACTAGAACGCTGATATAAAACTAGAACACTGGTTTAGAATTAGAACACTGATATAAAACTAGAACACTGATATAAAACTAGAACACTGATATAAAACTAGAACACTGGTTTAGAATTAGAACACTGATATAAAACTAGAACACTGGTTTAGAATTAGAACACTGATATAAAACTAGAACACTGGTTTAAAATTAGAACACTGATATAAAACTAGAACACTGGTTTAGAATTAGAACACTGATATAAAACTAGAACACTGATATAAAACTAGAACACTGGTTTAGAATTACAGTGCATTCGGAAAGTATTCAGACCCCTTGACTTTTTTACACGTTTTGTTACATTATAGCCTTATTCTAAAATGTACTAATTGTTGTTTTCCCTCATCTGTCACGTTCTGACCTTTATTTCCTTTGTTTTGTCTTTATTTAGTATGGTCAGGGCGTGAGTTGGGGTGGGCAGTCTGTTTGTTTTTTTGTGTTGGTTTTTGTGTTCAGCCTAGTATGGTTCTCAATCAGAGGCAGGTGTCGTTAGTTGTCTCTGATTGAGAATCATACTTAGGTAGCCTGGGTTTCACTGTTGGTTTGTGGGTGTGTGTGTCCGTGTGAGTGTTTGTCGCCACACGGTACGGTTTCGGTTTTCGTTTTCATCACATTGTTTATTGTTTGGTATTTCAGTGTTCAGTTAGTTTTTAATAAATCGTCAAGAACACTTACCACGCTGCATCTTGGTCCGATCCTTACTCCTCTTCAGACGAAGAGGAAATCTGTTGTTACATCATCAATCTACGCACAATACCCCATAATGACAAAACAAAAACACGTTTTACTCAGTACTTTGTTGTAGCACCTTTGGCAGCAATTACAGTCTTTTAGGGTATGACGCTACAAGCTTGGTACACCTGTATTTTGGGGAGTTTCTCCCATTTTTCTCTGCAGATCCTGTCAAGCTCTGTCAGGTTGGATGGGGAGCATTGCTGCACAGCTATTTTCAGGTCTCTCCAGAGATGTTAGATCGGATTCAAGTCCGGACTCTGGCTGGGCCACTGAAGGACATTCAGAGACTTGTGCCGAAGCCACTCCTGCGTTGTCTTGGCTGTGTGCTTAGGGTCGTTGTCCTGTTGGATGGTGAACCTTTGCCCCAGGTTGAGGTCCTGAGCTCTCTGGAGAAGATTTTCATCAAGGATCTCTCTGTACTTTGCTCCGTTCATCTTCCCCTCGATCCTGGCTAGTCTTCCAGTCCCTGCAGCTGAAAAACATCCCCAAAACATGATGCTGGCACCACCATGCTTCACCATAGGGATGGTGCCTGGTTTCCTCCAGATGTGACGCTTCCCATTCAAGCAAGAGTTCAATCTTGTTTCTCATGGTCTGAGAGTCCTTTAGGTGCCTTTTGGCAAGCTCCGATTGGGCTGTCATGTGCCTTTTACTGAGTGGCTTCCGTCTGGCCAATCTACCATAACGACCTGATTGGTGGAGTGCTGCAGAGATGGTTGTCCTTCTGGAAGGTTCTCCCATCTCCACCGAGGAACTCTGTAGCTGTGTCAGAGTGACCATTGAGTTCTTGGTCACCTCCCTGACCAAGGCCCTCCTCCCCCGAATGCTCAGTTTGGCTGGGTGGCCAGCTCTAGGAAGAGTTTTGGTGGGTCAAAACTTTTTCCATTTAAGAATGATTGACGCCACTGTGTTTCTTGGGGACATTCAATTCTGCAGATATTTTTGGTACCCTTCCCCAGATCTGTGCCTCGCTCGATGAACAATTCCTTCGACCTCATGGCTTGGTTTTTGCTCTGACATGCACTGTCAACTGTGGGATCTTATATAGACAGGTGTGTGCCTTTCCAAATCATGTCCAATCAATTGAATTTACAATCAAGTTGTAGAAACATCTCAAGGATGCTCAATGGAAACAGGCTGCACAGAGCTCAATTTTGAGTCTCATAGCAAAGGGTAGTAATACATATGTAAATAAGGAATTTCTGTTTTTGACACATTTGCAAACATTTCTAAAAACCTGTTATCGCTTTGTCATTATGGGGTATTGTGTGTAGATTGATGAGAGAAAAAATATATTTATAAATGTTTTTGAATAAGGCTGTAATGTAGCAAAATGAGGAAAAAGTCAAGGGGTCTGAACACTTTCCGAATGCACTGTAGAACACTGATATAGAACTCGGCCACCGATACAGAACACTGCTAGGCTTCCTGTGCACCAGCATTGTCTTACGTCAGATGGCATCACTCCTGCGCGACGGACGTTGCACTATCTGACGTGACACAGAGGCTAAGGGTGATAGAGGCAGAAAGGAAACTCAGCCAATGGAAATATGTAGCTACAGCACACCAGACAGCACTATACCATGACGTAAACCTATTCCTCTGGGATATGCTTTTCCAATACCAAACTAAACACATACCCTGATATAGGCCTGTAGCTATGAGGTAGAGGGGCCACAATGGAAACACAGTGGAAAGGTTTGATCAAACCTACTACTGTAAGAGCAGGGAGGGCAGGTACCAGGCAGCATGGGATGGATATTCCACTCCATCACCAACTTAGGCTGGTTCCATCATCGTAAGCAAACAGATGTGGAGTCTCTATCTTCTGGGAGAAGCGTCCATGTGTTGCTCATATGATAATAGGGTTGATTTGTTTAGTGCTTTCCAAAAATAGAATTTCACTTTATTTTACGTAAAATAAACATTGACAAACTACCAACCATCATTCATTAAACAAAAAATCACACTGCTGAAAAGGAAAAATAATTGATGCGCATACTCACCTTGCTGTGATGATTTTTGTTGTGTTTTTTTATGTTCATGATGTAAACTGAACAGAGGGAAATCAGCATCTGTTTGTCTTCAGGGCCAATCAAGACAGAAACATAAAGTACTAGCCCATGGCTCATCCTTACTTTCACACAAAAATGTATAATTATCATGTTCTAACAGTAGTCAATGGTATTCAATAGCTTGTCATGTATTTATGCAGCTGCTCCAGGTAACACAGCATCCTTATCCTCTTAGAATTTCTACTCCCAAGGTGGGCCGGAAAGCAGCGGAGGAGCTAAGAAGTAATTAAGCTTCTATTTTGAATTTATTTTTATCCGATACCTGCCCACAGAACTGAGACTGACAGACTGACAGTGGAGATTCGTACATAACGGAGGCCCTAAAGATGAACATCCTGGAATAAGAAGGACCCGGACAGCACTCGTCTCCTTATCGCGTCGCACAGGTGTCTCTGAGTCTTATTGAACATACACCTGGCTGTGTGTGCCTGACAGTTCTGTTTACTTAACAGCCCCTATTCAACTCCTCTCCCAGCAAGACATATGAGAGATATGCCCTGCAAGTAAACAGGCTGATTGGGTGAATGAAGTGTCACTTGATTGATTTTCTCATTATGATTTTGACAATGACTGTGATGACAAAATAATTTCCCGGACAATAGTAAATCCCTGACCAGGAAATGGCTCTTGCTTGTGAGTGTGACTGTGATGAGCAATCAGGTACTGTGTAGTTAGTATGGCAACAGTGGTCCACACTGTTCAAAGGAGAGCTCATCTTTTGGTTGAATCTTCCGTAAATGCAATAGGTCTACTGTGCATTTAATCTGTCCCTGAACTTTGAGAAACTCTGTTGGTAGTACACTAACTTTTATTATTACAGAACTAAATGTGTCTGTCGTATGTGTCTACTGCCTGAGAAGATTATGAATAGCGACAGCAGTAAAGGTGTCTTTTCTTTTAAGCAATATCTGATGGTCCTCAAGATGCTGTATCACTGAGCTAAAATACATTCCTTCGCTGTACGCCTACCCAGATGCGTTTTCAAGCCTACAGGGAGCTAACAGCACCTCTCACTTAATCCAACCTGTCCTGTAACTCGCCTCCAACTACTGTAACCTAACGTAGCAGGTGTACAATAAACACCTGAGCGGGGTCCCCACATCCGGTTTTCAGGGGAAAAGGAAGCTAAGTTGAAGATACTATATGTTTCCAGTTCGACCCCGCTGAGCCTAGCCGCCAACAAAGGTGCTCTGATGAAAACAAACAAATATTTTCATCTGTCAGCAGTCCGTTCCTGTTGAACAGGCTTATTATCGGTTCAGTTGTGAAATGTTTTCTCTCTCTCTCTCTCTCTCTCTCTCCTTCCCTCCCCCTTTCTTTCTGGCAGAGCAGCTCATTCTTCTTCGTTAGAGCATGTCTGGAAGAGTGATTGATGCAATAGTAATGGGAAGACAGCAATGTCCCCTCTCCCTGTGAAGGATCCCATAAGGAGGCAAGCTGCTTCATCATGATAGAGGGGTCTCCAGAAACAGTGTTTTATATTTAAGGGGCAATGTGAGCTAGATAGAACAACAACAACATGCGTAATACATGTGAATTATGGCAGTGGCAGTGGCAGTTCTACTCTACCATTGTGAATTATGTATGCCATTTCTGCCATGCTTCTAAATCGATCTATACATCCACTCTTTCTCATAATGTTATATACGCCATTAGGAAACAGTCTTGGGTTTGAATAAAGCATGCAGTGCACTCTACTGAGCCTTCTGAACAGCCATATGAGGATACATCTGTCTTCTTCCATTCTACTCTGACCTCTTTTCCTTTTCTCAAAACATCCTGCCAATGATGGCAATCTGTATTCATCCAGCAATCCTCAAGACCTTGTCCTTGAGACATTCTCTGTGTTTAATACTGCATAGTGTTTTAACCAACAGTATTGGAAAGAGATTTCAGTATTGCATGAATACTTTCCTCTGTGTTCATAATGGCCTAGTGTGGGCTTGATTCATGATCTATTCAGTAAACATTGAGTAACAGCATTTTGAGGATGGAATCTCTGTTGTCCTCCTGATGCACTGAGAGAGTATGGCGGCTGGTTGAGACGAACCCTGACTGTGTTGACCGATATTCACTGCCATTAAACAAGAGGCTGGCACAGCAGCCACTCAGGCCTGTAGCTGTAATGGGAAACTGTAGCGCATGACAGCTAATCAAAGCTAGCTTAGTATCACACAGGAAGGTCTCATTCCCCAAGACCTAAAGTACTGCAAAACAAGGAGTAGGGTAAAGTTACCCCTAGACACTGATCTAAGATCAGTTTGGTATTTCATCCACTAATGGTTAAGATTAAGATTTGGGAAGTATAAGATTAAACTTCATCCTGAACCCTACAACTGCTCAAGCTGTACTTAATGAGTGAGGATAACATTTTGACACCTTAAAGATGAAATGCAAGTATTTGATACACTGCCGATTTTGCAGGTTTTCCTACTTACAAAGCATGTAGAGGTCTGTCATTTTTATCATAGCTACACTTCAACTGTGAGAGACGGAATCTAAAACAAAAATCCAGAAAGTTCAAGATGACGGTCAATCACCCTCGGATTTTTAAGTAATTAATTTGCATTTTATTGCATGACATAAGTATTTGATCACCTACCAACCAGTAAGAATTCTGGCTCTCACAGACCTGTTTTTCTTTAAGAAGCCCTCCTTTTCTCCACTCATTACCTGTATTAACTGCACCTGTTTGAACTTGTTACCTGTATAAAAGACACCTGTCCACACACTCAATCAAACAGACTCCAACCTCGCCACAATGGCCAAGGCCAGAGAGCTGTGTAAGGACATCAGGGGAAAAATCGTAGACCTGCACAAGGCTGGGATGGGCTACAGGACAAAAGGCAAGCAGCGTGGTGAGAAGGCAACAACTGTTGGCGCAATTATTAGAAAATGGAAGAAGTTCAAGATGACGGTCAATCACCCTCGGTCTGGGGCTCCATGCAAGATCTCACCTCGTGGGGCATCAATGATCATGAGGAAGGTGAGGGTTCAGCCCAGAACTGCACGGCAGGACCTGGTCAATGACCTGAAGACAGCTGGGACCACAGTCTCAAAGAAAACCATTAGTAACACACTACTCCGTCATGGATTAAAATCCTGCAGTGCTCGCAAGGTCCCCCTGCTCAAGCCAGCGCATGTCCAGGCAAGTTTTCCAATGACCATCTGGATTATCCAGAGGAGGAATGGGAGAAGGTCATGTGGTCTGATGAGACAGAAATAGAGCTTTTTGGTCCAAACTGTACTCACCGTGTTTGGAGGAAGAAGAAGGATGAGTACAACCCCAAGAACACCATCCCAACCGTGAAGCATGGAGGTGGAAACATAATTCTTTGGGGATGCTTTTCTGCAAAGGGGACAGGACAACTGCACCTTATTGAGGGAAGGATGGATGGGGCCATGTATCGCGAGATCTTGGCCAACAACCTTCTTCCCTCAGTAAGAGCATTGAAGATGGGTCATGGCTGGGTCTTCCAGCATGACAACAACCCGAAAGACACAGCCAGGGCAACTAAGGAGTGGCTCCGTAAGAAGCATCTCAAGGTCCTGGACGGCCTAGCCAGTCTCCAGACCTGAACCCAATAGAAAATCTTTGGAGGGAGCTGAAAGTCCGTATTGCCCAGCGACAGCCCCGAAACCTGAAGGATCTGGAGAAGGTCTCTATGGAGGAGTGGGCCAAAATCCCTGCTGCAGTGTCTGCAAACCTGGTCAAGAACTACAGGAAACGTATGATCTCTGTAATTGCAAACAAAGGTTTCTGTACCAAATATTAAGTTCTGCTTTTCTGATGTATCAAATACTTATGTCATGCAATGAAATGCAAATTAATTACTTACAAATCATACAATGTGATTTTCTGGCTTTTTTAGATTCCGTCTCTCACAGTTGAAGTGTACCTATGATAACAATTACAGACCTCTACATGCTTTCTAAGTAAGAAAACCTGCAACATCGGCAGAGTATCAAATACTTGTTCTCCCCACTGTATATTGCCAAAGCTGTATAATTTTAAATACTAGCATAAATTATTGGAGCATTCTTTTGGATTTGGCAGAAAAAAAGGTTTTAGAAAGACTACCAGCAAAATATATATTGAATATTTGATAATAATGGATGTATTGATAATTTTAGAATATATTGATATCCGAATGAAAGCCTCAAAACACATCTGTATCATTCATGTTTTACTTTCCTCCTACAAAGCACCTTACACCATAAAAACCTTACAGCTAAAATGCTAACCAGCGTTATGAGCAACATAACTGCTAGCAGCGTGGCAATGACATCATAAGAGTGGTAGGTGAATCAGAATATCTTGTAGGACTCTCCTCAGATAAGCTGCTCCTTTGTTCCAGATCACAAACTTGATCCAGAACATTGCAAAGTCCAGTGGCTTAATTATTTGGTCCATGTGCAGCCTGGACAGCCTTTGCATGTTCTCCCTGTAGGATGGCACATAGAGCTCAGCCTTCACGGCCTGCAGGAAGACATCTCTGTCTAAGGTGGCGATGTCCACTATCTTAGCCACGCCCTTTGCCCTCATCCTGTTGAGGTTATCATGCTGGTCGAAGATCAACGGGAGGCTGACTACGGGGACACCTTGGTAGATGGCCTCCTGGACTCCGTTGGTGCCCCAGGAGGTCGTTCTGTGAGAGCCCACCAGTAAGGTGTTGTTGCACATGGAGGCGGATCTCTTCCCAGCGTGCCTCCAGATGACCTTCTGAGGAAGTTGGCGAATGTCGTGGTGATGTCCTCAGGGATGTCCTCAGGAAACTGTCCAAACAAGGTCTCCAGGGATATAATGATGACCCCATGGTCCCCGGAGCTCTGGACAAATTCCTCCATGTCCTGGGGAAGTGACTTGGAGGGCTTGCACTGGAAGCTGCCCATGTAGACCCCGTTGGCATGGTAGGACTCGGGAAATCAAAGATAAAGTAATTCATTATGAGTCAAATGTCTGCTGCCTGGAAGAACGTCATGTAGTGAATGTCAGTGTCAAAGTGACAAAGTTTAGCTAGAGTTTAGGAGATATGCGATTTGCAAATAAGACATTTTTACCCTCTCAAGAAAAGTAATTTTGTCTAACTTTGCTCCTGGGGCATACTTTTGGTCATGTAGTGGATGTGGACGCCTGCTTCATCTCATTCCAAAATCCTAGACGTTTCCACTTCATAGTAACAGCACTTACAGTTGACTGGTGTAGCAGGGCAAAAATTTGATGAACTGACTTGTTGATAAGGGGGTATCCTATGACGGTGCCACGTTGAAAGTTACTGAGCTCTTCCATAAGGCCATTCTACTTCTTGTCTATGGAGATTGCATGGTTGTGTGCTCGATTTTAAACACCTGTCAGCAACAGGTGTGGCTGAAAGGATGGAAGTTCATTATGTAGCTAGATGTAGAAGGCTCATGTTAACTAGCTAACGTTGCCCATGAAAGGAAGTTAGGCTAGCGAGCAAGCATTTTAGCCAGGTAGCCTAGGACATAAAATTTTTTAAATGTGCACTGTATGACAGAGTGATAGACCGTTTTGTCGACAGGATGATGTCATTGGCATTTCTCTATCAGTAGGGTGTCAACATGTTTTTCTACTTGCATGAACGCACTCACACAGACACAAATCAGAACCATGAACAGCCATATCAAATGTAGCTTAGGTTAATTGGACACAATCTTTTATTTGTCACTGTATTACACTAAGCATAGGTGATTTGATGATGTTGAAATGTTGGTTGAAATTGTGCTGGAATAGTGAGATGTTAATTAAAACATCACGATGCCCCAAAATGTGAAAACAAAACAAATGTTTCAGCCTCAGGCCATCATCAGTGTAAATCGTTGGCACACACACCTGGCTTGAAGGATGATTGTACACTGTGAGGTTGGAATAATATTGTAACAATTATGATAATGCTCTTTTAGCGTAATAGCTGTTTGTTTGAATAGACCGCCTGAAATTTCTGCCTGTTTTGGTGGGTTGGAATTTTGGCCTGCCTGGTGACATCACCAGGCGGTAAAATTGTTAATAGACCATTAAGAAATAGAGTTCCAAACCTCTCTGCCAGTGCCAATAACAGCTAGTTTTCAGTTTTACTCTCCCCACTCAGACAACTGTTAAAGTGGAATTTCACAAAAAATACAAATGTGTTTGTTTTCTTCCAGATGTAAACATAATGGCTTTCTGCTGAGATTTAAGCATTGACATGGAACAATTGTAATTTTGAGAGTGAAAAACAAAAGCATTCTAAAACCAGATCTATTTAACTGTGTAAACATAATTTGGGAAACATGTCAAATATAATTTGTGGAGGAAATCTGAGATTTCATAGGGCCCCTCTTAGAGTTGTTTATTAACCATTATTTCACCAGGTATACTGACAGAAACGTGCACTTCTTTCTTTTGTACACTAAGGACCCGGATAAGAGTGGCAGGGATGAGAAGAGAAGAATGAGCCTATTTGAAAGCAATAAATAAAAATTGTAGCTCACAACATGTTTCATTTGTTAAAAGTAGCTCTCGTGCTTGAAAAGGTTGGAGACCCCTGATGTAAAGTAAGAACCTAACAAATAATTATTATTATTTTTCATAATATACAACTAAAAGATTTATATCAGCTCCATCAGACACCAAAAGGTATTTAATTTTTACAATTATTATCCAAGTGTTTAAAGGCCTTGATTGTTTAATTCTAACATTATATTATTCCAACATGGAATACAAATCTCCAAACTTATTTTTCTTATTTTGTTAGCATTTTAGCATGTTTTTATATATCTAGAACAAAAAACACAATTTATAAAGCAAACATTATCCCTTAGGTCTAGAACAGCAAATACCTAAATTGTTTAAGTATATGTTGTGTAACAGTAATTACAATATTTTTTCTGAATACTGACAAAAAAATATATCTTAAGGGGGTTAGCCATCAATGAGGGAGTTGACAAGCCACTGATGGAGTTGACAACAGATTCTGTAAACATACAGTCCATGTACATATTTTTGCCTCTAAAAATAGTTCAATAAAACATTTGTAAAATACAGAAAATGATTTGTTTGAAAATCCCCAATAAAAACATGGTGGAGAGCTGCAACGTGTTTACAGTATATGCTATCTGGGGGCCCTGACCTCCGGGGGACCTGCAGTCTGTCAGGAGACCATTCAAGGCCATTCTCAAACAAACCATTGTTGCTGGGACTTGTAATAACACATTATTGTTACTGCATGATGAAATTGTCTTGCTTAACAGTCGGATCTCCATCCAATCTTTTCATTATTTTAGCAGCAGTGTGTTTGAACTGTGGAGAGCTGCAACATGATGTCAATGTACACTGTCTTCAGTTTCCTCCCTTGCTTCCTCCATATTTGCACATTTGAACTTCTATTTGCACTTCAGATGTCCTTAGCCACATGCAGACAATAGGCCTACTCAGAACACTAGGCCAAAGGGGTGTTCCAATCTAACAAGCATGCCAGACAACCTAAGAGCAGCTACTTCACCACTAGAGAGAGTGAGTAACAGTAGAGAGTGGGCTGTCAGTGCAGTGTGGGTTGGTAATGTTGGGCAGAAAGGAGACAAAAAGAAAGTCGACCAGACAGAAAAATAGACAGGAGGGAGGGCGGACACTGACATGCTGGTGGGTACACAGTGTGATGGGTGGATGGCTGCAGAAGGTGGGTAGATTCTCATGTGTATAACATACAGGCAAAGAGATAGGGGAAGGAAACAGGCAGACACAGGGAGGAAGCTGGGCTGAAGCATAAAAACAGAGGAGATTGATTTCCAGAGTGTTTGCACCTGCTATTTTCAGAAGGGAATAAAATACACAACACAAAGCTAGAACCATGAAACTGTCTTCAATTTTAAGAGTTTATACACTTTAACATGTTGTTCTAAAACTCCTATAGGTTTTCTACCTCTGGAAAATAGCAGGTGTATTTTGTATTTATATAACTGTATACATACGTGCAAGCTGTACACACACACACAAATGCTCAGTAAATCTGACCCTGGCCCTTGTACAGTGCCTTCAGAAAGTATTCATACCCCTCGACTTATTCAACATTTTATTGTGTTATAGCCTGAATTCAAGATTAATTAAATATATTTTTTCCTCACCCATCTACATACAATACCCAATAATGACAAATTGAAAATGTGTTTTTAGAAATTTGTGCAAATATATATAAAATACAATACAGAAATATCTAATTTACATAAGTATTCACACATCTGGGTCAATATTTTGTAGAAGCACCTTTGGCAGCAATTACAGCTGTGAGTATTTCTGGATAAGTCTCCAAGAGCTTTCAACA
This sequence comes from Oncorhynchus mykiss, assembly GCF_013265735.2. Taxonomy (NCBI): domain Eukaryota; kingdom Metazoa; phylum Chordata; class Actinopteri; order Salmoniformes; family Salmonidae; genus Oncorhynchus; species Oncorhynchus mykiss. The sequence continues at coordinate 61,550,857 of NC_048575.1, forward strand.
CCTGGAATGTGCAACATTTGCACATTATTATTTAAAACATTCTTCAAGCATTGTCAAATTAGCTAAACAACCATTTTCATATCTTGCCATAGATCTGTAACTGTAACCTGGCCACTCAGGAACATTCACTGTCTTCTTGGTAAGCAACTACAGTGTAGATTTAAACTCGTGTTTTAGGTTATTGTCCTGCTGAAAAGTGAATTAATTTCCCATTGTCTGGTGGAAAGCAGACTGAACCAGGTTTTCCTCTAGGATTTTTCCTGTGCTTAGCTCGATTCAGTTTATTTTTTACCCTGAAAAACTCCCCAGTCCTTAACAAATACAAGCATACCCATAACATGATGCAGCCACCGCTATGCTTGAAAATATGGAGAGTGGTACTAAGTAATGTGTAGTATTGTATTTGCTCCAAACATAACACTTTAGACTCAGGACAAAAAGTTAATGGCTTTGCTAAAGTTGCGGTATTATTTTATTGCCTTGTTGCAAACAAGAAGCATGTTTTGGAATATTTTTTATTTTGTACAGGTTTCCTTCTTTTCACTCTGTAAATTAGCTTAGTTGTCACGCCCTGACCTTAGTTATCTTTGTTTTCTTTATTATTTTGATTACGTCAGGGTGTGACGAGGGTGGTTTGTTTAGTTTTTGTATCTTCTAGGGGGTTTTGTATGTCTAGGGGGTTTTGTATATCTCTGAGTTTTTGTAAGTCTAGGTGTTTATATTTCTATGGTTGCCTAGATTGGTTCTCAATCCGAGGCAGCTGTTTATCATTGTCTCTGATTGTGGACCATATTTAAGTAGCCATATTCCTTGGGTATTTTGTGGGTTCTTGGTCTATGTTTAGTTGCCTGTCTGCACTATGCATATTAGCTTCATGGGTCGTTTTGTTGTTTTCATAGTCTGTTCAGTGTTCTTTCAGTGTTCTTTCAGTGTTCTTTCAGTGTTCTTTCAGTGTTCTTTCAGTGTTCTTTCAGTGTTATTTCGTTAATTAAAGAAGAATGTACGCTTATCACGCTGCGCCTTGGTCTCCGCATTATAACGACCGTGACATTGGTATTGTGGAGTAAATACAATGTTGATCCATCCTCAGTTGTCTTCTGTCCCAGCCATTAAATTCTGTAACTCTTTTAAAGTCGCCATTGGCTTCATGGTGAAATCAATGAGGTTTCCTTCTTCTCCGTCAACTGAATTAGGAAGGACGCCTGTATCTTTGTAGTGACTGGGTGTATTGATACACCATCCAAAGTGTAATAACTTCACCAGGCTCAAATGGATATTTCATGTATTCTTTTTTTTACCCATCTACCAATAAGTGGCCTTCTTCTCGAGGCATTGGAAAACCTCCCTGATCTTTGTGGTTTAATCTGTGTTTGAAATTCACAGCTCGGCTGAGGGACCAAACAGATAATTGGATGTGTGGGGTACAAAGATGAGGTAGTCATTCAAAAATCATGTTAAACACTATTATTGCACATAGAGTGAGTCCATGCAACCGATTCTGTGACTTGTTAAGCACATTTTTACTCCTGAACTTATTTAGGTTTGCCATATCTAAGGAGTTGAATACTTATTGACTCAATACATTTCAGCTTAAATTGTTTTATTAATTTGTATAAATGTTTCACTTTGACATTATGGGGTCTTGTGTTTAGGCCAGCGACAAAGCATCTCAATTTAATCCATTATACATTCAGGCTGTAAAACTATTTTTGTGGAAAAAGTCAAGAGGTGAGATTTCTTTCTGAAGGCACTGTATATAAACATTTGCTTTAGCATGACTGACAGTCCATGTCTCTGCAGGTGGGAGTTCTATCTGCCTTTACCTCTGTCTGGAAGCTCCCAGGTTGCTCATCCATATTGATATGCCACAACAATCAGACATATTTGGTAGACACTGGAGCTTGTTCAACATTGCAGCCAGGTCAAGACTGACTGATCTACAAATCACCTGGCATAATAAATACTCATTAGTAGATCATCTACTCAGTCATAATTCACACACATTTGGCAATGCATTCTATATGTGTGTGTGTGTGGTGGCAGAATTTGGGGTGAGCTGTTGTAACTTCTAAAGGGATATGTTCGGTGTTGGACTGTGATATTATGCTTTTCACAGACTCCAGGGAAGGCTGCTCCTTAACACAAGGCCATTGTGTTCCGGAACTGTTGATTCTATTGAAAGAACTGTTGTGTAACAGCATGATTGTATTATTACCTCCCAATATATAAGGGACATGTAACCATTTCTTCCTAGAGTTGGTCCCTGTGAAATCAGAGCTGGTCTCCCCTGCAGCTGCTTGTATTAACGATTATTCTACACTGCTCAAAAAAATAAAGGGAACACTTAAACAACACAATGTAACTCCAAGTCAATCACACTTCTGTGAAATCAAACTGTCCCCTTAGGAAGCAACACTGATTGGCAATCAATTTCACATGCTGTTGTGCAAATGTAATAGACAACAGGTGGAAATTATAGGCAATTAGCAAGACACCCCCAATAAATGAGTAGTTCTGCAGGTGGTGACCACAGACCACTTCTCAGTTCCTATGCTTCCTGGCTGATGTTTTGGTCACTTTTGAATGCTGGCGGTGCTTTCACTCTAGTGGTAGCATGAGACGGAGTCTAGAACCCACACAAGTGGCTCAGGTAGTGCAGCTCATCCAGAATGGTACATCAATGCGAGCTGTGGCAAGAAGGTTTGCTGTGTCTGTCAGCGTAGTGTCCAGAGCATGGAGGCGCTACCAGGAGACAGGCCAGTACATCAGGAGACGTGGAGGAGGCCGTAGGAGGGCAACAACCCAGCAGCAGGACCGCTACCTCCGCCTTTGTGCAAGGAGGAGCAGGAGGAGCACTGCCAGAGCCCTGCAAAATGACCTCCAGCAGGCCACAAATATGCATGTGTCTGCTCAAACGGTCAGAAACAGACTCCATGAGGGTGGTATGAGTGCCCGACGTCCACAGGTGGGGGTTGTGCTTACAGCCCAACACCGTGCAGGACGTTTGGCATTTGCCAGAGAAATTCGCCACTGGCGCCCTGTGCTCTTCACAGATGAAAGCAGGTTCACACTGAGCACATGTGACAGACGTGACAGAGTCTGGAGACGCCGTGGAGAAGGTTCTGCTGCCTGCAACATCCTCCAGCATGACCGGTTTGGCGGTGGGTCAGTCATGGTGTGAGGTGGCATTTCTTTGGGGGGCCGCACAGCCCTCCATGTGCTCGCCAGAGGTAGCCTGACTGTTATTAGGTACCGAGATGAGATCCTCAGACCCCTTGTGAGACCATATGCTGGTGTGGTTGGCCCTGGGTTCCTCCTAATGCAAGACAATGCTAGACCTCATGTGGCTGTGACTGTCCAGGAGTTGGCGGATGCTTTTGTCCAGGTCTGGGAGGAGATCCCTCAGGAGACCATCCGCCACCTCATCAGGAGCATGCCCAGGCATTGTAGGGAGGTCATACAGGCACGTGGAGGCCACACACACTACTGAGCCTCATTTTGACTTTTTGTTTTAAGGACATTACATCAAAGTTGGATCAGCCTGTAGTGTGGTTTTCCACTTTAAAGTTTGAGTGTGACTCCAAATCCAGACTTCCATGGGTTGATAAATTTGATTTCCATTGATAATTTTTGTGTGATTTTGTTGTCAGCACATTCAACTATGTAAAGAAAAAAGTATTTATTAAGAATATTTCATTCATTCAGATCTAGGATGTGTTATTTTAGTGTTCCCTTTATTTTTTTGAGCAGTGTATTATAACATTAAATGGTCTCTGCCTTAATCCTTGGATCGAATTTTCCACAACATGTGGGAGTTTGAGGCTCCCCCTTTCAAGATCTCACCCTCCAACAAGAGTACAGTAACTTATGTATTTGGGCAACTGTTCTGGTCATAGATGGGTTGCTATAGTGATATCATCACCCACATGGTTTTTCACACACACACACACACACACACACACACACACACACACACGCACACACACACACACGCACACACACACACACACACAACATTCTCGGTCTATTCTACATTCCTCAATGTATTTGTAAGATAATGAATGCCCTTCAACACAGGAGGGAAAAATGCATATTGTTAAATGACAGTCGAGGTGACAGATTAACAAATGTTAAATCATTTAAAAGCTAAATCTGCATATGGATTAGTTATGGCCACTCCTGAAGTATCATTCCATTACTCACACAGTGATGTTTTGCAGATGAGCAATTGAAAAATCTCTGAAGCCAGTGCTATCTTTAAATGGTCATTTCCATTGTGGGAAAAGTATTTTCATGTAAAAGTCTTCTGCATGACGTAAAGTAGAGATAAGCACACACCTCCGCACCTAGTCACAGGAGTCTAATACAGTTAGAGAGTAAAAAAAGAAATGATTGAGCCCACTCATTTTACTTCCACTGATCCTTTCAGTCAACTGTTATGGTGAAATGACGGTGTATGTCAATTACATTTTTCATTACATAAATCAAACAAAGTCTTCAGTGTTTAATCCACTGGTAGAAGTCACAACCACAAATGCTTCTTGGGGAAGATAAAATGAAGGTAGAATGTTCTCAAGAGATAACTACTTCGCCTCCAGTTCAACCACACACACATGCACACACACACACACACACACACACACACACACACACACACACACACACACACACTGGTTTCCGGGCTTACATGAGAGGATGACTCATAAGGTAATGTGCTGTGTAGGAGTTTCAAACATGTGCCTCATTAAAGGTGAGATAGGTGACCCAGCTAGCACATTTGGTTCCTTGGCAGTTGTGGGAACATATGTTTTTGGTTTAATATTTGTTTTGGGAACGAAGCCATATGTTTTCTGACCGGTAAAACTGAACGTTTTTTTAAACGTTCTGAGAACAGAAGTGAAAATGTTGCCTGTTCTGTGAATGTTAAGTTTTAGGTTGCAGGGAGGTTCTGAGAACGTTGAACTCTGGTTCCATTAAAGTTTTCTTGTCAGGTTTTATTAATGCTCTGAGAACAGAAATAATAGGTTATTTGGAGGTTTTTTAATAACGTCCTAAAAACTCACACAGAATGTTTCAATATGACTTTTATTAACACTGTCAACTTTTTTGAACTTGTGGAAACTAATTTCCTTAGGCATTAATCATTGCAACACGTCTTTTTTATTGTGACATGGCATCAGTGAGATTCAAACCTATAATATTTTGTTTTCTATCCATGGAAATGGTCCGCTGCGCCACCAGGATGGAGGACGCATGCTAGGGTTTTTTACAGATACAAAGCTGTTAATTTTAGTCTATTTTAGTCAAGACCCCATTTCAAAGGAAACAAGCACTCATTAAGATCAGGTGTGGCCAATTAATGGGTGTGGCCAACACATCTGAACAGACTTAACAAGATAGAGGATAGAGAGAGTTTTGTTGGTTCTGAGAACGAAATGTATATGTTTTTAAATAGCATTTGTTACGGTGCGTGAATGAGGACCCAAAAGCGAATCAACTTAAACAGAGCTTCTTTAATTACCACACACAGGTAGGCTCAGATGGACCGGCAGATTCCGACAGGACAGGACAAGGTTACAGCAAACATGACGACAGTCTGGTTCAGGCATGAATGACACAAACAAACAAGAATCCGACAAGGACAGGAGCAGAAACAGAGAGAGATATAGGGACCTAATCAGAGGGAAAAAGGGAACAGGTGGGGAACGGGGTGAATGGGTAGTTAGAGGAGACAAGGGACAGCTGGGGGAAAGCGGGGGAGAAAAGGTAACCTAACACGACCAGCAGAGGGAGACAGGGTGAAGGGAAAGGACAGAGACAAGACAACATGACAGTACATGACAGTACCCCCCCACTCACCGAGCGCCTCCTGGCGCACTCGAGGAGGAAACCTGGCGGCAACGGAGGAAATCATCAATCAGCGCACGGTCCAGCACGTCCCGAGAGGGAACCCAACTCCTCTCCTCAGGACCGTACCCCTCCCAGTCAACTAGGTACTGATGACCACGGCCCCGAGGACGCATGTCCAAGATTTTACGGACCCTGTAGATAGGTGCGCCCTCGACAAGGATGGGGGGGGGGGGGGGGAAGACGAGCGGGGGCGCGAAGAGCGGGCTTAACACAGGAGACATGGAAGACCGGGTGGACGCGACGAAGATATCGCGGAAGAAGAAGTCGCACTGCGACAGGATTAATGACCTGAGAGATACGGAATGGACCAATGAACCGCGGGGTCAACTTGCGAGAAGCCGTCTTAAGGGGAAGGTTCTGAGTGGAGAGCCAAACTCTCTGACCGCGACAATATCTAGGGCTCTTCGTTCTACGCTTATTAGCAGCTCTCACAGTCTGCGCCCTATAACGGCAAAGTGCAGACCTGACCCTCTTCCAGGTGCGCTCGCAACGTTGGACAAAAGCCTGAGCGGAGGGGACGCTGGACTCGGCGAACTGAGATGAGAACAACGGAGGCTGGTACCCGAGGCTACTCTGAAAAGGAGATAGCCCGGTCGCAGACGAAGGAAGCGAGTTGTGGGCGTATTCTGCCCAGGGGAGCTGTTCTGACCAAGACGCAGGGTTGCGAAAAGAAAGACTGCGTAAGATGCGACCAATAGTCTGATTGGCCCGTTCTGCTTGACCGTTAGACTGGGGGTGAAAGCCGGAAGAGAGACTGACGGAAGCCCCAATCAAACGGCAAAACTCCCTCCAAAATTGAGACGTGAATTGCGGACCTCTGTCCGAAACGACGTCTGACGGAAGGCCATGAATTCTGAAAACATTCTCGATGATGATTTGTGCCGTCTCTTTAGCAGAAGGAAGCTTAGCAAGGGGAATGAAATGAGCCGCCTTAGAGAACCTATCGACAACCGTAAGAATAACAGTCTTCCCCGCTGACGAAGGCAGTCCGGTGACAAAATCTAAGGCGATGTGAGACCACGGTCGAGAGGGAATAGGAAGCGGCCTGAGACGGCCGGCAGGAGGAGAGTTACCGGACTTAGTCTGCGCGCAGACCGAACAAGCAGCCACGAAACGACGCGTGTCATGCTCCCGGGTGGGCCACCAGAAACGCTGGCGAATGGAAGCAAGCGTACCCCGAACGCCAGGGTGGCCGGCTAACTTGGCAGAGTGAGCCCACTGAAGAACGGCCAGACGAGTAGGAACGGGAACGAAAAGAAGGTTCCTAGGACAAGCGCGCGGCGACGGAGTTTGAGTGAGTGCTTGCTTTACCTGCCTCTCAATTCCCCAGACAGTCAACCCGACAACACGCCCCTCAGGGAGAATCCCCTCGGGGTCAGTGGAGGCTACTGAAGAACTGAAGAGACGAGACAAAGCATCAGGCTTGGTGTTCTTAGAGCCCGGACGATAAGAAATCACGAACTCGAAACGAGCGAAAAACAGCGCCCAACGCGCCTGACGCGCATTAAGTCGTTTGGCAGAACGGATGTACTCAAGGTTCCTATGGTCAGTCCAAACGACAAAAGGAACGGTCGCCCCCTCCAACCACTGTCGCCATTCGCCTAGGGCTAACCGGATGGCGAGCAGTTCGCGGTTACCCACATCATAGTTACGTTCCGACGGCGACAGGCGATGAGAAAAATACGCGCATGGGTGGACCTTGTCGTCAGAGAGGGAGCGCTGAGAAAGGATGGCTCCCACTCCCACCTCTGACGCGTCAACCTCGACAACGAACTGTCTAGAGACGTCAGGTGTAACAAGGATAGGAGCGGATGTAAAACGATTCTTGAGGAGATCAAAAGCTCCCTGGGCGGAAACGGACCACTTAAAGCACGTCTTGACAGAAGTAAGGGCTGTGAGAGGAGCTGCCACCTGACCGAAATTACGGATGAAACGACGATAGAAGTTCGCGAAGCCGAGAAAGCGCTGCAGCTCGACGCGTGACTTAGGGACGGGCCAATCAATGACAGCTTGGACCTTAGCGGGATCCATCTTAATGCCTTCAGCGGAAATAACAGAACCGAGAAATGTGACGGAGGAGGCATGAAAAGTGCACTTCTCAGCCTTCACAAAAAGACAATTCTCTAAAAGGCGCTGGAGGACACGTCGAACGTGCTGAACATGAATCTGGAGTGACGGTGAAAAAATCAGGATATCGTCAAGGTAAACGAAAACAAAGATGTTCAGCATGTCTCTCAGGACATCATTGACTAATGCCTGAAAGACAGCTGGAGCGTTAGCGAGGCCGAAAGGAAGAACCCGGTATTCAAAGTGCCCTAACGGAGTGTTAAACGCCGTCTTCCACTCGTCCCCCTCCCTGATGCGCACGAGATGGTAAGCGTTACGAAGGTCCAACTTAGTGAAAAACCTGGCTCCCTGCAGGATCTCGAAGGCTGAAGACATAAGAGGAAGCGGATAACGATTCTTCACTGTTATGTCATTCAGCCCTCGATAATCTATGCAGGGGCGCAGAGACCCGTCCTTCTTCTTGACAAAAAAAAACCCCGCTCCGGCGGGAGAGGAGGAGGGGACTATGGTACCGGCGTCAAGAGCTACAGACAAATAATCTTCGAGAGCCTTACGTTCGGGAGCCGACAGAGAGTATAGTCTACCCCGGGGGGGGGTGGTTCCCGGAAGGAGATCAATACTACAATCATACGACCGGTGTGGAGGAAGAGAGGTGGCCCTGGACCGACTGAACACCGTGCGCAGATCGTGATATTCCTCCGGCACCCCTGTCAAATCACCAGGCTCCTCCTGTGAAGAAGAGACAGAGGAAACAGGAGGGATAGCAGACATTAAACATTTCACATGACAAGAGACGTTCCAGGAGAGGATAGAATTACTAGACCAATTAATGGAAGGATTATGACAAACTAGCCAGGGATGGCCCAAAACAACAGGTGTAAAAGGTGAACGAAAAATTAAAAAAGAAATGGTTTCACTATGATTACCAGAAACAGTGAGGGTTAAAGGTAGCGTCTCACGCTGAATCCTGGGGAGAGGACTACCATCCAGGGCGAACAAGGCCGTGGGCTCCTTTAACTGTCTGAGAGGAATGTCATGTTCCCGAGCCCAGGTCTCGTCCATAAAACAGCCCTCCGCCCCAGAGTCTATTAAGGCACTGCAGGAAGCTGACGAACCGGTCCAGCGTAGATGGACCGACAAGGTAGTGCAGGATCTTGAAGGAGAGACAGGAGTAGTAGCGCTCACCAGTAGCCCTCCGCTTACTGACGAGCTCTGGCCTTTTACTGGACATGAAGTGACAAAATGACCAGCGGAACCGCAATAGAGACAGAGGCGGTTGGTGATTCTCCGTTCCCTCTCCTTAGTCGAGATGCGGATACCTCCCAGCTGCATGGGCTCAGCACCCGAGCCGGCAGAGGAAGATGGTAGTGATGCGGAGAGGGAGGCGACGGAGAGCGCGAGCTCCTTTCCACGAGCTCGGTGACGAAGATCAACCCGTCGCTCAATGCGAATAGCGAGTTCAATCAAGGAATCCACGCTGGAAGGAACCTCCCGGGAGAGAATCTCATCCTTTACCTCTGCGCGGAAACCCTCCAGAAGACGAGCGAGCAAGGCCGGCTCGTTCCAGCCACTGGAGACAGCAAGAGTGCGAAACTCAATAGAGTAGTCTGTTATGGATCGATTGCCTTGACATAGGGAAGACAGGGCCCTGGAAGCCTCCTCCCCAAAAACAGATCGATCAAAAACCCGTATCATCTCCTCCTTAAAGTCTTGATACTGGTTAATACACTCAGCCCTTGCCTCCCAGATTGCCGTGCCCCACTCACGAGCCCGTCCAATAAGGAGAGATATGACGTAGGCGACACGAGCAGTGCTCCTGGAGTAAGTGTTGGGCTGGAGAGAAAACACAATATCACACTGGGTGAGGAACGAGCGGCATTCAGTGGGCTCCCCAGAGTAACACGGCGGGTTATTGATTCTGGGCTCCGGAGATTCGAAAGCCCTGGAAGTGGCCGGTGGATCGAGGCGGAGATGGTGAACCTGTTCTGTGAGGTTGGAGACTTGGGTGGCCAGGGTCTCAACGGCATGTCGAGCAGCAGACAATTCCTGCTTGTGTCTGCCTAGCATCGCTCCCTGGATCTCGACGGCTGAGTGGAGAGGATCCGAAGTCGCTGGGTCCATTCTTGGTCGGATTCTTCTGTTACGGTGCGTGAATGAGGACCCAAAAGCGAATCAACTTAAACAGAGCTTCTTTAATTACCACACACAGGTAGGCTCAGATGGACCGGCAGATTCCGACAGGACAGGACAAGGTTACAGCAAACATGACGACAGTCTGGTTCAGGCATGAATGACACAAACAAACAAGAATCCGACAAGGACAGGAGCAGAAACAGAGAGAGATATAGGGACCTAATCAGAGGGAAAAAGGGAACAGGTGGGGAACGGGGTGAATGGGTAGTTAGAGGAGACAAGGGACAGCTGGGGGAAAGCGGGGGAGAAAAGGTAACCTAACACGACCAGCAGAGGGAGACAGGGTGAAGGGAAAGGACAGAGACAAGACAACATGACAGTACATGACAGCATTCTTGGAATGTTCTCTTAACGTTACTAAAGTTTTATTGTGGTTTTTATGGAACGTTTTTTAAATAACATTCTTAGAATGTTCTCTGAACGCTAAAGTTTTCTTGTGGTACGTAAAGTTTTCTTAACGTTCTTCGAACATAACTTTAATTAGAACCATGACGAAACCTGTAGAAAACGTTATGCTGAAAAACTGAAATTCTCTCAGATGAACATTGTTTCTTAACTTTCTCTGAACTATTTGAGAACATTCCCAATGTCCAACAAGTGTTAGAATGTTCCTAGAATATTACCAACATTTAAATGAAATATAACCATGTTTGAACTTTTAAGAAACGTTCGTTAAATTAAGAAAATATCAAGAAAATAATGTTTTTTTGTCAAGTTCCTTAAATGTGCTGAGATAGTTGCTTGGCTTTGGAACAAGCTTTCACCATTCCCAGAAAGTTGTGGTAAGGTTGTACGCAAAATATATGTTTTTTAGAACATTATGTGCTAGCTGGGGAGAGGGCTCTGTTAAGATCCTGCTGTGCTGTGCTGCATGGCACAGTGTGGGGGAGAGACAGCAAGTACTGCTAACACCCAATGCCCTGACGATAGCATGGAGACCAGCCTGCCAGCCAGAGCTTCACCATGTGCAGACTGAGTGAAAGACCCTACAGAGATTTGTGTTCTAACTCAAAATGAGAATGTTACGGTAATGATGCTAAAAAGCCTACTAGTGTGAACTTGTGAACTCTACAAATGGATGAGGACTTTGATTCAGCAGTACCTGAGAGATCAATCAAAGATGAGCTCCTGTGATTCTGAGCTCCAGATGATTTCAGAGTGTTTCTCTTGACCACAAATTAAGTGGCTCAAAACAAAACTGTAAAGGCTTTTATTTATTCTCCAGTACCTAATATGATCAGAGGCTTAAATGCTCATTGGCCTTCGAAGCCCTGTTCTGTAATATTGGCAGACGGTGAGCTGTGTTGAAATTGTCTAGCCTCCAGGAACACTGCATTAAAGCCTTGTACCTGCCTGGAGGCGTCTGAGTTCAGCTGTTTCCTGTTCCTTCCAGAGGCAACGTGACAGGAGACACAGAGGAGAGGGACAGGACACAATGTTCCTGAGGCCCCTCTGGATACTAATGGGGACTGAAGTGACTGAGGTTAACACTAATGCTCAAGCACTATTTTTTGAAATGGGATCATTATGGTCACATAGAAGCGCTTGATAAATCTTTAGAGGGTGTTTCGAAGATTTCAATAGTACATTTAAAGAGTTGTTGTCTGTTCAGTGTGACATGTTTTTAATGAGATGAATACAAACTGCCTGATTATATCTGTAATATCACAATTTTACCTTTCTGCCCATTTAGTGCAGCAGCAGCACTATAATAATGATTTATTTATTTTATATAGCGCTTTTCATTACAAGTAGAATCTCAAAGAAAGCTTATGTAATTGGTCTTCAAAAACTTCAGCTGACAGGCAGTTGGGAAAAGTACAGTCGTGGCCAAAAGTTTTGAGAATGACACAAATATACATTTTCACAAAGTCTGCTGCCTCAGTTTGTATGATGGCAATTTGCATATACTCTAGAATGTTATGAAGAGTGATCAGATGAATTGCAATTAATTAACAGAATCCACAAAAAACATTTCCACTGCATTTCAGCCCTGCCACAAAATGACCAGCTGACATCATGTCAGTGATTCTCTCGCTAACACAGGTGTGCTGACGAGCACAAGGCTGGATATCACTCTATCATACAGATTTTTTTTTCAATTTTATAATATGTTTATTATTTTCCAATAAAAAATTAAATAAAAAAGACAGCAATACTAACAATGACATTCATTGTACTGTTGAATGGGATGGCCAATTTATATGACAAAACAAAACTTAACTCACACATACACAAAACAAAACAAAATCCTATTAGGTGGTACATGTATAAGAAGACAGCATATAGTCATTACAAGCAGTGTAGTTAAGCCAAAAATAAATATTGAGTAGAGTACAGCACAGAGTAGCATCAGATCGTCAACCCAGTTATGAAGCGGGACTAGACCATTTATCTAGTATCGGCTGCCATATTTTGTAGAACACTGGACTTCTATTGGAGGTATTGTATCGAATCTTTTCCATATGTATTACATTCCCTAAATCCCGTAACCACATTTCAAACTCTCCAATTTCCAAAATTGCAATGTGAGCCTTTTGGCTAATAGAGTACAAAGAGAGATAGCCTTCCCTTCCTGGTTATTCTCATCAACTGTACCAAACAGAGTGATCAATAGGTCTGGGGCTAGAACTCTATCAAAGGCTTTAGATGGGTAATCAAAAATGAGAGCCCAGTAAGCATGTAACTTAGGACATGTCCAGAATAAGTGGGTCAACGTCCCCTCATCCTGCCACCTCTCACACAGTGGTGAGGTGTCCGGGAATATTTTATGCAGTTTTACTTTTGAGTAATGTAACCTGTGTATCACCTTAAACTGTACAGGGTTGTGTCTGGCATTCACTGAACTGTGGTTTATATTCCTGAGAGCTTCTACCCAGTCCTCATCTGAGATTTCTGAACCAAGTTCTTGTTCTCAAGCCCTTTTAATGGTGTCTGTGGATGCATATTTGTGGGCCTGTAGCACATCATACAGTCTAGATACTGACCCTTTGATTGGGGTTTGACAAGGAACAAGCTATCTAATGTAGGACTATTTGGCTTCATGCCACACTGTGGGATATGTGTCCTTAAGAAATTCCTGATTTGGAGGTATCTGAAAACTATCATGCTGATTGAGTACGAATAACAGACTGGAAGCATCAAAAGGAGGGTGGTGCAGGGAATCATTGTTCTTCCTCTGTCAACCATGGTTACCTGCAAGGAAACACGTGCCGTCATCATTGCTTTGCACAAAAAGGGCTTCACAGGCAAGGGTATTGCTGCCAGTAAGATTGCACCTAAATCAACCATTTATCGGATCATCAAGAACTTCAAGGAGAGCGGTTCAATTGCTGTGAAGAAGGCTTCAGGGCGCTCAAGAAAGTCCAGAAAGCGCCAGAACCGTCTCCTAAAGTTGATTCAGCTGCGGGATCGGGGCACCATCAGTACAGAGCTTGCTCAGGAATCGCAGCAGGCAGGTGTGAGTGCATCTGCACGGGCAGTGAAGCGAAGACTTTTGGAGGATCGCCTGGTGTCAAGAAGGGCAGCAAAGAAGCCACTTCTCTCCAGGAAAAACATCAGGGACAGACTGATATTCTGCAAAAGGTACAGGGATTGGACTGCTGAGGACTGGGGTAAGTCATTGATGAATTAATTGACAGCATGCCAGGGCGGATTGCAGAGATCTTGAAAAAGAAGGGTCAACACTGCAAATATGGACTCTTTGCATCAACTTCATGTAATTGTCAATAAAAGTATTTGACACTTATTAAATGCTTGTAATTATACTTCAGTATTCCATAGTAACATCTGACAAAAATATCTAAAGACTCTGAAGCAGCAAACTTTGTGGAAATTAATATTTGTGTCATTCTCAAAACCTTTGGCCACAACTGTAGTATCTTGAGCAGAGGGATTAGTCCTTCAAAGACATTAATAGAATATGTGTCACCAGTCACCACCAATCTGGTTTAAGTGAAAGTTAATGCAGCAATTATCAAAGATTCCCATCTCTACAAAGCGCTTTGAACTACAGATACCTCTCTCTCTCTCTCTCTCTGAACATATTTTAGTTCTGGTGATTGTTATCGTGGTATCTAATGGCGGAGTTGATCAGCAAGCTGTTCACCTGCCACAAACCTACTGAATTCACATTTAGGCAACATAAATATCCCAGGTCATAGCCATGTTTGGTCATGTTGAGGAGTTTGATGTGGAGACATGTTAAGAACATCTGAAGGTACCACTTAATGTGATGTCTCTCAGTCCTCCAGAGTGGCGCAGAGGACTAAGGTGCTGCATCGCAGTGCTATACGCTTCACAACAGACCCGGGTTCGATCCCGGGCTGTGTTGCAGCCTGGCGTGACCAGGAGACCCATGAGGCAGTGCACAATTGGCCTGGCGTCGTCTGGGTTAAGGGAGGGTTTGGCTGGCTGGGATGTCCTTGTCCCATTGCGCTCTATCAACTCCTGTGGAGGGCTGGGCGCATGCACGCTGACACGGTCACCAGTTGGACGGTGTTTCCTCCGACACATTAGTGTGGCTGGCTTCTGGGTTAAGTGAGCAGTGTGTCAAGAAGCAGTGTGGCTTGGCTGGGTTGTGTTTCTCGACCTTTGCCTCACCTGACTCCGTACAGAAGTTGCAGCGATGGGACAAGACTGTAACTACCAACTGGATACCACGGGGAGTGAAAGGGGTCAAAAAATATATACAGTGCCTTGCGAAAGTATTCGGCCCCCTTGAACTTTTCGACCTTTTGCCACATTTCAGGCTTCAAACATAAAGATATAAAACTGTATTTTTTTGTGAAGAATCAACAACAAGTGGGACACAATCATGAAGTGGAACGACATTTATTGGATATTTCAAACTTTTTTAACAAATCAAAAACTGAAAAATTGGGCGTGCAAAATTATTCAGCCCCCTTAAGTTAATACTTTGTAGCGCCACCTTTTGCTGCGATTACAGCTGTAAATCGCTTGGGGTATGTCTCTATCAGTTTTGCACATCGAGAGACATTTTTTCCCATTCCTCCTTGCAAAACAGCTCGAGCTCAGTGAGGTTGGATGGAGAGCATTTGTGAACAGCAGTTTTCAGTTCTTTCCACAGATTCTCGATTGGATTCAGGTCTGGACTTTGACTTGGCCATTCTAACACCTGGATATGTTTATTTTTGAACCATTCCATTGTAGATTTTGCTTTATGTTTTGGATCATTGTCTTGTTGGAAGACAAATCTCCGTCCCAGTCTCAGGTCTTTTGCAGACTCCATCAGGTTCTTCCAGAATGGTCCTGTATTTGGCTCCATCCATCTTCCCATCAATTTTAACCATCTTCCCTGTCCCTGCTGAAGAAAAGCAGACCCAAACCATGATGCTGCCACCACCATGTTTGACAGTGGGGATGGTGTGTTCAGCTGTGTTGCTTTTACGCCAAACATAACGTTTTGCATTGTTGCCAAAAAGTTCAATTTTGGTTTCATCTGACCAGAGCACCTTCTTCCACATGTTTGGTGTGTCTCCCAGGTGGCTTGGGGCAAACTTTAAACAACACTTTTTATGGATATCTTTAAGAAATGGCTTTCTTCTTGCCACTCTTCCATAAAGGCCAGATTTGTGCAATATACGACTGATTGTTGTCCTATGGACAGAGTCTCCCACCTCAGCTGTAGATCTCTGCAGTTCATCCAGAGTGATCATGGGCCTCTTGGCTGCATCTCTGATCAGTCTTCTCCTTGTATGAGCTGAAAGTTTAGAGGGACGGCCAGGTCTTGGTAGATTTGCAGTGGTCTGATACTCCTTCAATTTCAATATTATCGCTTGCACAGTGCTCCTTGGGATGTTTACAGCTTGGGAAATCTTTTTGTATCCAAATCCGGCTTTAAACTTCTTCACAACAGTATCTCGGACCTGCCTGGTGTGTTCCTTGTTCTTCATGATGCTCTCTGCGCTTTTGATGGACCTCTGTGACTATCACAGTGCAGGTGCATTTATACGGAGACTTGATTACACACAGGTGGATTGTATTTATCATCATTAGTCATTTAGGTCAACATTGGATCATTCCAATCATTCTAGTAACCGGAAGGTTGTGAGTTCAAACCCCCGAGCTGACAAGGTACAAATCTGTCGTTCTGCCCCTGAACAGGCAGTTAACCCACTGTTCCCAGGCCGTCATTGAAAATAAGAATTTGTTCTTAACTGACTTGCCTGGTTAAATAAAGGTAAAATAAAAATAAATAAAAAATTCAGAGATCCTCACTGAACTTCTGGAGAGAGTTTGCTGCACTGAAAGTAAAGGGGCTGAATAATTTTGCACGCCCAATTTTTCAGTTTTTGATTTGTTAAAAAAGTTTGAAATATCCAATAAATGTCGTTCCACTTCATGATTGTGTCCCACTTGTTGTTGATTCTTCACAAAAAAAGACAGTTTTATATCTTTATGTTTGAAGCCTGAAATGTGGCAAAAGGTTGCAAAGTTCAAGGGGGCCGAATACTTTCGCAAGGCACTGTATATATTTTATTAGTCCATCCCTATGGAGATGAATCGATTCTGTTCGAATCG
Organism: Oncorhynchus mykiss; assembly: GCF_013265735.2. NCBI lineage: Eukaryota > Metazoa > Chordata > Actinopteri > Salmoniformes > Salmonidae > Oncorhynchus > Oncorhynchus mykiss. The sequence continues at coordinate 61,567,570 of NC_048575.1, forward strand.
ATTCTGTATGTCAAGGGTGCTTCACATTAACATATTAAATGCTCAAACATGTCTAGTATTCTGTGCTTTATGCAAGTATAATGGAGCAGAGTCATCATGCAGCTGAGTTGGTGGTGATGGGTGCAGTGTGGGTGTTCAGAGGTGACGAAAATCTTTATTAAGACACAACGTGACTGGCCCTCATTTGCGCATTGTCCGTAAGATTCAAATCAAAACATCTCACTTTTCCTGCCATATGTGCTTTCCAATCACGTCAGCTCATAGATGGTGTTGGATGTCGAGTGGTATGATGATGACTCAGTCATTTGACTCACAGATTTGGATGTGATTAATTATGCATAACCGAGTACAGTAAGTAATGCATCTGTGGAACATAGAATATCTGAACACTCCCTTTCAAATGGGCCCATGCTAACTAACTGGCCTGGGGCTATTCAGTGTGCATGATACCATATCACTGGGCAGGTTGGCATTTATTGTCATTAATCCTGCCCTGGAGGCAACTCTGCAGAGTGGTCACTAGCTGGCACAGCCACAAAGTCATAACATCTGATTTTAACCCTAACCTTAAAAACGTCCTCCAGTGATTTTTTAAATGTTCCTGTTGAAAAGCGATATCTGAATTATAAATACAGTAGTACACACAGAAAAATGTTAGTGACCACTCTGCAGAGTTTCCTTCAGGGCAGGATTAATGACAATATGGTTTGAGCAAAATAGTGTTTTTCAGACACAACTGCAAACTTCAAGGAGTAGGGCATTGAAGGAGTTGATCTGATGTGGATTTGGGATGGCATCTGCCTCCCCCTTGCTTGAGGAACAATAGAGGAGCAATAGAGAACAAAAGAGGAAGGCTCACCCCCACACATACACACTTTGTGCTATGTCACGACTTACCTTGACCACCTACTGAGATGTGCCTTTTGTTGAGTAAATCAGGTGTTAAATAAAGAAAATGAGACTAAGAAATTTAATTTGAATTAAAAACAGGTTCAGCCCCTGGTTCGACCATGATCAGGCAGAGTTACTCCACCTCAAGAATTCCATTTGGCGAAAGGCTCGGCACACGCATACTCAGGCTGACTGGCTCTCGTTCAGGTAAATAAGAAATAAGTGCACTCAGGCTATCCGGAAGGCCAAAGTTAGTTACTTTAAGGAGCAGTTCTCTCTGTGGGTCTAACCCCAAGAAGTTCTGGAAAGCGGTTAAAGACCTGGAGAATAAACCCTTCTCCTCACAGCTGCCCATGATGTGGTTGTTACTGACAAGGAATACATGGCTGAGCTCTTTAATCACCATTTCAGGATTCCTATTTGACTCAGCCATGCCTCATTTCCCATCCAACATTTCCTCATCTCCCACCCCTTCTAATGCAACTAGCCCAGATGCGCCTCCCTCTTTTCCCCCCGCTACAAAGTTTCTTCCTGCAGGCAGTCACTGAGTCTGAGGTAATAAAGTTAAACTTGACCCTCTAAAGTTAAACTTGACCCCCTAAAGTTAAACTTGACCCCCTAAAGTTAAACTTGACCCTCTAAAGTTAAACTTGACCCCCAAAAAACATATGGGTCAGATGGTTTAGATCCTTTCTTCTTTAAGGTTGCAGCCCCTATAATCACCAAGCCTAACTCTGACCTTTTTAACCTGTCTCTCCTCTTTGGGGAGGTTCCCATTGCTTGGAAGGCAGCCACAGTGCATCCTTTACTTAAAGGGGAGATCAAGCTGATCATAACTGTTATAAGCCAATTTCAATTTTGCCCTGTTTATCAACATTTTTGGAAAAACTTGTCAATCAACTGACTGGCTTTCTTGATGTCTATAGTATTCTCTCTGGTATGCAATCTGGTTCCCGCTCAGGTTATGGATGTGTCACTGCAACCTTAAAGGTCCTAAATAATGTCACCATTGCCCTTTATTCTAAGCAATCTTGTGGGCCGACTAAGGAGTATTGGTGTCTCTGAAGGGTCTTTGGCCTGGTTTGCTAACTACCTCTCTCAAAGAGTGCAGTGTATAAAGTCAGAACTGCTGTCTCAGCCACTGCTGTCTCAGCCACTGCCTGTCACCAAGGGAGTGGCCCAAGGCTCGATCCTAGGCCCCACGCTCTTCTCAATTTACATCAACAACATAGCTCAGGCAGTAGGAAGATCTCACCCATTTACATGCAGATGATACAGTCTCATACTCAGCTGGCCCCTCCCCGGATTTTGTGTTAAACACTCTACAACATATCTTTTAGTGTACAACAAGCTTTCTCTGCCCTTAACCTTGTTCTGAACACCTCCAAAACAAAGGTTATGTGGTTTGGTAAGAAGAATGCCCCTCTCCCCACTATTGTGATTACTACCTCTGAGGGTTTACAGCTTGAGGTAGTCACCTCAAACAAGTACTTGGGAGTATGGCTGGATGGTACACTGTCCTGCCAAAGCTGCAGGATAAGGTTAAATCTAGACTTGGTTACCTACATTGTAATGGCTCCTCTTTCACCACAGCTGCCAAATTAACCCTGATGCGGATGACCATCCTACCCATGCTGGATTTCGGAGACGTAATTTATTGATCGGCAAGTAAGGGTGCTCTCGAGCGGCTAGATGTTCTTTACCATTCGGCCATCAGATTTGCCACCAATGCTCCATATAGGACACATCACTGCACTCTATTCTCCTCTGTAAACTGGTCATCTCTGTATAGCTGTCGCAAGACCCACTGGTTGATGCTTATTTATAAAACCCTATTAGGCCTCTCTCCCCCCTATCTGAGATACCTACTGCAGCCCTCATCCTCGACATACAACATCCGTTCTGCAAGTCATATTCTGTTAAAGGTCCCCAAAGCACACACATCCATGGGTCGCCCCTCTTTTCAGTTTGCTGCAGATGGCAGCTGGAACGAGTTGCAAAAAACACTCAAACTGCACAGTTTTATCTCTTTGGGATATCTCTTCAATCAAAGACTCAATAATGGACACTCTTACTGACAGTTGTGGCTGCTTCACGTGATGTATTGTTGTCTCTACCTTCTTGCCTTTTTGCTGCTGTCTGTGCCCAATAATGCTTAATCCATCATGTTTTGTGCTGCTACCATGTTGTGCTGCTGCCATGTTGTGATGCTGCCATGCTTTGCATCCCAGTATCTCTACTTGCACATCATCATCTGCAACTATATCACTCCAGTGTTAATGCTAAATAGTAATTATTTTTGCCACTATGGCCTGTTTATTGCCTTACCTCATTTGCACACACTGTATATAGATTTTTCTATTGTGTTATTGACTGTACGTTTGTCTATCCCATGTGTAACTCTTTGTTGTTGTTCTTTGTCACACTGTTTTGCTTTGTCTTGGCCAGGTTGCAGTTGTAAATGAGAGCGTGTTCTCAACTGGCCTACCTGGTTAAATAAAGGTGAAATAAAATAAAACCAAAAATGTAATTAAATAAAAATGTTGTTGTCATGTGGCGTTGCTACCATGCTGTCTTGTCATGTGTTGCTGCCGTGCTATGTCGTCGTCTTAGGTCTCTCTTTATGTAGTCTTGTGGTGTCACTCTTGTCGTGATGTGTGTTTTGTCCTAAATTTGTATTTTTGATCCCAGCCCCCCGTACCCACAGGAGGCCTTTTACCTTAACTGACTTGTCTAGTTAAATAAAGATTAAATAAAAATGTTTACAAAAAAATTAAATGAGGTGAAAAGGAGACTGGAGTGTTTACGGTATGGACAATTTTCACTTAGCAGCTGGCCCATCTAGCGGAAATTGCTCAGTTCTGCTTCCAGGCTCGATTGATGACAATAAACAGCAAGCTGTTGGTCCCACAGCTGCTATTCCTATCTATTCTAAGGCACAGCCCATCAGATTGTTTTGGGTGACAAATTGGGGATGACACAAATGTAGGATTACAAAATTCTCTGAACTTTCCTGCTTATTCCCTCCTGATACCGGGAATCCTCCAACCAGGATTTTGGGAAAACCAGGGAATTTATAGAAATTTCCCGGAATTTTGCAACCCTACAAAAGAATTGTTGTATTTTGAAAACATTTTGATAGTCCTTGTGTAGCTTCCAAACAAATACAGTTTACACGGGTCTATAACATCTGAGCTGCAACCAGGCTTTCATAACTTTCATAACTACAATTTCTTAGAACAGCTCCGTTGGTAGAGAAGCGCCTGCACTGCAGCTGCTACTTTTCCTTGCTGATTAGAAATTGTGGTTTACATAGAAACTGTAGCCATCATGTAAACAGACACTGATCTGTTTCAAGTCAGGGCTTAACCTTAAATCAACATACACCGCATCAGCACAGCTGAGATATTCTTTAAGATTTGGTGACGTTGTAGTCAATGTGTTTGCTGTGGTTGGCAGTGGCTAGCATCATGTGTTGCCACTGATAAAGTAAGATCTGTGATTACACATTGCCTTCAGTTTCCATGTGTCTGAGGTGTCTCGGTCATGTCTTTTATGATTTATGTTACTCCTGGCCATTTCTTAGAATCCTTCAGTGAGTTGCCGTGTAACCAGACAGACAGAAGTAAGCCCAGTAGCATTCTGTATTTAATGGAACAACTCTACGGATAGCTAACACTGAGCAAAGTTATAGCATGCAATGCAACTCATGACTCAATAGCCCAACTAACAGACCAAATCAAATAAAAAATAAGAAGAAATTCTACTTTATCCCATTTCTTAGAATTTGTCCTGTTAACTAGCATCCTTATTGGTGTTAATGTCTATTCTTCTAGCCCTGGATCTCCTAAAAAAAACACAATGATGTAATTAGTGTAAACAAAAGGAGAAAATGCATTTCTGTAAATGATTGCTTCAAGGGAAGGGTATGCAATCCATCCGAGAATCTCAGAGAAACCTGTACCTTGTCTGGCATGTAGCCTATTGCATCCACACTTCTTTATTCCATGTGCCAATGTATGCCTTGTAATTTTAAATACCCTCTCTGCATCGACTTGTTTTCATTTGTGTCGTGTTGAATTGGCAGCAGGGCTCCTGTCTCAGACATCTCATTTGTGATCGTCATCGTGATCGTCATGGGTAAAGTTACTGCGGAGTTCACTGCTGAATTACTAGCTAGAAACCACCTCCTCACAAGGTGCTAACATGACAACCCTTTCACATGTTCACTGTTTATTTTTTATCACAACCTACTTTTAAAACGTTGCCATAGTCATCAAGTGCATATACATTAACTGACTTTAAAAAAACGAATGTCAAGCACAATGTATTTAAAGGTATAATATTACACTATACTTGCATGGGTATTACTAGTGTTATTACAAAGGTATCAGGTACGTAATGTAACATAGAAACTAGTTATATTTACAGTTTCTCATAGTTTCACAGTTGTCCTCCAATGCGTGTGTTTAAGTGAGAAGCCTACACTCAGTTCTTATAATGTCAGGGTGGAAGTTCAGTGGGTGCACTGAGCTCCAAACCTTTGAAAAACCTCTAATGTTTATCCAGAAAACATAACCAAAAGTGCATGTTTACTCCAATGCCTTCGAAGATGTTGATGCGTTAAGTGGAATGTATGTTGTTTTTGTCTCTACAGACCAGTGGCGGTTTGTGCCTTCCAAGATTAGGGAGGACTCTTTTTTTTATGAGCATGGCCTTATTTTTATTACAGCATATTGGATGACTGTCATTCATATTCCATTCGCCCAGCTCAATGTAACATCGATAGGGTTAGGCTACTACATGATACTCAAATTTTCCCTATACCAATCATGAGGTTGTTACAACCTAGCCTACAAATATAAGTTTATAATTTTGGTGCACAAGACAAGAAACAAAATTGGAGTAATCAAGGTGACCTACAATGACAAATTCAATACCATATTGCACACTCTTGCCTGCATCTAGCTGATCTGGGGTGTAATCATTAGTCCAAACATGAGTTTCTATTGGACAAATTCAGGTAGGTCCCTCCTCATTACGTTCCGTTTGGTTCCGTTTAATTAAGAAACATTTTGCAACAGAATCTGCGGAATGAATCTCTGATCATTCACACACACAGTTCACTTTCATAGCAGCCACATAGATCATCACTTTGCTCGTTGTATAATTCCTTCTCGCCTCTACGCGCTCTCCTCCTCCTCCTCTCACCTTTTCCCTTTGCTACACAGCCTACATCGATGTCACCATATTAATGTTATAGTCAACAAACTAGAACTAGCGAGTTAGCAAACCCACAGTCCAACCCATGTGTACAATCATGCAGTACAGTGTACAGCAAGCAGTTTAGCAGTTACACCGGCAGGCTCCAGTGGCAATAAATGAATACAATCGAAAGATTACCTTGCTTGGAAGAGTTGCAGCGTTGGATAGCTTTAGCCAGCTAGCTAACATAAACATAATTCCTCTCAGGTTGTCCAACACAGAGATAGCATTCCTCTTTGTTTGAGTCAGGTTGTTGAGTAGGCTAAATTAGCTATTAGCTAAGTAAGTGAAAAGTAAACTAAGAAGAACAAATACAATGAAATCTCTCTCTCTCTCTCTCTCTCTCTCTGCTCCTTAATTTTTGGCTGAAATGTATATGTTCAGAACTGTTCAACTATTGTCTTTCTCTCTCTTTTAGTCAACTACTCACCACATCTTATGCACAGCAGTGCTAGCTAGTTGTAGCTTATGCTTTCAGTACTAGATTAATTCTCTGATCCTTTGATTGAATGGACAAGATATTAGTTCATACTGCAAGAGCTCTGATAGGTTGGATGATGTCCTCCGGAAGTCGTAATAATTACTGTGTAAGTCTATGGAAGGAGGTGGGAACCACGAGCCTCCTAGGTTTTATATTGAAGTCAATGTACCCAGAGGAGGACTGAAAATAGCAGTCCTCCGCCTACACCATGGTGCTGTTGATGCTACTGTAGACCATCATTGCAAAACAGTGTGTTTTAAATCGGTTATTTGGTGATATGTGAATATTTTTACCTAAAAATTATAACCTTTTAAATGCTTGACTATTATAAGTTCCCTTCCTCCTCTGATGAGCCTCCACTGCTCCAGACAACACCACCAGAAAGATACAAGGCATGAAATAGCCATTTTAATTTCTCCTCTGAGTGTCTACCCCACTCAAAGAAATTCTATCAGCAGTGTGGGTACAGACTCTGCAGTGAATGGAAGAGTCTGAATCACAAGCCTGCAGGCCCCCAATGTATACCCCCTCTCTTCTCCTCTATCCATAACCCACAACATTATTAGACCCCATTGTTGATTGTTGTCATCATTGTTGATTTTGATCAAAACCCACTTCTTCCGACAAGTTTTATTGTGGTGGTTGATTATGTATTAACTACCCTGGAACTGAGCCATATTGGTGGTGATGATGATGATGTGCAAAAATAGTAAAATCCATGAAACAATGATGTCATTCTACATTCCATATTTTCACATTACCATACTCTTATTTGAGGTTGCTGACCATCTCTGCTTTTTGAGCACAAACTAACTCTCTTCACAATAAAGGTAATGAAGTATGGATGGGTGTCTTCCTGAGCCCAGCTGCTCCGTGAGTGAATTAGTTAGTGTTATTATCTGTTTGTGAAATCCTGTAATCCAAACCCACACCACCCACCTGCTCACAGATAGGGCCACGCTGCTGCCTTTTGGAGCCCTCTGCTTTAAAAACACTGCAGTGGACCTCAGTGCCTTCAGAAAGGATTCATACCCATTGGCTTATTCCACATTTTGTTTTGTTACAGCCAGAATTCAAAATGGCTTAAATATTTAATTTTTTCTCCCCCATCTACACACAATGCTCCATAATGACAAAGTAATATTTCTGCTAATTTATTGAAATTAAATAAGTAAATAAATATGTAATTTACATAATTATTCACACCCCTAAGTCAATACATGTTAGAATCACCTTTGGCAGCTATTACAGCTATACGTTTTTCTGGGAAAGTCTAAGTGGTTTACACACCTGAATTGTGCAATATTTGCACATTTATTCTTTTTAAAATCCTCAAGCTCTTCAAGTTGGTTGTTGATCATTAATAGACAGCCATTTTCAAGTATTGCCATAGATTTTCAAGACGATTTAAGTCAAAACTGTAACTAGGCCACTCAGGACTTTCAATGTTGTCTTGGTAAGCAACTCCAGTGTACAGTGCATTTGGAAAGTATTCAGACCCCTTGACTTTTTGACACATTGAGAGCACCCCTCCAACTAGGATGGAGTCCGTCACTCCTCAACAGGCCAGGCTTGGTCCTGTTTGTGCGTGAGTCCCAGAAAGAGGGACAATTATCTACAAATTCCATTTTTGGGGAGGGGCAGAAAACAGTTTTCAACCAGCGATTGAGTTGTGAGACTCTGCTGTAGAGCTCATCACTCCCCCTAACTGGGAGGGGGCCAGAGACAATTACTCGATGCCGACATCTTTCTAGCTCATTTACACGCTGAAGCTATGTTGCGCTTGGTGACCTCTGACGGTTTCATCCTAACATCGTTGGTGCCGACGTGGATAACGATATCCCTATACTCTCTACACTTTTAGCCAGTTTTAGCTTTAGCCAGCACCATCTTCAGATTAGCCTTAATGTCGGTAGCCCTAAACATCAGCACCACAGGTAACTTCCATAATGCTGTGAACAATCTAAGAGACAAGGTAAGAAGGGCCTTCTACACTATCAAAAGGAACACAACATTTGAGATCCCAATTAGGATCTGGCTAAAAAATCCTTGAATCAGAACCAATTTCCCTTTATAGTTGTGAGGTCTGCGGTCTGCTCACCAACCAAGAATTCACAAAATGGTACAAACACCAAATTGAGACTCTGCATGCAGAATCCTGCAAAAACATCAGTGTGCAATGTAAAACCCCAAATAATGCATGCAGAATAAAATTTGACCGATACCCTTTTATTATCAAAATCCAGAAAAGAGCCATTCAATTCTACAGCCGCCGGGAAGCGATTCCCAAACCATCCTTAACAAAGCCATCACCAACAGAGAGATCCAACCAAATCATGAGAAAAAATAAAGATAATTACTTGACACATTGGAAAGAAATAACAAAAAAAATGAGCAAACTAGAATGCTCTTTGGCCCTAAACAGAGAGTACACAGTGGCAGAATACCTGACCACCGGGTCTGACCCAAAATTAAAGAAAGACATAGTGAACATAGCATTCCTATTGAGAAAAGCCTCCAAAAGCAGACCTGGCTCTCAAGAGAAGACATGCTATGTGCACACTGCCCACAAAATGTGGTGGAAACTGAGCTGCACTTCCTGACCACCTTCCAAATGTATGACCATATTAGAGACACATATTTCCCTCAGATTACACAGACCCACAAAGAATTCAAAAACAAATCCAATATTGATAAACTCCCATATCTATTGAGTGAAAATATATTACATTTTGTACTTTAACTATTTGCACATCATTACAACACTGTATACAGACAAAATATGACGTTTGAAATGTCTAAGTGTAATGTTTACTGTTAATTTGTTATTATCTATTTCACCTGCTTTGGAAATGTAAACATATGTTTCCCATGCCAATAAAGCCTATTAAATAAATAAATAAAGAGAGAGAGCATAGAGAGAGAGAGAGAGAATAGAGAGAGAGAGAGAGAGAGAGAGAATGGAGAGAGAGAGAGAGAGAGAATAGAGAGAGAGAGAGAATAGAGAGAGAGCGAGAGAGAGACTCTATTTCTTCTGCACAGATTCTGTCAGACCTGGGCCCTGACAGTAAATCTCAGTAAGACCAAAATAATGGTGTTCCAAAAAGGTCCAGTTGCCAGGACCACAAATACAAATTCCATCTAGACACTGTTCCCTAGCGCACACAAAAAACGATACATACCTTGGCCTAAACATCAGCGCCACAGGTAACTTCCACAAAGTTGTGAACGATCTGAGAGACAAGGAAAAAGAAGGGCATCAAAGGGAACATACATTTCAACATACCAATTAGGATCTGGCTAAAAATACTTGAATCAGTCATAGAGCCCATTGCCCTTTATGGTTGTGAGGTCTGGGGTCCGCTCACCAACCAAGACTTCACAAAATGGGACAAACACCAAATTGAGACACTGCATGCAGAATTCTGCAAAAAATATCATCCGTGTACAACGTAGAACACCAAATAATGCATGCAGAGCAGACTTACGCCGATACCCACTAATTATCAAAATCCAGAAAAGAGCCTTTAAATTCTACAACCACCTAAAAGGAAGCGATTCCCAAACCTTCCATAATAAAGCCATCAACTACAGAGAGATGAACCTGGAGAAGAGTACATTAAGCAAGCTGATCCTAGGGCTCTGTTCACAAACACAAACACACCCTACAGAGCCCCAGGACAGCAGCACAATTAGACCCAACCAAATCATGAGAAAACAAAAAGATAATTACTTGACACATTGGAAAGAATTAACAAAAAAACAGAGCAAACTAGAATGCTATTTGGCCCTAAACAGAGAGTACACAGTGGCAGAATACCTGACCACTGTGACTGACCCAAACTTAAGGAAAGCTTTGACTATGTACAGACTCAGTGAGCATAGCCTTGCTATTGAGAAAGGCCACCGTAGGCAGACATGGCTCTCAAGAGAAAGGTTATGTGCTCACTGCCCACAAAATGAGGTGGAAACTGAGCTGCACTTCCTAACCTCCTGCCCAATGTATGACCATATTAGAGCGACATATTTCCCTCAGATTACACAGACCCACAAAGAATTCGAAAACAAATCCAATTTTGATAAACTCCCATATCTACTGGGTGAAATTCCAGTGTGCCATCACAGCAGCAAGATTTGTGACCTGTTGCCACAAGAAAAGTGCAACCAGTGAAGAACAAACACCATTGTAAATACAACCCATATTTATGCTTATTTATTTTCCCTTGTGTACTTTAACCATTTGTACATTGTTACAACACTGTATATATATATATATATAATAAATAATAAAAATTAACAGTTAACAGAAGTTTCAAAACAATAAAGACATTACAAATGCCTTTTGTAATGTCTTTATTGTTTTGAAACTTCTGTTCGTGTAATGTTTACTGTTAATTTTTATTGTTTATTTCACTTTTGCATATTATCTACCTCACTTGCTTTGGCAATGTTAACACATGTTTCCCATGCCAATAAAGCCCCTTGAATTGAATTGAATTGACACTCCATTTATAGTAGTTCTGCTGTGCCCCCTACTGGTTTTGTAAGTTGGGTCTGCAATGGGTAGGGACTCTGGAAATTGCCTGTTAACTGGTTTACCTGAATTGACATTGTCTGATTTAGTTGTAGTACATTGAGTAAATTGCATGATTTTCATCTATTCAAGGAAAAGGAAATTCAGCATTGTGAATAGTAATTTCAGAAGTTATTCAACAGTATCTGCTTGGATAGTGGTTTCTGACAGGTCTCAAATTAATACAAACCAATTGAACGTACAATCAATACATTATTTATCCCAGTCAATTTTTACAGTAACATTCCTGGCTAGATTTTGACGGTAGTTAGCCTACCAGTGTTAAGTTTGAAAGACGTCACGACTACTGTTACCTGGATCTCTGATTGGTTCAGAGACTCTATCCGGGTACTGAGCTGGAACGAGCTAAAGGTACCAATATGGCGGAGGTAAGAGGGAAAACAGGGGAGAAGCATCAGATTTTAAATCGATGTTTAAAAAATGTGTGTTGCCAACTTTCTATTTAAATGTAATCGATTACATAGATTAAGTTGTTTTTGTTCAATATTTGTGGTTTTGTGTCAAAATTGCTGCAACTATCCCTCTAAAATATGTTTGAATGTATACACCGATCCTTCACGACAAGGCCTGTTCGCTCTCAGCTGCTTTGCTAAGGTCTACCGGGCAGACTCAAACGCCAATTTGATGTGGGAAGAAAAATAAATAGACTTGATTTACAATTAATTGCGATTGTGTTTTTCGGTTCTTGTGTAAAAACAAAAACATCGCCTATAACTGGTGAATTGTTTACAGTTTTAGGTTACCGTGTACGAGGCTAAACAATAATTGTATTTTTTATTGTCAATAAGGTTAGCTTTAAGGCTAATTTCAGAGCATTGGCAGTACACAAAACTGGATATAGGGGCCTTAATGTTATTTTGTGTGCCACATCCAAATGGTATCATATTGCTACTTAATATTACAATTCTACAACATTAAATAAACCGCTGTGCGTTCGGTATGTGTTTTCAGGTTGCGGAAAAATGCAGCTCTTTTTATTTATTTATCCTGGTGGATATTATATATTATCGACAATGTCTGCTGTAAAAATCAATGTTTGTTTGAACGAACATTTTCGAAAGTGTAACAGTAATATTCACAGATTCAAAATTGCTTAATTGGTGCTATTATATTTTTGTTCTTCCAAACAGGCTTCCTTCGGGAGTTCGAGCCCAGGTAATGTCGGAATACATTTTTTAATGGAACTTGAATGTGAAATTATGAATATGCCATGTCCATTTTATATTCAGTTAATGTTTTGATACCATGCAGCTAAATACATTTATAAAATCTTTATTGAGGAAGTAATTCTTGTAAATTATTTAATTGTGCTGTGGGTGCGCCAATGGTATTGACAAGCAGTGGCAGTGCCAGTTTTGTCAAGAGTATCTTAATTTATTTGTGGTTGTCCTTGTAACGGTGCCTTTAAACTGCATTCTAAAATAGTTTTCGCCCACAGTTGGCTCTTTGTCGTCGGAAGATCATGACTTCGATCCGTCAGCTGAGATGCTAGTTCATGAATATGACGATGAGAGGACTTTGGAGGAGGAAGAGTCATTTGAGGGCGAGAAAAACTTCAACTCAGAGATAGCCGATCTAGAGAAGGTTGGTTGGCTATAGCTACAGATTGTAACACCAGATAATGTGATTTAACCCAACTTTTTTTTACCATTATACTGGTATGACAGGTGTGACTATACAAAACATCAGCAGAGATGAACTAACCTTGTATTAGCGATTGGTGGAAACAGGAGTCTCGTAAAATGGATGCATCCAGTTGCACGGGGTCCGTTTGATTTGAGAAAATGCTCTGATATTAAAATAATGTTGTTCATTAAGTAATCCAACAATGTGTACGTCGCCACCTTGTCTATTTCAAGTCTTCTCTCATTAATTGAGACAGGTGTGTCCACCCCCAAAGTGCTGCATGACAGACATCCCTGTCTCTATCAATGTGAGAAGACTTGAAATAGAAAAGATGGTGACATACACATTGTTGGATTACTTCATGGACCAAAATATTTTAGTTATTTTAATAGAGCATTTTCTGAATTCAAACAGACCCACTGCAAACTCCTTTTTCCACGAATCGAGGGCGAAGATGGTATCGCCAATACCAGGTTAGTTGGAAAAATCTCTGACAATGTTTTTTTAATATCCACACCTGTAATTACCAGTATAATGGTACACATCTTTTTCCCATGAAATCACATTTTCTGGTTTTACAATCTGTAGCTAGGTTGGCTAATAATATAAATGAATATACTGTTTCCTTTCTTCTAGACAGGCATTGTAGTTGTCATTTTTATTGGAATATTTTTAAATTCTGTCTATGCTTGAATTACCACTTCCCTACTTCAATGAATAAAATGTTATAGGCTGGGGGGGAAGCATAATGTATACATGACTATGTTCTGTGTTATTATGGAAACAGACACTGTGTCATGGAACTTTTTGTCTAACCATTCTTCACATAGCAGACATGAAATATCATGATTTTGATTGTAGAAACATGGTCTAATAGGATTTCTATTTGTTGTAACAGGAGGGGAACATGCCCTTGGAGGAACTGCTGGCCATCTACCGCTACGAGGCGTCTGTCAGTACGGCTGCAGGATCCAGCATGGACAGCTCTTCTGGGGAGCTGACGGATGAACTGCCAGACATGACTTTGGACAAGGTGAGCAAAATTCAGATTTGGTAAAGGGAATATTAATATATATTTAGAAAATGTCACCGTGTACTGTATAGACAAATTTGTGGATATTGAAAGAGGTTTTCAGTCAAATGTATTTGTTATATCATCAGTAGGCCATCTATCCCAACTATTATTACGTTATATGTGTCTTACTTTTGTATTACCTCCAAGGTGTGGTTACGACAGATATGAAGCAAAACAAACTTGGAATTTTTAGGGTCAATTGATCCTTGGCGGGTTCCCTTCTAACGTTACAAATGGTGATTGTGTTCTTCCACAGGAGGAGATTGCTAAAGACCTGCTATCAGGAGACTATGAGGAGGAGACCCAGTCCTCCGCTGATGACCTTACTCCTTCAGTCACTTCCCACGAGGCCACTGACTTCTTCCCCAGAACACTCAGATGTAAGGCAATTCACTTCAATTGCAACTTTATTAGGACACCTCAGGGGTAAATAAGACATTGTCAGAGCTCAAGAGAGACCAATTACAAAACGCAGATTCATATAGTGCTTTATGGTGTGAAAGTTATGAGTAACTGCAATATTTTATTTATTAAAGCTGCAATATAACTTTTTGGGCGACCCAACCAAATTCACAGAAATCTTATGTATTTATTTATTTAATATCCAAAACATACAATATACTTTCAGTGAAGCCGCTCAACAACTACATCATACCAGTCATCCAACAGAGTCCCATTCAGAGCGACACACAGAAGCATCCAGGGTCAATGCCTGAATGGGCACATTGACTGATCTCCCACCAGGCCAAAAATCGTGAACCCAACCCCTCCAAGATGCCCCCACCCCCCCACAGTTCCCCAATAGCTGCCCCTCAACCATTCGAAACCCCTCCCAAGAAGAAAAATTTAAAAAATACAATTAATTCCATTCCCCCAAGAACCCACCCCCCCCAAAATGCACCAACAACCAAGAGAATGAACTAATGAGAAAAAAGAAAGACAGAAGAAAACAGCAAACAACAATGCAAAAAAACTATTAAATAAAAACATACATTTCAAACAAAGGACATCGAGGACAACTAAAATCATAACAGCAATGCCAAATGTATATGTTTGTGTGCATGTCTGGCACTATTACGTGTATGTGTGTGTTCTTGTATGCGTTTATTTGAATGAGAGTGCGTATATGCATGTGTACAAACACCTGCATGGCATCAGCATCAGGCAAACCGGCATTAGTTGTAAAAACACTGTGTTATTCAAACAATTTTTATTACGTTTATTTTTTAAATGTTGCTTATTTTTGTTATGTCATTCTCATTGAATGCAAGTATAAGAAACGGTAGATATGTTCTATGTGAGCTATTTCTATGCTTCCTGTTATGTTTTGCGTCTTTTACTTTGGGTTTTGTACACCAGCTTCAAACAGCTGAAAATACAATATTTTTGCTTATGGAAAATATATTTCAGTGGTTTAGATGGTACAATGATTCTCTACACTATACTTGCTTGTTTTGTCACACAAATTGAAATGAGGCAAACCATTAGAATTTCAGCAACCAGAAAATGTCAACGCGATTTCTGCGTAGTGCATCTACTGTGAAGTGCAGGTGTCATTATTAACAAAAGCACAGTAACTTATTTATCTTGTGCTTTGTCAGCATTTATCCCCTCCCAAACATTCATACTATATTTTAATATGATCTTATCTTGTCATGTGATGAGTTGATAAGCACAGGACACCATTCGGATAGCAAGAATTTTAATGGGGAGTGCCCTTTCTGTCTTTGCATTGTCAGCTAACACTATCTACGACGGTGATAAGGAGTCGGAATGTGAGGAGGATGGGCCAAGCCCCGAGGACTCCAGAAAGGTAAGAATCCTGTCCTTTCAAAGGTGACTTTATTTGAAGGGGATACAAGATTAGGTTTCCCATAAGCACTAATTGGAGGTCAGTTATTTTACTTTCCAATGGTTACAGTTATTTAGTGACCTTTGGTTAACTGAACCTAGACCTGCATTTGGAACATGGTGCTGCATGTTCTGTTTTGAGCGGTAAGTCTGTTTTGTATTTCACAGGAAATAATGGTGGGATCGCAGCACCAAGCAGAGGTCCCCACTCACCTCTGTCACTATGGTGTTGATGAGAAGGGTGAGTGGAGGCTTTCTTACGAGGTTAACCCATAAACATATTGTCAAAGTTGCATTTGACAGTCAGATATTTAGTGTTTCCAAGTGTAATATTGCATAGTGTCTAACATTGTGATTGTCATCTGCCATTTTCGTACAGTATACGAAGATGATGACCAGTTGCTATGGACCCCGGACGTGTTGTCAGAGAGTAAGGTCAGGGACTTCCTGTGTGAGGAGTTGTCATGGGCAACTGACGAGAGGACAAGAAGTGACACGGCAGGAGCTCATGTGAGAGACAATGAGCAGGTCAGTCATCACTTTAAGACTCACTGGATGTCATAACATTAGATATGCTCCTGCTGCCATCAGAGTTCACCTATTCCTCTGTCGTCTCCCTGTAGGCTCTGTATGAGCTTGTGAAATGCAACTACAATACCCACAAAGCATTGGAGCGATATTGCAGTAATGTGAAATCCTCAAAGGGTAAGTTACCATTTTGAATGAAAAGTAGACTCATAAATGTCACTCTATTGTGAGGGAAAATGACTCCTTGTGATTTTTACAGAGGAATCCCCACCGTGGTCTGAAGATGAATGCAGAAACTTTGAACATGCACTACAGATATACGATAAGAACTTTCACCTCATACAGAAACACAAGGTGGGACTCTCTCTGTTACTGATTAAAGGGTGGAGAAATTATCATAATGTTGAAAGCTTCTGTAAGGATATGGACACTTTTTATTTAGCCTTTCTTTAAAAAGCCTTTGACATTAACTTCCTGTGTTGTAGAACTTTTCTCTTTATCATGTATTTCTGCCCTTCATCAGGTGAAGACACGGACGGTAGCTGAATGTGTGGCCTTTTACTACATGTGGAAGAAGTCAGAGCGCTTTGATTTCTTCGTCCAGCAGAACCGCTTTGGCAAAAAGAAGTATAGCAGCTATCCTGGCGTAACGTAAGTGATCGTTCATTCTGCTCAACAGTAGTAACTGAGGTCTGAATTCATTGCCAAATGTATGTAGACAGAGTTCTCTCTGAATATGATGAAAGCCTGTGTTTGCAGATTTTATTTTATTGTGCTTGCAACTACATGAAAGGGGTGGCTCATGGTTATTAAAGGAGAATGTGTCTATGGCTGAGTGTGTGTTAACCTTGTGTGTCTTCCCTCTGCCTGCAGGGACCTGATGGACCGGCTAGTGGACGAGGCGGAGGGCCTGGCAGTAGACAGCTCCTCCTCTGTTTGCTCAGGTGGAGGAGGAGGAGGCGGGGTGAGGATGGAGCCCACCACAGAGCAGCAGCTCAGCCTACTCAACTCCATCACTGCCAGCGACCTCACAGGTTAGTCAACAGGGTCTCAGATGTTCCACACTGCATGTAGCACAAACTGACCCCATTATCCTTGACAGGGTAACTATATTTTTCACAAGCCTAGCTTCAGATCTGGTATTCAGTATGAATCTGCAGTACACATATTATACACAACAATACAACTTTATACAATCTACATAAGTCCTAAAAACAATACATATGAAATCCACAGATAACCAAGTAGTTTATATACGTGTCCCCCTCCCTCAGCCCTGAGTAACAGCGTGGCCACAGTGTGCAGCCCAGCGGAGGTGAGCTGCCTGGACTCGTACAGTTTCCCCCCTCTGGAGAGCCTCCACCGGGGGTCCCTGGCCCATGACGAGCCCCTGGGCTTTCCATCCAACGGAGGGGACCCCAACTGTCTCAACATGCTGGATGCTGGCTTCTACCACTCGGATCTGGGCCAGCTGGGTGGGGTGTGCGGGGCCAAGGAATGTGAGCGGCCCTCTAAGAGGCTCAAGTTGGCACTGCCTGACTCCTTCATCAACGATGCTTCTGTGGGAAACCTCGGAGTGGACTTTGAGGGGCGGCGGAAAATGACACACCACCGTATCACTGGCACCAAGATGGCAGTGTCCGTCACAGACTTTGGGAGTTTGGCGGGGAGCCCAACAGACTTATGGGAGCACACACACGGCATCACGCACAGCACAGCACGGCGCTCCAGTCAGTGTGACCTCCCGCCGCCCCGCCCCCAGAGTTCCACCTTTAAAACCACCCTCCCATGTGTACATAAGACTCACTCACTGGAGAATTAGATTTGTATTTAATAATTATATATATGAATATACATTTATTTCATTTGTGAAATATGACATCAGTGATGTCTTTATCGTATAGAACTAAAAATCTTGATTTCTCAAGAGTTTATATAGCCATTTATTTTCTCTGGTCCTGAGGTGTTTAATGTCCGTGTTTGTGTACAGTGGGGTCCGGCCCAAGGCTGCGGATAGACAGTTGTTTGTCCCCCCCCCCCCCACCCCCTCCCCAAGTTATCCTGTCACTCATATTCAGCTGCCAAAACATCTTTGTTCTGGTTTCATATGTAGTTTGTTCATTGTTAAAGTGGTACTTTTGATTGAATATCAGTGTTTACAGGTAATTATAGTATCCAGGCTTGGGCAAATGTTATTTTGTCTGAGATGAGCCTGGGGTTTGTATTTAATGCAACAGCACTCATTGTTGTCGAGGCGTTGTAGGTTATAACTCGTTATAACCTCCCTCTCTGCCTTAGTTTTTTTCTCCTGTGGAAGCTTATTTTGTACTCAACCTGCTTTCATCAGATCTTAACAGTCCAAAGTGGCCAAACCGGAGGAGAATGTTCTAGAAATGTAACAGTATATTATATGATAATTTCTCATTGTTAATTCTTGTGAGTCATGACAGGTCAAGACATTTTTAAATTTAGAGACTATACGGCTGAATCTAACACCCCAATAAGCAGAGCAGCTTTGTCTGTCCATCAGATTGTCTGAAACGTTTCCTTAAAAATCGCTCGTATTGCCCCAGACATTAGTCTATATCATGAAAATATTATACTTTATGAAGGAAAATGTTTTTTGGATTGGTATAAGTGTTGCTTTGAGATGTCATGTGTTCAGTTACAGTAATGTATATAGTTTCTACCCTATACTCTTGGCACAATACAAATCTATTTGGCCCAGGCAAGTTGTGCTGTTTGCATGTTTATCATGGAGTTGAGCTTGACCACTCGGCAAAAAAAAAAGAAGAGCAAAACAAATGATTCTAAATTGTATTGCTCTATATTGAAACTAAAACAGCCTGCGTAAGATTGTTAGAAGTATTATTTCCTTATTTAAAGCCACTTTCATGTAACTTCCACAGTACGGACTGGAGGATGCCTTTTATTATCCGGTCTATAAAGTAATGTCCAGTTGCAGTCTAACAGCCTACTTCTATTTCTCTAGACTGAACTAATTGTGAATTGTTGATTGTCGTGGAGTCATCACTGTGTTAATGAGTGCAGTAATAGTGTTTACTTAATTTAACTATGCATTGTGAGTTGGATAATTAGTTTGTTTGGGGGGTATTTAATTCTGAATGTCAGACACAGAAGTCCATAGATTTTTACATAAAGATGTACCATCCAATAATTCACTATCCTGAGTATGTCCTGTCGGGTTTCTTGCATATGAGCATTGGTTTTACCTAGGTAGGTGTTATCTAGTCACTATTTCTATGGCAAACATTGGAGTCGGCTGTTTGTTCACCTTGCATTGTTTCCCCAAATGTGGACAGTTTCATGTAAATAATTAGCTAATAGCCTTGAAAATGTCTTCATCGACTTAAACTTGTCTTAAACTTGTGAATCTGTGTTGATACAAAGACTTTAAATGGTATTCCTTGTAAAAGGGCAATGTGTAGATATGTACAGACATTACATGTTCTTACGTTTTACTGATGGACTTTGTTTGGATACTTTGGGGGGACAATGCATGCTAGCTGTGTGACAGTTCTTGAAAATGTACCACAAAAAGGCTTTACCTAAGACTTATTAATATATTATTCAATGTCGCATTTTGTGTTCTGAAGTCTGCAATCATATGTACAAATCCCATTTTGTTTCTCTCTTATTTTATTTTCACATTGCTGTCTTTGTCTTGGTGATAAAGGGATTGCTTCTGTAGTCCCTATCTTGAGAGATGGGTCTAGTCCAGAATCAAGCCCTTGTCCCTATCCCTTAGGTACTTGCATAGATCTGGTATGGTTGGATAAATATAACCAAAAATGGTATACCATATTGCTTATACCCATCAAATACTTACAGATACATCAAGTGCCTAGGGAGATGTACCAAATGATTGTTGCTCACCATCATACAAAGTGCAGATGCAGTGGGTGTGTCCAGGTGCTCTCTAGCTTTAGAAGTGCAGGGATATATTTTTCACCCAATGGTTTGTACAAAGACTCGGAAATACTGTCTGAATGTAAAGGCCGTTGACTAGTAGATTAATATTTAGATTTTACAACCCTGTGCTGAAATCTTGTGATTTCATTGAGACTTGTGTGTAAGAAAGCACTAAACTAATTCCTTTTATATTTTGTATTGTGTTTTGAAGATAGGGGGGAGTGACTATAGCAGATATATATATATATATATATATATAAATCTAGTTCTGTGAATAAAACCTGCAAAACGTGTATCCAGAAATAGACAATCAACACATTTACAATCAAATGTTAAGAAAATCGTTATTGTTTATAAGAATTGTACATAGACACTGAATAGTTTTTTTTCTTTTGGTTTTAAGCATTTTGTATTTTCTGTTCTTTAATACATGGTGTACGGATCCAGAAAAAAGATCTGGAAAATGTCTCAAGACTCCTGCTTTGACTTGTGTGACAGCACAATTGTGATTTTTGTGGTGTTCCCTAAAATGTGTTACCTGTCTCCAACTTCTTCACTGACATCACTATGGTGGGTCTATACTTTATAGTTGTCCCCCACAATCGGGTCTGGGACTGTGGATCTCCGTCTGTTCATACGTTAGTCACATGGGATATCTCAGACAGCAAAGGCGTGATTTTGAAGAAACATCAGTGAATGATCTGTCATTCCATAGAGATCCAGCATTTACAAAATTACACTGATTGGCCAGATGGTAGTGCTATAAAAGACTGGAAATACCAACTTTGAAAGGTCACACCCCTCACATTGTTTGACCTAAAACATGAAAGTTGGTACATATATCCCTCTCCTCACAAGGAACACATTTGCCTTAGGTCTGCCATGATGGACTTTCTGCCATTTAGAATTTTGTCAAATAAACCCTGCTCTTCTGGTACCGAATGACCGATCTGCATGAAACTGTGGCATCTATGGACAAAGGTCTCCAGAATCAATGCAATATTTTCCAGACTAGTACCAATAAACATTCACGTGGGTGTGGTCAAGAACATAAATACATAAATCAGTTAAGGATATTTGCATTGTAACAGTTTGGTAAGTGTTTAAAACACTTTCAAGACATCGACCACACAGTGGCACTATAACAGACATGTTTATATCTTTTGATCTGTTTGACTTGTGTACTGAAATTTGGCACACATGCTCAGGGAAATGAGTCTAGCTAAGCCACGTGATATCGCAGACATTTTGATGAAAGTTGAGTGAATGATGCTCTTGCCATAAAGAGACGTCTTTTACAAATTACACTGATTGGCCCAAGGATGACATGTTTACTGTGTGTTCCCGAAGAACTACATTATAGGGGTTTTTGGCATAATGTATCTCGGGTTCTGTAGTAGTCACATCGTGTCTGGCATTGTTAATCAATGTGTACTTTTCTAACAGTACTAAGAATGTGTTAGTGGTACTTAAAGTTTTGAAATCAAAATGTACTTTGAGCACAGTATACAATATTATGTCTAGTTTAGTAGGTTAAAACAACGATGCAAAATCTGAATACAAAATCATTCTATTCTGTGGCTGTATGAAATAGCAAACATAACGCGAATAAGGCTACCTGCCGCCCCGGTTAGAGCGTTGGACTAGTAACCGAAAGGTTGCAAGATCGAATCCCCGAGTTGACAAGGTAAAAATCTGTCGTTCTGCCCCTGAACAAGGCAGTTAACCCATAGTTCCTAGGCCGTCATTAAAAATAAGAATTTGTTCTTAACTGATTTGCCTAGTTAAATAAAGGTAATAATAATTCTGGGATGACATTACTTCATCTTTGTAATTTACCTCCATGATAAAATGGTAACAACCATTACTGTAGTTAGATGTGTTGAAAAAGATTCCACGATATGGCCTTTTATTTGATTAACAACTCATTACACAAAGTATCTTACAAAACAGTATACCAACTAATGCAGACAAACTTTATACACAGGGGTATAAACATTTATTTTTTTTAAATACAAAAGGCTTTACAGGGATTTAGGGTTTGTTTTGCTTTACCATTTTTCAGATTATGCAACATTTAAATAAAATGTAAATTCAATACATTTTGTCCACAATCCGGATTTGGGCGGGTGCTCGGCTCGTTCTCGATGCAGTGTGCTGTTGAAATCTACGACCACTAGGAGAAATGCGGTGAAAAGAGTGTCCATGTTACAACCGAACTTTCTGGTTCCATTGAAGGGGATCGATTAAAGTTCCCAGGGCCCGTGTAGGCGTGTTTCGGCCTCCCGGGCATGAGCCAGGTGCCCCTTTCAAAAGCCACAACCCTTTCAGAGCAAGGGGAACAACTACTTCAAGGTCTCAGAGCGAGTGACGTCACCGATCGAAACATTATTAGTGTGCACCCCGCTAACTAGCTAGTCATTTCACACCGGTTACACACAGATTACCGTTCGATTTGAGAATTGCCCTCCTCCCCGTTTTTGCCCGTTGATGTGAGATGTGATGAGATGTGATTTTTGCCCGTTGATGTGCCCCGCGGCTGAGCATAATCGAATCCGCCCATTGTAACAACGTTGGATACAATGCGAACGCTGCAGTTTCATTGGTTTATCATTACAGAAAGGCGTGGTTAAATCTTCTTGATTATGAAAGGTCAAATTGTGGTTGAAACCTATGACATTGCAGTAGATTTTGGCATATGAAAAGGTGAGAAATTGGCTATCTAACGTTAAGAATGGCCGGCGCACGCGCCCTCGGCTTCAAGGGATGTCTGAAGATTGGAGGCTCTCAAATAAGAAATCTGCTTAATGCAAAAGATTTCTTCCTTTTCGATTGCGATGGCGTGATATGGCACGGAGAAGAGGCAATAACTGGTGCCCCTAAGGTGGTGAGTTCTTTGATCAAACACGGCAAAAACGTGTTTTTCGTTACAAACAATTGCACTAGGCCACGTAAGAATTACGTGAACAAGTTCTACCGTCTGGGCTTTACTGGTGTTATGCAAGAGCAGATATTCAGCTCCTCGTATTGTTCGGCGCTTTACCTGAGAGATGTCGCTAAGGTGCAAGGTAAGGTGTTTGTCATCGGCGGAGAGGGAGTGCGTAATGAACTGTTACAGGCTGGCATTTCTTTCGTTGGTGACGAAGACGCGCCTGACGGCACTATATTTAACTGCGCATTGGCCTCGGATGTCAAAGCGGTCCTCGTTGGACATGATGACAAGTTTACCTTCCTTAAATTGGCCAAAGCCTCCTGCTATTTGCGGGATCCAGAGTGTCTGTTTTTGGCCACTGATGTGGACCCCTGGCACCCGCTGCAAGATGGAAGGATATTGCCAGGTATGGTACCGATGCTGTGCACTAACTAACCTAGCTAGTAAACTAACCGACTGGTGTGCGTGTGGAAGAGAGGAGCAGAGCTAGATAAAAAAATAATAACATGTACTCTATTTCCAACCCCCATCTCTCTCTGTCAGGTTCTGGGTGTCTGACAGCAGCGCTGGAAGTGGCCACAGGTCGGAAGGCTATGGTGATAGGCAAGCCCAGCCCCTTCATGTTTGAGTGCATCTCCAGCCAGTTCAGAGTTGACCCAGCCCAGTGCCTGATGGTGGGTGACCGCCTGGAGACAGACATGCTGTTTGGGGCCAACTGTGGCCTGGATACCATGCTTACACTCACAGGGATCTCTCAGATGAAGACAGCCCAGGAGTACAGAGACAGTGATCACTCCACAAATCAGAGCTTTGTACCGGACTATGTAGTGGATACCATTGCTGACTTCTTACCTGCATTTGAGGACTGACTTTGTGTTTCAGATGGTGGTGTTGTCCGTTCACCAGTTTTGAGTGACTCTGCTGTTATAACTGTCTTATAACAACTGACTGTTCAAAATATTACTAAATTTAAGAAAAACAGTTGTAGGATCAGGAGTGAAATGTTACTTCTTTATTCCAGTATTGGTTGTAGGAACTACTCATCCCAGGTAATGCCGTTTGTTAACATTAAAGGTTTTAGCAATCAGGTCTCAATAATGTTGACATTTTTGGCAGTGCGTGTAGGCCTGCTGTAAATATTCCAATGCATTTTTGATGTGTATAGTGATGTAAACGTGATGTGGTCTGTTTCAGGTATCCCTTATTGGTTTTAGAAGAACATGTGAAGATCCATATTTCTGAATGGCCTGTGACCGTTGCAGACTTACCACATTGATGAGGCAATCAATGCACAAATAGTATTGGAGAAATACTGAAAACGTTTGAAAAAAAGCTTTGAGATAATGACTGTCTTTTCAATGTATTATGATCTTGTAATTTAATACAACTGGTGCCAGTACTGTCAGTTGAACTATCCCTGTTGTGAACTCCTTTGCTGGAAGACTGAAATGTGAGATTTGACATTCATTAGACTTTCCCTTGGGTGTGGTGTTTGACATGTATTGTCAGATCCAATAAATGTATATTTTATGATATCTGAACGCTCCTGTCTCAGTCACTCTAAATACTCAACACCAGACATAAAACCAAGTTAGATGTTAATGGTCTAATGTGTGTTAAGGTCCATTGTTTACCCACTGTGGCACAAATGCCATCTTAAATATAAAATCACAGGCAAGTTCACAGTAATCATTTTAATCATTCTTGTCCAATATCAAACAAAATCCATTCACTTCCATTATGTATCCTACTTGCTTTGTACCCGAACAAACTTGCACCAGATTAATCCATGTTAATCTGGGCCATGAGAAATGAGCCCTTCATTTTCTTCAGTTTTGTGGCGTAATTCAGTCTTGTCATAAATATGCAACTATCGACAACAATGTAGTGTAGGGATGGGATAAAGGGCTGGTCAATGGTACACAGATGTACTGTTGATGCCAACATTAACCTTCAAGGATTGAATTAAGTGAAGGTGTAAAATAGTGAGCACTGAATGAGGTGGGTGCTGAACAAATAATATAATTGGAAGATTTACTGTAATGGCTTTTCTAAAATAAAACAATTAAAATGTACCCATTGAAATTAAGGTAGAATCAAGCAAAAAATATCTACAGTCACATCTTTAAAAATAAACTTTATATGTACAATTTCAACATGAATAAAATCTTTATTCTGCATGACGTTTAATGAGGTGTTGCAGCAGGTCCTCTTGTTGAAGAACAAAATTAGGCAAAGAAATTGATTTCCACAGATAAGGACCGTGGTTGCATTCACTGAGTCACTCAACTTTACTCTGGTCCACCACGCTGAAAAATAAACCAGAAGAGTGGTTAGTGAGATCTTAACTGTATTACAACACTAAGGTAACAGTTAATGCACTTTGTGTACCCGGGATGCCTTCTGTAACACTACGGGCTGAATTCAAAGCACATATCATACCCATGAGTGTAGCCGTATGTTACCACCTGTTACTTTTTAAAATCAACAATACCACACAATTACAGCACTTCTTCAGTGCCACAGATAGGCATTAACCTGAATATAGTCCATCTCTTCTGCTTCCAGTGCTCTCCTGCGGTATCTTTGGGGGAGTTCCTTCACTGTGGCCAAGCTGTCTGGGGTTCCAGGGAGCCAAGTGAGAGGTCCAGGGGGTCTTGATAACGGCAGCGGCACTACAAGTGGAGGTGGACTAGGAGAGCTGACTGCTAATGTTTTAAGAGCCTCTTGGACTGAAACAGAGGAAATGGTTGTTTGTTTTTAAACAATATTCATGTAGCTTTTAAAATCAGTGACTTTGTTTTAAACATCCTTTGTGTTTTATGTTATTTTAATTCATCACTTTTATTGCTTCGATTAGCACATTCATAGCACTGTTTCTATAATGAAATTGGAAAGGACTAAAATAACCTTTTCCTAAATTACAGTCGTTGACATGTTTTTTTAAATGGAAAATCAAGTCAGTGTTTCCCCTTTTATATGAAAATAACCTCATAACAATACCCAGGTTGGCCAACATAATGTCAAACTAACAGAGGACAAATGTTTTTAATGCGGAGAGCTACAAAGTAATATTACAATAGAACATTGTTTGACGCAATTCATACTGCCTATCATGTTCAAGTTAATGCAACTAATCAACATGCAACCAACACATTGATATGCAATAGGCTGGCTACATGTTGACGAACAAAGCATAATTGCATACAGTAGCCGAGTCCCTGAACAGTCAAAGGGTGGAATGTCCTCTTCAATAGGATTAGCACTATGCATGGACAAAAATAAAAAAATAGCTAGTGCAACATCAAACTGACAAGTTGC
The DNA here is from genome assembly GCF_013265735.2 of Oncorhynchus mykiss. Classification (NCBI taxonomy): domain Eukaryota; kingdom Metazoa; phylum Chordata; class Actinopteri; order Salmoniformes; family Salmonidae; genus Oncorhynchus; species Oncorhynchus mykiss. The sequence goes on from NC_048575.1 coordinate 61,594,067, forward strand.
TACTCACCATTCGGCCTGGGTACCCCCTCTCTGCTGGGAAACTTGATTAGTGGAGCATGAGGTTTCACAGCCTGAAAGGTAGTCAAATGAAACCAGACAAATTAAATCAACCACTTAAATTAAAAGTAGTTGTTATGACACACTTGTCTTTTGCAGCCAGACAGTCCTATATACTGTTTAATGATATGAAGTGAAAACAATGCCATAACATATTGTATTGTAGGCCTACACATGTTTATCATTACTTTGAATAAACTGCATACTGGGAAGCTGCATGGCGATAACTAGCCAGCTAGCTACTGGACAAGATAAATTAGCTAGCTAGAGTAAACACTTTGAAAGCAAGAACTACTGATTAATGAACTTGCTATTTATAGCTTTAGTTCAAAGCCAAACCACATAAATAAATGTTACACTTATGCCAGTTAGAGTGGAGCTAGTTAGTCAGTCAACTTTCATCTATATACTAGCTAACTACATGCTAACATTTTGGAATTTCATGCAGACCAACAAGGGCATTAGCACGGGTAGCTTGCTCGTTAGCTTTGGGGATGCACAGCAATAACATAAATGTCGCTGGTTTCTGACCTTGAAACCGTAACGTCTTACATTAACTAGTCAACTTTTAAATGTACTCACTTGAGTGACAATAGTTGTTGCAGAGCGATAAATGACCCAGTTAGACAAGCGTACCTGTACAACCCGCCCAACAGTCGCCATTTTGCTACTGACTTTGCCCCCCATGACCTCACGGGTCTTCTTCCGGTTGAAAACAATTCGCAGTTCCTAAAAAGTACCAGAGCATTTGTCATGTGAAAATAACCAAGTCCACTGTATGGAAACCATAGATTGAGAACAACGGTATGGATGGGATGTGATGCGAATGTGAGCTGTCAAAAAGCTAACCGGGTCACCGGCGGATAACACCGTCACATTCAGAGTCAAATACAGAATAAAACATCTATGTACGGGCTCCAAACCCTTCAGAATTTCTTACCTTTGTATAGATGCAGTCAGCTGAAAATAGGCTTTATTATTCGAAATAACAGTAAACGTTCAGGTCAGTTTCTCATGCCATTACTGTCAAACGTTACTTTTGCTTGCACCAACTTGATTTCTAAGAATAACACAAGGAAAATCCTCTTAATCGATCAAAATGCTGGTAGCAGACAAATTCCATCAACCACATTGAGCTACGTAGGGTCCATTGAAAATTAACATTGTTTTATATGTCCAAATAATCACTAGAGTATAAGCAATGACAACTGCGGTTAGCAAAGGAAAATAACCTACTGGTAATTTAATTTTACTCCGCCTAGAAAAAAGCGGGGGGGATACTGAAGAATTACTTGGTCACGTGGTTAGTCTTAATTTCCTGGCGGTATATTCAATATTGCACCAAGAGCCTATCATCGAGTCGAATTTTAAAGGACGTGACGTTTAACCAATGGAAATATTGTTACGGAAATTGTTAAAATGACTAGTCCAATAGGATTAGACTTCTCACTTCAGTTGAGTAGAAATGTTGTATTGGTTTGCAAGTTAACCGCTAAAAGGAATCCATACATTGTTTGTGTATTGAAAACTAAGAAAAGGGTACGTATTATATAAACGTCTGTATTATATATTATATTTCAGTTAGTGTTAATTAATTAGTTGCTTTCAAGTTCTTGCCCGACATTCCTGTAATTTAGCTGGCTAGCTAACTTTAGCTGGGGTTGTCTGCTTGCCTTTATCAAAGTCGTTCACAGATCATCTCTGGTTTCACTGACTTAGATGGAAAAGTAATTGCAGAGTTAAACAATTACAGAAAATCATAGCTAAATGTCCTTTCCTTGAGTTGATTGTTCTTCTCTATGGTTCTCTTGACGTTGGCGGTGAACACACTGACTGACACTATTTAATTTTCCAGGTAATAATTGAACATGGAGTCCTTGGATAGACTGGATAACCTTGCCTCAAGTCTTGAGACCGTGGCATTGAATGGTTTTCAGGCTACTACGGTTGACAATGGACAGAAGGACAGCTCACCTGCAGAGATGCTAAGGTTTCTCCACAATTCTTATCTATAGATCATTCAATCATTCTACAATACTTTCAGATGAATATGTATCATTCAGAATTACCATTTAACCAACCCATCTGTCATAGAGTATGTAATACAGGTAACTGCCAAAATAATAGAAACACTTGAGTAAATGAGGGATACAAAGTATACTGAATCAGGTGCTTCCATCCAGGTGGGGTTTCTTTGGGAAACGTGCCTCAATGAAGGGATGGGATAGCCCCTGTACTTCAGCATGAGGTCGAAAAGGGCAGTTTTCCTGGAAAATTAGCAGTATTTTCAATCTTCTCAATGGAGCAGTGTGGATAAAGGTACAATTTTGAGCACAGTGGCATATCCCATCCCTGCATTGAGGTACTCTTTCCCGACCAATATCTCGTGCCGGCTCCATGGTTTCTTAATGTAACCATGACTGCTTTACGATCTCAATGCAGCTCGGAATGGTTGGTATCTTCTGGCAAGGTGCAATTGAAGCTGTTCTGGCTCGTGGAGGCCCAACGCCCTATTAAGAGACTTTATGTTGGTGTTTCCTTTATTTTGGCAGTTACCTATGAATGTAGCTGACACTGCTTAACAAGACTTGGTATTAAATTCTACATTCATGAGTGTTTCTCCCCTCAGGATGAAAGAACAGATGTCAAATCAATGTTTTGAGATGGCAGTGAAGCTCCAAGCAGGTAAATTACATTACCTTTATTACTGAATTGGGTATGCTGATATACTATGTGACAATAAGACTGTAATTATTTAGCAATTTCAAATGTTCTTTAACAGGAAAAAGCAAAAGATCTTCTTGCAGTGCATCTGATGCTGAGAAAGACTTGTGAGTGTCTTTAGTTTGCAATATCGTCTCATGTAGGCCTATCCATAACTAAAAGGAATATTTTCTCAACTCATATTTTGAAAATGTGGATTTCTTTGTCTCTGGATAATCCACAGGCTGGATTATGCAAATACTTTGGAGGAAGCAAAAATCATTCATTTTAACAAGACATTGGCCTTACACAGGTAACTATCACATTTCTGTATTGATATGTAAAGTAACGGTCTTTCAATCCATTAATTACTAGTGCATTAGTTATGATAATAGTCATTTGTTGCTTGCAAACCCTTTAAGTAGAAGTTTGGAGCATCAGTTCCATTTGGACAGTACCTTTTTTTTAATATTTTTTTTTTACTGATTATACATTGTGTTGTATTTGTTAGGATGCAGGTGTGGCATGCCATCTCTGAGAAGCTGAAACAGAGTGATCCAGAGGCTGTGTAAGTCCAACAGGAGCAGATTGTAACAGCCTGTTTGCGTCCCAAATGGCACCCAATTCCCTATATAGTCCACTACTGTTTACCAGAGCCATATTTACTATATAGGAAATAGGGTGCCAGGAAATAGACCCTGTCTTATTGATAGCAGTTCCTCCTAAACTGGCCTTTGAGAATAAAAATATTATTATCACTACCATTGATATACTTTGGGATTGATTTGAATTTGTTTGCATTGTTTGTAAAAATGTCAATTACACAAACCACCAATAGTTATCAGTTGTTTCCCTACTGACATTGTTATTACACTTTACCTGCCTATACTGTACATAACTAACGTTACCAATTTAAAAACATGTAACTATATATTTTTTAGCACTACTTGATGTAGAGTGGGGCCTGTATATTTTTATTCCAGAGCAATGAGGGGACTGACCAGTTGTAGCCTAGACCTTTGTTCAAAGATAAAGACACTTCAGCAGGTGGGTGCATCTGTTTTCAATATGGTTGGAAGTTTTCAACAATCTGATGGTGTGATTGTTATCCTACTGTTTTATAAATGAGAACAGAATGTTTATTGTTTTCATCAGAAAAACGGTGTAGTCATTGGCTTGGCTCTGCTGTGGTGTCACCAATTGTTGCAGATTTATGGAATGTTCTTTCTGACCTCTTGTTTGCTTTGTCAAAAGGAATCATGTGAGCTGCAGGACCAAATCACAGATGTTAAAAAGCAAAGGCTAGGTATTACATCACCCACACAATTACTGCTTTACCAAGGATGTATAGGAAAGTTCAAATGTATTTTTTGAACCTACTCTTATGAGGGTGTAAGAATTCACTACATTTTAATGAAGATTAACAATCACTTCTTTAGTGAATGTTTTCGTACTTTGCCGTGTAGTTCAGGAGGATAAGTGACATGAATAAAATAAAATCCCTCAAGCATATTTTATTCTTTGACATGTTTTATTTATTTTTCTGCAGATCTAAAGCGTCTCACTCATGAGAAGATGAAGGAGATGGATGAACTGAAGAGGAAGAGGGAGCACCCAGAGGCAGAGAAGTACAGAAATGTCCTGCAGAAAGGCCAGTCTCATCTGGAGAAGTACCAGAAGATGGCCACCATCACACAGAATGTCCTGCGGGTAAATTGCACTCTATATCTTTAAGAATACAGCTCTTTATTCTTAGGGTGTGTCCCAATAATATCGCATTTATTTTGAAGTGTGCACTTGATTACTTCGTCTCACAAATCTGAAAGCTTTGGACTTGTGTGAATGTCCATGATATTTCTTGTACCAGTCATTTCCTTCCAAATCAGTAAAGGGATGTGGGGAAGGGGTTTGTAAATGAGAACTTGTTCTCAACTTGCCTACCTGGTTAAATAAAGGAGATTTAATTGGGACAGAGCCTTTGTGCCAAGAGGATGGTAGCATTTTACCTGTTCTGTTAATAATGTCAGAACTCATGATGCTATGTTGTTTTTTTTCTCCAGGGGATCATCATTGCCAGTAAAGTGAACTGGAGAGACGACCCCAAATTGAGAGACATCTCCATGACGCTGGAGGACATTCCCATCTCTGAGGAATGAGCTTTCCGCATGGAAGGGAAACATTTCTGTGACATTGTTTATATGTATAATATGTTCAGTTATCAAGGGAGAGGGGGGAGAGAGATAACATTAACTGATGTTAAGAGCACTTGGTAAAGTGCATAATACACTGCATCAGAGATGGACATATTTTTGTAATAAACCATTAGTTGTTTTTACAATAAAAAGCATATTTGTATTGACCATGTGTTTTTATGAATAAAACTGCTGTTCACCAGTTTTGAAATGTAGTAAATGTTTTAGTGAAAGGATGGGAAAGAAATTTGATTCATGATGAAACCACAAGTGTATGGCTCTGCCAGTAGATGGCGGTACGCACCGACCGGCAAAGGTTTCTACCATTCTAACCACGGTAGCACATTTCCTGCAGACGTCATAAATCAGGATATTTCGGTTATTTGCACGTGTTGATTTTTTTTTTGTTGCGACTGGAACAATTTTTGTCTAATTAGTTTTTCTTTGGGAGTGTCTCAAAGTCGATTGAAAAATGCCAAAAGTAAGGGCAGAAAGGAAAACCAGACAACACCAACAGGTTAAAAACCAAGGTTTGTTTCAGCTGTTTCTAGTATCTAGCAGCTAACGTTAGCAGTGGCTTAGTGCGAGTCGGAGCTAGCCAGTGGCAGATACGTTTTTAACAAACGTTAGCTAGTCAGGCTTATGGCTCTATATAGGCTAGAAAGAAGACATTTGATCTGGCGTGATTTATCTAACCGTGCGTTAGCTAATATCTGGCGTGATTTAGTAGATACTAAGTTAGCTAGTTCATTATGTTAACAGCATAAGGTGGCGTTGCGGTCTAAGGCACTGCATCTCCGTGCTAGAGACCCTGGTTCGATCCCGGGCTGTATCACAACTGGCCGTGATCGGGAGTCCCATAGGGCGGCACAATTGGCATAGCGTCGTCCGGGTTAGGGGAGAGTTTGGCCTTCATTGTAAAATAAGAATGTGTTCTTAACTGACTTGCGTAGTTGAATTAAAAACATAAAACAACTGTTTTTGTAAATGTATTCTAGGGGTCATGTTCAACACTGGCCTTGGTCAACACATCTTGAAAAACCCACTGGTAGTCAATGGAATCATTGAAAAGGTAATGTACTGGTTGTAACCACTTTGTTTACCATTGGTAAAGGTCAAGGATCACAACCACCCCTTCTACAATTTTCAGAAGCATGCACAGAAATGCCTTCACATTTTCAAGCAGCTGTACCCTCTCTGGTCAATATAACATGATATTGATAGGAAGGCTCACTCATTCCGATATCCATGTTGGCAGGCTGCTCTCAGGCCGACAGATGTGGTGTTGGAGGTGGGACCTGGCACAGGAAACATGACTGTCAAACTGCTTGAGAAAGCCAAAAAGGTGAGAGATGCGTTCTTACTGTCAGTGAATGTTTGTAGCTAAAGGCTTGAAGCTTCTGGTACTTACTGTTGCTTTCATCTTCCCCTTGTCTGAAGGTAGTGGCCTGTGAGTTGGACGGTAGGCTGGTTGCTGAGCTCCAGAAGAGAGTGCAGTGCACGTGAGTACTTGCCATAACTTAGCTACTGAGATACATTTACAATTCCTTAAAGGGGGAGTATAAGTTGAAAGTGTGATAGTGACATCTGTGTTCATTGTCTGTAATAGGCCTATGCAAACTAAACTACAGATCTTAGTGGGGGATGTCCTGAAAACAGAGCTGCCTTTCTTTGATGTCTGTGTTGCCAATTTACCTTACCAGGTAAAACTCATCACCCTCAGTAACCAACACTTACCCAGTTCAGTAGCATAATTCTGACAATAATACATACCTACAGAAACATGTTTCATTGTTGTTTTGCAGATTTCATCACCTTTTGTCTTCAAGTTACTTCTGCACAGGCCTTTCTTTAGGTAAGAGACAAGAGAAGCTGGCTGGTTCCAGAGCTGAAAAACTCGCCTGATACTGTCTGATTTTTTTCCCCCCCGCATCCATTAGTACACTTGGGGGCCAAATGTGAACCTCAAACAGGCATTGGTAGACCAGACTGTTGTGTAAATCATGCATTATTATCAATGTGAGATATTTAGGGACATTTGAGTGATGTGCATGGATCTCAAGTTGGGATTTGGCCAAATTAAAGTGTATTTGTCATATGCACAGGATACAGTGTAGTGTACACAGTACAATGACATGCATACTCGCAAGCTCTCCTCATAAACAGTGCAACAACTTAAACAACGGATAAAACCGTTTGATTTGGTGTCTTGTCAGATGTGCAGTGCTGATGTTCCAGAGAGAGTTTGCCATGCGTCTGGTTGCCAAGCCTGGAGACAAGCTGTACTGCAGGCTATCCATCAACACTCAGCTGCTGGCTCGAGTAGACCACCTCATGAAGGTCAGTGGGATCTCTTGCTTGCGTCCCAAATGGGCTCTGGTCAAAAGTAGTGCACTATATAATAGGGAATAGGATGCCATTTACATTTTGGGACAGAACCATTGACTCAGCCATGAAACTGGCATTGTGCATGCGGACTATTGTGCTTCTCAGCTATGTTTCATTCTTGCTTCATTCTTAATTCTCATTTCTCTCTTGCTCAGGTGGGGAAGAATAACTTCCGTCCTCCTCCTAAAGTGGAGTCGAGTGTTGTCAGAATAGAGCCTAAGAACCCACCACCTCCTGTTAACTTCCAGGTAAGTGTTAGTTCTGTGAAGGTGACTGTATAAGAGACATGGTTCACTGTCACCTACAGTGCCTTGCGAAAGTATTCGGCCCCCTTGAACTTTGCAACCTTTTGCCACATTTCAGGCTTCAAACATAAAGATATAAAACTGTATTTTTTTGTGAAGAATCAACAAGTGGGACACAATCATGAAGTGGAACGACATTTATTGGATATTTCAAACTTTTTTTAACAAATCAAAAACTGAAAAATTGGGCGTGCAAAATTATTCAGCCCCCTTAAGTTAATACTTTGTAGCGCCACCTTTTGCTGCGATTACAGCTGTAAGTCGCTTCGGGTATGTTATCAGTTTTGCACATCGAGAGACTGAAATTTTTTCCCATTCCTCCTTGCAAAACAGCTCGAGCTCAGTGAGGTTGGATGGAGAGCATTTGTGAACAGCAGTTTTTAGTTCTTTCCACAGATTCTCGATTGGATTCAGGTCTGGACTTTGACTTGGCCATTCTAACACCTGGATATGTTTATTTTTGAACCATTCCATTGTAGATTTTGCTTTATGTTTTGGATCATTGTCTTGTTGGAAGACAAATCTCCGTCCCAGTCTCAGGTCTTTTGCAGACTCCATCAGGTTTTCTTCCAGAATGGTCCTGTATTTGGCTCCATCCATCTTCCCATCAATTTTAACCATCTTCCCTGTCCCTGCTGAAGAAAAGCAGGCCCAAACCACAATGCTGCCACCACCATGTTTGACAGTGGGGATGGTGTGTTCAGCTGTGTTGCTTTTACGCCAAACATAACGTTTTGCATTGTTGCCAAAAAGTTCAATTTTGGTTTCATCTGACCAGAGCACCTTCTTCCACATATTTGGTGTGTCTCCCAGGTGGCTTGTGGCAAACTTTAAACAACACTTTTTATGGATATCTTTAAGAAATGGCTTTCTTCTTGCCACTCTTCCCTAAAGGCCAGATTTGTGCAATATACGACTGATTGTTGTCCTATGGACAGAGTCTCCCACCTCAGCTGTAGATCTCTGCAGTTCATCCAGAGTGATCATGGGCCTCTTTGCTGCATCTCTGATCAGTCTTCTCCTTGTATGAGCTGAAAGTTTAGAGGGACGGCCAGGTCTTGGTAGATTTGCAGTGGTCTGATACTCCTTCCATTTCAATATTATCGCTTGCACAGTGCTCCTTGGGATGTTTAAAGCTTGGGAAATCTTTTTGTATCCAAATCCGGCTTTAAACTTCTTCACAACAGTATCTCGGACCTGCCTGGTGTGTTCCTTGTTCTTCACGATGCTCTCTGCGCTTTTGCCGGACCTCTGAGACTATCACAGTGCAGGTGCATTTATACGGAGACTTGATTACACACAGGTGGATTGTATTTATCATCATTAGTCATTTAGGTCAACATTGAATCATTCAGAGATCCTCACTGAACTTCTGGAGAGTTTGCTGCACTGAAAGTAAAGGGGCTGAATAATTTTGCACGCCCAATTTTTCAGTTTTTGATTTGTTAAAAAAGTTTGAAATATCCAATAAATGTCGTTCCACTTCATGGTTGTGTCCCACTTGTTGTTGATTCTTCACAAAAAAATACAGTTTTATATCTTTATGTTTGAAGCCTGAAATGTGGCAAAAGGTCGCAAAGTTCAAGGGGGCCGAATACTTTCGCAAGGCACTGTACATGGGAAAGATAGGAGTTTAAATGTTCTGCTGCACAGTAGGTCTTGTGATCAGGTTTGTAATCTTGCCTCCAACAGGAATGGGATGGTCTCGTCAGAATTGCATTTGTGAGGAAAAACAAAACCCTCAACGCAGGTTTCAAGTGAGTACCAAAACAAAGCATATTCAAATCATTCTTGGTCATATCCTGTCAGCCTCATGGTTGTGTGACAAGCTATAGCCTTAAGATGGTTCTTTCCAGGTCCACTGCAGTTGAGCAGCTGTTGGAGAAGAACTACAGGATTCACTGTTCAGTACACAACGTGGTAAGCACACACATGCCAATATTCCACTTATGCAGTCTATATTTTCACATTCTGGATGTGGTTGGGTGATTTATTACTAGTTAACGAGTCATTACATTTGATTGTTTCTGGAACAGGAAATCCCAGCAGACTTCAGCATCACCAAGAAGATTGAGAGTGTTTTGCAGGAGGCTGAGTTTAGTGAGAAGCGAGCCAGGATCATGGACATAGATGACTTCATGGTGTAAGTGGAGCTGGACTTCTTATTATGTTTGCAGTTTTTTTTTCTCCTTTAATGTTAATTTGTTTTTTTTGAGATTCTTCATGTCATCTGTCTTCTATCTAGACTTCTCCACGCGTTCAACTCTGCTGGGATCCACTTTTCCTAACTGGACAGCTGAGGACTTTGTGCAGGAGCAAAAAGTGGTGGTGGAAACATATCCAGTTATTAAATCTCCAGTGTTCTTTAAAGAACAGAAACTGGAAGCTTTTATGGATTGAGATCACATCTAAGAGTCATGTGTTTGTTTGGATGATAACTACTTTCACTGGCTGGAGGAATGCAGAAAGACACCTCAGACTCATGGACTACTACCTTCATCATCAACATGAAAGCTGGTGATAAGTGAAATTGTTTGTTTTGCTGAAATGTACACATTTATTAAGTGGTAACAGGTATAGTTGATGTTCATACATAAAACAGGTGACGCGAGTACCTGTTGAGATGTGTTCTATGCCAATGTCAGCCCTATAGTATGTGCTTGGTTGTCATGGATAGGTTGAAAAATATACTTTGTCAGATGTCTGACTCATGGTTGTGTGAGGAGCCCTGAGATAATCTTTGTTTCATGAAGTTACGCAATTCATGACTGCTTTACCACCATAAAAAAATGACCTTATGTCTTTCCGATGAAGAGTTATCAGCAGGATAGTAATATAATGACAACTTGGAAGTATTCAAACAGGCTTTGCTGCACTATACCCATCTCCCTATGAAGTCTGCCTCTAGATGGTGCTGGTGTCACTTCTGCCGAGTTACAGGGCCAGAGTCACCACAGTCCCTGACAACTGTCTCTGGGTCCTACAAACAAAGGACATCACCCTGCTTACTGGACATCCTATCATTAAACTAGAGGTTTTCCTACCCATGACAACTGGAAATTAATCAAGGGCTATATGTGTCAGCTCAATTTAAATGCAATATTCACAGTAAACCATGCATGTCGGGGCAATCGGAAATACCATTTAAATATCAACCGTACTGTAATGGGTTCTGGATTGAATCTAGCCCAAATTCATAGTGTTACTCAGCCCTGTAAAATCCAGGTTGTATTTTGACTGCATGTGCATTTGTCAGTTAAGGAGACTATAGAGAGGTTCTAATGGCATTTCAGTGGTGCAGGTCAAGGGTCAAATCAAACAGAATACTCAAGAGTGTTGGGCCAGTAACCGAAAGGTTGCTGGATCGAATCCCCGAGCGGACAAGGTAACAATGTGTTCCCCGGGAGCTGAAGAGGTGATTAAGGCTGCCACTCTGATTCAGAGGGTTTGGGTTAAATGAGGAAGACACATTTCAGGTATCACTGACTAGGTATCCCCTTTATTACTTCTGCCAGTGTGACATCTGTGGCAAACACAGAAACATATGCAACAGTAGGTCAGTGGTATTTACTATACATTTGTCTTTACAAAGTTAAATGGGTGAAAAATGACTTTACAGTATTAAATAACAGGGAGAACAACACAGAATCAAACTATAGACAAGGACTGGTAAGACATGAGAACCACAACTAGATTTGACTTCATCTCAACTCAGGAAATTGAAGAAGGAAAGAAAGACTGGCCCTACAGAGTAATGTCTATTCTGTACAGTGCCAACTGAGCAGGGAATCAACCACACGAGTTGGAAGCCAACAGAGAGTTGCACATGCATACATGTCAATCTGACCTACCAGAATACACAACACTGGTGTTGTAGAACCCAAAAGCACAACCAACATGGTCTCTGATGAAGACAAGTCAACAGCCGTTCAATTTAAAGTACAAAAAAGTAAAACAATTAAATAGAACAGGGCAAAACAAGAGTGAAAATGTAAAATCAGCTATAAAAGGGATCCAAGGTTGCATTCCCCTCCTGTTATTTCTGATGACATCCGTGGTGAGCCTGATTAGAAAACAGATGAGTCCGTTTCTTTGTGACAGCTGTGCCACGTTTTTATATTCATGTTCCTGTATGTGCCACTGCCCATTCCACACACAAAGACCACACCCCCATGTCAGGTCTGGTCTACAGCAGGGCACGTGGCCTCTTAGGATTGATCTGCTTACTGGCTTGTTCCTCTTCTTGGAGCGACGAGCGGAACGAGTTCACTTTATCTGAAAAGAAAGAAGCAGAAAGAGTGGATTAGATATTACTGCTTATTAAAAGAATACGATGACTCATGTTAATAAAGGTTAAACCTACTACTGAATGTCAACGGTGATACATGCAGAGACCAAAATCAACAAAATAACAAAAGAGGTGGTGAATAATACAAATATGCTGGCATGCATACGCCAGGAGTCAAAATAAATAGCTAATTTTGAGCATGTGGACACCCCTTCAAATGAGTGGATTTGGCTATTTCAGCCACACACGTTGCAGAAAGGTGTACAAAATTGAGTACACAGCCATGCAATCTCCATAGACAAATATTGGCAGAAGAATGGCCCGTACTGAAGGGTCAGTGACTTTCAACATGGCACCATCATGGGATGGCAAATTTCTGCCCTAATAGGAGCTGCCCCAATAGGAGCTGCCCCGGTCAACTGCAAGTTCTGTTATTGTGAAGTGGAGACATCGGGGAGCAACAGCTGCGAAGTGGCACCCCACACAAGCTCACGGAACAGGATCGCTGATGCGCGTAAAAATCGTCTGTCCTCGGTTGCAACTAGGGTTGCAAATTTGGGGGAATATTCAAAACGTGGAAACTTTGTGAGAATTAACAGGAATATATGGGAATTAATGGAAATATATGCAAATTAATATTAATACCATTTAAAAGTAGATGTTTTTTTGCATTGGATATATTTACCATATCATATGGAGACAGAAACAAACATTTGACCTTATCATAAGTAGACATAATTGCAAATTATTAAATCCTTCCAATATAAATTTAAAAAACAACTCAGTTACAAATTTAACTGTAATTGAGTTGACTCTTCACATCAACTACTTCTCTGATAGAGTTCAGTGTGTCAAATCGGAGGGTCTGCTGTCCGGACCCCTGGCAGTCTATGGGGGTGCCACAGGGTTCAAATCTTGGACCGACTCTCTTCTCTGTATACATCAATGATGTCGCTCTTGCTGCTGGTGAGTCTCTGATCCACCTCTACGCAAATTACACCATTCTGTATACTTCTGGCCCTTCTTTGGACACTGTGTTAACAACCCTCCAGGCAAGCTTCAATGCCATTACAACTCTCCTTCCGTGGCCTCCAATTGCTCTTACAGTTTTTCTCAGTAGCTTTGGTGCATTTCTTAGATCAAAAGTGCAATTCTTGATACTACTTGTACAAATTCCAAATCATCTAGTCACTTGTGCACATCATTAAAGCAATTTCTTATTCCTTTGAACAAATTGCAATTGATAATGTACAGCTTTTTTCCACATGATCAATTGCTCATGTCATGTTGATCAAAATATAGCAGATGGTTCTCTGTTGAATAGTCTTACCCCTCAAAACATCTAGGCATTAGTTCCTTGCATAAGCCATTACATGCAAAATTGTTGAGCTATTTGTCATAAACTGTCAAGCATAGTTTTACACATTTCTATTAGACCTTTTGTACAAAAACGTGAATTGATGAATCATGCAGGTGAAATTGACCCTCACTCATGAAGGAATGTAAAGTGTTAGTTCAACCAACAATCAACCAGTTGTCTAAATTGCTCAAAGATGCATCTCATGAAGAATCAATTGGCAAGCATATATAGACAGACCACAACATAGAGTTGCAATTTTCCAATAATGGATGGACCAGGAAACGAACAGGGTCAACAGCCAAGAGGAGGAAGAAGAGGAGCAAGGATGCGTGGTGGAAGGCAAAACAGAGGAAGAGGCAGAAGAGGACATAGGCGCATATCTGATGACATAAGGGCCACTATTGTAGACCATGTTGTCAATCATGGCCTTACAATGGCTGAGGCGGGTCGAAGGGTGCAGCCGAATATTGGGAGATCAACCGTGTCCTCAATAGTTCAAACGTTTAGAAGAGAGAACAGGTATGTCCACCAATGTACAGTGCAGTGTTACTGTATATTAGCAGTATACTGTATACTTCCTACAATGCTTCATATTACAGTAGTCCACTTGTATTTCACAGCATACAGAGATATACTCTATACAGATACATACTGCACCTTACATGCACCCACCTGTATGTTTTACAGTAAAATGTGTGTTCGCATAGTTTTTGTCTATGTGAAAGTGTGCGATGCATCACTGCATTTTTCCCCACATAGGACTGCAAGATTACCTCAAACCGGTGGCAGAGGACACCTTTTCACACCTCAACAGGAGGAGGCTATTTGCACCATGGTCCGAGTAAACAATGCCATGAGACTCAGGGAAATACAAAGGACCATTATAGAAGACAACGATGTCTTTGAAAACATCCATACGGTTAGCATCTCAACCATCGACAGGGTGCTGCATAGAAACCAGATGAGTATGAAACAGCTGTACCGTGTACCATTCCAAAGGAATGAGGACAGAGTTAAGGAGATATGGTACCAGTATGTACAGGTAAAACATATATCTATGTAACTACTTTACAGCAACATTTTATAGTGATACATAGTACAGTAAGCATAAACTGCACACATTTCCATTGCTGTGGAAGGAACATGCAATATATGTACATTTTATGTCACTCTTCCTTACCAAAACAAATTCAACTGTGTGTTCTGGGATATAGCGTATAATGGAGTTGGAATCAAGTGAACCCTCTCACAACTTTGTATACGTGGATGAGGCTGGCTTGAACCTGACCAAATGCAGAAGGCGGGGTCGGAATATCATCGGTCACTGAGCTACTGTGGATTTGCCAGGCCAACGGGGAGGAAATATCACCATGTGTGCTGCTATTTTCGGAGCATGGTGTCCTAACCTATATCCCCCTTATAAGGCCATACAACACCCAGCATCTACTCAACTTTTTAGAGACTCTCTACAGGGCTCTCATCCCTGATGATGAGAGGGGTCTGTTTAGAGAGGATTTGCCAAAGTATGTGGTCATTTGTGATAATGTGAGTTTCCATCGATCAAACATCATAAGGCAATGGTTTGTGACCCACCCGAGGATGCTCATAGAATTCCTCCCACCTTATTCACCATTCCTTAACCCAATTGAGGAGTTATTTTCAGCATGGAGGTGGAAGGTGTACGATCGTCAGCCACACACACAGATGACCCTGCTGGCTGCAATGGATGCAGCATGTGAGGACATCACAGTAGACGCCTGCAGAGGATGGATAAGGCATTCCAAAAGATTCTTTCCACGTTGCATTGGAGGGAAAATATCCGTTGTGATGTGGATGAGAATATGTGGGCCGACAGACAGGAACGTCTGGATGTGTAGAGACAGCACAATAGTGCTGCGGGCAAAGTTGTGCCTTAGGGGTGGTTTCCTGTGTTTCTTTCTAATTTAGTTTTTTTTCCTTTGTGCCCCTTGGGTTGTCCAGTCTCTTTCAATCAATAACCCACATACAGTAATATGTAAATAGTACTGTTAAAATTGATATATGCCATAGAAGTGCAGCTTTGTGCATTTTTAATACAGTAACTGTCATCCAAACTGTAGCCTAAGTTTACATAAGGTAATACTGTCAAAGTACACAGTTACATTGACAACAAGCCTAAACATTTTGACGACCTTGTTCGTGAACAATGACTAAATGACTTATCATTCTGATGACACTGACATGATCATTGGCATGAATATTTACTTTTGAGAGATGTACTAAGGATTTTTAGTGACTGACTAGCTTTAGAAACATATCTATTGTATATTGCAGTTTGTACAAATTGTTCTGAGAAATGCACTTATTTTGCACATGTTAGAGATGATGTGAAAAATGCACCAAAGCGACTGAGAAAAACTGTAAATACTAGTAAAACTAAATGCATGCTCTTCAACCGATCGCTGCCTGCACCTGCCCGCCTGTCCAACATCACTACTCTGGACGGCTCTGACTTAGAATACGTGGACAACTACAAATACCTAGGTGTTTGGTTAGACTGTAAACTCTCCTTCCAGACCCACATCAAACATCTCCAATCCAAAGTTAAATCTAGAATTGGCTTCCTATTTCGCAAAAAAAGCATCCTTCACTCATGCTGCCAAACATACCCTTGTAAAACTGACCATCCTACCGATCCTCGACTTTGGCGATGTCATCTACAAAATAGCCTCCAATACCCTACTCAACAAATTGGATGCAGTCTATCACAGTGCAATCCGTTTTGTCACCAAAGCCCCATATACTACCCACCATTGCGACCTGTACGCTCTCGTTGGCTGGCCCTCGCTTCATACTCGTCGCCAAACCCACTGGCTCCATGTCATTTACAAGACCCTGCTAGGTAAAGTCCCCGGTTATCTCAGCTCGCTGGTCACCATAGCATCACTCACCTGTAGCACACGCTCCAGCAGGTATCTCTCTCTGGTCACCCCCAAAACCAATTATTTATTTGGCCGCCTCTCCTTCCAGTTCTCTGCTGCCAATGACTGGAACGAACTACAAAAATCTCTGAAACTGGAAACACTTATCTCCCTCACTAGCTTTAAGCACCAACTGTCAGAGCAGCTCACAGATTACTGCACCTGTACATAGCCCACCTATAATTTAGCCCAAACAACTACCTCTTTCCCTACTGTATTTATGTTATTTATTTTGCTCCTTTGCACCCCATTATTTTTATTTCTACTTTGCACATTCTTCCACTGCAAATCTACCATTCCAGTGTTTTACTTGCTATATTGTATTTACTTTGCCACCATGGCCTTTTTTTGCCTTTACCTCCCTTATCTCACCTCATTTGCTCACATCGTATATAGACTTGTTTATACTGTATTATTGACTGTATGTTTGTTTTACTCCATGTGTAACTCTGTGTCGTTGTATGTGTCGAACTGCTTTGCTTTATCTTGGCCAGGTCGCAATTGTAAATGAGAACTTGTTCTCAACTTGCCTACCTGGTTAAATAAAGGTGATTTAAAAAAAAAAGAATATATATTTTTTTAAACATGAGATAATTTCACTGAACAACAAAAAGGGAATATTGAATGATCCCCAATGATCCATCGCATCTCCCAAAAACATGTTCAACATACATCTGTAAAATTAAGGTCTAGAAACTAACGCTTTCATTGTCTTCCTCTCAGGCTTCCATGTCTTCTCCCTGGACATCCTCAATGTCCATCTCTTGAACATTAGACTTTGAAGCTTCACTGTCACTTTCCAACCTTGTTGAGGATGGCTCGTTGTCGGGCTCAAAAAGGCTCAAATTTGCCTGGATGGCCACCAATTTTTCAACCCTTGTATTGGTCAGCCTGTTGCGTGCTTTGGTGTGTGTGTTCCCAAACAAGGACCAGTTGCGCTCAAATCCACAAATTCCCTTCCACCAGGTAGCCTAGTGGTTAGAGCGTTGGGCCAGTAACCGAAAGGTTGCTGGATCGAATCCCAGAGCTGACAAGGTAAAAATCTGTCGTTCTGCCCCTGAACAAGGCAGTGTTCCCGGGTAGGCCGTCAATGTAAATAAGAATTTGTTCTTAACTGACTTGGCTAGTTAAATAAAAATAAATACATTAGATATGTTGCAACGACTGCTATATTGCATCTCCATCCCAAAGCCCTTGCTTGGAAGTGTACTTCGCCAAACTGCCAAGAACCTTGCCCTCATCCAGGCCAAAGTGGAGAGACACGGTAGTGATGACACCATAGGCCTTGTTGATCTCTGCACCAGACAGGATGCTCTTGCCAGCATACTTGGGGTCCAACATGTATGCTGCAGTATGTATGGGCTTCAGGCAGAAGTCTCTATGCTTTTTGATGTACAGTGGGGCAAAAATGTATTTAGTCAGCCACCAATTGTGCAAGTTCTCCCACTTAAAAAGATGAGAGGCCTGTAATTTTCATCATAGGTACACTTCAACTATGACAGACAAAATGAGAAAAAAAATCCAGAAAATCACATTGTAGGATTTTTAATGAATTTATTTGAAAATTATGGTGGAAAATAAGTATTTGGTCAATAACAAAGTTTCTCAATACTTTGTTATATACCCTTTGTTGGCAATGACAGAGGTCAAACGTTTTCTGTAAGTCTTCACAAGGTTTTCACACACTGTTGCTGGTATTTTGGCCCATTCCTCCATGCAGATCTCCTCTAGAGCAGTGATGTTTTGGGGCTGTTGCTGGGCAACACAGACTTTCAACTCCCTCCAAAGATTTTCTATGGGGTTGAGATCTGGAGACTGGCTAGGCCACTCCAGGACCTTGAAATGCTTCTTACGAAGCCACTCCTTCGTTGCCCGGGCGGTGTGTTTGGGATCATTGTCATGCTGAAAGACCCAGCCACGTTTCATCTTCAATGCCCTTGCTGATGGAAGGAGGTTTTTACTCAAAATCTCACGATACATGGCCCCATTCCATTCTTTCCTTTACACGGATCAGTCGTCCTGGTCCCTTTGCAGCCCCAAAGCATGATGTTTCCACCCCCATGCTTCACAGTAGCTATGGTGTTCTTTGGATGCAACTCAGCATTCTTTGTCCTCCAAACACAACGAGTTGAGTTTACCAAAAAGTTATATTTTGGTTTCATCTGACCATATGACATTCTCCCAATTCTGGATCATCCAAATGCTCTCTAGCAAACTTCAGACGGGCCTGGACATGTACTGGCTTAAGCAGGGGGACACGTCTGGCACTGCAGGATTTGAGTCCCTGGTGGCATAGTGTGTTACTGATGGTAGGCTCTCTGCAGGTCATTCACTAGGTCCCCCCGTGTGGTTCTGGGATTTTTGCTCACCGTTCTTGTGATCATTTTGACCCCACGGTGTGAGATCTTGCGTGGAGCCCCAGATCGAGGGAGATTATCAGTGGTCTTGTATGTCTTCCATTTCCTAATAATTGCTCCCACAGTTGATTTCTTCAAACCAAGCTGTTTACCTATTGCAGATTCAGTCTTCCCAGCCTGGTGCAGGTCTACAATTTTGTTTCTGGTGTCCTTTGACAGCTCTTTGGTCTTGGCCATAGTGGAGTTTGGAGTGTGACTGTTTGAGGTTGTGGACAGGTGTTTTTTTATACTAATAACAAGTTCAAACAGGTGCCATTAATACAGGTAACAAGTGGAGGACAGAGGAGCCTCTTAAAGAAGAATTTACAGGTCTGTGAGAGCCAGAAATCTGGCTTGTTTGTAGGTGACCAAATACTTATTTTCCACAATAATTTGCAAATAAATTCATAAAAAATCCTACAATGTGATTTTCTGGATTTTTCTTCTCATTTTGTCTGTCATAGTGGAAGTGTACCTATGATGAAAATTACAGGCCTCTCATCTTTTTAAGTGGGAGAACTTGCACAATTGGTGGCTGACTAAATACTTTTTTGCCCCACTGTATTCCAGAACTGCAGTTTCCTCTGCTTGGAGCAACAGTGAAGTGGGCAGGACAGTATGGATTCCTTCTCTTCTCTTGATTCCTGCAAGCAGAGTCTGAACATTAGACAGGATGGCATTGTCTCCCTCAATCAGTGCAATGGTTACTGCTATAGGTTTCAGGAGTTTCAGGTTGCTCTCTCCCAAAATACATCATCCAGGAGAATCCTCTTGATGGGGTTGTCCATATCGGCAGACTGTGATACGGCCATTTCTTGGAGAGACTCGTTCCCCTACAGGCGACTGTAGAACATGATGACTACACCACCCCAACAGGTGTTGTTGGGCAGCTTCAATGTGGTGCTCTTATTCTTCTCACTTTGCTTGGTGAGGTAGATTGCTGCTATAACTTAATGACCCTTCACATACCTAACCATTTCCTTGGCTCTCTTGTAGAGTATATCCATTGTTTTCAGTGCCATGATGTCCTTGAGGAGCAGATTCAATGCATGAGCAGCACAGCCAATGGGTGTGAAGTGAGGGTAGGACTCCTCCACTTTAGACCAAGCAGCCTTCATGTTTGCAGCATTGTCTGTCACCAGTGCAAATACCTTCTGTGGTACAAGGTCATTAATGACTGCCTTCAGCGCATCTGCAATGTAGAGACCGGTGTGTCTGTTGTTCCTTGTGTCTCTGCTCTTTTAGAATACTGGTTGAGGGGCGAAGATGATGTAGTTAATTATTCCTTGCCCATGAACATTTGACCACCCATCGGAGATGATTGCAATACAGTCTGCTTTCTCTACGATTTGCTTGACCTTCACTTGAACTCTGCATCCAGCAAATGAGTAGATTAAGCATGTCTGGTTGGGGATTGGTGAATAGAAGTAGAGGGACTTTTTGTGAGCGCTGAGGGAACTTTATGCACTTGGCCAAATTATTCTGCATCTTTGTTGCAAATGTACACAGCTTTTCCTTCTACATTAGCTGCAGTGAAATGTATCCATACATCAGATAGTGCCCGTAGCATTTTCATGTAAAGATTAGGGGACAAAATGAGTTTAAAAAATACAAATAAAATTCCATGTACAGATAAATAGTTAAGCAGTTAGATTAAAACAACTCCTTTGTAAGATACATGGTTTAAACTGAAACATGTATGGAAACAGGTGAATTAAAACTCGTCAGTTAGCAGGCTCAAGCAAGCTAAAACCCACATGGTAGCAAAAACTAACTAGCAAAAATGATTAAGTTACAAAATTATTTAAACACACTTTTCTGTAGGCTACTATTTACAAGAAATCATGTATGTCATATAAAATATATTCACCCAGTATTGTACTAGAAAGCATGTAGTCCTTGGCTCAGACAGTGTAGTAGTGTGGGCTCAATAGCATCTCATTAGTGTGCAAGATCTTGAGAATCAGCTGTACATGTGATGGAAGAATGCACTGTGCATGCAGAGGGTTGCAATTCCATTGAATTGGGGATAGTTTAACCAAAATATGCCACAAGACCAAGAATAGCCTTATGTGTATCCCACAAAAAGGTTCACTGTTATATAATTTAAGCAAAATTCCCAGGCTTAATTTCGTATCGGAAATTTCCCGGAAAGTTTCCGACCCTTTGCAACCCTAGTTGCAACACTTACTACCGAGTTCCAAACTGTCTCTGGAAGCAACAGCAGCACAATACCTTTTCGTCGGGAGCTTCATGAAATGGATTTCCATATCCGAGCACCCGCACACAAGCCTAAGATCACAATGCACAATGCCAAGCGTCGGCTGGAGTGGTGTAAAGCTCACCACCATTGGACTCTGGAGTAGTAGAAATGCGTTCTCTCACGCTTCACCATCTGGCAGTCTGACGGACAAATCTGGGTTTGGCGGATTCCAGGAGAACACTACCTGCACAAATTAATAGTGCCAACTGTAAAGTTTGGTAGAGGAGGAATAATGGTCTGGGGCTTCTTTTTCATGGTTCGGACTAGGCCCATTAGTTCAGTTGAAGGGAAATCTTAATGCTACAGCATACAATGACATTCTAGACAATTCTGTGCTTCAAACTTTGTGGAAACAGTTTAGTGAAGGCCCTTTCCTGTTTCAGCATGACAATGCCCCCATGCACAAAGCGAGGTCCATACAGAAATGGTTTGTTGAGATCGGTGTGGAAGAACTTGAGTGGCCTGCACAGAGCCCTGACCTCAACCCCATTGAACACCTTCGGGATGAATTGGAATGCCAACTGCGAACCAGGCCTAATCGCCCAACCTCACTAATGCTTGTGGCTGAATGGAAGCAAGTCTCTGCAGCAATGTTCCAACATCTAGTGGAAAGCCTTCCCAGAAGAGTGGAGGCTGTTATAGCAGCAAAGGGGGGACCAACTCCATGTTAATGCCTTTGATTTTGGAATGGGATTTTCCAGGTGAGCATACTTTTGGCCATGTAGTGTAAATGGACCAAACCTCATTCCTTAGCGATGTTCTTCCATCTGACTGAAACGGTACCATGTCACTGTAATAATACATGTCTAGGCTGCTTACCTCTGAGCTCAGTGAGGATATCAATCTTCTGATCCAGTATCTGCTCTAGCTGAGTGGCGTAGGAGTCCACGTCATAGTCCACCTCCTCAGTCATTTCCAGCAGAACCTTCTCATCCTCCAGCCACCGGATAGACTCCTGCTCGCAAAAGACACACACACACACACATTAACAACTCACCAATAACGATCATCTTCCTACTGACAAACAAATTATTTAAATCAATGACTTTGCTCCCATCAAGTCAGTATTACATTAGCTTGAAGAAGTGGATGATTTAGAGAATTTCATGGATAGTCGCTCCACAGGACATTAATCTTGCAGATTAATTCAACACAGAGGTCCTCCCCTAACCATATGTGAAAGGATCTAAGAGGAGCCATCTGTTAATGTCGTCTGACCTGGAAGACAGCTCTGTGGTCCTCCAGCACCTGTTCCTCCATCTCCACCATCTGAGACACAGCCTCATGGAAGTTAAAGAGCTGGGGTGACACCTCCTCCTCCTGGAAAGACAGACAACAGTCAGAGTAACACACACACACACACACACACACACACACACCAGCATCACCTCTTTTGAATAAATGGCCTCAGGGAAGGAATAGCTGGGGCTCATACACAAACTCATGCACACACACACACACAGTGAGAAAACCATCTAGGATACAAGCTGAGTGAGCATAAAAGTGCAATAAGAGTGTATTATAAGAGTGTGGCTTACGTTCTGCTCACAGAGCAGTTTGAGGTCGTCTCTCTGGGGGGAGCTGCCCAGGTGGTCCCAGTCATAGTCCATCAGGTCCACCACATGGATGTTGGGTCGGACCCCTTCGGTCACCTGGTTAGCGTCCACCGTCAACTCCTTCACTCTGTGTGTCAATCAACACCATCCTCCAGTCAGCTGACAGTGCTGCTCAGCCCAGTTAAATACACTCCATATGCTGGGCCTTATTCAGTAGGGACAAACAGTCAGGATATTGCAGATAGAAATGCATTACTTGGATATGACTTTGACTCAGAATATTAAGTCTCGTCAGTTCTATGCAATACATTTGGCTGAATGTTTTGGCCCATTGAATAGATACCCAGAAACCATCACAACACCAGTGACACCATGTGCAGCCAATGGGTCCATCATCTGTGCTCTTATTGGTTGCAACTTGCTTGACAATCCATTTTAAGTTACAGTGATATGGTATCTTTAAAATCAAATGTTTTATTTTTTCAGTCGATAAAACCGAATTAAGCAATATAAGAATAATGAGTTAATCAAATTCAGAGTGCTAGATTAGTTGTTCCCCACTAAAGCAGCTCTAAATGATGATGCTATAGAACTGTAGAAGCTGTGTGTTTCAACAGGGCCCTTGCATGTTAGCCATGTTTGGCATGACAATGAGCGACAATGAGTTGGCATGATAGCACAAACATATGGCCAGGACTGTCTATACTTCTGGCATCTCGTGTATGTTTAATGAGGTGTGACTGAGCTGATATGGTCCAGTACAGCCTAACCTTATTGACTTGTGTCTAAGCCATGACTGACTGGGTGGTGACAGGAATTGCTGTAGCAGTTGGAATAAACACAGGCTGGTCTCACTGCACCTTTGGCAATAATTGCAGGTACTTAGCCAAGGAACTATCCTCTAACTAGCATAGTATAAAATGACCAGTCAAATACTAGGCATCAACTAATAGGCCTGACTGACTGGTTATGCTACATGACACCATAAACAAAGATTTGGAACCAAATGCCACATCACAAGAACATTATGTGAAAAAGCGCGAGGGCACACATTATTGTCCATGAGAAGATATGAGGAGAACAGCTTTCACAAGTTAACAATCTCACTCAGCACAGCAAAAGATGATCGCAGAGCACATGCCAAGGCTGGAGAAAAGGATGAAAGAATGTTTCATGGAGATGGAATAAAAAGGGAAGGAAATGAGGAATAAGACGCATGGACAAGTCCTCCACAGAGACCGGTGAGAACGATGGAACAAAGACCAAAAGAAGAAAGTGTGTTGTGTGTATTATACAACTAATGTATGCATACAGGGAAATCATGCAGGTAAGTGTATGCTTTGACAACCAAAAAGGTATTTGTATGTGTGCACACAATGGGAAGGTGCTTGAACTGCAGGAAGAAGTAGCAAAGTCATCGTACTCATGGGTGGGCGAGAGCTCCGAGAGCTCCGAGCGACTTCCACCGCCCTGGGAGAAGGGGATGTCTGAGGGACTGATCCCAAACTCCTTTACTCTGCAGAGCAGAGCACAGCACCAGGCCCAGAGAAGAGGAGCAGGAAACACAAGAGAGAGGGGACGAGGGTCAGGACACACAAAACTAGAGAGAGAAATAGGCATTTTCCTTTCCCCATGACCTGCCTGCCACAGTGGCACTCATTCAGTCTTTCACATGTAGCCTACATCTCATCAAACTGCTGCAGACAGATATTCCCAATTGAAATACTTGTATGATCATAGAGAGCCCTTTCTTTACATCATTATACCTGCCTATTGAGGCTCAGAAGCATCCTCTACCCATTTCTAAGCACAAAAATGCTGTGTGAACGAGCACAGTGAAGAGCTCAAGGTCCATAGAAACGTAAAGGGAGCGTATTCAAAGAAGAGGTTCCTATATTCCTTTTCTCAGACACTTCTGTGCTGATCACAGATGGAAAGCACAATTGTAGGAGAGACAGTTTCCCATGGCCAGCTGTAACACGTGTGCCCACCTGTTAGCGTAGCGTAGCGTGTTGAGGGTGTTCTCACAGGATGTCATGCCAGGAGAGATGGTGGCTATCTGGATAGAACAGAGGTGAGGAGAAAATCAGTGGAGGTAAGGTAAGGCCAGTACAAAGACCAAGTAAGGTGGCCCGTCCTTTGCAGAAAGTGTGCTTACTTACAAGCTACAGGGTCCCCTACAGGGTCGGTATAGGCCTAGACCAGTGGTCACCAACCTTTCTGAGTCAAGATCACTTCAAAAACATGTCTATGCAACATTAACCAATTAAAAACAGTTCTGTAGCATTGAGGTTCATACAGTAGGTTATAGGCCCAACACATTAACACTGCATATTGGCTACAGTTGAATTTCCCTGAAAATTATATACTTTTTTTGAGGTAGTCTATATGATCACACCGGTAATACATCAGTTGTTGTATTACTTGTGAGGCACAGCTGAGTGAACATACATTTAAATAATTTGCTTTTTCTTTTTCTGGGCTGATTGATGGTGCCTGCATCTGATGGTCAATCTCAGCAGAGGGAGAGAGCAGCAGACTGAGGGTCAGCCTCTCAACATCCCTCCACTCCCTTTCCTCCACTGACACTGACCAAAAAGGGACACCGTCTTCTAGCTGATAGCCAAACTCTAGTCACACCAAATTATTTCTGCCTCATGCACAAATTAATGTTGTTATTCCTATGAACAGAGGAAGTGAAATATTCCCAAGCTGCTAATAATAACAACAAGCCTATCGATACACTTTCCTTCTCATTCATTACAGCTGCAGTGGTGGTTGTAGCACAAGTGGAAGAACACCCATTAAATGGATTATGAAAGAGTTGAATAAAGTGTTGACAGTGCTGAGTAAGAACAAACATGAGCTCAGTCATAAAAACAGCATGTCTTTGCTGTATTCATTGACAGTCTCTCTCTAGTCATGGTTTTAAACGTTTTAATCTCACAGCATCAACTTTAGCTTTCTTTTAAGCCTGCTACGTTATCGCAGACATGGTAATCTGAGACATCCGATTGGCCAGCAGTAGGCCTATAGTGTGCTTGATTTGCTCTCTGGGCCCGACGGGAAGGCAGAGTATGTACCTTCAGACACATGAAATGGTTCAAAATGGGAACACTTCGCCTACCCAGGAAACGGCGCGATACAAAAAAAAATAAAAAATTGAAACGCAAGGCTTTATCGTTGTTTTTTTTAAAATAAATGTTTGGCGATCGACTAGGAATACCTTGGTGACCCCTGGCCTAGACCATGGGCAAGGTGTCTTAAAAAAAGTAATTTTTAATAAAATCAGAGATGACTGAACCATATGCCAGTGAGGAAAGAATTCACCAATTACCAATCCCACTAGCAGTGACTAATGATGAACTCACCATGCATGTGCGGGAGTTCTCCCCTATGAAGGAGTCTCGGAGGACCTGTGTGAGCTTGCTGGCCCTGAATGGAGTGTGTGGTTTGTTCCGTCCCAGCGCCCTGATGCACTCCTGGTAGAGTTAAAGAGAGATACAATGAGCTTCAGTTTGTCTGCCTGCTGCTAAGTCTGACTGGCTGACTGATATACATTCTGAGAGAGATGGGACAGGAAAAATACAGTTGACCATTTCTATAAGATTACGTTATGTCCAACTAAGCCTGCTAGTTCTGTTCAACTGGAGGAAAATGCATCTCAGACAGCACACTATCAGAGCTGTATTCATGTAAAATTCTGTAAATCCCTCTAAGATGAATAAACTTTTACTTGAACTACCAGACTAAACATCTGCTGACTTTCTACCGAGTGTCCCTGTCAGAATACTCTGCAGCTGCCCTCTGACCTCTCCCCTCTGACCTTTAGTGCCAGAAGGCTCTTGTTGATCTCAGCGCCCTCCAGGCGTGTCTGGCGGTCAGCGCTGGATGTGTCGGCCCCCCTCTCGTTCCCCGCCAGGTCGATCAGGGAGAACTTGCCATGCATCTTCCCCTTCCTTCTCAGAATGATCTGGAACACGGCGTGGCTACGGGACGAGTGGGCGTTGGCCGAGGTCTGCCCTGACGTTCTGAGAGAGAGGGACAGAGAGGGAGAAAGAAAGCAGGAAGGAGAGCATTTAAATGTAATGCACAATAACATTTTAAAGATCACCGTTTATGTAATTAGTTAGGGCAACTGTGGGATGTTGCTACAAATACCTTCCACTCCGTTGCCTTACCTGCAGCTGTTGCCCACTTCTATGAGTTTGAGGACGTCCTCTGTGCATTTGACATCTCTCTCATGCAACCCCACCACCTGCACCTGCTGCTTCCCATCCTCCAGCACCCGGAGCTTAGCCTTACCATTCAGCAGGTCAAACACCTAGAAGACACACACAACAAGCATGTCAAATACCTATACAACCACACACGCAGTCAGGTTAAACACAGTCAGGTCCAACACATATAGAACCGCAACTTAAAACCAGTCTGTCAATATAATCACCCACGGGAGCAATACACAGTTTCCCCTTACAGGCCGAGTTAAACACTTACAACCAAGTTCCCTACATTATTTTGGGGCACTGACCAATTGAGGTCTTGGAAGCAGAAACTTGAACGTTGTGAGAATTCTGTGCAACCTCCAGCACATGTTTACAGTGAACACTGAGGCTGTACCCTTACCGTTTCAGACAGTAGTCAATAGTCTAATGGCTATTTGAGCATAAATGTAGGCCTATCAGTGGCCTACCAACGAAACCAATGGAGAAAATCCTCTAATATTTTCACATGGAAATAGCTTTAAATTTCTATGATAGGCCTACATTCCATGAGACTTAAAAAAAAAACATTTTTTTAACATCATGGACCAAATAGGTCATTGTAAATTGCATTGTAATGTGTTATATGATGCAATATAAACTGTGCGGTTCAAGCACCGAATGCTCATTGGCTGACAGCTGTGCTATATCAGACCGTATACCATGGGTATGACAAAACATGTATTTTTACTGCTCTAATTACATTGGTAACCAGTTTATAATAGCAATAAGGCACCTCGGGGGTTTGTGATATATAGCCAATATACCACGGCTAAGGGCTGTGTCCAGGCACTCCGCGTTGCGTCGTGCACAAGAACAGCCCTTAGTCGTGGTATATAGGTCATATACCACACCCCTTGTGCCTTATTGCTTAAATAAACCACATTACAAAATCAAATATATTATTATTACCAAGCAATAAGGCCAGAGGGGGTGTGGTATATGGCTAATATACCACGGCTAAGGGATGTTCTTAAGCACAACGCAGAGTGCCTGAATACAGCCCTTATATGGCCAATATACCACAGCTATCACAAAACCCTGAGGTGCCTTATTGATATTATAATCTAGATAACAACAGAATTAGGGCAGTATAAATACATTTTTTGTCATACCCATGGTATACGGGCTGATATACCACAGCTTTCAGCCAACCAGCATTCAGGGCTCGAACCACCCAGTTTATAAAGAGAATTGGACAATGTAGGCTACACAATAGGCTACGCCTATTAATTTATATGCAACAGACCCTTCATATTAAAGACTCAATCTTGCAAAGTTAGATTTGTTTTGTTGCATTGAAAAGGGGCTGATAATGTTGATTCGATCACAGAGAAAAACGTTGATAGTGCAAACTGATGAGACGAACTCAGTGAAACTCAATCTCTTGCGTCTACTGCCCCGGCAGTCCTGGAGATGCGTGGCCACGCACACGCACAGCTTAGAAGGAACATTGCCTACAACCAAAACCACAAGTGGATGCTGTATAAACAAGTCATTAATCACTTGCCTTTCCACTGTAGATTTCAAAGAAGGTTGCGTACACCTGAAGATCTAACTTCTTGTGGCAAGGTTTCTTCAACATGACAAACACATCCCGAGCTGCATGAGGACAAAGGGGAAAAAGACTAAGAGAAAGTTTTACAATTGTAATAGGTTCTGAGCATTACAGCACCAACAACAATACTAAGAATACACTAAGAATCACTTACCAGCTAATGCATAAATCCCTTTAGAACAATCCTGGTTCTTTCCAGAAAAATCTCCACCCATAGTCTGAAACAAAAGACGGCAATATTCACAGTTCTGATTGTGGGTGAAACATAAATAGAAATGAAAATGCAACAACGCTTGTACACATTGAACCTGGATGTCGCGGATGTAATGTTATTGTTAAGTTAGTGTTTAATAATTGACATGCATCAGCAGAAGAGGATGAGGAGGCTGGTGTGTGTGCGACTCACATGTGTTTTGCCACTACCAGTCTGTCCATAGGCGAAGCACGTGGCCATGCCCCTCTCAAAGATGGTCTCCACCAGGGGCCTGGCAGTAAACCTGTAGTAGAAACACACAAATCCACTCATCAGTGTGTGTGCATTCACACACACTAGCAAAACACATACTTGCACACATTCCATCACAACACCCTAACAAACACACACCATCAAAATACATCCCACACACACACACACTGCAAGCAGTCCTCCTGGATTGAATTCCAGTAAAAACATACAGCTGACACATCAAACAAAACAGTTGTTTTACTGCAACAACCGACTGCTCTCTGTCTGACCTGTAAACCATTTCATTAGTGGTGCTGTCATCAAATGCGTAGTCGAAGCGGAAGGTCTGGTTCTCCAGGTAGCGTGTCAGGTCCACCTTCTGCTTGGGCTCATGGACCATCACCACATCCTTACTGGGGATGGTAATCACATCCAGGTCCCTTATAGTCAACTCTGGAACACACACAGCCATGTTAATGAAAGTATACAGAGAAGATACACTATATACACAAAACTATGTGGACACCCCTTCAAATTAGCGACTTCAGCTATTTCAGCCACACTCGTTGGTGACAGGTATGTAAAATTGAGCACACCGCCATGCAATCTCCATAAACAAACATTGGCCTTACTGAAGAGTTCAGTGACGTTCAACGTTGCACCGTCATAGGATGCCACCTTTCCAACAAGTCAGTTCGTCAAATTTCTGCCCTGCTAGAGCTGCACCGGTCAACTGTAAGTGCTGTTATTGAGAAGTTCAAACGTCTAGGAGCAACAACGGCTCAGCCGCAAATTGGAAGACCACACAAGCTCACAGAACAGGACCGGCGTGTGCTGAAATGTAGAAAAATAGTTTGTCCTCGGTTGCAACACTCACTACCGAGTTCCAAACTGCCTCTGGAAGCAATGTCAGCACAAGAACTGTTCGTCGACAGCTTCATGAAATGGGCTTCCATGGCCAAGTAGCCGCACACAAGCCTAACATGGCAACAGTTTGGGGAAGGCCCTTTCCTGTTTCAACATGACAATTCCCCTGTGCACAAAGCAAGGTCCATACAGAAATAGTTTGTCGAGATCGGTGTGGAAGAACTTGACTGGCCTGCACAGAGCCCTGACCTCAACTCCATCGAACACTTTTGGAATGAATTGGAAATTCAACTGCGAGCCAGGCCTAATCGCCCAACATCAGTGCCCGACCTCACTAATGCTCGTGGCTAAATGGAAGCAAGTCCCCGCAGCAATATTCAAACATCTAGTGAAAATCCTTCCCAAAAGAGTGGAGGCTGTTATAGCAGCAAAGGGGGGACCAACTCCATATGAATGCCCATGATATTGGAATGATGATCAGACGAGCAGTTGTCAACATACTTTTGGTTATGTAGTGTAGTTTCCCTGATTGCAGGCCATAAGAAAATACCTGAACCTGACTGATTATGACCGTCCAAAAGCTCATAGTAGGTAAACTCGTGACTGGTTCCTCATTATGATTAAAGGCTCTGTTGGATGTCCTCCTTACCTTTCTTGTTAAGTGGACGTTTCCTCACACAAACACATATTCTGTGCTCTTCAATCTGACAAAATAAAAACACACATTAATCAGGCCATTGTATTGGGACAGAGGGAGAGAAAGCAGGGAGAGGGAGAGAGAGCAGGGTGTTGTCTGTACTCACCAAATCTGTGGTGGACAGCGGCCGGTAGTCCAGACTGGCACGAAAGTCTCTGATCATATGCAGGATCTCATAGTTAGGGACAGTGGTGTCCACCTCCTGGGAACGGTTATGTTAGGTCACTGTTCAATTTATACTCAAATTGAATTAGCAAGTTATTATCACTAAAGAAAATGTGTTCAATGACTAACATCGCTATAGTGAGTCAATTATCTTATTTTATCCTCATTTTAAAAACCCAGATATTAGAGAAGATATGGGGGGGCCAGAGGATGGAAGGAGGAGTGCCCCTGTACCTGTGCCTTCTTCTCCCTCAGCTCCTGTTGCTGTATCCGTCGTTTCTCTCTCTTCTCCTGCAGTTTCTCCACTTCCTTCACACAGTTGGACTTCCTCCTCGCTGCCAGGAAACCCCGGCAAAGGAACAGGAAGTCACAAACGCTGCCTTTCACAGAACATGCACACTCAACCTTTCTGAAAGGGATCTCTTCCTCTGCTGGTGTTTCCCTACTATAGGGTTGTCCAGACAGAGTGGTGGCTGGCTGGGGACTGGACCTTCTAGCATCCAGGGGGGCAGCAACTTTATACAGGCCTGAGGGCAGGCTACAGCAGCTGGCACAAACCTTACCCTGGTAACCCTTCTATTCCTATTACACTACTATAGGGCTCCTGACCAACCACTGATCCAACAACAGTCAAATGCTGACTGGGAAAGCAGAGATATGAGTACATAGGGGACTTCTTAGTCTAGGTTCCTCAAAAGTTACATAAATCCTGCATCACATTACAGTTAGTACCATTTAGAAACCCAATTCATAATTTGAAAATCCGATCATAAGAGAGAGGAGAGTATAAAGTGAGTGTCAGTAGCCCATTTCTGATTCCACCAGAGCCCAAGATATCCAGCTGAGCAGCACAGTAACCCTTCCTCTAGCATACAGCCCCATTTGAAGGCCTGCAGGCTCGTCATTCAGAGCAGAGAGCGAGGATTAATAACCTGCAGTAATCTGGGGGAGCAGGGCCAGGACAGAACCAGTGCCAGGTTGGCCGGCAGGAAGGAAGAGAGAAATAGAGAGAGAGCTACGAGGATGTCTCTCTGTTTCTGATTCCATTGGTAGGGGGGAGCCCCCATCAAGACTTTGAATATAGCGGAAGCCTTTTAGGCGAGTAATAATCACAAACTAAAGGTTCTCCAAAGGAAAGCGACAGGGCTCTAAGATAGCATTAAGCATTGGGGTGGTTGGGAGAGTTGATACATACAAAGCTGTCCAAACTCCTTTCTGCTTAGCTGATGCAATGACGCTTCTGTGACACACATGTGATCGACAAAACATAGAAAATCAGGAACATCAAGCCTATTGGTCAGATGTTATCGTAACAAATACACAACATGAAATGGAATAACAAATAATATCTCCAGGGAATGCTTAGGAGGGTGAAAATGACAGAACATTCAGATTTCCGGAATGAGTAAATATGTAAAAATAACTCCAACATAGATGGATATAGCCGTAATGTTCCTACCATTGGCTAACTGTTGGGCTGTCTGGGCCTGGGTGGGCTGGGCTGGCAGCTGGGCAGGAGGAGGAGAAGGCTCTGGCTGCTGGGGTGGAGCTGGTCTGGCCCGGGTCGACACCACTGTGGAACCCACAACACAGAGAGTTATCAAGAGGGCCTGTTTCAAGTGAATTAAGCGACATGGTACCCATGAACATTGTCTTGAAATGTTCAACTGTCAATGATCAAAAACAAGTACACAAACACACCTCTGTTATCCCTGGATGGAGTGCCATTCTTAGTGGGCGCTATGGTTCGCCGGTTCTGCTAAAGAACACAAAAGAGGGAGATAAGATAAATGCATTGACAAAAATAATTGAAGCCATGAGGATTAAACTGTAATCATGGTTTGCGAAATGATTTTACCCAGCAGATCACTCGATCACAACCCTGAAGAATACAACACTTCTCACTCCCATGACTGCAAAATAAGGGTTATAGAAAATGGACAAATACTGAGAATCAGATTACTGGAGCTTCCTTTGTTCGCATCTGTTCTGTGTTTTTATGTTTTTACCTATGCACTACACAGGCAGACTTCACCCTGCAGTGGTTATCCTAGCAGTCCATAACAAAACTCAATTCCATCGCATGAAACGCTCACCTTGGAGATCTTGTTGACCTTCACAGAGGTGGGCGTTGGTGGGGGAGGGGTCTCTGGGCTGTGGGCGATCTCCTCTTCTGGGGCCACATCTGGGTTTAGTGCAAATATACTCTCCAAGTCAATCTGGATAGAGAGCAGTGTGTGTCACTGTAATTGTACCTAACCCATACAGATCGCTCCTGAACAATTCTACTAGTCCCTTCTCTTTGCCCTTCTTGTGTGTGTGTCTGTGTGTGGTGTGGCAATAAATGTGTTGACTGTACATCTCTCACCTACTGATCATCATTACCACACCTAACAGAGGCCACAACCAATTGGTGCCCTTTCTCATGGTCCTTCGAGCCAGACTTTTCAAGTCAATATTCAACAGGAGATCTAACACAATATACTCTACACATCAATATGCAGAAGAGATTAGGTGCAAATATACTCTGTTAATATGTACCTTATATGTTAGTATATGGAGAGCAGAGAAGTATATCTGTGTAGCTCAGAGGAGCAGAGAGCAGCAGGACAACATCTGTATTCAACAGCAAAGCTCAGGAAATATGACTGCTGTAAGGCTCTCTAAACTCAAGTATATTCAGGGCAGAGAGTGATGTCTTGGAGAACATGCAGAAGGATTGTGTAATCTCCAAAACTCTAGAATGTCTTCAGATGCATTATTCATACGGCTCAATGCCTAAGAGCTGAGCGGACGCCGGCTGCCGTGCTAAGCTACTAGCTAGGCTTGGTTACCTCTTTCCCTTTGGTGTCTCCATTTTCGATCCACTCCACAGTGACGCTCTCATTGTCTTCATTCAACGACGTGACCATGGCTTGGTGTATTCGTCCTGTAACAAAGCACGTGTGGTTGTGCATTATCTGACAAACACCCACAGCACAGAGAAGTTGGAAGACTAAAGGGGAGTTCTCTGAAATGTAACAAATTAGTTAATTCCTTAAAATTGTTGCACAGTACTGTCCTGACTCTGGCCTACACTACTCACAGTGCACTACAGTCATTAGGGATGACTGACTGCATGACACATCTTTATTGTAAGGGCGGGAGTGGGAGGACTTTCCCCAGGGAATCAGTCAGCAGGGAAGACCGTAGCTACTAGTAGCTACCCAACTGGAGAAGTGCATAGGGACATTAAACTACTATAATGAAGCTGGAGTACACAGACCCCTGCAGCACACACACACTTCAACATGCTCTCTGAAACTGTATGGCTATGCCAGCCTGACAATACAGTACATGACAAAATAATTGGCCTTAAACATCCCAAACTAGCTTCTCCAGGACATTACTCAACAGAAGTGTGCGAAGACAAGAGAGGTGGTCTATCTAAACTTCAGCCACAGATATGCCATTTAGCAGACGCTTTTATCCAAAGCAAGTTACTGTCATGCATGCAAACATTTTAAATATGGGTGGCCCTGGGAATCAAACCCACAACCCTGATGGTGCAATCACCATGCTCGACCAACTGAGACATAGAAAGCCATGTCAAACAAGTTAGGAAGCATGTAGTCAATATACATGGAGTTACCCGTTCCCTGTCCTCCCTCCCATCTACCGCTGGTCTAAATACACACTTCACAGGCAGCCTGAGCGGAGTCTGCTCCATAATTACCAGCAGCTTCCTGTGCCTAACCCTGGTCTATGACACACTACATCCCCTGGCTGCTCACTGTCAGGGGGGAAGCGGGGGGGACATGTTCCCAGCATTCATTATTTAGAGCAGAGAGCTTTATGGATGCTTTTAGTGTTTGCTGCTGCTGAGTTCTACCCAAGTAATGATTCTACAGCGCACAGCAGTGAAAGCCCACTTAAATAACTCAGTAACAGAACAAGAATCCCTTTGATCTGAGATAGTAAGTGTCAGACAGTGATGTAAAAATAGCTTACATCAGCACTGACAGAGGCGGCAAGTGAAATGTGGAACATGCGGTCAGATGCCTGTCAAGAGTCCATATGCATGTCACTCCACCATGACGTCTTTCCCTCTCCTCTTTGGCAGATCTGCTCTAGAAAACTCTGCTTCTGGTCAAGAGGGACACACCAACTGATGTGTGTGTCTTGGTGAGCCTATGCACTACTACACTGACCTGAAGAAATACAACTTGCTGAGGAGAACTTGCTGCATTGAGACTAGAGGTCAACCGATTATGATTTTTCAACGCCGATACCGATTATTGGAGGACCAAAAAAGCCGATACCGAATAAATCGGACGATTTTTTAAATGAATTTATTTGTAATAATGACAATTACAACAATACTGAATGAACACTTATTTTAACTTAACATAATACATCAATAAAATCAATTTAGCCTCAAGTAAATAATGAAACATGTTCAATTTGGTTTAAATAATGCAAAAACAAAGTGCTGGAGAAGAAAGTAAAAGTGCAATATGTGCCATGTA
Source organism: Oncorhynchus mykiss (assembly GCF_013265735.2). Taxonomy (NCBI): domain Eukaryota; kingdom Metazoa; phylum Chordata; class Actinopteri; order Salmoniformes; family Salmonidae; genus Oncorhynchus; species Oncorhynchus mykiss. The sequence continues at coordinate 61,629,037 of NC_048575.1, forward strand.
AGAAAGCTAACGTTTCAGTTCCTTGCTCAGAATAGTTGAAGTCATAAACAGCGCAATGCTTGACGCACAACGAAGAGCTGCTGGCAAAACGCACAAAAGTGCTGTTTGAATGAATGTTTACGCGCCTGCTTCTGCCTACCACCACTCAGTCAGATACTTCGATACTTGTATGCTTGTATGCTCAGTCAGATTATATGCAACACAGGACACGCTAGATAATATCTAGTAATATCATCAACCATGTTTAGTTAACTAGTGATTATGATTGATTGTTTTTTATAAGATAAGTTTAATGATAGCTAGCATCTTACCTTGGCTTACTGCATTCGCGTAACAGGCAGAGTCTCCTTGTGGAGTGCAACGAGAGAGAGGCAGGTCGTTATTGCGTTGGACTACTTAACTGTAAGGTTGCAAGATTGAATCCCCCGAGCTGACAAGGTGACAATCTGTCTTTCTGCCCCATAACAAGGCAGTTAAACCCACCGTTCCTAGGCCGTCATTGAAAATAAGAATGTGTTCTTAACTGACTTGCCCAGTTAAATAAAAGGTATAAAAAAATATTATATATTTCTTTTTAAATCGACGCCCAAAAATACCGATTTCCGAATTGTTATGAAAACTTGAAATCGGCCATTCTGATTAATCGGTTGACCTCTAATAGAGACTGCGTGTGTGTGTGTGTGTGTGTGATTCTGAGAGCTGTGTCTCAGAGATCTTTATGGTAGGGCTGGACCTGCGCCAAGCTAGCTGGCAGTTAAATCCCATCTTGGATCAGCAGGTTGATTGCAAGCTACCCTGGCAACAGCAGGTGACTGTAGACACACAATGGCAGACAGACAGAATTACTTAAGAACAGGGACACATGGGAGGTGACAGAGCCCAGTGTGTTCCGGAGGATTAGATGAGGACACACAGACAAGGAAAAGGAATCGCTTACCATTGTGGAGGGAGCAAGAGCAGCAGGCAAATACTGAACAGACTGGCACTCAGGCTTGCAAGACCTGATGCAATTGAATCACTAAGAATAGAGAATGGCCTGGTCCTCCAAGAACTTCCTTGTACAGACCAACCAACCACCACACTATCTCAGCAGCTTTACCCACACACTCCTCAAATAGCACTACATGCAAACAGAATCTGTATTGTGTATTCTGTGTGTAGAGAAACTTACACAACACATGCATCCATCTCATCGGTAAACATGTGAATGGTAACTGACAGGTGAATGGTACCCTGTCCGTGTGCACTGACTGCAGTGCAGTGCCATACTCTAGCTCTTTGTTCTAAAATACAAACCTAAGGTGACTAAAAGCATCCGCATGCTTCCCAGCCGAAGCAGTTCGTTAGAGTTCGTGCATACAGTACCAGTCAAAAGTTTGGACACACCTACTCATTCAAGGGTTTTTATTTTTACTATTTTCTACACTGTAGAATAATAGAAGACATCAAAACTTTGAAATAACAAATCAAGATTATCCTACCAACAGGACATTAAAAGCGAATATCTCATGTTTTACAGAGTCGTAGCTGAACGACGACATGGATAATATAGAGCTGGAGGGGTTTTCCATGCATCGGCATGACAGAGAAGCAACGTCTGGTAAGATGAGGGGTGGGGGTCTGTGTCCATTTGTCAATAACAGCTGGTGAGTGATGTCTAATATTAAAGAAGTCTCGAGGTATTGCTTGCCTGAGGTAGAGTACCTTATGATAAACTGTAGACCACAATAACTACCAAGAGAGTTCTCATCTATATTATTCGTAGCCGTCTATTTACCACCACAAACCGATGCTAGCACTAAGACCGCACTCGACCAGCTGTATTAGGCAATAAGTAAACGCTCATCCAAAGGCGGCGCTCCTAGTGGCTGGGGACTTTAATGCAGTGAAACTTAAATCCGTTTTGTCATTTCTACCAGCATGACACATGTGCAACCAGAGGGAGATTTTTTTTTAAATATAATAAATAGAAACAAAAACTCTAGACCACCTTTACTCCACACACAGAGACGCGTACAAAGCTCTCTCTCGAACTCCATTTGGCAAATCTGACCATAATTCACTTGATTCCGGCTTACAAGCAAAAACTAAGGCAGGAAGTACCAGTAACTCCCACAATACGGAAGTGGTCAGATGACGCGGATGCAACACTAAGGGACTGTTTTGCTAGCACAGACTGGAATTTGTTCCGGGATTCATCCAATGGCATTGAGGAGTATACCACCTCAATCATTGGCTCAATCAATAAGTGCATCGACGACGTCGTCCCCACAGTGACCGTACGTACATAACCCAACCAGAAGCCATAGATTACAGGCAACATCCGCATCGAGCTAAAGGCTAGAGCTGCCACTTTCAAGGAGTGGGACACTAGTCCCTATGCCCTCAGACGAACCATCAAACAGGCAAAGTGTCAATACAGGATTAAGATTGAATCCTACTATACCAGCTCTGGCTCTCGTCGGGTGTAGCAGGGCTTGAAAACGATTATGGACTACAAAGGGAAACCCAGCTGCGAGCTGCACAGTGACGTGAGCCTACCAGAAGAGCTAAACCCCTTTTATGCTCACTTCAAGGCAAGCAACACAGAAGCATGCATGAGAGCACAGTCTGTTACGGACGACAGTGTGATAATGCTCTCCGTAGCCGATGTGAGCAAGATAGTTCAACATTCACAAGGCCATGGGGCCAGACGGATTACCAGGACGTGAACAAAAGACCGACTGGCAAGTGTCTTCACCGACATTTTCAACCTCTCCCTGACCGAGTCTGAAATACCTACTGTTGAAGTCGGAAGTTCACATTCACTTAGGTTGGAGTCATTAAAACTCGTTTTTCAACCGCTCCACAAATTTCTAGTTTACAAACTATAGTTTTGGCAAGACGGTTAGGACATCTAGTTTGTGCATGACAAGTAATTTTTCCAACAATTGTTTACAGATAGAGTGAATTATAGGTGAAATAGGTGATCTATCACAATTCCAGTGGGTCAGAAGTTTACATACACTAAGTTGACTGTGCCTTTAAACTAGAGGTCGACTGATTAATCGGAATAGCCGATTAATTAGGGCCGATTTCAAGTTTTCATAATCGGAAATCGGTCAAATGGGACACCGATTTGACCTTTTTTTAACACCTTTATTTAATCTCTATTTAACTAGGCAAGTCAGTTAGGAATACATTCTTACTTTCAATGACGGCCTAGTTAACTGCCTTGTTCAGGGGCAGAACGACAGATTTTCACCTTGTCAGCTTGGGGGATTCAATCTTGCAACCTTACAGTTAACTAGTCCAACACTCTAACCACCTGCCTCTCATTGCACTCCACGAGGAGACTGCCTGTTACGTGAATGCAGTAAACCAAGGTAAATTGCTAGCTAGCATTAAACTTACCTTATAAAAAACAATCAATCAATCATAATCACTAGTTAATCTAGCGTGTCCTGAGTTGCATATAATCGATGTGGTGCGTATCGTTGCTCCAATGTGTACCTAACCATGAACATCAATGCCTTTCTTAAAATCAATACACACAAGTATATATTTAGCTAAAAGAAATCCAGGTTAACAGGCAATATTAACCAGGTGAAATTGTGTCACTTCTCTTGCGTTCATTGCACGCAGAGTCAGTGTATATGCAACAGTTTGGGCTGCCTAATTTGCCAGAATTTTACGTAATTATGACATAACATTGAAGGTTGTGCAATGTAACAGGAATATTTAGACTTATGGATGCCACCGTTAAATAAAACACAGAACGGTTCCATATTTCACTGAAAGAATAAACTTTTTGTTTTCGAAATTATAGTTTCTGGATTTGACCATATTAAATGACCTAAGGCTGGTATTTGTGTGTGTTATGTTATAATACATGGCACTTTTACTTTCTTCTCCAACACTTTGTTTTTGCATTATTTAAACCAAATTGAACATGTTTCATTATTTATTTGAGATTATATAGATTTTTATTTAGGTATTATATTAAGTTCAAATAAGTGTTAATTCAGTATTGTTGTAATTGTCTTTATTACAAATATATAAATACCTTTTTTTTTTTTTTAAATAAGCTTTTTTTGGTCCTCCAATAAATCGGTATAGGCGTTGAAAAATCATAATCGGTTGGCCTCTAGTTGACACCTCATATGTTGAGCGGGGGACAGAGTGGGCAGTTACAAAACACATCAAGTTAGAGCAACTTAAAGGAGCAATTATGGTCAAGTGCCTTGCTCAAAGGCACACACCAATATTTTGCTTAGTTTGCGGGGGGATTCGAACCAGAAATATTTTGTTTACTGGCCCAACACTCTTAACCACTAAGCTACCTGCCGCTTCCTTACTTAACTGACTGCTGTCAGTTGGTCAAAAATGTCTCCATGGCATCTACTTTGAAAGACACTGAATGGGGATCATTTCATGCAGACATTAGAATACAGTTGATAATCCACATAAAGATTAAATAGGCCTTTCTCTTATGCCATTGAAAGAGGGCAAAAAGTGTTTCCTGTCCTGGCTGGGATTAAAAGGAATGCTGGTGCCAGACACACCCTGCACAGTTAAAGTTCTAGTAGACTAGACTGAAGTGTCAATGTCAAAAGTGAAATTAGCTGATATATTTTTATATTTAAAAAGAGATGATAAAATGTAATAGAGGCTTAAAGCCTCATCTAACTGCTATACTTTTACCACTTTTCCTCTCAAGTCCTTATGATAGTCTGCTATCATGGCACACAGTAGGCTATTCTGTGGTTGAGTGATGCCTCCATTCATCGCAGAGCCCATCAGTGCCTGGCTAATGGCAGGACTAGAGACTGAGGGAGGGGGGTACTCCTGGTATATTCCAGAGAGCTGCCTGCAACAGATGAGGGGGTGGTGGTTAATAGCTTGAATCGGACTTCGCCAGGCACCGCCCCCAGAGATAGCACAGACAGCTCTACCTACGGACACTAGATAGGACCCACTTCCCATACATGATACACCAGTAAACATTAAAACACCCACGTAATCCATAACAACTCAATTTACGCAACAAAAAAAGTAATAACTCTTCACCCCTAGTTTATAGTAATCAGAAGGATATGATGGTTTTGTTGCGGCGCTATACCTCATCCCAGGAGGGATCTGTCTCCTAGGAGTGTTAACCCGGTTTGGCTGCCTGGCGCAGGTACACAGAAACGGGCAAATGGCCAAAAAACAGCCAGCCCCTTTCTCTCCCTTATAACAAATCAGTCAAGCTCATCTTGGGTGCACTGCAAAGCTACCAGATCAAGTTGATCTGAATATAAAAACTGTGCGTGCTAGTCAATGATGTGTATGGTGGTAGTCCTAAAAATAAAATAAATAAAAAGGAGGCCATTAGACTGGTTGTCATGGTTATTTTTACTGACAGCTGCCTGCTATACCGCTAACATTCATGGGTAGCTAGATAGCAGCTAAGTGCCTCAGTTTCAAACCATCTGTAACGTTACAGTACCTGCCTAGCTTACTAAACTCCACAGTGAAGGAAGTTTGATAAACTCCACAACTTCCTTCGCCGCGAAGTTCAGTCAGCTAGCTACTACCCGCACAACAATTATCTGCAGTAGCTAGATATTGTAACGTTATTGGGAGACCTCAAAATCCCGGTTGATAATACCCACCAAACGACCTATGTAACTTATGTAGCTAGTCGTAGTATGACACAATGCTAACTTGACAATAAGTTTAACAGCCAGCCTTCTCACCCCCCAAAAAATAAAACACTATCAAAGTTAACTAGCTAGAAATTATATTAAATATACTTTTAGCTAACGTTAACCTATATATAACCAGTTAAGTTAGCCAGTTAAATTACCTAGCCACTTCAGTGTTCTGAAGCATACAAGGACAGCTGGTAGCTTACCTTTGCTAACTAACCAGAACACGTATTTTGCGGTACCTTTCACAACCTAACGTTACTTAACTAGCGGGTGGCTTTGGTTAGCTAGTTTGTTGTTAGCTGCTAAACTAACGTTACCTAGCTAACGTTAGTGTGGTAACCAGAGCTGTGCATACTGTAGTTACTGTAAAGCGTTAAGGAGCTAGCTGCTTTAACTGGCAAACTACACTAGTTAGTCCAATAACCCATTTTAACTGGTTGTTAACTATCCAGTTAGAATGTGCATTTGTCGTCTAGGTAGTCAGCTAGTTAACGTTACATAGGCCAAGTTGGCTAGCAAGCACAGCCACCCCAACTTTGCGGCTGCTACTCGGCTTCAACGGTTGCAGTGTATTCACAGCAACACAAAGCTTCTCAAAACAACTACCAGCGAGGTAAAAATCAATCGAGACATCAGAAATGACATACGAACGTAAACTTACCATCGCTTCGCTTTATTTCAACGTACACGCCGAGGACGATTTTGCCAAAACTACCCGCCATTCTTCATTAGTGTATAGTATCCTGAGAGATGTTGACTTGTGTTTGAAATAAATCTACTTTGACCGGAGGATGCATGGACGGACAGCCAGCCAGAGAGAAATAAGGGATTTCAATAGTTACCACAGCCACAAAGGGGTAGTTGGATACACATCGTAAAAAAATATTTTAAAAAATAACTTTTTGGTATTCCTTTAGGGTTAGGTTTCAAATCACATTTTAAGACGATGAATTGTAGAAATTGGCGTTTCTTTTACTAGTGACGATCGGAAAAAAGTGACCTAACGTGTATGCGCATACTCTGTCAAACAGACAATTTCGCAATCCATACTACTGCACATAACAGTCTGGTCCAAGATCAATATGTGTTCTTGCCAATGCCAACACCATTGCTGTGTCTGTTTGGCATGATAGCGCACAAGCATTCTGTCAACATCTGACCCCCTCAATAAACTGTTGACACCTCACCGACAAGAGCGTTGGGACACGCTCTTGAACGCTGCACCAGGGTGTCATTCCACTTCAAACGCCTATGTGAATAGTGCATTAAAGTTTCTCCTCCTAAAGCACAGTCAACGAAGAACAGCTGGTAGGGTTTTATGAATGTTAAACAGTGTGTTATGAGGTTTTATTATTGACAGGTTACACGGGGATTTCCTCAAACTTACCCAAAAGATTACATAATGATAAAAAATGTATAAGGCCATGTGTCTACAGCTATTCAAGTGAAGTATCAACATAACTTTCAAAATCTGCTAGCGAGGATAAAGAAATGCATGTGAAAACCAAATCAGAGTTCACTCAAAATCTTGAAGGCTACAATTAAAAGTAGAATAATTCATATATAATTGCTGCAATTAACAGAGTTGATTGAATGACAGCCTAATTGTTCATAATTCTTTCATTTATTTGAACAAATATGGACAGGTAAGCCATAGAATGGAAAAAAGCAAAAAATGTGAAGCCCCAAAGCAGTTCCCTTAATAATTTGCATTCCATTTTCACTGATCAATAAAATCAGGGTCTTATGCCATCTATGTTCCACACTGAAATATGTTGAAAACACAATTTACACAAACATGCACTATCTGTTGAAATGAAAATGTAAGATGTGCCACATTTTGAACATGAACATAAAAAAACACTTCATAGACGAGCCAGGTCAATCAGTACCATAGTCTCTATGCTAACCATGCTGCCGGAGACAGCTCCACGGGCCCTCATTACTGCCGATGGCTCAGGGGGCCCCCATTGTCAAGCATGTTCACAGCCATCACTTCATTATTGTCTCTAAAGGAACAAGATGCATGTCATTGACATGGCAAATCAATGTTGAGTAGCAAAATACCATATCTATTACCTGGGGTGTGTTCAGTTCGCTTCAACTTTTGCTATGTTGAGTGATGGTGCGTACTGAACAGCACGTTTCTCCAAAACGATGTGCAATCTTCAACAACCTTTGGTGAACCTTTGCTCCCATTGGGTGGGTGTGGTGTATGTGGCCTGACCAATATGGGTGTGACCATTTGAAATATCAAAACTCGCGCAGCACACCATACGGTAATAGCCCTCTGGGTCATCATAATCACTACGTTTTTCAATTGGTCGTTAAGTACAGTATAGTTTCCATTGAATTCAGCCTTGAACACCGTTCGGTCATACTGAACGCACCCCAGGTAGTCAAATATTGTTCTCTACTATACCTATTGGCAGGACCTCCATTCTGATTGATACCGTTGTTCAGAGCACTCATCTCAGTCTCTTCATCTCTGCAGCAAAACATGCAGCAGTAATCACTCAATATATCTTACATCTGATTATGATTCAAACCATGAATATTAGACTTACTGGTTTCTACTGGCACCCTGCTGCTTTTGTCTCTAGGGAGACAGATGCAGTGTTTTAACTTGTAACAGAGAGAATAAAATATTATTCTAAAAGACAGTGAATATTTTATGAAAGTTCTAGTATGAATATCTGTGTGTGTGTCTAAGCGCAACTTTAACAGAACATACCTGATCAAATAGACTGCAACAACAACACCAATAAAGCCTGACAGAGAAAAGTGCCAATTAATCAAAAACATAACTTTCAAAGACTTAATACTGTGATCCTAGCATTAGAGAGGAGTAATGCAAGCTCTAATGGTGCTAAACTGCACCTGGAACTATAGATGAAGCAATCATTTCAACATGGAACTGAGTAAGTATCAGGTGAATATAATGTGGAAGATATTCTAAAGAAACTAGTATCTCACCTCGTAACAGGACAATCGCTGCAGTGTCAGGCAATCAAGCCCCGGAAATAAACAGAAGAAGAATACAGGAGACCATGGCAAGAGCAGCAGCAGATACAGCAGCAGCAAAGCTTAGCCCTCAAGCAATCATTGATATTAGTTATGCCTGCAAGACCCACTTCACAAAATATACAAATTCATGTTTATAAGACATATTCTGTATAAGTACTTTAGCAATACATGTAAAGGATTAACTACAGCCATGCCAGCGGCGACAGGAAAAGCAGTAGCAGAGCCATCTAATATTAATAATAATGCATTTAATGTGCATAGTGCTTTTCATTACAGTCCTTCTCAAGGCTCTACTTAGGCAAAGAAAAATGCAAATGGAATAGATGCACAAAAAAACTGTTTTCAGATTAGGATTAGACCTATGAGAAAAAGTCTGTAGAAGTGGGTTATAAAGGCCCATTTTAAACGCTTGGATTGGTGGAGCAGCGCTCAGAGGGTAAGGGAGAGCATTCCATTAGCAAGAAACAAGGGAGCAAAAGGCTTGTTCCCACCCCCCTCCCCCAAAAAGCACATTTAAGATGTAGTACAGGATAGGATTGATAGGAGGGGCCCTTTTCGATGAAATTTACCAATAACTAAAATGACAATGACAATGACGCCGACAAACAATGAACCTATGGGAACAGAAAATCACAAACTGTTTAATTGCACAAACATGGCAGTTTGACCTTTGTAATTCTGTCTATTGGATCTTACCATTTTCAGGTGGTGGTGAGGTAGTCATATCAGCTGTTGAATCAAATCAAACTTTAATTTGTCACATGCACCGAATACAAGTGTAGACCGTACCGTGAAATGTTTACTTACAAGTCCTTAACCAACAGTGCAGTTCAAGAAGAGTTAAGAAAATATTTACCAAATAAACGAAAGTAAAAAATAATAATAACATAACAATAAATAGGTTATATACAGGGGGTACCGGTACCGAGTCAGTGTGCGTGGGTACAGGTTAGAGGTCATTTGTACATGCAGGTAGGGGTGAAGTGATTATGCATAGGTAATAAACAGTTAGCAGCAGTATACAAAAAGCAGTATACTGCTTGGATTGCGGGAAGCTTGGCTCCAGTGATGTACTGGGCTGTACGCACCACCCTCTGTAGCGCCTTATGGTCAGATGCCGAGCAGTTGCCATACCAGGTGGTGATGCTCTCGATGAGGCAGCTGTTGAACTTTGAGGATCTGGGGACCCATGCCAAATCTTTTCAGTCTCCTGAGGGGGAAAAGGTTTCGTCGTGCCCTCTTCATGCCTGTCTTGGTGTGTTTGGACCATGATAGATCATTGGTGATGTGGACACCAAGGAACTTGAAACTATCAACCCGCTCCACTACAGCCCAGTTGATGTTAAAGGGGGCCTGTTCGGCCACCTTTTCCTGTAGTCCACGATCAGCGCCTTTGTCTTGCTCACATTGAGGCAGAGGTTCTTGTCCTGGCACCACACTGCCAGTTCTCGGACCTCCTCCCTATAGGCTGTCTCATCGTTGTCGGTGATCACTGTTGTGTAGTCAGCAAACTTAATGATGGTGTTGCAGTCATGTTTGGCCATGCAGTCGTGGGTGGACAGGAAGTACAGGAGGGGAATAAGTACACACCCCTGAAGGGCCCCAGTGTTGAGGATTAGCGTGGCAGATGTGTGGTTGCCTATCCTTACCACCTGGGGACAGACCGTCAGCAAGTCGAGGATCCAGTTGCAGAGGGAGGTAATTTAGTCCCAGGGTTCTTAGCTTAGTGATGAGCTTCGTGGGCACTATGGTGTTGAACGCTGAGCTGTAGTCAATGAACAGCATTCTCACATACAATACCGTTCAAAAGTTTGGGGTCATTTATAAATGTCCTTGTTTTTGAAAGAAACACATTTTTGGTCAATTAACATCAAATTGATCAGAAATACAGTGTAGACATTGTTAATGTAGTAAATTACTATTATAGCTGGAAACAGCTGATTTTTAATGGAATATCTACATTGGTGTACAGAGGCCCATTATCAGCAACCATCACTCCTGTGTTCCAAAGGCAGGATGTGTTAGCTAATCCAAGTTTATCATTTTAAAAAGGCTAACTGATCCTTAGAAAATCATTTTGCAATTATGTTGGCACAGCTGTAAACTGTTGTTCTGTTTAAAGAAGCAATAAAACTGTCCTTCTTTAGACTAGTTGAGTATCTTGAGCATCAGCATTTGTGGGTTCGATTACAGGCACAAAATGGCCAGAAACAAATAACTTTCTTCTGAAACGCATCAGTCTATTCTTGTTCTGAGAAATGAAGGCTATTCCATGTGAGAAATTGCCAAGAAACTGAAGGTCTGGTACAAGTACATGTCCTGGTAATCCATCTGGCTCCACAGCTTTGTGAATGTTGACCTGTTTAAAGGTCTTTCTCACATTGGCTACCGAGAGCATTATCACGCAGTCATCCAGAACAGCTAGTGCTCTCGTGCATGCTTCAGTGTTGCTTGCCTTGAAACGAGCATAAAAAGGCATTTAGCTCGTCCGGTAGGCCCGCGTCACTGGGCAGCTCGTGTCTGGGTTTCCCTTTGTAGTCCGTAATAGTTTTCAAGCCCTGCCTCTAGCCTTTAGCTCGATACAGATGTTGCCTGTAATCCATGGCTTCTGGTTTGGATATGTACGTATGGTCACCGTGGAGACGACGTCGTTGTTGATGCACTTATTGATGAAGCCGATGACTGAGGTGATATACTCCTCAATGCCATTGGATGAATCCCAGAACATATTCCAGTCTGTGCTAGCAAAACAGTCCTTTAGCGTAGCATCCGCACCATCTGACCACTTCTGTATTGAGCGAGTCACTGGTACTTCCTGATTTCGTTTTTTCTTGTAAGCAGGAATCAGGAGGATAGAACTATGGTTGGATTTGCCAAATGGAGGGCGGGGGAGAGCTTTGTATGCGTTTCTGTGTGTGGAGTAAAGGTGGTCTAGAGTTTTTTTCCCCCTCTGGTTGCACATGTGACATGCTCGTAAAAATTTGGTAAAACGGATTTAAGTCCCAGGCCACTAGGAGCGCCGCTTCTAGGTGAGCATTTTCTTTTTTGCTTATGGCCTTATAGAGTTGGTTGAGTGAGCTCTTAGTGCCAGCATCGGTCTGTGGTGGTATGTAGACGGCTACGAAAAATATAGATGAGAACTCTTGGTAGATAGTGTGGTCTACAGCTTATGATAAGGTACTCTACCTCAGGCGAGCAATCCCTTGTTTTATATTAGACATCGTGCACCAGCTGTTATTGATTAAAAAAAACAACCCCACCCCTCGTCTTACCAGACGTAGCTTCTCGGTTCTGCCGGTGCATTGAAAATCCCTCCAGCTCTATATTGTCCGCGTAGTCGTTCAGCCACGACTCGATATTACAGTTCTCAATGTTCCGTTGGTAGGATAATCGTAGGTCATCCATTTTATTTTCAAATGATTGCATGTTAGCAAGTAGAATTGATGGCAATGGGAGTTTACTCGCTCGCCTACGGATTCGCAAAAGGCAGCCTGATCTGCGTCCTCTTTTCCTCCGTCTTTTCTTCACACAAATGACGTGTATCTGGCCCTGTATATCTTTCTCGTCTGAAAAAGCTTCTTCCAGTCCGTGAAGAGTAATCCCAGTTCTGATGTCCAGAAGTCTCTTTCATAAGAGACGGAAGCAGCAGCATTATGTACAAAATAAGCTACAAACAACGCAAAAAAAATCTAACTAAATAGCACAATTGATTACGGACATGTAAAACGTCAGCCATTCTCTTCGACGACATTTTATCCCTGAAGACAGGAGATCGAGGTTAACCATGCTTTAATTAAGCAACAAGGCACAGGGGGGGTTGGGATATGGCCAATCTAAGGCCTGTTCTTATGCACAACGCAACATGGAGTGCCTGGATACAGACCTTAGCCGTGACATATTGGCCATATACCACAAACCCCTGAGGTGCCTTATGGCTACTATAAACTGGTTACCAATGTAAGAAGATCAGTAAAAATACATGTTCTGTCATAGCCGTGGAATACGGTCTGATATACCACAGCTGTCAGCCAATGAGCATTCAGGGCTCAAACTACCTAGTTAATAATTCAGAATAATACACAGTTAAAACCTAACCCTTCTGTTATAGCTCACCATTGAGAGTTGGTGCTGACAAAGTGGTGTCACCTATGTAAAGAACAAGAGAAACAATGAAATAAGATTAACAAAAACTAAACGATGAAAATGTAATATTTTAAGTTAACTCAGAAACATGTTTTTGTCTGTGTTGCATAAACAAACAGACCCTATGGACAGAGAGCTTGCCTCGAACAGTGTCCAACCTTGAGTCTTGAGCAGCCTCCAACAATGGTGGACACTCTGAAACATAATTCCAGAAATGTTAATCATTAAAAAAAAAAACAAGGCTCAACATAGACATAGTAGAATGTGTCTTCAGTTGCAGTCAATACCTGTCTTTTCAGAGGGCACATGGTCATGATATTGTTCCATATCACACTTCTTGCCCTCTTCAATCATAAGCACAAATGTCCGACCATCATGCTGGCAAACAGTCTTGGACTTTTGGGAAATGCTTGTGCAGAGTGGGATCGGTAAACCCTTCAACAGTTCATCCTCCCCACACCATATCTTAGTCACATCAGCAGCACATCCAGGACTCTTGCAGGCGATGCATGACAAACTCTGGTGATCTACAATGGCACAGAAAGACAATGCACTTGGCATAAGAAATACCTGTTCTGTTAAATGTACAGAAAAAAAAGTATGGCAAAATGTTTGATCCATCCTCACCGTTGCTTGTAAAGACACCCCCAGTGCCAGATGCCACCCCGAGCATGACTACACAAAATAAACTATCTACAGAGAAACAAAATATTAGAGGCATATCTATAGCATATGGATCACATCAGGGTTGGAGTCAATTCCATTTCAATTCAGAATGTAAACTGAAATTCCAATTTTCCTTAATGCTTCTCCAAGAGAAAATGTGGAATCGGAATTTCAGTGTACTACCTGAATTCAAATGGACTTGACCCTGAAAATGAATCCCATGTACATATCTTACAACTTACTTGGGGACCAGCATAACATTGTTGGTGAGAATGCCTGCAGCCATAGGAAGACTGACAGTAGCCATGAGAGAACAGTCTCTACAAAGGAAGCACTGGAATTTGCCTCTTTGTCACGTTGAGGTTTGGCTGATCGTCTGCGTTTCCTTATATTCTTCCTCTTGGGAGCCACCTTGTGTTCTTTCTCTGGGACTAGTTTTCCCTCTGTATCTTTCTCTTCAATCTCTCTCTTCACAGCCCTCTCAGCAACCAACTCCTCCCCTGACTCACAACTGTTTGTCCCCTTTCCCTCTTTCATTTCAGCTCTCATCCCATCTTCAAACTCCCCCTCAGCAGCCATCTCAGTCACCTCTACTCCAACTGGGACAAAGCAGTCTCCCTCTCTCCACTCTGCACTGACTGTGTCACTCACACCCTCCTCTGAGAAAGCATCTCTCCTTTCCTCCTTATCACGGTCACCTGAGTTCCAACTCAGCTCTTTAACAATCCCACTTGTATCCTCATCACCAGTGAACACCCTCTCTACACTTCCCTCACCCTTGCCTCCCTCAGGCAAGTTCAGGTTTATCTCTCCAGATTCATGAATATTCTCCAGGATAGCTGTTGGTAGAGCTGGCAACACCTCTCTACTGCTAGAGATGGAGGTACAAGATTCCAGTGCTGAGCTTGTTTCTGGTGGAAGGTTTGTGTCCTGTGCAGGGCTTGAAAGACACAGTACAGAAACCATTATAATTCATATATATTTGACTCCTAATTTGGTTTGAGACATGCAGCAAGTAAATGCATGCACTCAGAATGTAGATACAGTGCCTTGCGAAAGTATTCGGCCCCCTTGAACTTTGCGACCTTTTGCCACATTTCAGGCTTCAAACATAAAGATATAAAACTGTATTTTTTTGTGAAGAATCAACAACAAGTGGGACACAATCATGAAGTGGAACAACATTTATTGGATATTTCAAACTTTTTTAACAAATCAAAAACGTAAAAATTGGGCGTGCAAAATTATTCAGCCCCCTTAAGTTAATACTTTGTAGCGCCACCTTTTGCTGCGATTACAGCTGTAAGTCGCTTGGGGTATGTCTCTATCAGTTTTGCACATCGAGAGACTGACATTTTTTCCCATTCCTCCTTGCAAAACAGCTCGAGCTCAGTGAGGTTGGATGGAGAGCATTTGTGAACAGCAGTTTTCAGTTCTTTCCACAGATTCTCGATTTGATTCAGGTCTGGACTTTGACTTGGCCATTCTAACACCTGGATATGTTTATTTTTGAACCATTCCATTGTAGATTTTGCTTAATGTTTTGGATCATTGTCTTGTTGGAAGACAAATCTCTCTCAAATCTCCCAGTCTCAGGTCTTTTGCAGACTCCATCAGGTTTTCTTCCAGAGTGGTCCTGTATTTGGCTCCATCCATCAAAGCAGGCCCAAACCATGATGCTGCCACCACCATGTTTGACAGTGGGGATGGTGTGTTCAGGGTGATGAGCTGTGTTGCTTTTACACCAAACATAACGTTTTGCATTGTTGCCAAAAAGTTCAATTTTGGTTTCATCTGACCAGAGCACCTTCTTCCACATGTTTGGTGTGTCTCCCAGGTGGCTTGTGGCAAACTTTAAAACGACACTTTTTATGGATATCTTTAAGAAATGTCTTTCTTCTTGCCACTCTTCCATAAAGGCCAGATTTGTGCAATATACAACTGATTGTTGTCCTATGGACAGAGTCTCCCACCTCAGCTGTAGATCTCTGCAGTTCATCCAGAGTGATCATGGGCCTCTTGGCTGCATCTCTGATCAGTCTTCTCCTTGTATGAGCTGAAAGTTTAGAGGGACGGCCAGGTCTTGGTAGATTTGCAGTGGTCTGATACTCCTTCCATTTCAATATTATCGCTTGCACAGTGCTCCTTGGGATGTTTAATGCTTGGGAAATCTTTTTGTATCCAAATCCGGCTTTAAACTTCTTCACAACAGTATCTCGGACCTGCCTGGTGTGTTCCTTGTTCTTCATGATGCTCTCTGCGCTTTTAACGGACCTCTGAGACTATCGCAGTGCAGGTGCATTTATACGTAGACTTGATTACACACAGGTGGATTGTATTTATCATCATTAGTCATTTAGGTCAACATTGGATCATTCAGAGATCCTCACTGAACTTCTGGAGAGAGTTTGCTGCACTGAAAGTAAAGGGGCTGAATAATTTTGCACGCCCAATTTTTCAATTTTTGATTTGTTAAAAAAGTTTGAAATATCCAATAAATGTCGTTCCACTTCATGATTGTGTCCCACTTGTTGTTGATTCTTCACAAAAAAATACAGTTTTATATCTTTATGTTTGAAGCCTGAAATGTGGCAAAAGGTCGCAAAGTTCAAGGGGGCCGAATACTTTCGCAAGGCACTGTATAATGGAGCAAGTAAAATTTGTGAACACTATACTGTACTGTTTTGCAGTATCAGGACATTATCATTTCAGCACATGAAAACACATTCTTCAAAATATAGTAAAGACAAGCAAAAATTACTGTACAAAATAATTCAAATACTGAGCTATATTGTGTGCAAAAATAAAATATTTTATACTAATACAATTTCTCAGAGAACAAGAGTTATTTTAACAAGTAATACAAATTCTCAAAACTTACATCACTAACAAAACATCAAAGATCCACCCAGCAGTGGTGGGTTTGGCATTGAAATAAGAATCCATGAGCAGAAAATAACCCCATACCTACTGTAAAATAAAGGTGGTGGATCTTTGATGTTATGGAGCTATTTTACTTCTATTGGTCCTGGGGACATTTTTGCCAAAAACCTGGTTGCCTCTGCTAAGAGGCTGAAACTTGGCCACCATTGCATCTTCCAGCAAGACAATAACCCCAAGCACACATCAATATCCACAAAGAAATGGTTAATTGGCCACAAAAGCAACACTTTTCAATGGCCATCTCAGTCTCCGGACTTGAAAACCCGTGGTTTGAATTGAAGAGGGCAGTTCATGAGCGCTGACGATTGATATCAAGGACCTGAAAGAATTCTGTATTCGAGGAATGGTCTGAGATCCCTCCCAAAGTCTTCAACGGATAAAACACTTTAGAAAAAGGCTCAGTGAGGTGTTGAAAACAGTGGTGTCAATCATTTTGACCCCTACCTTTGAGAAAAAAAATATTTACTTATATATATATATATATATATATATATAAGTAAATATATATTTTTTAATTGCTTTCTCTGAGCAATTGTATTAATATAAAATACAATTATTTTAAACAAAATGTAGCATACAATATAGCTCAGTATTTGAATTATTTTAGTCATTTTTGCTCATCTTTATCGAGTGTCACTGTATATGAAGGCTTACCAGTTTTTTCTGCATTCAGTTTCTTCATAGACCGCCACCGCCATAGCTGACCCACCTACTTGAGATAATACAAATCGACCTCAAATTCCATTCATGATCCTTCTCTCCAGCCATTAGCAAAAACATAACATGTACATGTTTGTCAAATATTCAACTTTTTTTTAAATAGAAAAAGACCCTACACATTTACAACAGCTTTCATTACGAGTCATACTATTTAGACTATAAATGTCCATTGGAATGTGACTTGTGTTAGGATACTCAGAAAATAATATCAAAGTTTGGTGTTTCAAATATTTTGATGCCATAACTTCCCTCAGTGAATTGCTGGCATTGCAGTACAATCTGCTGAGAGCTGAGATCCTGTAATTATACTACTTCTGGTTACATCTAGGCCTGGGGAGAATCTCAACAGGATTACCTCGATTCCTCGCATCCTCTCCTCGCCTCTTTTTGAAAAATGTCAAAAGTACTCAAGGAGAGGAGGCAAGGAGATGAAACGTGGAAACAAATACACTTGAATTAAATGAGATGGGTAGAATCCCAAAACACATATGTAAAGTGGTAAAAAATCTATTTAACTAGTTGTGCAAGACATTTTATAGATACAAGGAAAAGTAGCGGTATCATTTTTAAATGTGTGCATTTTCTCAGCACACTATGCTGAGAAAACAGCTGATTCAAAAGGTGGTGTGGCAGATTTCAAAACTCTTCAGCAGTAGGGTCGGCCTACACCCGAGTATCCTCCACCAGAGGAGGCAATCAAATAGTAGAGAACTCCCCTGTTCACCTATTGGGCCGTCAACGTTTTCACCATCATTGCAAAGCCCTAGTTATTTTTTTGCTTTGACTAAGTCATTTCTGAAGATGATTTACTTCATGTGATCAGCGATTCATTTATGCAGGTCCCTCATTTTAAGGTCAACCCTGTTATGTGAACTGAACAATTTATTTAATATGGTGAAACTTTTCCTATTTAAATGTATTTTTTTAAGAAACATAGAACATCTAATTAGAGGTCAACCGATTATGATTTTTCAACGCCGATACCGATTATTGGAGGACCAAAAAAAACGATACCGATTAATCGGCCAATTCTTATTTATAATAATGACAATAACAATACTGAATGAACACTTATTTTAACATAATACATAAATAAAATCAATTTAGCCTCAAATAAATAATGAAACATGTTCAATTTGGTTTAAATAATGCAAAAACAAGTGTGTGCCATGTAAGAAAGCTAACGTTTAAGTTCCTTGCTCAGAACATGAGAACATATGAAAGCTGGTGGTTCCTTTTAACATGAGTCTTCAATATTCCCAGGTAAGAAGTTTTAGGTTGTAGTTATTATAGGCATTATTAGGACTCTCTCTCTATACCATTTGTATTTCATATACCTTTGACTATTGGATGTTTATATGGATGTTGGATGATATTGGATGGTTATAGGCACTTTAGTATTGCCAGTGTAACAGTATAGCTTCCACCCCCCTCCCTGGGCTCGAACCAGGAACACATCATCAACAGCCACCCTCGAAGCATCGTTACCCATCGCTCCACAAAAACCAAGGTCCTTGCAGAGTAAGGGGAACAACTACTTCAAGGTCTCAGAGCGAGTGACGTCACCGATTTAAACGCTATCAGCGCGCACCCCGCTAACTAGCTAGCCATTTCACATCGGTTACATCAGCCTAATCTCAGGAGTTGATAGGCTTGAAGTCATAAACAGCTCAATGCTTGAAGCACAGCGAAGAGCTGCTGGCAAACGTACAAAAGTGCTGTTTGAATGAATGCTTAAGAGCCTGCTGGTGCCTACCATCGCTCAATGAGACTGCTCTATCAAATCATAGACTTTATTATAACACACAGAAGTACGAGCCTTAGGTCATTAATATGGTCAAATCCAGAAATTATAATTTCGAAAACAAAACGTTTATTCTTTCAGTGAAATACGGAACCGTTCTGTATTTTATTTAACGGTGGCATCCATAAGTCTAAATATTCCTGTTACATTGCACAACCTTCAATGTTATGTCATAATTATGTAAAATTCTGGCAAAGTAGTTCGCAACGAGCCAGGCTGCCCAAACTGTTGCATTTTCCCTGACTCTGCGTGCAACAAACAAGAGAATTGACAATTTCCCTAGTTTAATGTTACCTGCTAACCTGGATTTCTTTTAACTGAATATGCAGGTTAAAAAAAATATCCTTCTGTGTATTGATTTTAAGAAAGGCATCAATGTTTATGGTTGGGTACACATTGGTGCAACGGCAGTGCTTTTCTCGCAAATGCGCTCGTTAAATCACCCGTTCGGCAAACTAGGCTATGATTCAATGATAAATTAACAGGCACGATTATATGCAACGCAGGATGAGCTAGATAAACTAGTAATATCAACCATGTGTAGTTGATCACTAGTTATGTTAAGATTGATCGTTTTTTATAAGACACGTTTAATGCTAGCTAGCACCTTCCCTTGGCTCCTTGCTGCACTCGCATAACAGGTAGTCAGCCTGCCGTGCAGTCTCCTCATGGAGTGCAATGTTATCGGCCATGATCCGTGTCCAAAAATGCTGATTACCGATTGTTATGAAACCTTGAAAATCGGCCCTAATTAAAATCGGCCATTCCGATTAATCAGTCGACCTCTACATCTAAATCATAGTGTAAAAGCAGGTGAGCCGGTTCTACTCTTTTTGGCAATTTTCTGTTGTTTTGTAGTGGAAAACTGAGCGGATCGAGCATAACACGTTAACCCGGTTATCCATACAGTGCATTCGGAAAGTATTCAGACCCCTTCCCCTTTTCCACATTTTGTTACGCTAGTTTAATAAAAAATAAATAAAACAATGTAAATCTCATCCTCAATCTACACACAGTACCCCATAATTACAAAGCTACATTTGTTTTTTAGAAATGCTTGCAAATTTATAAGAAATATATACATTAATAACAAACATTTACACCCTTTGCCATAACACTCAAAATTTAGCTCAGGTGCATCCTTTTTCCATTGATCATCCTTGAGATGATGCTACAACTTGACTGGAATCCACCTGTGGAAGCCACTCCTCTGTAAAAAGGCACATGACAGCCCGCTTGGAGTTTGCCAAAAGGCACCTAAAGGACTCTCAGACAATGAGAAACAAGATTCTCTGGTCTGATGAAACCATCATTGAACCATTTGACCTGAACGCCAAGCGTCACATCTGGAGGGAACCTAACACCATGCCTACAGTGAAGCATGGTGCTGGTAAAATACAGTTAGGTTCTTATTTTTCAGAGTAAATAACTCACGGACACTATAGAAACTTCAACCAATTTGAATCATTCCCCAAAAGGTTCTGTACAGCTGAAAACAGAGAGCAAAAGATTTCAGACTTCAGTTTATATGCATCCTACTTAAGACACTCCCCTTTCTCTCCAATCCTTACATTTTATGGCTCTACAGGAAGCTAGTAAAGAGGGTAACAGGATTCCAAACATTTATTACACTTAAGTAGAGGTCAACCGATTAAATCGGAATGGCCGATTAATTAGGGCCGATTTCAAGTTTTCATAATCGGAAATTGGTCAAATGGGACACCGATTTCACCTTTTTTTAACACCTTTATTTAATCTCTATTTAACTAGGCAAGTCAGTTAGGAACACATTCTTACTTTCAATTAAGGCCTAGTTAACTGCCTCGTTCAGGGGCAGAACGACAGATTTTCACCTTGTCAGCTCGGGGGATTCAATCTTGCAACCTTACAGTTAACTAGTCCAACGCAATAACGACCTGCCTCTCTCTCGTTGCACTCCACAAGGAGACTGCCTGTTACGCGAATGCAGTAAGCCAAGGTAAGATGCTAGCTAGCATTAAACTGATCTTACAAAAAACAATCATAATCTCTAGTTAATGAAGCTGGTTGAGAGAATGCAAGAGTGTGCCTATACAGTATCCCATGACTTAGGACTCAAATTGCACTTCCTATGGCTTCCACTAGATGTCAACAGTCTTTAGAAATTGTTTCAGGCTTGTATTCTGAAAAATGAGGGAGTAAGACCACTGAGTAAGTGGATAGTGGAAAGTCCCCAGACCCGTTTTCTGAGCGCGACCGAGAGCGCATCTTTCTTGTTTTTCTTTTAGATTGACAACGCTATTGTCCGGTTGAAATATTATCGATTATTATGACTAAAAACAACCTGAGGATTGATTATAAACATCGTTTGACATGTTTCTACGAACTCTACGGATACTATTTGGATTTTTCGTCTGCCTGTTGTGACTGCCTTTGAGCCATTGGATAACTGAACAAAACTGAGGTTTTTGGATATAAAGAGGGACTTGATCGAACAAATGAACATTTATTGTGAAACTGGGAGTGTTAAGTTAACTGTTAAGTGATTAATTTGATCACTATTTCTGACTTTTGTAACTCCAATACTTGGCTGGTAACTGTTTGTAAATGTTTTGTGTGCTGGGCGCTGTCCTCAGATAATAACATGGTATGCTTTCGCTGTAAAGCCTTTTTGAAATCTGACACCGCGGTTGGATTATCAAGAAGTTCATCTTTAAGCCGATGTATAACACTTGTATGTTTTATGAATTTGTATTATGAGTATTTCTGTTTTTGAATTTGGTGCTCTGCAATTTCACCGGATGTTGGCCAGGTAGGAGGGTAGCGTCCCACATACCCATAAGAAGTTAATCGGCATGGCCAATTTCAAGTTTTCATAAGAATTGGTAATTATGGCCGATTACATTGCACTTCGAGGAGACTGCGTGGCAGGCTGATCACCTGTCACGCGAGTGCAGCAAGGAGCCATGGTAAGTTGCTAACTAGCATTAAACTTATCTTATAACAATCAACCTTAACATAATCACTAGTTAACTACACATAGTTGATGATATTACTAGTTTAACTAGCCTGTCCTGCATTGCATACAATTAATGTGGTGGCTGTTAATTCATCATCGAATCACAGACTACTTCGCCAAACGGGTGATGATTTAACAAGCGCATTCGCGAAAAAAAAGCACTGTCGGTACATCAATCAATGGCTTCCTTAAAATCAATACACAAGTATATATTTTTAAACCTGCATATTTAAGAATTAACTTTAATATTAACTAGGGAAATTGTGTCACTTCTCGTGTTCTGTGCAAGCAGAGTCAGGATATATGCAGGAGTTTGGGCTGCCTGGCTTGAACGGTTTCTTCCTAACAACGACCGTAATTAATTTGCCAGAATTGAACATAATTATGACATAACATTGAAGGTTGTGCAATGTAACAGCAATATTTAGACTTATGGATGCCACCCATTCAATAAAATACAGAACTGTTCCGTATTTCACTGAAAGAATAAACGTTTTGTTTTCAAAATGATAGTGTCCAGATTTGACCATATTAATGACCTAAGGCTCGTATTTCTGTGTTTATTATAATTAAGTCTATTATTTCATATTTGATAGAGCAGTCTGACTGAGCAGTGGTAGGCAGCAACAGGTTCGTAAGCATTCATTCAAACAGCACTTTTTTCTGCATTTGCCAGCAGCTCTTCGCAATGCTTGAAGCACAGCGCTGTTTATGACTTCAAGCTTATCAACTCCCGAGATTAGGCTGGCAACACTATAGTGCCTATAAGAACATCCAATAGTCAAAAGGTGTATGAAATATAAAGAGAAAGTCCTATAATAACTAAAACTTCTTACCTGGGAATATTGAAGACTCATGTTAAAAGGAACCACCAGCTTTCACATGTTCTCAGGTTATGAGCAAAAAATAAAACAATTTGCCGATTAATCTGTATCGCCTTTTTTTGGTCCTCCAATAAATCAGTATCAGTAGAATTTTTTTTTTAAATAGTTTAAAAGTTGACACCTCCCATCCTGCCCCGTCTTCCTGCTCGTCCAAGGGTCAGGGGCAGGGCGCACAGTTTCCAAAAACTGCTGCAAAGTCGCTCTGTCTTTGCTCAGTTTTGTAGTCTGCTGTATGAGGTTATTGACCCCTCACCCAATGGTTGAACCTGTCATGAAGGTGAGCTCCAAGAATGTTTTCTTATCTGGCGGAGGCAGTTTAGATTGTGCAGTCACCACTGAAGCCAAAGCCTTGCGGTTGGCACGTGCCATATCCATCTGGAGCATTGTGAGCAGCCTTGACACCTTTGTGGCCTCCTTAAGAAGCTTGTCATCACCACCTGGGAGGCAAGGGATCAGCAGGGCGAGGTAGGATTGCAGCATCGTAGCCGCTTCTACGAGGCACGCATTGATGGAGAGGGTCCCGGAAGTGCTTTGCAGCCGTTTATCACTTACTCTTTCAGGTCCTGGTTTGAGGCGAGGCACCATTCCAACAATCTCCTTGTCAAGGAGGATCATGGCAACCACCATGTCATCCATCACCGGATTGTGGTCTAGCCCCAAGGACTCTGCATCCATTAGGAGAGTCCACGGCCTGGTCTGGTTGTCACAACGGAAGCCCCCTTCCATCTTGCGCCAGTATTTGCGGAGAGCCAAAGCGAACTTGGGGCAGATGGGAATAAGGAGCTGCTCAGATGGTGCTTCTTCTAGCTTGATATCAAGGGCGGTAGCCACCCTCGCTAAAATGTCCAGTGTTGCTTACATCACCGCCTGGGGTGCCTCTGTAGAGGCGCTCCCATCTACAGATGGCGCTGTGGACTGGGTCGATCCCTGATGTGCTCGGAACACTGGAGCACTGTCACCCAACTCCAACTCGTCTCCAGAGTGGAGAGAGAGGGCCTCGTTGCCGTCATCATCCCCCTGTAAAGCATCCCCTTCCTCCCGCAGGCTTTCCGCCTGATGTTTGAGGCAGATCAACTCCTTAGCCGTACTAAGTTTGTAGGGTGGGTCCCCAAAGCGGCCGAAGGAGTGCTGCTGCGACGACGCATCAACCCAGAGGGGGGAATACGGTCATCAGATGGGAGGACTGTACTGTGGCCCTCATCCCCTTCAGGTGTGCTAAGCGCAGGCGGCGCAGGCCAAACAACTATTAGGTTCTCTAACCACTCTTGTGTGTGATCTAACCCAAGACAGGTAATGTAGGTGTTCTAAGTTATTGAATACACTCTAACATAGAGCTCTTACCAAGCGAATGCTCTCTGGAATGAGCTGAGAAAAGGTAGTGTGGCGGCAGCTATTTAAGGGGGTCAGCTGCAGCACTACCCAGAACACGGGACTAATCTGATATTCTTACTTGGAATGTATCCTGCTGAGCGAAAGGATACCACATTGGCGTGATCCAATATAGTGCTACATAACAGCACAGCAGACAATCGCTCGTTGTTTCATGCCGTCTCCCTCTTGTTCCGGAAGCGCGTAGAGTTTCAAATTCAATCTCCTCTGATTTCCTCCCTTTCTTGGGAGCGGGGGTGTTGGACACATAGTCCGGCTGCTCCACCAGATCAGGGCAAGTTGCATCAGAACGTGCATAACAGTGAGTATTTTCTGTTAGCCTTCTTAGCTAGCTAGTGGAGTAGCTTAGATGTTAAAACATTCCACTTCATGAAGGGTATCGTCAAAAGGCTATTTTTTCTTGCACTTTTAATTCAGTGCAACATCAGATTACCAATTTGGCCAGGTTTGTTCACAAAAAAAATTGTTAAGCGGGAAAAAAAAAATCAAACAAAGTTCATCAGGCACGGTATACTACGAGCACAAGGAACAAAGAGACTGATATTTCACCAGATATATAAAATGTGAAGCATCCAGTTGGCATTTTCACTCACTAACACTGGGTGGTGAGGAAGTCCAGTGGCAGAAGATGTTGAGAGATGTGGATTTTGGTTGAAAAAGTACCCAATTGTCATACTTGAGCAAAGATAAATTAATAGAAAATGACTCAAGTAAATGTGAAGGTCACTTAAGTAAAAGTGTAACAGATTTGGTTTTAAATATACATAAGTATCAAAAGTACAGTGGGCAAAAAAGTATTTAGTCAGCCACCAATTGTGCAAGTTCTCCCACTTAAAAAAAATTAGGCCTGTAATTCATCATAGGTACACTTCAACTATTACAAACAAAATGAGAAGAAAAATCCAGAAAATCACATTGTAGGATTTTTAATGAATTTATTTGCAAATTATGGTGGAAAGTAAGTATTTGGTCACCTACAAACAAGCAAGAATTCTGGCTCTCAGACCTGTAACTTCTTCTTTAACCTCTTGAACCTCTGGGGGTAGTATTTCATTTTTTGGATGAAAAACGTTACCGTTTTAAACAAGATATGTTGTCACGAAAAGATGCTCGACTATGCATATAATTGACAGCTTTGGAAAGAAAACACTGACGTTTCCAAAACTGCAAAGATATTGTCTGTGAGTGCCACAGAACTAATGCTACAGGTGAAACCAAGATGAAATTTCATACAGGAAGTGAGCCAGATTTTGAATGCGCTGTGTTCCAATGTCTCCTTATATGGCTGTGAAAGCACAAGGAATGAGCCTACACTTTCTGTTGTTTCCCCAAGGTGTCTGCAGCATTGTGACGTATTTGTAGGCATATCATTGGAAAATTGACCATAAGAGACTACATTTACCAGGTGTCCGCTCGGTGTCCTCCGTCGAAACTATTGCGTAATCTCCAGGTGCGTGCATTTTTCCATTTTGTTCAGAGGAGAAACAAAACTGCCACGAGTGATTTATCATCGAATAGATATGTGAAAACCTTGAGGATTGATTCTAAACAACGTTTGCCATGTTTGTCGATATTATGGAGTTAATTTGGAAAAAAGTTTGCCATTGTAATGACTGAATTTTCGGGTTTTTTCTTAGCCAAACAAAACAGAGCGATTTCTCCTACACAAATAATATTTTATGAAAAACTGAACATTTGCTATCTAACTGAGAGTCTCCTCATTGAAAACATCTGAAGTTCTTCAAAGGTAAATTATTTTATTTGAATGCTTTTCTTGTTTTTGTGATAATGTTGCCTGCTGAATGCTAGGCTTAATGCTATGCTAGCTATCAATACTCTTACACAAATGCTTGTGTAGCTATGATTGAAAAGCATTTTTTGAAAATCTGAGATGACAGTGTTAACAAAAGGCTAAGCTTGTGAGCCAATATTTATTTAATTTCTGGGAAGACTGAAGCTGCAATAGGTAAACAGCTTGGTTTGAAGAAATCAACTGTGGGAGCAATTATTAGGAAATGGAAGACATACAAGACCACTGATAATCTCCCTCGATCAGGGGCTCCACGCAAGATCTCACCCCGTGGGGTCAAAATGATCACAAGAACGGTGAGCAAAAATCCCAGAACCACACAGGAGGACCTAGTGAATGACCTGCAGAGAGCTGGGACCAAAGTAACAAAGCCTACCATCAGCAAGGGCATTGAATATGAAATGTGGTTGGGTCTTTCAGCATGACAATGATCCCAAACACACCGCCCGGGCAACAAAGGAGTGGCTTCGTAAGAAGCATTTTAAGGTTCTGGAGTGGCCTAGCCAGTCTCCATATCTCAACCCCATAGAAAATCTTTGGAGGGAGTTGAAAGTCTGTATTGCCCAGCAACAGCCCCAAAACGTCACTGCTCTAGAGTAGATCTACATGGAGGAATGGCCCAAAATACCAGCAACAGTGTGTGAAAACCCTGTGAAGACTTACAGAAAACATTTGACCTCTGTCATTGCCAACAAAGGGTATATAACAAAGTATTGAGATAAACTTTTGTTATGGTGGAAAATAAGTATTTGGTCAATAATTTGCAAATAAATTCATAAAAAAAATCCTACAGTGTGATTTTCTGGATTTCTCTCATTTTGTCTGCCATAGTTGAAGTGACCTATGATAAATCACAGGCCTCTCATCTTTTTAAGTGGGAGAACTTGCACAATTGGTGGCTGACTAAATACTTTTTTGCCCCACTGTATAAATCATTTCACATTCCTTATATTAAGCAAACCACACTGCACAATTATAGTTTTTTTTTTTTTACAGAGCCAGGGGCACACGCCAACAATTTA
Organism: Oncorhynchus mykiss; assembly: GCF_013265735.2. Taxonomy (NCBI): domain Eukaryota; kingdom Metazoa; phylum Chordata; class Actinopteri; order Salmoniformes; family Salmonidae; genus Oncorhynchus; species Oncorhynchus mykiss. Next base: position 61,656,118 of record NC_048575.1, read on the forward strand.
CAAATGAAGACATTCTGCTTTTGCTTCGATCACACCGACAATGTCGTTGCATTTTGGTACACCGGCATTACATTCATTTCCAATGAAACGCTGCGTTTGCCTTTCAGCATTGTGGATTGGATTTATCGAAAGTATGCGTCAAACTGTATGAGTAGACGGCTTGACAGAAATGGTAGCAGAAGTTGAATACATATTCAGATTATGCTGTGTACTATTTCGCACAAAAACACTGTCGGTGTATTCGAAACGTAATTTTCTCATCGATTAAAATGTATCTCCACAGCTAGAATCTGTTACGAACAGACGGACGGACTCTAGCAGGCAATTGTTGCCCTATAAGACAAACTTTCTAAACGTCGACAAAAAATGCTTTATCACCGGACAAGTTAATGGAAACATAGTTACGGTTAACTATTTACACTTACCTTATTTCTGGTAATCACAAATAACGATGCAATACCCGCCGACAGGAAAAGTCAACTAATACGTTCGTTTGAAGTGTAAGGTGGAGAAAATTAAGTGTTGCCAACTAATTTCGAGTGTAACACGGAACCCAAACCGACTACGCGTGCGCTATCGTGCATACATTTATTTAGCCCCCCCACACCAAACGTCATCACAACACGCAGGTTAAAATATCAAAACAAACTCTGAACCAATCACATTAATTTGGGGACAGGTCGAAAAGCATTAAACATGTATGGCAATTTAGCTAGTACTTGCTAGCTAACGTTAATTTGTCCTATTTAGCTAACTTGCTGTTGCTTGCTAATTTGTCCTGGGATATAAACATTAAGCTGTTATTTTACCTGAAATGCACAATGACCTCGTACTCCGACAATTAATCCACACATAAACCGGCCAACCGAATCGTTTCTCGTCATTTCTCCTCCTTCCAGGCTTTTTCATCGTTTAATTTATATGGCGATCCCATCTAGAGGCAGGTTGATTTGTTGCTAATTGACGTTGCGATGTCATTGCGAGAACGTAATGAAGAATACAATGACGTTACTCAAATTGACTGGCCATCTCGGCAAAAAAATATTATTTGACATTTGTTCAGGTACAGACCCACTCTTTTCTGTACAATTTTGATTGATGTTGTAAGTTCTGTTCAAGATCAAACATTCGTGTCCAACTATATTCATTGGGTTTGGCTAGTCGAACCCGTACTACTGCTGCTGCAGTCAGCCAACAATGATTTGCAATTTACTGTGCACAGCTGAGCGTCTGCTGCTGACGTCACTCACAACGCACTTTTGCAGCCAGGCCCGTGTTGTGACAGAGAATCTTTTTTTGTGTCATTTAGAGGGAAAATGCGTGCATTTTAGCGTTTGAGTCACTTTTCAAAAGTTGCTAAAAATTCAAAATACATTTTTAAAACTAGGTCAATTTGTTGCCAGGTGCTGTTTGAAAAAATAGTTGCCAAGGTAGTCTGAAAAGTTGCTAAATCTAGCAACAAAATTGCTAAATTGGCATCACTGGGAGAAATACTGTAGGTACGTTCCACTACAATACCAATATTTTAGAAAGGCGGGGTTTGAGTGGCTGGTATCTATTGACAACCCTAACAATCCATGCAAGAATCGAACAGCGTATTTTTCCTAAAAATCCAATCTTTATCCTTAAGTGAAAAATTACATTAAACAAACACCTCTCATCAACACAAATACACTTTACTTAACTGACTGAAAACTCAGATAAATATATTTGTATGGTCTCTGAATTCAGGAGAGCAGACCCTGCTTTAATTGCTCAGGTGGATCGGTCCTATCGCCTTGCCTCCCTGTCCATAGGCCTACAACCTTAAATCTCTGGACCTCGATCTGTGGGATGAATCTCAGTCCATAAGCAAGTTACTGTAATTAGCTCTCAAGTTGTAGTTTTAGGTACAATCTGCAAGTTCAATGTCCTGTGACAAGTGTTAGCCTGACACTTTGGGGGGACTGAGGGTAGTGAGGCGGTATGGGCATCTGCAGGTGTACCTGCCAAATAAGAGGGGGAACATGAGCACTCATTGGACTAGAATGGAATTGGCATACAGGTTCTTATTTCTGTATGTGTGTGATTTGTTTCTGGTTGATTGAGTTTGCATTTCCTCTCATTGCCACAAGAGACAAATAACTTGGTGTTGCGCCTTTGAGGGGGTAGGACCAATGCATGCCAGTCCCTGGTACTACAAAAAGGTTGAGGAACACTGCTTTAAGGGGTTGTGAAGGGCTTGATGAGGCCGAGGTCCATGGCCTTGACCAGGCAGGTGCGTGCCACATCGATTACAATCTGCCTCTTGGGGTTGTCCATTGCTTTGCCAATCACTGTCAGGATCTCCAGGATCTCGCTCTCCATCAGCTTCTTGGCCAGCTCGTTGTCATCCGAGTTCAGCATGTTGTACACGATCACAAGGCCTCTGTGCTGAATCTGGGGCTGATCATGGAGAATCAGCCTCTGAAGGATCTCCATCCACTGCAGCGTCTGTGGAGAGAACCGAGAAAAGATTGATCAGTCAGTCAAATGATTACAAGCGCTTTACATTTGACAAGTGATGTGGATGAGGCCTCATAATTATGACACATATTGATTAGGTAATATATATTTTGTTCAAAATATTAGGAACACCTGCTCTTTCCATGACAGACTGACAAGATGAATGCTATGATCCCTTATTGATGTCACTTGTTAAATCCACTTCAATCAGTGTAGATGAAGGGGAGGAGACAGTTATTGATTATGTAATATATAACTATATTCAATGTTGTGATTCTACACTAATTCGGTAACATAGAACTGTAATTAGTATCAAGATGATTCAGTGTTGTGCTTGATTGGCACAGTTCAATTAAATTAGGAACTTTGCACAGGAACTGTCCTTGGGTCACCCCAAAGTGAGTGGTGAATGCAACCAGACAGACGTACCACCAGGGTCATCTTGGTGCACAGCTTCTTCTGGGCAGCGGTGAGCATGGCCAGGCCCCCGGCTGCAGCTCTCTGGAGCTTTTCATTGTCCTCAACACACATCAGCACCAGCAGCTTCAGTCTATCATTCCCATCCTCCAGGTACCGATCCTGCACCTGGAATACACACACAATGATGACGTTACACTGGGTGACACGTTTATCACGCACACAATGTCATGACATTGTTCCCAAAGAGTGATGGGGTTCCCTCTTACCTCTTTGCACGTCACCAGGTTGCACATGCACTCTGTGGCTGCCTGTCTGATATGGTCATGGTCTTCAAACATGTACTGCTCAATCTCAGGGAGAGCCTTCTCTTTCAGGATCTTCACCCTAGTGCCACAGAGGATGGGATGAAAGAGTTAATGAATCAGGCAACCATCTCATCTCCTCCACTCAAAATAGTTTGGCAGCAACAGTGAACAAATCTAAATGAACTCTGGAAAGTCCCCAGAGCATATACAGTGCCTTGCGAAAGTATTCGGCCCCCTTGAACTTTGCGACCTTTTGCCACATTTCAGGCTTCAAACATAAAGATATAAAACTGTATTTTTTTGTGAAGAATCAACAACAAGTGGGACACAATCATGAAGTGGAACGACATTTATTGGATTATTTCAAACTTTTTTAACAAATCAAAAACTGAAATATTGGGCGTGCAAAATTATTCAGCCCCTTTACTTTCAGTGCAGCAAACTCTCTCCAGAAGTTCAGTGAGGATCTCTGAATGATCCAATGTTGACCTAAATGACTAATGATGATAAATACAATCCACCTGTTTGTAATCAAGTCTCCGTATAAATGCACCTGCACTGTGATAGTATCAGAGGTCCGTTAAAAGCGCAGAGAGCATCATGAAGAACAAGGAACACACCAGGCAGGTCCGAGATACTGTTGTGAATAAGTTTAAAGCCGGATTTGGATACAAAAAGATTTCCCAAGCTTTAAACATCCCAAGGAGCACTGTGCAAGCGATAATATTGAAATGGAAGGAGTATCAGACCACTGCAAATCTACCAAGACCTGGCCGTCCCTCTAAACTTTCAGCTCATACAAGGAGAAGACTGATCAGAGATACATCCAATAGGCCCATAATCACTCTGGATGAACTGCAGAGATCTACAGCTGAGGTGGGAGACTCTGTCCATAGGACAACAATCAGTCGTATATTGCACAAATCTGGCCTTTATGGAAGAGTGGCAAGAAGAAAGCCATTTCTTAAAGATATCCATAAAAAGTGTCGTTTAAAGTTTGCCACAAGCCACCTGGGAGACACACCAAACATGTGGAAGAAGGTGCTCTGGTCAGATGAAACCAAAATTGAACTTTTTGGCAACAATGCAAAACGTTATGTTTGGCGTAAAAGCAACACAGCTGAACACACCATCCCCACTGTTAAACATGGTGGTGGCAGCATCATGGTTTGGGCCTGCTTTTCTTCAGCAGGGACAGGGAAGATGGTTAAAATTGATGGGAAGATGGATGGAGCCAAATACAGGACCATTCTGGAAGAGAACCTGATGGAGTCTGCAAAAGACCTGAGACTGGGACGGAGATTTGTCTTCCAACAAGACAATGATCCAAAACATAAAGCAAAATCTACAATGGAATGGTTCAAAAATAAACATATCCAGGTGTTAGAATGGCCAAGTCAAAGTCCAGACCTGAATCCAATCGAGAATCTGTGGAAAGAACTGAAAACTGCTGTTCACAAATGCTCTCCATCCAACCTCACTGAGCTCGAGCTGTTTTGCAAGGAGGAATGGGAAAAAACTTCAGTCTCTCGATGTGCAAAACTGATAGAGACATACCCCAAGCGACTTAAAGCTGTAATCGCAGCAAAAGGTGGCGCTACAAAGTATTAACTTATGGGGGCTGAATAATTTTACACGCCCAATTTTTCAGTTTTTTATTTGTTAAAAAAGTTTGAAATATCCAATAAATGTCGTTCCACTTCATGATTGTGTCCCACTTGTTGTTGATTCTTCACAAAAAAATACAGTTTTATATCTTTATGTTTGAAGCCTGAAATGTGGCAAAAGGTCGCAAAGTTCAAAGGGGCCGAATACTTTCGCAAGGCACTGTATTAGCCCATGTTTAGTGCCATATGAATAAACACACTTATCCTCTCACACCTCAATATTACCTTATATTGATTGTTGAATTGTGTAATTAATCCAAAATAGTCTGATGTTTTGTTGGGTTATACATACATACTGTGGTGTGGTTGGTAAACAAACAGACCCTCACCTCAGTTTGTCGTTGAGACCAGCCAAATTGGTGAGACTCAGAAGTGCCTCGTAGTTCTGCACCCCATCTCTTTCAGGGTGCAACAGGCTGACTAGAGGACGCACCACCTCATAGATCTGCCAGAGAGAGATGACAAGGCATTTTTTATTTAACCAGGTAGGCTAGTTGAGAACAAGTTCTCATTTACAACTGCGACCTGGCCAAGATAAAGCAAAGCAGTGTGACACAGACAACAACACAGAGTTACACGTGGAATAAACAATAAACAAGCCAATGACACAGTAGAAAAAAAGAAAGTCTATATACAGTGTGTGCAAAAGGCATGAGGTAGGCAATAAATAGGCCATAGGAGCAAATAATTACAAATTAGCAGATTAACACTGGAGTGATAAATGAGTAGATGATGTGCAAGTAGAGATACTGGTGTGCAAAAGAGCAGAAAAGTAAATACAAACAGTATGGGGATGAGGTAGGTAGATTGGGTGGGCTATTTACAGATGGACTATGTATAGCTGCAGCGATCGGTTAGCTGATGTTTAAAGTTGGTGAGGGGAAAAAAAAGTCTCCAACTTCAGCGATTTTTGCAATTCGTTCCAGTCACTGGCAGCAGAGAACTGGAAGGAAAGGCGGCCAAACGAGGTGTTGGCTTTGGGGATGATCAGTGAGATATACCTGCTGGAACGTGTGCTACGGGTGGGTGTTGTTATCGTGACCAATGAACTGAGAAGGCGGAGCTTTACCTAGCATAGACTTATAGATGACCTGGAGCCAGTGGGTCAGGCGCCGAACATGTTGCGAGGGCCAGCTGACTAGAGCATACAGGTCGCAGTGGTGGGTAGTATAAGGTGATTTGGTAACAAAATGGATGGCACTGTGATAGACTGCATCCAGTTTGCTGAGTAGAGTATTGGAAGCCATTTTATAGATGACGTCGCCAAAGTCGAGGATCGGTAGGATAGTCAGTTTTACTAGGGTCAGTTTGGCGGCGTGAGTGAAGGAGGCTTTGTTGCGAAATAGAAAGCCGATTCTAGATTTGATTTTGGATTGGAGATGTTTAATATGAGTCTGGAAGGAGAGTTTACAGTCTAACCAGACACCTAGGTATTTATAGTTGTCCACATATTCTACGTCGGAACCGTCCAGGGTGGGGATGCTAGTCAGGCGGGCGGGTGCGGGCAACGGACGGTTGAAAAGCATGCATTTAGTTTTACTAGCGATTAAGAGCAGTTGGAGGCCACGGAAGGAGTGTTGTATGTCATTGAAGCTCGTTTGGAGGTTAGTTAGCACAGTGTCCTGTTGGCCAGGGGAGCTGTTGGCCAGGGTTGGAGTAGCCAGGAGGAAGGCATGGCCAGCCGTTGAGAAATGCTTATTGAAATCTTCGATTATCATGGATTTATTGATGGTGACAGTATTACCTAGCCTCAGTGCAGTGGGCAGCTGGGAGGAGGAGCTCTTGTTCTCCATGGACTTTACAGTGTCCCAAAACTTTTGAGTTAGAGCTACAGGATGCACATCTCTGCTTGAAAAAGCTGGCCTTTGCTTTCCTGACTGACTGCGTGTATTGGTTCCTGACTTCCCTGAACAGTTGCATATCGCGGGGACCATTTGATGCTAATGCAGTCGGCCACAGGATGTTTTTGTGCTGTTCAAGGGCAGTCAGGTCTGGAGTGAACCAAGGGCTATATCTGTTCTTAGTTCTGCATTTTTTGAACGGGGCATGCTTATCTAAGATGGTGAGGAAATTACTTTTAAAGAATGACCAGGCATCCTCGACTGACGGGATGAGGTCAATATCCTTCCAGGATACCCGGGCCAGGTCGATTAGAAAGGCCTGATCGCAGAAGCATTTTAGGGAGCGTTTGACAGTGATGAGGGGTGGTCGTTTGACCGTGGACCCATAGTGGATACAGGCAATGAGGCAGTGATTGCTGAGATCCTGATTGAAAACAGAGGAGGTGTATTTGGAGGGCAAGTTGGTCAGGATAATGTCTATGGGGGTGCCCATGTTTACAGATTTAGGGTTGTACCTGGTGGGTTCCTTGATGATTTGTGTGAGATTGAGGGCATCTAGCTTAGATTGTAGGACTGCCAGGGTGTTACGCATATCCCAGTTTAGGTCACCTAACAGAACAAACTCTAAAGCTAGGCATGATGAGGGAGGGAGGGTAAAAGAGAGGAACCCGAAAGAGAGTGACATAGTAAGAAAGGATATGAAGGACAGAGAAAGAAGAATAAAGTTGAGTTGAAAAAGTATGAGTTTTACTGAATGCAAGACAACTAAAATACATACACGTAACAGGAAGTGGTCAGACAGGTTCTTACCCTCTCTCCAGGGAATGCGATCTCCGGGTTGGAGACAGCAGCGATCTTGGCCAGGGCATGTGCGGCCCTTACTTTCCCTATAGCTGATCCCTCCAGAGCCAGTGGGATCAGAGCCTGGTGATCACACAGCAAGAGATCAGAGGTTCAGACACAGACCCACACACACTTCAACTTTTACTGTGACATTACAACATACTCTAGCCCAGGGGTCGGCAACCCTGTTCCTGAATGCTGCAGGTATTGCAGGATATTGTCCCAACTAGGCACCATGCCAGACCAACTGAGCTAATTTATTAGTTCAGTGATTGACTAAATTCAACACACCTGATCTTCCAGCTTGGTTAAATCAAAAACATGAAGTGCCTGCTGCACTCCAGGACTGCCTACCCCTGCTCTAGCCTGCATTCGCCTATGGTTGGCCAGACACTACTTGACTGATCCATACTCAAACCACAGTTTAGTTTTAACTATGACACCTCATAGTTGTTTTGAAAAGATAACGTTTTCTCTATAGAGTCAGAAAACTACTGGTTAAATAAAGGTAATAAATCAAATGTAAATTTAGACTGTGTTATAGATTATACTAGAATGGAAAATATTGTTATGTCTGTCACTCACCTTGCCCCCTCCATGGGCGCAAATAGTGCCACGGTCTTTGGGATCATCTGCCAAGGCAAGGAACACCCTGCAAATCAAAGCAAATACCATTTATTTCAATCTCATTTGTTCTGCAGTATTGCTAATTGCATGTACTGACTGGATAAATATGAGTATTTTATTAGGATCCCCATTATCTGTTGCTGAAGCAGCAGCTACTCTTCCTGGGGTGCACACAAAACATGACATAATACAGAACATTAATAGACAAGAACAGCTCAAGGATGGAACTACACACATTTAAAATAAGAACAATAGAACCAAAAAAAGTCCTGCTGACACAACACAGAGAAACAGAGAGACCCATTACTCTAGGCCTACATACAAATACATGAATTATTACATTTCCAATCTCATATATTCCATTCACATTCAGTAGCATCTATCAGTTACACGCATACATACATCAGTACATATGCATATACACTGAGTATACAAAACATAAAGAATACCTGCTCTTTCCATGACATAGACTGACCAGGTGAATCCAGGTGAAAACTATGATCCCTTATTGATGTCACTTGTTAAATCCCCTTCAATCAGTGTAGATGAAGGAGAGGAGACGGGTTAAAGAACGATTTTTAAGCCTTGAGACAATTGAGACATGGATTGTGTATGTGTGCCATCCGGAGGGAGAATGGGCAAGACAAATGATTTAAGTGCCTTGAACTGGGTATGGTAGTAGATGCCAGGCGCACCAGTTTGTGTCAAGAACTGCAACGCTGCTGGGTTTTTCACACTCAACAGTTTCTTGTGTGTATCAAGAATGGTCCACCACCAAAGGACATCCAGCCAACTTGACACAACTGTGGGAATCATTGGAGTGAACATGGGCCAGCATCCCTGTGAAACGCTTTGAGGCTATTCTGAGGGCAAAAGGAGATGCAACTCAATATTAGGAAGTTGTTCCTAATGTTTGGTATACTCAGTTTATAAGAATGTCTGTGACATAGCTAAATCCTCGAGCCTAGTACAGTTCCAGGTTGCTCACCTTGCCAGCATCTCTTTGGTCTGGTCAGTCAGGAGAACGTTGTCAGCTTTCACCATGACAGTGAGAGCTGAGATGACCCCTCCCTTTAGCATCCTCTTCACTCTCTTCTGGATGAAATCTTTCTTGTCCTAAGGGCAGAGAAGTGTGTGTATTGTCAGCACCTCCCTCAGATAATATACAGTACCTAGGGCCTCACAATAAAATATATAACTTTTCTTACAGTAGAGAGCAGCATAGTCACATTTATATATACTTTATGCTAGTTAAGTTAACAGTGCTTATTCTGTCCTGACATAAGGATGACTTGTTGTACAGTTCTGCCCACCAGACAGACAGAGGGAGGCCTGTGTCTTTCTCTTATCTTACCTTGGGGTGCTGCTCAGGGACGTGCTGCTTGGAGAACTTGGCCAGTTGAACCAGCTCAGGCATGATGTCTTTCTTCTCATAGCTGTTGGTGCAGTTGACCAGGGTACAGGCCACAGCATACAGGATGGTCTTATCTTTAGACTGTGTCACAGGGAAACAGGGAATAGTGAAGTTTAATCCTCTCCTCCAGGTCGCATATGTAATGCCACTATGCTCATGTTATGTGCTATGAGTGGTGTCTATCCTCTGTCTTCAATAATACAGTACCTACCTTGGCCAGGTCAAACATGGCTTTCATGGCAGGATCGTCCTCAACAAAGTCATCTTTTACATCAGCGTCTTGGGTTAAGTAGGCCAAACCTTCTATAGCCCACTTCCTGGTCCTCGTGTCCATGGCAGAGTTACACAACCACCTGACACACACAGGAAGAGTGTTAACAGGGAACAGGGCTAACAGGAAATGGTCCGCCATCTTGGGATTATGATCATGGGAAGCTATTTCAAAATCACTCTGAGGGAATATAATGAACATAAGGTTACAGCTCAATCTATTACTCCTGATATTGTTAGTCCATAATACTTTTGAAAAAGAGCCTGTGATGGACTGTCTATCTATTAATACTTCAATGAGCATTAACACCAAAAAGTTACACAGCAGCTACAGTTGTATGTGAACCCTTTGGAATTACCTGGATTTCTGCATAAATTGGTCATAAAATTTGATCTGATCTTCATCTAAGTCACAACAATAGAGAAACACAGGGTGCTTAAATTAATAACACACAAGTTATTGTATTTTTTTTGTCTATATTGAATACATAATTTAAACATTCACAGTGTAGGTTGGAAAAATTATGTGAACCCCTAGGCTAATGACTTCTCCAAAAGCTAATTGGAGTCAGGAGTCAGCTAACCTGGAGTCCAATCAATGAGACGAGATTGGAGATGGTTAGAGCTGCCCTGCCCTATAAAAAACACTCACAACAGTTTAGTTTGCTATTCAGAAGAAGCATTGCCTGATGTGAACCATGCCTCGAACAAAAGAGATCGCAGAAGACTTAATAAGATTAAGAATTGTTGACTTGCATAAAGCTGGAAAGGGTTACAAAACTATCTCTAAAAGCCTTGATATTCATCAGTCCACAGTAAGACAAATTGTATATAAATGGAAAACATTCAGCACTGTTGCTATTCTCCCTAGGAGTGGCCGACCTGCAAAGATGACTGCAAGAGCACAGCGCAGAATGATCAATGAGGTTAAGAAGAATCCTAGAGTGTCAGTTAAAGATTTACAGAAATCTCTGGAATATGCTAACATCTCTGACGGGTCTACGATACGTAAAACACTAAACAAGAACGGTGTTCATGGGAAGACAACATGGAAGAAGCCACTGCTGTCCAAAAAAACATTCCTGCATGTCTGAAGTTCGCAAAAGAGCACCTGTATGTTCCACAACGCTACTGGCAAACTATTCTGTCGACAGATTAAACTAAAGTTGAGTTGTTTGGAAGGAACACACAACACTGTGTGGAGAAAAAAAAAGGCACAGCACACCAACATCAACCTCATCCCAACTGTAAAGTATGGTGGAGTGAGCATCATGGTTTGGGGCTGCTTTGCTGCCTCAGGGCCTTGACAGCTTGCTATCAATGCCGGAAAAGTAAATTCACAAGTTTATCAAGACATTTTGCAGGAGAATGTTAGGCTATCTGCCCGCCAATTGAAGCTCAACAGAAGTTGAGTGATGCAACAAGACGACAACCTAACACACCGAAGTAAATCAACAACAGAATGGCTTCAACAGAAGAAAATTCGCAGTCTGGAGTAGAGGTCGATCGATTAATCGGGATGGCCGATTTCAAGTTTTCATACCAATCGGTATTTTTGGACACCGATTGGCCGATTTTATTATTTACAGTTTGTATTTTTTAAAACGCCTTTATTTAACTAGGCAAGTCGGTTAAAAACACATTCTTATTTTCAATGACGGCCTAGGAAAGGTGGGTTAACTGCCTTGTTCAGGGGCAGAACGACAGATTTGTATCTGGTCAGCTCGGGGATTCGTTTTAGCAACCTTCTGGCTACTAGTCCAACGCTCTAACCACCTGCCTTACATTGCACTCCACGAGGAGCAGGCTGACTACCTGTTACGCGAAGGCAGCAAGAAGCCAAGGTAAGTTGCTAGCTAGCATTAAATGTATCTTATAACAAACAATCAACCTTAACATAATCACTAGTTAACTACACATGATTGATATTTCTAGCTTATCCTGCGTTGCACATAATCGATGCGGTGCCTGTTAATTTCTCTTCGAATCACAGCCTACTTCGTCAAACGGGTGATGATTTAACAAGCTAATTTGTGAAAAAAAGCACTGTCGTTGCACCAATGTACCTAATCATAAACATCAATGCCTTTCTTTAAAATCAATAGACAAGTATATATTTTTAAACCTGCATATTTAGTTAATATTGCCTGCTAACATGAATTTCTTATAACTAGGAAAATTGTGTCACTTCTCTTGCGTTCCGTGCAAGCAGTCAGGGTATATGCAGCAGTTTGGGCCGCCTGGCTCATTGCGAACTGTGTGAAGTACATTTATTCCTAACAAAGACCGTAATTAATTTGCCAGAATTGTACATAATAATGACATAACATTGAAGATTGTACAATGTAACAGCAAAATTTAGGGATGCCATCCGTTAGATAAAATACGGAACGGTTCCGTAATTCACTGAAAGAATAAACATTTTGTTTTCGAAATGATAGTTTCCGTATTCAACCATATTAATGACCAAAGGCTCTTATTTCTGTGTTATTATGTTATAATTAAGTCTATGATTTGATAGAGCAGTCAGACTGAGCGGTGGTAGGCAGCAGCAGTCTCGTAAGCATTCATTCAAACAGCACTTTTGTGCATTTGCCAGCAGCTCGCTGTTTGACTTCAAGCCTATCAACTCTCGAGATTAGGCTGGTGTAACCGATGTGAAATGGCTAGTTAGTTAGCGGGTTGCACGCTAATAGTGTTTCAAACGTCACTCGCTCTGAGACTTAGAGTAGTTCCCCTTGCTCTGCAAGGGCCGCGGCTTTTGTGGAGCGATGGGTAACGATGCTTCGAGGGTGACTGTTGATGTGTTCCTGGTTCGAGCCCAGGTAGGGGCAAGGAGAGGGACGGAAGCTATACTGTTACACTGGCAATACTAAAGAGCCTATAAGAACATCCAATAGTCAAAGATTAATGAAATACAAATGGTATAGAGAGATATAGTCCTACTACAACCTAAAACTTCTTACCTGGGAATATTGGAGACTCATGTTAAAAGGAACCACCAGCTTTCATATGTTCTCATGTTCTGAGCAAGGAACTTAAACGTTAGCTTTTTTACATGGCACATATTGCACTTTTACTTTCTTCTCCAACACTGTTTTTGCATTATTTTAACCAAATTGAACATGTTTCATTATTTATTTGAGGCTAAATTTATTTTATTGATCTATTTATTATATTAAGTTAAAATAAGTGTTCATTCAGTATTGTTGTAATTGTCATTATTGCAAATATATTTTTAAAAACCGGCCGATTTTAATCGGTATAGGCTTTTTTTTTGGTCTTCCAATAATCGGCATCGGCTTTTTTTGGTCTTCCAATCGGTATCCGTTAAAAAATCATAATCGGTCGACCTCTAGTCTGGTGTAGCCCAGTCAGTCCTGAACTCAACCCGATTGAGATGCTGTGGCATGACCTCAAGACAGCGGTTCACACCAGACATCCCAAGAATATTGCTGAACTGAAACAGTTTCTTTTTAAAGAGGAATGGTCCAAAATTCCTCCTGATCTTTGTGCAGGTCTGATCCACAACTACAGAAAACTTTTGGTTGAGGTTATTGCTGCCAAAGGAGGGTCAACCAGTTATTAAATCCAAGGGTTCACATACTTTTTCCACCCTACACTGTGAATGTTTACACAGTGTTAATAAAATACATAATTGTTTGTGTTATTAGTTTAAGCAGACTGTTTGTCTAATGTTGTGACTTAGATGACATTTTATGACCAATTTATGCAGAAATCCAGGTAATTCCAAAGGGTTCATTTACTTTTTCTTGCCACTGTACATAATCATCAGAGCCACAAAACCACTTACTTCCTACACTGCTTGGCCAGTTTCTCAGTGGAGCCTTCAGCAAACTGCCTCATACTATAGTCATCTCCACCTGCTGAGCCTAGCTTACACAGACCCTGGGGAAAGGGACCCACACACACAATATTGAGTTCATGAACTTGTAAGGTTGGATAAATCTGAAGAGTCCCTGTAATGCTTTCAAACATGAACTATCAATGAACCCCTAAAAAATAAAAATGTCCATTCTATTCCATCTTTCCATAGTATGGAAATCTAAAGCTCGCTCACCACCAGCGCACGGATTTTGATCTTATCGTTCTTCGTCTTCTTGTAGATGTCTTTGAGCAGTGACACACCGTTGGTGATGATGAAGGAGGCGCGGCTCATCTTGGTCGAGGAGTGGATCAGTGCTTCCACTGCGACCATCTGGTCCACCTCACGCTCGGAGCCGCACAGCGCCACCATCATCTCCATGATGCCCTGGCGACCCACCAGCTGGTTGCCCACCTCGAAGGGGCCCTGCAGCAGGCCTGACAGAGCATTGATGGCGTGGATGTTCCTGTCCATGTCGTTGGGGTCAAACTTGCCTCTGTGGAATGGGACATGGTCAGGTGGAGCAGGGTTAAGGAATAGATGAGGGAGGAGGTCAGGGATAAATGTTAGTCTGTTAATTTAGTACTTATCCCCACCACCAACTCTATGGTGCTGTTAGATACTTCCCCTGGTGTAACATTACTCATGATGTATGCATGCATCACATATCGCTTAATGTCTGTATGATGTTATTGTCATTAGATATGGTACTTGTACGTTGCTGTTATGTTACTAATTTGTAACTCACTTGATGTACTCGTCACAGACTTCCCTATAGTTGTCTCTCTCGGGGTCGCAGCGCAGGTCGTCCCAGAGCTTGTCGAGGAGCACGCTGGCGATGAGCTGAGTGTTCTCTGTCATGGGCAGCTGGTCTGGGAGGTCAGGTATCTGGCCACACACCTTCAGGATCTTCTTCAGACCTGGGGGGGGGGGGGGGGGTTCACAAAGCAAGATGAATGGCAACTTTCCTACATTAAGTTGTTACTCTCAGTACTACATTTATTTTTTTCAATACAAACCATAAAATAATGTTTCTCAAGAACAAGACATAAACCCACAACTGACATAAACAGAGAAGAACTATTTCACAGGCCTACTTTGTGTCACAAATCATCGTAAAAGCTACAGTAACCCACTCACCGTGGTCGATCGTAAAGAGGCTCTTGGAGTGGTCAGGGTCTTTCTTGTCCTTGCGAGGCACGTTTCTGGTCAGCAGGTTCAGGGCCTGGTCTCTGCCATGTCCTGAAACCTTCTTACTGGCAACCATCTCCAGCAGGGCCATCAGGATGCTCTTCAAGTCCTTGCTTGCATCTGCAGGGGAGCATAGAAAGTGTCAGACCCGTTTTATAAAACACAAACAAGATTAGAATGACGAGACCTTCAAAATCAGTTTATATAGCTGATTATGCTATTCAGAGGCATTTCAAGTTTGGTAAAAAGCATTACATAAATGTATATACATTTTAGGGCTTTTGAGTGAAACTACTTAGGAAATCAGGAATGTGAGTGGATGTCTCACCCAAAACCAGGGCTTCCTCCTTCCCATAAAACCTCCGGTCTCCTCCAGTGAGGGAGTCATTGATGCACTGGAACAGGTCACAGGTTGCCAAGGCAATGTCCTCGTTGTCGACGGCCATGATGCTGCACAACTTGTCTATGCCCACCAGGTGGATAATGGCCATGGCCTGTTCAGAGACAAACATACAGGTCAACTGAGTGTCCAAAAAGGAACTATTGCTAGACATTACAATAGCAACTTTGAAAATGATCCATATCTGGCTGGAAGGACCAGGAGTTGTGAGGATCAGAAGTACTTGAGGTTTGGCTCCCCATTTATCCCCTTCTCACATAACCTATAATGCACCTCTCTGTCTTCCCTGCCCCTCACCCGAGCTTTGTGTCCAGTGCACATTCCAGCGAAGGTGCGGATAGCGGCCAGGACCATCTCTACTTTTCCGGTCTCAAGCAAATCCAGTAGCAGAGGCACTCCATTGTTCTGGAAGATTCTCTCTGCGCCAGCTTCTTCTCTGGCCAGAACCACCAGGTTGTTAGCAGCCTACATGGGAAGAAAATATTATTCATATTGCCATTAAAGTTACACACATTGCATTTGATATCAGACTTTAAAAATATTAAAGACCACAGCATCATGCTTAGTACAGTTGAATCAATGGAACTGATCTCTACTATGGTGTCATACAAACCATTTCCTTCTTGTCCTTGTCCATCTCCTCATCAAGCAGAATGTCAAACATGTTCTGAACCCGTGAGTCTGTGGAGAAGGTTGTCTTCAGCTGTAGACAGAGAGCGAGAGAGAAGTATCAGATGTGTTTTTTTATGTCTAGTTCATAAGTCAATAAAATATTATAATCACATAGTCATATGTAAGTAAACCAATGGATTGTGTCTAAACTGTCCCAGAGGGTAGCAGACCTTGGCTTGGATCTCAGCCCCCAGCCTCCTGAGGGTCTCCAGGAAGGTCTTGTTTTTGGGCTCGATGGTGGAACACCTCTGGACATCTTTAAAGGCCATGTCCAGCTTGCCCAGCTTCTCCAGAGCCTGGCAGCGCCGGAACAGGGCTTTGACGTCTGCTGCATCCACGTCAATGGCTGTCGGAGAGCAGAGAAGTATACAAGTGTCTGGGTTGAAGTGAAAATATCACTGTGGCATGAGCATAATACATTATTTGTCATGTTATGTGACTGAGTGAGCAAAAACCATAACTGGCTGTGTTTTGATTCTTGTTTACGTACTAAACATTTGGTAGACTGTACCGTACCTTTGGAGGCATCGGAGGCTGCATTGGTGTAGCTTTCCTGAGAAGAAAAAAGAGTTCAAAAACATCAGAAGATCAGGAAATCACACCCAAGGATAATTATGAATAATTATAAATCTATTCAAATTTTGCTTGATGAAGGCTTGTGGTTTAGGTGAGGTGTTTACCTTTTTCAGAAAACAGGCTGATCTGTTCCTGTAGACAACGGCGAGAACCTTTTTGTCCGTGCACAACTTGATGGCTTTAGTGTAACACTCAATGGCCTTGTCGACCTCACCGGCTTGGAAATGCTTGTTCCCCTCATCTTTGAACTGGATTGGATCTGCCATCTCACCCATCTGGTAAGGAGAGGAGAAGTTGTAGCTCAAAATCCTAAATATCTTGGTTAGAATTCAGCTGGATTTTTTTTACTTCAGGTTTTGGGGTCACTGGTACTTACAAAGTAAACAGCACATGTTTCTGGAATATTCCATTACTCTTCTAACACGATACATTGAACATGTACAGTGGCTATATATACTTAATAACACATTAATGAACTTTAGAACAGATTGCAGCCCACTCTAAATCTGGAAGAATAATAATGTTACCAAATATAACCCTGTTTCTGGTAGATTGTTTAACTTTACAACCACTTAAAGGAAACAAGTCAAGAATAATGCCAGCTAAAACATGATCATTTTGACAAGGTTTCCATTCATTGTGAATTAAACATATTAACAGCATGACTCAAACTTTAAGTCAGCATGAGCGATGTACCACATTTCCTAAAAATGACAAACAAATGACAGAAAATATAACATTCTATGAAAAACGGTTACTCTTCTTACCATTTTCACTATAATGTCTCCTTCTGACCCGAGTCCCCTTTAGCAAATGGCCCTGCACATGTAATCTCTAACTTGAAATGGCCTCCCCTCATGCCTTATTTGGGCATCATTCTGCACCCCAGTGGGGGCCTTACCACTGATACAACCATCCTAATGGACAGACAGCTTCCTGCCACTCCTGATAGACAATCACCATGCCCCTCTCCCCTGGCTTGAGAGCCCCTGGCAGGCAAGCATGTCACTCAAGACCTTGTACACTCAAGACATGTGTTCCTTAGAGCCATACGGTACCTTTAGGATTGTGTGATTGTGTCGTCTCCTCTCTTCTCTTCTATTCCCTTGCTTGGGTTGTCTAGTGTTGAGCTTCACTGCCTGATTGTTGCGCTGTCAACTTTTTTTGTAGTAATGCAACTCCCCCTCCGTCACAATTTATATTTATACTGAATCTCAATGAGGTGGGCCAGAACCAAGGTGGATATATTTTAAATAAGGGATGGGGGTCTACTCTCCACAGAACAGACAGTTGCTGGGAGAACTCTACACTGAATTCCCACATTTAGCATTGGTTTGGGTTTGTTACAATGTCTCATTGCTTTTATGACAACATTCCAATGGAGAATCTTTAGAATAACTGCATAGTAGTTCCTCTTTTTGTTCTCTATTTGTACATAATGACATAGGTAACCCCCTTGAATCATGGTCTGTTCCTGATATGGTCTATTTAAGGAATAGGTTCGATGACAGCTGAGAACTCACCAGCAAATGCATCTACAGCTCTAGTGAAGCGTGGGGCGGATTGGGTGGAGTGGGGGGTATGGCAGCCACTGACAGCTGTAGGAACACACAGAATGACCTGGCAGCTTCTAGAAAGAGAACTCTCTCGTGTGTGTGTGTGAGAGAGGTATTTTCTACAACTTTCTGGATCTACTTGAAGGTAAACTCCAGTCCTGACCGACGTATATAGAGTTGTTTCATGTAGAATATCGAAGGGGAAAAATAGAAAGACTGTGTATAGGCTCATCTGTCATTAAAAAATACACATCCCTTTATCAAAAACAAAGAGCAGGCAGATGTCAACAACAAGCAACTGTCTCCCCCTCAGTCTGGTTCTTCTAAAGTTTTCTTCTGACCTAGGGAGTTTTTCCTCGTCAACTGTGCCTATGCATATTCTCTGTGGGTTTTAGTTGGGTTATGGAAATGACAGCCATTGAATTGTACAACATTGTTAGCAGACACATGTAACAGACGTTCTCAGCCACTAAAAGGCGTTATTTGCCATAATAAATGCACCGTACTGCAAGATCAGTGGTGAAAATCAAATATTTTGCAGCCTAACATTACCATAACTGCCCTGTAGATGGCTAGCTGATTCTAGTTCTGCATCACAGCAGAGTAGGTTGTTGGTGCACAATGTCTGGTTATGCTGAGAGGCAGAGAATGAGACATGTGTAACCAAGCCTACCCCTCTCTGTCAGTAGGCTACAGCATAGACTAGGTTACACAGGGAGCCGCACTCACAATTGCTCGCTCGCTCGCTCTCTCGTAAATATTGCTACCCGGGACTGGAATACTCCCTGTAATCCCACAGAAAGATAAAATCAACGTCAATCAATCGGTGTACTTCGCTTCACAAACGAGGGCGAACAGCTGGTAAGATTGAGGTGTTATTCATGATAACGAGAATTCTGATATTTACCTGTCCATTGAGCTATCGATTTGAAATTGACAATATTGGTCAGGTGACATGGGGATGACGTTTCAGCAATTGCTTGGCGAAGGTGTTTTTCTCAGTCGAAGAATGTGTCAGACTAATTTGTATTAATATTAATAACAGAATACGCTGCTACCTCACGTCAAGAGCTGGCAGTAAACCTTGCCAGACTGCAACTGTATTCAAGGTAATCGGGGTGCACCGAAGTGTTTGCTTATGCAGGCTATTGGCAATTAGGTTTTCTGGTGTTGTGTTCTTATCAACATCCTCGCCCTATTTTGAGAAACACAGTTTATTCAGGAAAGTGAAATTACGTAATATTGCGGGGAAGTGGCACCTAGCTTGGGGTTAACTTGAACTATTGTGAGTTTGCGACATGAAAGTGGTCAGTTCTTGAACACAGTGCAGTTGACAATTTACAATTGGTGATAAATTGGCTAGACTGGTGCAATTCCACGGTTAAAGTGATGCTAACTGTTGTCAAACAGTTTGACAACAGTTAGCATCACTTTAACCGTGTTAGCCGCTAACAGAATGACAGCACAAACCATGTTACCCAACTTTCCTTCTACACTAATTCTGCAAGTAAATGTGTTTCTGTAAACGTTTCCATGGAAATGGTTCAAAGTAGTCATTGTGCAATGTACATAGTTGCATGGTTTGTTTAACTTTGTAATAATTGTTTTTTGTTTGACATTTTAAAGTAAAAAAATATGAGTCTCAGCAACACTCTTAACATGGAATTGCCAGCCTCTTATTGATGATCATATAGGGTTTGTGCTGAATAGCCCATTCCTGTTGTTGATTTCTGGAAAATAAGCCTACCAATTTACTGAGAGCAATTATTTTATCAACATTGGCTGGGTTGGAGACCTTTCTCATTGTTCCAAGGACAAGGACTCTGAGAAGCCTGGGGCATTTCAACACCTGGCGTCCTCAGGGACACACACACACACACTTAGTCTTGTTTAACTAATCTTTTGGCGACAAACAATTGATTCCCATTCAAAATCGTATTTTTCCTAACCCCTAGACCTTACCCTAACCTTAACCCTAAAACCTTAACCTTAGATCTAACTTTTAACCCCTAAGCCTAACACTAATTGTAACCGTAACTCTAAACCCCCTAGAAATAGCCTTTTTCCTCGTGGGGACTAACAAAAGGTCCCCAGTTGGTCAAATGTTTTGTTTGTTTGTTTACTATTCTTGTGAAGAGTTCACACACACACACACATACTGCTCTGTGAAATCTTAGTAGGTCACCTCTATGATGTGATTTGTTTTATTTACAGTAGGCTATTGAACTTGAACAACAGGGAACTTTTTGTTACACACACACTCCTTTTTTTATTTCTCTGAAAATAATCATCACAGAATTTGAGCAATGCCCGTTCTTTTACTACCTGATTCAATTTCATTTCAAAGGAGCCGTACCGAAAACTGAAATAAAACATTGCACATAATGTTTTCTATGTAACATCCAAAAGGCTACTGAAAAACTGTCCTACTATTACTAACTCTATCAAAGCTGTTATTAACAGCTATTCTAGATTATATACAGTAGCTAGTTACTTTACTGTTGTGTGCTCATTGAGCCAGCATCTCAGTATAAATGTGAGTGTAGTGTTGAGGTGTGTGTTTGACAAACTTTGAGGTTGGCTGCTGCCATGGGCGCCAGTCTAATTTCTTCAATGTTTGTTGCTTAGCCCACTGCAACCGCAGTTTCTTGTTTTTTTCTGAAAGAAGTGTAACTCTGTTAGGTCGTCGGCTGCCATACCCCATTTGTGTCAAGGTACAACGAGTTATGCATTCTTTTATGTGTCTTTGGGCACCAATGTTGTACTGGACAGACAGTTGACTATGTAGCCTGTCTGTTGCTATGCACAATTCGTGTCAGCCTCCTTTGTCCTCTTTCATCAATGACCCGTTTTTGACCACTGGCCTGCCGTTGGCTGGAAGTCCTTTGGGTGGTGCACCATTCTTGATACATAGGGCAAACTGTTGATCATGAAAAACCCAGCAGTTTTGCAGTTGTTGACACACTCAAAACGGTGCGCCTGGCACCTACTACCATAGCTCGTTTTAAAGGCACTGAAATAAGTTGTCTTCCCATTTACCCTCTGAGTGGCATACATACATACATACATACATACACACACACACAGAGAGGATGGGATCATGCTGTAGGAAGGTTAACTGGAAGACTGTGCAAGACAAGGGCTTCGATTCAGCCCCCAAGGAAGCAGACACGACCACATAGACATGTTGGTCTCTTTGTTGTGGGCATAGTTTTGGGAACATAAACAGCTCAACAGGGTGTTGTTTCCTCTACTGGTTTCTTCTAGTCAACAGTGAACTACCTGGAATCCGTGTCTCCAGCAACCGTGTGTGACTGGTGGGGGTTAAACCCGGGTCAACTGCATACCACTAGACTGCTAGCCCGCTGTGCTAAAGCCTAGTCATTAGCTCAAGGAGCGAAAACCAGTCTTCAGGTCTCAGGCAAGATTACTCATCACACAGGCCTGATTTACCGTTCCACATTCATTACATGAGGCTAGGTTCAAATAAACAGTGTCGGGAGATGTTTTCCACAAATTGGATGTCTTAGAACTCATCTGGTTTAAGCAGGTTTGTTGAACAAGCTCTGTCCATTAGCTCAGCGTTGTGCATAGCCCACCCAAAACATCTTGTCACCAGTTTTGCAAACACAATCACTCTGCCCCTCTCATCATAGACACCTTACACTGCTTTGGAACAGTCACAAGGTGTCATGGAGAAAAATGGATTCATTATGGAAACCTTACACTGCAAAACTAATGCGGTGTCATGGAGAAAATTGGGTCCATGAGTCCTGATGAGCTTCCTGTTTCCTGCTGATTTGACTGTGAGGTGGAGTTGGCCAGCTCAAGGTTAGTGTGCCACTGAGTTTGAATGGGAAAGCAGCTCATGCAAATCTTGTCCCCTTCAACAAATTATCGCCAAAGCAACACCTGTGTGCCGTCTGGTTCTGTCCCTGTCCACACAGAAGGCTTGTCATAGCAGAGTCAGGCCTCCCTGAGACATTATGTCATATTTTCCAGCTGGAAAGGGACTGGAGTGGCATGTACGTGTTCCCACAGACTCATATGACTTGTTCTGTCTGACCTTGGCCCCAGCTCAATTGCTACCACATTCAGTGCATTCAGAAAGTATTCAGACCCCTTCCTTTTTCCACATTTTGTTACATAACAGCCTTACTCTAAAATTGACTAAATAAATGTTTTGCTTCGTCAATCTACACACAATACCTCATAATGAAAATGTGAAATCAGGTTTTTAGACATTTGCAAAAATGTATAAAGAATATAAAACATACCTTATTTACATAAGTAGTTAGACCCTTTGCTATGATACTTGAAATTGAGCTCAGGTGTGTCCTATTTCCATTCATCACCCTTGAGGTGTTTCTACAACTTGATTGGAGTCCATCTGTGCTAAATTCAATTGATTGGCCATGATTTGGAAAGGCACACATCTGTCTATATAAGGTCACATAGTTGACATAGTTGACAGAGAAAAGAACAAGCCATGAGGTCGGAGGAATTGTCCATAGAGTTCCGAGACAGGATTGTGTCGAGGCACAGATCTGGGAAAGGTTACCAAAAAAATGTATCCGGCATTGAAGGTCCCCAAGAACACAGTGGCCTCCATTCTTACATGGAAGAAGTTTTGAACCACCAAGACACTTCCCAGAGCTGGCCGCCCGGCCAAACTGAGCAATCAGGGGAGAAGGGCCTTGGTCAGGGAGGTGACCAAGAACCCGTTAGTCACTCTGACAGAGCTGCAAAGTTCCTCTGTTGAGATGGTTGGCTTTCTGGTAGGTTCTCCCATCTCTGCAGCACTCCACCAATCAGGCCTTTATGGTAGAGTGGCCTGATAGAAGCCACTCCTCAGTAAAAGGAACATGACAGCCCACTTGGAGTTTGCCAAAAGGCTGGTGTGATGAAACTAAGATTGAACTCTTTGGCTTGAATGCTAAGCATCATGTCTAGAAGAAACCTGGCACTCTCCCTACGGTGAAGCATGGTGGTGGGCAGGGACTGGGAGACTAGTCAGGGGCAGGGACTGGGAGACTAGTCAGGATCAAAGGAAAGATGAACGGCGCAATGTACAGAGAGATTCTTAATGAAAGCCTGCTCCAGAGCGCTCAAACTGGGGCGAAGGTTTACCTTCCAACAGGACAACGACCCTAATCACACAGTCAAGACAACACAGGAGTGCTTCGGGACAAGTCTCAAAATATCCTTGTGTGGCCCGGACTTGAACCCGATCAAACATTTCTGGAGAGACCTGAAAATAGCTATGCAGCGACACTCCCCATCTAACCTGGCAGAGCTTCAGAGGATCTGCAGAGAAGAATGGGAGAAGCTCCCCAAATACAGGTGTGCCAAGCTTGTAGCGTCATATCCAAGAAGACTAGGCTGTAATCACTGCCAAAGGAGCTTCAACAAAGTACTGAGTAAAGGGTCTGAATACTTATGTAAATGTGATATTTCAGTTTTTTCACTTTGCCATTATGGGGTATTGTGTGTAGATTGATGAGAAGAAAAAAAGCTATTTACTTCATTTTAGAATAAGGCTCTAACGTAACAAAATGTGGAAAAAGTAATGGGTCTGAAATCTTTCCGAATGCACTGTATGGCAATGGTCTATTTGCATATAGGCCTACTGCAGCTCTGATTGGTTATGGCGCAACGGTTTGTGTAGAGTATGAGTCGTGCCTGTCAATGCAATAGAATCCTACTCTGCGTTCTGCCCAACAAATTCTCTGGCACAATTTGAACTTCATTCAACTTTCTAGTTTTCTATCTCGTGCTTCTCTCTGCGCGCTGATATTTCAAATGTGCGGCGTGTGCAGCTTAGAGGGAACATTTAGTTGTAATAGGCATGAGAGATCCAAAGACTATTCTTACTTTAGACATTGGCGAGTGACTGGTCTGAATTCTGGACAGTTACAATCAATAAAATGTTTCTGCAATCCGCAGCCTTAAGGGTTTGAGCGTACTCCTGGGTCAGAGAGCATCGTTAGACAGTCACACTGTACTACTCCATACTGGAGGACTGATGGATAGATAGGGCCATAATAACAGTGATGTGAGTCTCATTTGAAACACGATTACATAACACAAGGGGGACACAGAAGGTCTCCGCACTTTTTTTCAGCACTTTAAACCACTGCTGTCTGTGACACTTACTATCTGACTGGCTTGCTGGCTGACTGACTGACTGGGGTGCCTTGTCCTTATGTGGCAGTTGAAGAGGTGGAACATTGGCTTTAGATGTCCTGGTACAGAGCTAGCAGTGTTGAGTTTTTATAATGAAATCTTGCACTTTGCTCCTGACTGTTTTTGTGTTTTGTGTGACCCTTCTTCATATCAGTCATCCTCCCTCTGAGCTGTTTCTCTTTTTCTTTTTTTCATTTAATCTTCTTTTCTGCCTTCTGTGCATTTGAACATTAACTTAACTTATCAGTGGTGCACCACAAGGTTTATACACTATATACAAAAATATGTGGACACCCCTTCAAATTAATGGATTTGGCTATTTCAGCCACACCCGTTGCTGACAGCTGTGTAAAATTGAGCACACAGCCATGCAATCTCCATAGACAAACATTGGCAGTAGAATGGCCTTACTGAAGAGCTCAGTAACTTTCAATGTGGCACCGCCATAGGATTCCGCCTATCTAACAAGTCAGTTCGTAAAATGTCTGCCCTGCTAGAGCTGCCCCGTTCAACTGTAAGTGCTGTTATTGTGAAATGGAAATGTTTTGGAGCAACAACGGCTCAGCCACAAAGTGGTAGGCCACACATGCTCACAGAAGGTGAGTGCTGAAGCGTGTAGCGCATAAAAATCGTCTGTCCTCGAATGCAACACTCACTACCGAGTTCCAAACTTCCTCTGGAAGCAACGTCAGCACAATAACTGTTCATCGGGAGCTTCAGGAAATGGGTTTCCAAGCATAAGATCACCATGTGCAATGCCAAGCGTCGGCTGGAGTGGTGTAAGTTTTGCCGCCGTTGGACTCTGGAGCACTGGAAATGCATTTTCTGGAGTGATGAATCACGCTTCACCATCTGGCAGTCCGATTAACAAATCTGGGTTTGGCGGATGCCAGGAGAATGCTACCTGCCCGACTGCATAGTGCTAACTGTAAAGTTTGGTGGAGGAGGAATAGTGGTCTAGAGCTGTTTTTCATTCTTTGGGCTAGCCCCTTAGATCCAGTGAAGGGCAATCTTAACGCTACAGCATACAATGACATAAGTGGAGGGTCTTCAGAGAAGGAAGGGGAGGACTATCTTCCTCAGTGAAACACACAAAAATGATCCTTTTATAAGATAAAAAATATACTAAATATAATTGATTAAAACACATTATTTTGCAATGAAGGTCTACAATAGCCTCAACATCACTCTGTAGGGTATAACCATGGTGTAGCCAGAGGATGGCTAGCTTCCGTCCTCCTCTGGGTACATTGACTTCAATACAAAACCTAGGAGGTGCATGGTTCTCACCCCCTTCCATAGACTTGTACAGAATTTATTGCAACTTCCGGAGGACGTTCTCCAACCAATCAGTGCTCTTGCAGCATGAACTGACGTTTTGTCCACTCAATCAAAGGATCAGAGAATGAAGCTAGTACTGAAAGCATAAGCTACAGTTAGCTAGCAGTGCAGTGCATAAAATGTGGTGAGTAGTTGACTCAGAGAGAGAGACAATAGTTTAACAGTTTTGAACAAATTCATTTTCTTCCAGAATGACCCTTTGCAAGATAGTGTCATTTATTTTCAGTTTCACTTACTTAGCTAGCAAATGCAGCTAGCTAGTTTAGCCTACTCAAACACCCTGCTCAAACAAAGAGATGCTATGTTAGCTAACTGGCTATGACTATCCAACACAACACTGGAACTCTTCCAAGTCAAGGTAAGCTTTTGGTTTTGACTCATTTATTGCCACCGGGGCTGCCGGTGTAAGTGCTGAACTGCTTACTAACTGTACACTGTAACGTTACTGCATGATTGTAGCAGGTTTACTAACCCATTAGTTTTATTAGCAATTTTGACTATGGCATTACTTTAGGTAATATGGTGACAACGATGTAGGCTGTGTGTAGCAGTTATGATACGGTTTGGCTTGGAAAGTTTTTTTTCACCTGGTCACATACAGCTGAATTGTTGTGCATTGAAGTCCACAAGCGAAGGGAAAAGGTGAGAGGAGGAGCGCGCATAGATGCAAGAAGGAATACAACGTGGCTGCTATGAAAGTGAACTGTGTTTGTGTGATCAGGGGTGTATTCATTCTGCCGATTCTGTTGAAAAATGTTTCTTAAACGGAACAAAATGGGGATAAACATACCTGAATTTGTCCAATAGAAACATTTGTTTGCCACTGTTGGACTAATGATTACACCCTATATCAGCTAGATGCAGGCAAGAGTGTGCAAGGCGGTACTGAATGTGTTACTGTCTGTCACTGTGTCACCTCAAATTTGTCTCTCGACCTGTGTGCACCTATGTTGTAAACTTTAATTCATAGGCTAAGTTGTAGCAAACTCATAGCCTAAACCTATCGCTGTTACATTGAACTGGGTGAATTGAATATGAATGACAGTCATCCAATATGCTGTCATAGAAATAAGGCCATGCTCATGAAAAATTGTCCTCCCATCTTAAACGGCACTGACCACCACTGAATGACATTCTAGAAGATTCTGTGCTTCCAACTTTGTGGCAACAGTTTGGGGAAGGTCCTTTACTTTTTCAGCATGACAATACCCCCGTGCACAAAACAAGGTCCATACAGAAATGGTTTGTTGAGATCGGTGTGGAAGAACATGAGATGTACAATGAGCAGGTGTCCACATACTTTTGGTCATATAGTGTAAGTTGACCATCAGTTAATACCATTTATCTTAACAATTTTTAATTTCAACTTAAATGGCGTAATGTGAGAGTTGCGACATCCCAAGGAATCCAGGATAGCATGGACAAAAACTTCCCATAGAAGATTGTTTTGTGTTTCATTGTTTGTTGTTTACACATCCAGACTGGAGCTGAAGATTCATCTCCCATGACAACCATTCCTTTCTTTGAGCACCAGCATAATCAGACTTTGAGCGCCGGAATAATCAGAGTTTATCAGTTTACTTTTCTACTTGGGTAAATACCAATACTGCTGGCCTTGATTTCCACCAGGAAACAGGTGGTTCTGAAGGCGCCTGTTGTCCTAGAACTTATAGTCTGAGTCTTTGCCTAGGGCTGTGTTTGACCCCTTTTGACTGGGCAGGCTGAACCATCAGCAGTTGTGTATTTGGGCAGTTGCACAGTAACGGACTTGCGCTGAGATTGAAAATGTATGCCAAAACAAAAACCTTTTATGTAAAAGTTTAACAAACCATACAACTCTATGCACAAGGACTACATTTAACTATTTACACTGACATTTTTACAAAAACGCAAACACTGGAAGAACTGCAAAGTTTGGTATCAGAATTTGTCAAATCTCCCTCCGTTTATGTGAGCATGTTTTCCAAAAACTCTTAAATATTTGTTCCGAATGAACGTGAAAAGATGTTTGAAGAAAGAATGGGGTGTCAGCTATGACATGACACGTTGAGTTTTGAAACAATCTCTTTTGGTTATTCAACTACAGTAAGTGGATGTGCACCCGGTAACAGAATTGTGAAATTTCATGATGGGTCTGTACGACACAGAAATACATAATTATGGATACGAATGCCAGTCTCTTCATGGTGATAGGTACACACCAATATCTTCCTTTGCATATTTGGGTATTATGCTACGCACGGGCTATTATTTAAATGAGCTCCGCCACCAAACAAGACCAAATTTGGTTGGACTGGACAAAATCTTAAACAATCATAGACGTCTATGTTTCACAAGTTTGGACATCTAAGTACAGCTCAGTAGAGTGCAGTACAGTACATTATAGTATACTCAACTCTAGTGTGCTCAACTGTGTACTGTACTGAACTCTATTTTACTGCACTGTACAGTACATGACTGTACTGAGCTATAATCTACATTTGATTTACTGTAATGTAATATATATACTGTGCTATATACTGGTCCGGACCGAAACAAATCTCAACCAATCATGGACATCTATGTTTGACCCAAATTAAGGCTGGTCCAGACATCTGTGGGTGTTGAAATCAAAGCCAGAGCGGACTGAACCAATTTCAACTACTTTTCAACATTCAGTAACGTCCGGTGTCGGTCGGTGCTTAGTGGGTGAGGATGATGGTTACAGTAAATAGAAAGAGCGGGTAGGTGTCAGTAAGAGACGGAAGAGGTGACATTAATTTGAGAGAGCGGGTGGGAGGGCTTGTCCAGACTTTTCAAACTTTTGCTTTGACCACCAGATGACAGAAAGAAAACAGTTATCAGCTTAACATAACTGATTTGGGAACAGAATTTTGAGTTAAATCACTTAAATAAAATTGATATCAGTAAAAACACCAACTAACAACTACCTTTGTTACTTCTGTGGACTTTCATTATCCTCCTTCCTCAAATTTAGAAAATACCTTAAAGATATGTGGGTTTTTGGTAAAGGAATTACAAGGCAATGTTTCTTAGACTTACAGAAGCCAGAACAAATTATACTAAACTAAATATGTGTTGATATTAGTTGGCAGGGGGCTTTACTTCTATATTATTGTGTTTTGATGTATTTCTAATACCTTTTAAGACTTTCTCTGGTAGATGTTTTCTAAGACCCATTTTCCATCTGTTTGACCAGAAATCAAAGCCTTTGCGTATTCCTGAAAAATGCATATATGCCTTAATTTCCAAAAAATGTAGACTCCTACAGTGGCTTGTGAAAGTATTCACCTGCCTTGGCATTTTTCCTATTTCGTTGCCTTACAACCTGGAATTAAAAATATTTTTGGGGGGTTTGTATCATTTTATTTACACAACATGCCTCCACTTTGAAGATACAAAATATGTTGTATTGTGAAACAAACAAGAAATAACACAAAAAAACAGAACTTGAGCGTGCATAACTATTCACCTCCGCAAAGTCAATACTTTATAGAGACACCTTTTGCAGCAATTACAGCTGCAAGTGTCTTGGGGTATGTCTCTATAAGCTTACATCTAGCCACTGGGATTTTTGCCCATTCTTCAAGGCAAAACTGCTCCAGCTCCTTCAAGTTGGATGGGTTCCGCTGGTGTAGAGCAATCTTTAAGTCATACCACAGATTCTCAATTGGATTGAGGTCTGGGCTTTGACTAGGCCATTCCAAGACATTTAAATGTTTCCCTTTAAACCACTCGAGTGTTGCTTTAGCAGTATGCTTAGGGTTATTGCCCTGCTGGAAGGTTAACCTCCGTCCCAGTCTCAAATCTCTGGAAGAATGGAACAGGTTTCCCTCAAGAATTTCCCTGTATTTAGCGTCATCTTCATTCCTTTAATTCTGACCAGTTTCCCAGTCCCTGCCGAGGAAAAACATCCCCACAGCATGATGCTACCACCACTTTGCTTCACTGTGGGGATGGTGTTCTCGGGGTGATGCGGTGTTGGGTTTGCACCAGACATAGCGTTTTCCTTGATGACCAAAAAGCTACATTTTAGTCTCATCTGACCAGAGTACCTTCTTCCATATGTTTGGGGAGTCTCCCTCATGGCATTAGGTGAACACCAAATGTGTTTGCTTATTTTTTTCTTTAAGCAATGGCTTTTTTTCTGGCCACACTTCTGTAAATCCCAGCTATGTGGAGTGTACTGCTTAAAGTGGTCCTATGGGCAGATACCCCAGCCTCCACTGTGGAGCATTGCAGCTCCTTCAGGATTATCTTTGGTCTCTTTGTTGCCTCTCTGATTAATGCCCTCCTTGCCTGGACCGTGAGTTTTGGTGGGCGGCCCTCTCTTGGCAGGTTTGTTGTGGTGCCATATTCTTTCAATTAAAAAAAAAAAAAGATTTAATGGTGCTCCGTGGGATGTTTACAGTTTCTGATATTTTTTTTATAATCCAACCATGATCTGTACTTCTCCACAACTTATCCTGTTTGGAGAGCTCCTTCGTCTTCATGGTGCCTCTTGCTTAGTGGTGTTGCAGACTCTGGAGCCTTTCAGAACAGATATACTGAGAACATGTGACACTTAGATTGCACACAGTTGGACTTTATTTAACTAATTATGTGACTTCACGCGCAACTTTTCAGTTTGTTTTTTGAAACAAGTAATTTTTTTCACTTCACCAATTTGGACTATTTTGTGTATGTCCATTACATGAAATCCAAATAAAAATCGATTTAAATTGCAGGTTGTAATGCAGCAAAATAGGAAAAAATGCCAAGGGGGATGAATACTTTTGCAAGGCACGATAGCTTTCATTTGATCTGCTCCTCTGAACTTCCCATGTTGGTTCTCCTGGGCCCTTTTACATGGAAATATCCCTAGTCATATCTCCCTTGGCTCAGCTATGTTTCTCTGCTTCATTAAAACTTTGTTTCTCAGCATCTGTTTGATATGACCGTAATGAAAGCTAAAGGAATGTGCAATGGCTGCAATTGGCCTTGCGGTTCACAGTAAATATACATGTACAGTACATACAGTATAGGCAATAGGCAGTTCTTTCCTCTGAGCTCAGTTGAAGTCCTGCTGTGGAGGGTTGAAACCTCTACCAATAATCCTGTGTTTACATGCTCTATTTCTCAGATCCACTGATGCATAGAACAACTCTAAAGTAGTCCTTTAACGTACATGTTACATCTAATTGGTGTTTCTCTAGGAAATGCATATTATGTACTTGGAAATTAAATTAATTTGAAAGTTTTGGCGTTGATGTGGTCCAATAAGATCCAAGTTAGATCAGATGGCCATAATGGGCTTAATAAACTGTTGAATACCTCTGAACAACCCTTTAAAAAGCTGTTCTCAGAACACCACAACATCACAGGAAGCATGTATACTCAGGGGAAGTGTTTCAGTCAAAACATTGTTTAAATGTGCTCTGGTTTGTTGAGGAAAGAGAGAACACATTACTAGGAAAGTCAACTTCAAAACAGTATGTAGTTTTATTGGGATTAGCAGCTGTGGTTTGTAAGTAAGGAATCTACATGTTTCTGAAATTACTTACTTCCCCTTAAACATGTATTACTGTACATTTTTGGGGATACTTTCACAGCAAGTTCTCCATAGCTCTGATTCAACATGTGGCATTCACTCTCATTGGCAACACTAAGGAAATGTGTTTATCACTGAGGAGAGCCTAATGTGAGGGACTGTTTAAAAACTCTGCATCCTCTTGGTTGTATAACAGCAGCTGAATCTAGATGGAGAAATGCCCTTTTTCATCTGTTTCATCTTAATGACTTATCTCCCTTTCCCGGCCCCACAGTTTCTTTGGCAGCCTCTGAGATGGTGCAAACTCCCTAAGAAGGCCACCAGAGCTACATAGGCATAGGCTGTCAAATCATCAGATAGATATTGGCTGGTGTTTGATTCTCTGCCCAGGAATTGGTTCGTTGTTATTTGACTCTTGGGATTCCAATTGACTGTAGCTGTAGGTCATGTTATTGTTGTTGTTGTTGTTGTTGTTTTGGTCCTGCTGAGCTCCCACTCTCCCTCTTCTCTGTCCTGGCAAGGGAAAGACTAGGAGAGGCCCACAATGGGGCCTGGATAGAGAGACTGAAAGGAAGACTGATGAAGAGAGGGAGAATAGGAGAGTGAGTGAAAGAAAGACATGTTGTGAGAGTGCATGAGGAAAGGGTGAGGCTAGGAGGTAGAGGGAGTGTGTGTGTGTACATGGTGGTAGTTACAGAGAAAGCCCTCTCTGTGCTTTCCCCCTTTCTCTTTCTTTCTCTCTGTCTGTCTCTGTGTCTTTTTTGCTTCTTTCTGTCCTTCAGCTCCTGACCCAAGATCAGTGATGGGAGGGTGACCCTGTCCCGTCGGCCACCACGCCTGATCGTCCCATGTGGCAGCCGCATGCATCATTATGACCATGTCACCTCTTTCAACACCTCTAGTAAAGTCACATCTCACAAGGTGCTGCACAGAAGGAATATAATAACATCAGGGCCACGTTTTGATTCTTGGTAAGACATTGCTAGTTAAGGGAGAGGACCTTGCACTCCGTGTTGGGGTTGACTGGGCTGGATTAGGCTTCATTAAGCTTCATTCTCTCTGAGTGTCATGTTTTTGTTGACAGTGGATGGACTATTATGGTTTGGAGTGTAGGCTAATTTGTGGACATTGTTAGTTTGCCAGCAATTTTAGAGCTCTCCTATAACAGCGTGGCTGCTGAATGAGACAATGCTCATGCATATTTTTTAGCCTCTATGCCATGTCTGTATCACTCGCCATATCACCGTCTATAGCTATAGTTGTCTCTGTCAGACCCTATACGCTAAGCATTTATTTTGGTTTGATTGCAGGGCTTTCCCAAGCTGCTTCATATTATATTGACCTTTCTGTCAAGTAAATGTCTATGTTGATTCTAGCTCATCAAACCCTCTATTGTCTCCCAGTCCACATGCAGACGTCAGTTATGCTGGTTGGACATTCCTCTCCCTGCCTACCAGAACATCATAAGACTAGAGCACGGTCATAGAAACCACTGGGCAAACAAACACCAGGTTATATGAGAGGACTGGAGCTGTATAAGCAATGGTATTAAAGGAAGCTATCTAGCTTGCCCTCTACCCCTCTCTCATTCTCTCTCTCCTTACTTTAATAAACCATTCTTCCTCTTTCTATCCCCTCTCTCATTCTTTCGACAGCGGTTTCTGTTTCTCTCTTTTCACTTTCTATCCCTCTCATTTGCATTCTCACTCTCCCTATTCCCTCTTGTTGCTGCTACACTGTCTCTGTCCCTCTCTCTATCCCTCTCTGTGTTTCTCACCCTTCTCCCTCTCTACTGTTGGGGCCATGTGATTCTGTGGGCACAGAGAGTGGCCCACTCCTCTCGACTCCACTCCTCTCCCTCCCCTCTGCTCTGCTGCACAGTGCTGCTGGAGAGACAGAGACATTCCCTGAATAACAAACACACACACACACACATTCCTCTACAGTGCTCTCTGTCTCTCTCCCTCTCTCCTCATCTTGTTCCATCTCTCTATCTTCATTTATTTCTCTGTCTTTCTCTCTCTTTCTATCCTTCTCTTTCTTCACTACACTTCTGAAAGATAATATCTGTAGCCATTAAACAGAGAGACTTTTAAAGTGTTCTCTCACTGACACTCTTTCTCTCACTCATCCTCCCTTTCTCACTGGCCCTGTATGCCAATGGTAAAAGGTCATATGATGGCATCATAATGAGTTATGTGTGTCTGCCAAATATATACTTTAGTCTATCTGCTTAAAAAGGACATCATGTACTCAATTCTACTCCATTAACTCATTTCATTATATGGAGCAGAGGCAATTGAATAGTTGAACATGCATGTATAGATATCCACATAATGATACTGGAGGTGAACCACAGTTCAATAGAGTGCTCTTCCTTTTTCTGTGCTGCTTATGTTTTATACTGTACCTCCTGCTCTCTGTTCAATTGAACAGCAGTGTCTGTGTTTAGACTTTAGCTCTGCGTGGTAGGACTCCGTTGTTTCCAGGTGCAGTGGACTGTTCTAAAGAGTTAGCCTGCAGCTCTGTTTCTCTCGCAGAGGTGTGTAGTATGTAGGAGCGTCCCAGAGGATCCACAGGCAGGCTCTTACTGTCTGTAGCAGAATGTGGAACACTTACAGAACTGTCCGTAACTTTACCTGCTCATTGTCCAATGCTCCACTTATGTAGAGTTGTTTGGGAACCTGAGGCGGTGTAGGTAGTGTAGAGATGGATGCAGTAGATTTTTGCCGTTCAGGTTTGTGATTTCTCCTTTCTCTTGCTCTCTTTCAAGCTGTTTTGACTGGATGAGCTGTGTTGTGGTGTCTTGTGTGATCTCTAGGGATTAACACTGGTAACCGGGATCCTGGGACTGTCCCAGGATAACTTCACATTTCCCGAAAAAATTGTCGTCGGATATCACACTAATGCAATTCCACAAAATACACATGTGCAGCAGCAGATTGGCAAAAAACTAATTGCACATTATCCAAACAGGTTGTCGCATGGAAGCCTTTATTAACCTACCGTATTTACTTCACACATAGTGGGAAAGTCGCCATAAATGAAAAGCACACGCACCGTTTTGATTGGGACAGCGCCATCGCGTTGCTTTGAGACAACGGTGGGGGACCCGTCTGGATAAATCAATCCATGTCAGATAATTTTTTCACTGAATCTCCGTTTGGATATTTGGTAACTTTTAGGCAGGGGAAATGTTAGCTAAATTGAGGTGAGAGCTAATGATCATCTTTATTCTAGTTTGCTCAAATATTAGCTGATCAGAACATTTTTGCTAACATGTTATACAAGTGGATTTTACTCTTCACCCTGTCCTACTCCCGACCAAAAGCCTGTGACTTTTCTGATAATACATCATTGTGATTTTGTTTAACTGAATCTATGTATGTATATGTGGTTAATTGATCTTCGGCTGGACAAGTGGAAGTGGTAGCTCATTTATTCGTTTGCTCATCTATCACTGAACAGAAATATTTAGCATACAATAATGTATCCTTAATATTTATTTATTGACTCACAATGTAGCCTTAAATAACTTTATATAGAGCCTATGCTATTTTCCTATCGTCCCAATCCTACTGAAACCCCAAATCCTGACTCCTGTCTCGCATGAAAATGCTTAACTTTATACTGTAGTCCATATTTTGCATTATCAAAGCACGTCTCGCCTATATGCATGTCAAAATACCGCTATAACATTTCCCCCGCTTATCTGCGCTATCTCGTATTGCTGCCCATATAAGAGCTTTGGTGAAGAATGTGTGATCAACAAACGGTATGAGAGTAGATCATCTCTCTGTTATTCATGAGTTGATGGTGGTGCTGCTTTCTGTTTGGCAAAGCATCATGGTCTGTGATGAACTGGTATTTAATGGATTGAACTCCATCTCCTTACAAAGAAACGAGAGCATCGCTTTCCTCCTGTGCAGGGATCAATCTATCTAGTCATAGCTCCCTCAGCTCAGCTAGGTTTCTCTGTATCATTAAAACTCTGTTTCAAAGCATCTGTTTTGTTATGGAACACTTCTGTGACAATTTCAAAAGGCGTGGTCTGACACTACCACTGCTAGGAGACTGAAGCAGGAACCTCCAGTGAGGAACAAAGAGAGTTTAGACAGTCAGGCAGGCATGTCTGCTGGGGACTGGAGGGAGCCCACAACAACCACGGTTAGCCAGCTCCTGATCAGTCTAGGATTGTATCCTTACTTAGTCCTTAAATCTTCTGATTTAGTTAACGGAGGTATACGATTTGTTTTGGGGGTTTAGACAACATATATCTGGAAGATACCTAAAGTGATATCTTATAAAGCCAATATAAACAAACTGGAGGTCATTGTATCTATTCTTTATTTTACCATGGCAGTTCCAGCAATATTTGAATCTCTTTCAATCTCAAGTGGGTCCTAGCCAAGAAAGGCAGCAATTACTGCAATTGAGTATCTTAATACGTAGATCCCTGGAGCTAAACTGCCTTTTCATGTTGCCCACTCACTTTGTCCGTGCCAGAAATCTTCTGGGCTTGTTTAACATCCCTCAGTCTGGGTTGTGAAGGCTTAATGTCAATGAAGCCTGGCAGTCTTCAGCTCTCTGAGTTGCTGCCACACTATTGATTTGCCCTTATGTCTTCTATCTGCTGCAGTAATCCAAAAGTGTCTGTGGGGACTGAGGAGTAACAGAGCTAGCCGCTCTGTCTTTCTCTCTCTCTGCTGAGCTACTCTGTAGTATCCCTCCATGGAGATATCTAGTGGATATAATGTGTTGGTTCAAGTTTGTTTTAAATTAAATGAAAAGGAGGGTATATTTAAATGAAAAGTAGGGTCTATTTCAATTAAAAGTATGGTCTCTGGGTCTAGCCTGGTAGCAGATCTGTCGTGTTCGTTGTCCTGTCAACAGAATTGGGAAGTAACAGGTTACAGTTACTGGTTTTTACATGTAATAATCTTGGATTACATGTAATCTGTTACTGTAACGGTTTTCTGTATGAGAAGGAGAGTCGGACCAAAATGCAGCGTGTAGATTTCGATCCATGTTTTAATAAACAAACGTAAAACACGAATCAATACAAACACTACAAAATAAAGAAAGTTATGAACGTAACGAAAACCTAAACAGCCCTATCTGGTGAAAACACACAGACAGGAACAATCACCCACCAACACACAGTGAAACCCAGGCTACCTAAATATGGTTCCCAATCAGAGACAATGACGAACACCTGCCTCTGATTGAGAACCATATCAGGCCGAACATAGAACTGGACAAACTAGACATGTAACATAGAATGCCCACTCAGATCACACCCTGACCAACCAAAACATAGAAATATACAAAGTAAACTATGGTCAGGGTGTGACAGTTACTCCCTAATCCTGTTACCTTACCAGCTAAAATATTGTAATCAAATTACACATACTTTTGGTTATTACTTCCAGGATTACTTTTCAGAATGTATGTTTCCAGTGGTGTAAAGTACTTAAGTAAAAATACTTTAAACTTCTACTTAAGTAGTTTTTTTGGGGTATCTGTACTTTACTTTACTATTTATATTTTGACAACTTTTACTTCACTACATTCCTAAAGAAAATATAGTACTTTTTACTCCATACATTTTCCCTGACAACCCAAAGTACTTACCTTTTTGAATGCTTAGCAGAACAAGAAAATTGTGAAATTCACGCAGTTATCAAGAGAACTCGTGGTCATCCCTACTGCCTATGCTCTGGCTGACTTGCGAAACACAAATGCATCTTTTGTAAATAATGTCTCTATCCGTACATTTTAAAAACAAGAACATGGTGCCGTCTGCTTTGCTTAATATAAGGAATTTGAAATGATTCATACTTATATTTTAGCAATTCAATTTACTTTTTATACTTAAGTATATTTAAAACCAAATACTTTTAGACTTTTAATCAAGTAGTATTTTACTGGGGGACTTTCACTTTTACTTGAGTAACTTTTTATTAACGTATCTAAACTTATACTCAAGTATAACAATTGGATACCTTTTCCACCACTGTATGTTTGCAAAAAAAATTGTTGACAGCTTTCTGTTTTCTCAATGACATTCAAATCAGCATTGAAAAAAGGTGCAAGTTTCTCCTGAGCAAGTCTGACCACAAGTCAGAGACCACTATGATGACACACCAAATACGTTTGATGGATTGCGGGAAAAGTGCAGGAATAGGCTTTCATAGGCTACAGGCCAAGCTATGTCTTCCAATGGTGTGACTGTGGCCGGCATCCAAAGATTATCCAACTTGAATAAAAGCTTGGAGGTAAGGATGACAGTAGTGGTGTAGTCTACGGTGATACGGATATCACTTATTATTGATATCTACATAGCGCACTGATGTGATTCACACGTTTACTTTCTCATTTAGCTTGCTGCGCCTTATGCATTGTGGTTGGCTGTTCACAAATGTACTGTATATGTGTGTTTTAACCCAATAATGGTTGAATTGAAAACGTTTAAGCTGCCTATCAAGCATTGTTTTTGTGACCAGTGGACAGCCAGTGAAAAATGTGCCCTTGCAACAGCTGCATAGTGCGGATCCAGGGCCTCATTAATGTAGGGGCTTGCAGGGCTGAAGCCCCGGGGCCCGAGCTCATAGGGGGCCCTTGAGGCAGAGAAAAATGGAAGTGTGTGTGTATATACAGTATCAGTACCAAAAGTTAGGACACAATTACTAATTCCAGGGTTTTTCTTGATTTTTTACTATTTTCTACATTGTAGAATAATAGTGACGGCATCAAAACTATGAAATAAATGTAGTAACCATGTAGTAACCAAAAAAGTGTTGTATAGCAGGTCAACAAATGGCATGTGGCAGGTTGGTCTTATGTAGTACTTGTTATGTTTGTTCCTTGTATAATGACAAACCCGGGGCTTAGGTTTAACTACTTTTAATGAACCTTATACTTCAGCTTGAAAATGAATTGTTTTGCCATGCAAGGCATTCTTCAACCACCTGCCCCGCCC
The DNA here is from genome assembly GCF_013265735.2 of Oncorhynchus mykiss. Classification (NCBI taxonomy): domain Eukaryota; kingdom Metazoa; phylum Chordata; class Actinopteri; order Salmoniformes; family Salmonidae; genus Oncorhynchus; species Oncorhynchus mykiss. The sequence continues at coordinate 61,694,309 of NC_048575.1, forward strand.
GCATAGCCTGCTGGGTAACGCAGTCTAAATTATTAACACATAACAACACAGTACTAGTTGTAGTAGAGTTTTGTTATGTACCCATCAGTGACATTCCCTGTTGGTGTGATCATTTTCATCATTGATCACATCTGACAAGCAGTAGAAACGTATTGACTTCATGATTGGAGATTACAGATTGCCTCCTGGGCTCTGCTGTTCAATATTATGTTCTACCATTACTATGCAAACATTTGGACAATTTTAAACCAATGAGCCAAGAGCACATCATTGAGAGCAGCTCAGCTTTCAGCAGTAAACCCAGTGGATGACGTGTGAGTGGATCTCTCTGTTCCTCCTGTCAGTATTACTAGTTGTAATTAGGAGGAATATGTACCACAGTAACATGAAATTATTATTATTATTAAAAGCTCTGAATAAGACGGTGAGGCTTCTTCAAGAGCAGTGATACTATCAAGAGCAGTGATACTATCAAGAGCAGTGATACTATCAAGAGCAGTGTGCGGGTTTCTTCTTTTTTCTCAGGATTATTATTATTACCTCGATTCTATCATGTTTCAAGGTAAACCCCAAACTGTGTGTGTACTACTGTGCTGTACTACTGAGAAAAGAGACCGACATGATTCTTAGTCAATAATGCGTCTGTTCAATTACACAATCATGTGGTTTTAGTTTAGTCTTTGACCTCTGTATATACAGTAGTTCCATGAAGGGATTCTATAAATGAACTGAATTACTTTTAAGTAACTAGCCTTTATGAACGTCGTAGGCCTATATGGGACCTTTTTTAATGTTAAGTATGACCAGGTTTGATTTGATTAAGCAATGTTAACCTTTTCACGTGCAAGTTCCAAATATCGCTAACGGTCGCTCCAGCGTGAGTTAAAAAAATAAAAATGATACGTGTGATGTCGGTGCACTCACTGTTCCATAATGCGATTGTTACGCAACATGACAGTTAGCCCGCAAGGCGCTCAAACCAAGGCACGCTACCTGCTAATTATCTATAGGGTGTGTTTCAACTTGTCAATTTCAAAGTATTTTCTAACATGTCGTTTTCTAACAACAGTTTTAATTGAGGTGTGTTCCATCTCATTAATTCACGTAGAATTAGCCCATTTCACTGTTAAGGACAATTTATGTTTAAGACTTTACTGAGCCGGACAAACGTCTCTCTTCGAGGAGACCCCAAGCACTTCCCCAGTGTTTCCCCAGATCAAGTATGCAGACATTTGCATTTCCACTTAGAAAATAACTTGCACAAACCTTTTGCCCCTGGCACATTTTCCAGCTGGCGCCCGCTTTGCCTTCATTGCTGTTTTCCTTACTGATAAAACTTTGTGTGTGTGTGTGTGTGACTATCAAAGTAAGTGCCTTATTACATTATAATTATAGTTTCTGTATATCGTGGTGTTGTTTCTACTGTTGCACACCGTTATGTATGTATGGAGCATAATGTATTTACGTTTTCAAGTACTAGTGACATCATGCATTCTGATTATTGCATAGATTGCAATCATGTTGTCATGTAAATGTCTCAGACCAAATATGTAATAACATAACGAGTTATACGGATGGTTCACTGACTGACAGATTGAAACCATTACTCATGGTTGCCAGCTCAGACCCCCTTTCCAGGGGTTTTATTTTTTTGTTCTTTGTTTGCCTCAATTTATTGATAAATCCCTCATCATAGTAATATTTCCTGCATTATACCTTCCCCCATTTCTACCCACCCTCCCACAAACCCCCTAAAATGGTTTCAACCAAATCTGGCAACCCTGTTTAGCTTTCGCGCTACTGTTAAACTAGGCGGTAGGTTTATACTATGGGTAATAATCTGTGTGATTTGTCAAAAACTGTAAACAACGTGTCAGACGTCAGGTGCCAATCTAAATGAATATTTTTGGGGCAATGGGCACAGCCGAATTTGACTTTGTTTGTTTGCGTTTTATAGTGAATGGCGTTCTGGGATTAGGGAGTTTTCGCTTGTCAAACATAAACAAACATGGCTGCCATCATAAAGAATTTAGCTGCGTCTCAGCTAAACTAACAGCATCTCTTTTCTAAACAATATTACATTTCTCCCTTGTGCTCACCAGAGATGTGGTGCATTGTAAACAAGTCTAGCTGTTAGGTCGCTAACTTGTGTTTTGTTTATCTGTCACCGCGACTGGTTTATGGAATGAGTTTGGATATATTCCGTGTGACGCTAAAATTAATTTCGCGTTTATCTTTTACAATAAAAGGTGACATTGAGGAATAAAGTTGTGATTACCTTTTTATTTCCCATCAGTACAAAACATTTTAGATTCTTTTCAGACAACAATGCTGTTTAGACGTGTTTGTTGCATCATACGCTCTGTTGCTACTGTTCCAATCACATATTTGCGATGGTATGCTGCAGGGAGTACTCAACAATAATCACATATGTGATCGTACACGTCAAAGGGTTAAGGGTTGAATGCATTCTCTGGCTAGTCTCTGTTCTCACAGTCTGGGGACCTGACTGTTTCTGCATTGAACAACGCTACAACGTTGCCTTGCGAAACTGTTAGGCCAGACAATGCCAATTTGGCTGCAGCAGGAGCAGCCTGAGCCTGGCACCTGGGCTAATGTAGGTAGGGGGAGGAAGGGATATTACACAAGAGCATCCCAAATGGCACCAAACAGTGGCTTGCGAAAGTATTCATCCCCTTTGGCATTTGTCCTAATTTGTTGTCTTTCAACCTGGAATTAAAATAGATATTTTGGAGGTTTGTATCATTTTGATTTACACAACATGCCTACCACTTTGAAGATGCAAAATATTTTTTATTATGAAACAAACAAGATATAAGACAAAAAAATCCAGAACTTGAGCATGCATAACTATTCACCCCTGCAAAGTCAATACTTTGTAGAGCCACCTTTTGCAGCAATTACAGCTGCCAGTCTCTTGGGGTATGTCTCTATAAGCTTGGCACATCTAGCCACTGGTATGTTTGCCCATTCTTCAAGGCAAAACTGCTCCAGCTCCTTCAAGTTGGATGGGTTCCACTGGTGTAGAGCAATCTTTAAATCATACCACATATTCTCAATTGGATTGAGGTCTGGGCTTTGACTAGGCCATTCCAAGACATTTAAATGTTTCCCCTTAAACCACCCGAGTGTTGCTTTAGCAGTATGTTTAGGATTATTGTCCTGCTGGACGGTGAAAATCCATCCCAGTCTCAAATCTCTGGAAGACTGAAACAGGTTTCCCTCAAGAATTTCCCTGTATTTAGCGCCATCCATTATTCCTTCAATTCTGACCAGTTTCCCAGTCCCTGCCGATGGAAAAAAAATCCCCACAGCATGATGATGGGTTTCTCGGGGTGATGAGGTGTTGGGTTTGCGCCAGACATAGCGTTTTCCTTGATGACCAAAAAGCTCAATTTTAGTCTCATCTGACCAAATCTGTGTGACACTTAGATTGCACAGAGGTGGACTTAATTTAACTAATTATGTGACTTCTGAAGGTATTTGGTTGCGGCAGATATTATTTAGGGGCTTCATAGCAAAGGGGGTGAATACATATGCATGCACCACTTTTCCATTTTTTTAAATTTTTTGAAACAAGCTATTTTTTTTCTTCATTTTAGTTCACCAATTTGGACTATTTTGTGTATGACCATTACATGACATAAAACAAATCTATTTAAATTACAGGTTGTAATGCAAGAAAATAGGAAAAACACAAAGGAGGATGAATACTTTTGCAAGGTACTGTATTCCCTTCATAGTGCACTACTTTTGACAAGAGCGCTAATGGTCCTTGTCAAAAGTAGTGCACTACAGCTGAAGTCGGAAGTTTACATACACTTAGGTTGGAGTCATTAAAACTTGTTTTTCAACCACTCCACAAATTTCTTGTTAACAAACTAGAGTATTGGCAACTCGGTTAGGACATCTACTTTGTGCATGACACAAGTAAGTTTTCCAACAATTGTTTACATACAGTGAATTATAAGTGAAATAATCTGTATCACAATTCAAGTGGGTCAGAAGTTTCATACACTAAGTTGACTGTGCCTTTAAACAGCTTGGAATATTCCCGGAAAATAATTGTAGACCTCTACATGTCTGGTTCATCCTTGGGAGCAATTTCCAAACTCCTGAAGGTACCACGTTCATCTGTACAAACAATAGTACGCAAGTATAAACACCCTGGGACCACGCAGCCACAGCGTTCTGTCTCCTAGAGATGAATGTACTTTGCTGTGAAAAGTGCAAATCAATCCCAGAACAACAGCAAAGGACCTTGTGAAGATGCTGGAGGAAACATGTACAAAAGTATCTATATCCACAGTAAAACGAGTCCTATATCGACATAACCTGAAAGGTCACTCAGCACGGAAGAAGCCACTGCTCCACAACAGCCATAAAAAAGCCAGACTACGGTTTGCAACTGCACATGGGGACAAAGATCATACTTCTTGGAGAAATGTCCTCTGGTCTGATGAAACAAAAATAAAACTGTTTGGCCATAACGACCATAGTAATGTTTGGAGGAAAAAGGGGGAGGCTTGCAATCCCGAAGAACACCATCCCAACCGTGAAGCACGGGGGTGGCAGCATCATGTTGTAGGGGTGCTTTGCTGCAGGAGGGACTGGTGCACTTCACAAAATAGATGGCTTCATGAGGCAGGAAAATTATGTGGATATATTGAAGCAACATCTCAAGACATCAGACAGGAAGTTGAAGCTTGGTCACAAATGGGTCTTCCAAATGGACAATGCCTCCAAGCATACTTCCAGAGTTGTGGCAAAATGGCTTAAGGACAACAAAGTCAAGGTATTGGAGTGGCTATCACAAAGCCCTGACCTCAATCCCATAGAACATTTGTAGGCAGAACTGAAAAAGCGTGTGCGAGCAAGGAGGCCTACAAACCTGACTCCGTTACACCAGCTCTGTCAGGAGGAATGAGCCAACTTATTGTGGGAAGCTTGTGGAAGGCTACCCTAAACGTTTGACCCAAGTTAAACAATGTAAAGGCAATGCTACCAAATACTAATTGAGTGTATGTAAACTTCTGACCCACTGGGAATGTGATGAAAGAAATGAAAGCTGAAATAATTCTCTACTATTATTCTGACATTTCACATTCTTAGGATCACCATTTTCTTTTAACTGACCTAAGACAGGGAATCTTTACTAGGATTAAATTAAATTGTGAAAAACTGAGTTTAAATGTATTTGGCTAAGGTGTATGTAAACTTCCGACTTCAACTGTATATAGGGACTAAGGTGCCATTTGAGATACAGCCCTGGTGTTAGATCCTCACTCGGCTCTCTGTTTGCTCTCAGGGAGTTGAAGTTTCAGCCTACAGGAGGATAGAGAGATTGAGTGGAAGAGAGAGGGAATAGAGTGGAGGGGATGGGCAAATAAACTCCTGGAGCTATGGAGACCGTGAGAGCATAGCCACACCTCAGTGTGTCTAACATAATCTCACTCACTCACTCACATTTACACAGCAAACCTCCAGTGCATGAGACCTGCCGGCCGTATCCAAACACATCTCAGTCAGTTCAGCATGTGTCTCTCTGTGTGTGAAGTTATAGAGCTGTGTGAAGCTGTACAGTTGTGTGAAGCTGTACAGTTGTGTGAAGCTTGCTAAGAAACATTTTAGCTGAAAAGGTTCTCACAAGTTCTGCAGACAAACACTTACTCTGAACATTGGAACATGTATCTGAGGTGTGTTTGTTTGTTTGTGTGCATGTGCGTGCATGTGAATTCCCTGCTTGAGTGTTGTGTGAAATGGAGATAGTGTGTCTTATTACACAGAGGATCTACAATGCCATGCCATGCAGACTGAGGGGGGCTTCAGTTTGTCTCATGCCACACCACTCACAGGGCAGGACCAACTTTAGATTTGACTAATGATGTAGCTAGTCTCCTGAGCTGTGCGTTGACTCCCTTCCCCTCGTTCTCTCATTTATCTTTCTATCTGTGTTTCTCTCTCGTGTGCACTTTTATATGGACACGCACACACAAACACACATTGGAGAAGGATACTTTACGCAGCAGAGCTGTTCCATTTGATACTGTGTTCTTGTTGGCCCTTGTAGACTAGGGAGTATTTTATTGAGTCTTTACAGTAAAGGACTGAGTCTATACTTCAATATTGATTTAGCTCCTTTTACCTGTTTTGATTCCAATCCAAACCCCAGCAGCCCATCCCATTCCCCCTGCTACACTTGCTCGTTCAGGAATAGTGTCAGGGCCTCGCCTCAGGAAGTTCCCATTACTTTTGTCCACAGCATTTCCCAAGTGTTCTGGCAACGTTCTTATTAAGTTCATATACCACATACAGTGTCCTTGAGAGAGACTGTTCTTAATAGCTCTTTGCTCTGACATCGAACATCACACTATTTACATCAAATCAGATCCATGTGCTTGTACGCTGTACTATATATGGCTATGCGTTGAATGTGTTAGTGAGCTTCAACAGCTGTTGTACTGTAGCACCAGAGGATGATATGAGTGTTCTGTTTGAAAAAGGGCCATCCATCCATCTCTCTTTGTTTAGCTGGGAACAACAGCTCTGCAGCTGTGGGCCTCTCGTGGATTGTTCTGGAAAAGGTCTGATAGAGGGAGCAATGGCTGGCTGGGAAGGTCACAGGTCAGGTGGCTTAGAGACAGAGAGAGGGGGGGGTAGAGGGATAGGGAGAGGGGTTAGAGCGAGAGAGGGGGAGAGATGTGGGGATATGGGGGCAGAGAGAAAGAGGGAGAGAAAAAGAGAGAGGAGGAGGCGGTAGAGAGAGCGAGAGTAGGAGTGAGGTAGAGTGGGAGTGAGGCACCGTCAGCGTCCCCTTCCCTATGACAGACAGACTGACTGACTAATTAACATTCCTCTTGTTCAGTATCCATACAGACAGACCCAGCACCAGAAAACATGACTTATTATGATTACCCAGGTTAGCTTAGGTCTGATTGGCCAACAGACTGTACAGCACCAATAATAATAATGTTAGACAATACACAGTTGTGATTTATTCACTAGGATCCTGGAGAAATGACTGTGACGCTGTGAATTCTGTTCTTTATACATGTTATGCAATATCGGTGACTTTATGTAATATGCATGATATTTTCATTTGCATTTGAATAAACATGTTATGACTCAATGTTGCCCCTGAAGGCGAACAGCCAATGGTCTCACACACACACACACACACACACACACACACACACACACACACACACACCACAGACAGAATACTCACACACACAGCGAGAGACAGTCTTTCCTTACCTGACCTACAGCACAGACATCAGCCCCAAGTCAAATAGTATTTACCCTGTGTGCTGCTGCTGTGTTGCTATAGTAACAAGAGAGCTGGTGTACAGATAAGGCTTCAGTCTGTAGATGAACACAGATTGTCTCTCTGCTACATTCCGCTCTTAATGTCAGCCAGTTCAGGTGCAGACCGACACACAAACAGGGTTGCAACGCTATCGGTCATTTACCAAAGTTACCGGAATCTTCAGTAATATTGGTAATTAACAGAAAATCTATGCTAATCTATTGTAACTTTGGTAATTTATACTTGAATAACTTGTACAAAATGTATTCATATATAGTATTCCTTTTTTATATCTGTCCATATTGTCTAAGTTTCTAGTAGATGGTTCAAGAGAAAATAGCCTAATTAGTGAAAAAAGCTTTGAATGAAAAATGGCATTATTTTCAGTTAACTCTGCAACTCTTTCAACTATTGACTCTTCCAACTGCCACCAGTTTGACGCCAAAACATGGACAACAAATTCATATTGACAGTCAAATAAATAAATGTTTATAAAAAATAAATAAAATATATTTCATGCTGAAACCCTCATATTTAACACCAATGGTATTCACTAAGTTGATGGTTTATATTTAGGGAAGTGGAGGGTCTTCAGAATAAGAAGGGGAGGACCATCCTCCTCAGTGAATTTAATAAAAATGTAAATTAGTGAAGGTTATTTTTTAGATAAAACTATACTAAATATATTCACTTCACCAAATAATTTATTAAAACACTTTTGCGATGGTCTACAGTAGCCTCAGCAGCACTCTGTAGGGTAGCCCCATGGTGTAGCTTTTGTCTTCCCCTGGGTACATTGACTATAATACAAAATCTATGAGGCTCATGGTTCTCAGCCCTTCCATATATTTACACTAATTATGACAACTTCCGGAGAACGTCCTCCAACCTATCAGAGATCTTGCAGCATGAACTGACATGTTGTCCACCTAATCAAGATCAGAGAATGAATCTAGTACTGAAAGCATAAGCTACAGCTAGCTAGCACTGCAGTGCATACAATGTGGTGAGTAGTTGACTCAAAGAGAGAGAAAGACGATAGTTGAACAGTTTTGAACAATTGAATTTCTTCCAAAATGAAGGGGAAGAGAGCTATATTTGGTTGTATTTTAGATATGTATATTTTTTTACTTTCACTTAGCTAAGAAATGCAGCTAGCTAGTTTCGACTACTCAAACACCCTGCTCAAACAGAAAGGAATGCTATGTTATCTAGCTGGCTATGACTATCCAACACTGGAACTCTTCCAAGTCAAGGTAAACTTTGGTTTTGATCATTTATTGATATGAAGGTTTGGCTTGGAATTATTATTATTTTTTATTTTTTTTGCCTGCTAATGAGCAAACAAGCAAATCATGCTGTTTTTATGTGCTAGCTATGAGAGTGAACTGTTTGTGTGTGGTCATGGGTGTATTCATTTAGCCCATTTGTATTTATTAAGGATCCCCATTAGTTCCTGCCAAAGCAGCAGCTACTCTTCCTGGGGTTTATTATGGATCCCCATTAGTTCCTGCCAAAGCAGCAGCTACTCTTCCTGGAGTTTATTATGGATCCCCATTAGTTCCTGCCAAAGCAGCAGCTACTCTTCCTGGGGTCCAGCAAAATTAAGGCAGTGTATACAATTTTAAAAACATTACAATACATTCACAGATTTCACAACACACTGTATGCCCTCAGGCCCCTACTCCACCACTACTAAATATCTACAGTACTAAATCCATGTGTATGTATAGTGCGTATGTTATCGTGTGTGTGTATGCGTGTGTCTGCCAATGTTTGTGTTGCTTCACAGTCACCACTGTTCCATAAGGTGTCTTTTTAATCAGTTTTTTTAAATCAAATTTTACTGCTTGCATTAGTTACTTGATTTGGAATAGAGTTCCATGTAGTCATGGCTCTATGTAGAACTGTGTGCCTCCAATAGTCTGTTCTGGACTTGGGGACTGTGAAGAGACCTCTTGTGGCATGTCTGGTGGGGTATGCATGGGTGTCGGAGCTGTGTGCCAGTAGTTTAGACTGACTGCTTGGTGAATTCAACATGCCAATACCTCTCATAAATAAAAGTAGTAATGAAGTCAATGTCTCCTCCACTTTCAACCAGGAGAGATTGACATGCATATTATTAAAAAACGTTTCTTAAAAGGAACAAAACAGGGATAAACATATCTGAATTTGTCCATACATACCTATATCTGCAGCTGTTTAACTAATGATTACACCCTAGATCAGCTAGATGCAGGCAAGAGTGTGCAAGGCGGTATTGAATGTGTCACTGCCTGTCACCTTGATTGTTCAAAATTCTCTTGACCTGTGCACCTATTTTGTAAACTTTCATTCGTAGTAGCCTAAACCTATCAATGTTACATTGAGCTGGGTGAATGGAATTTGATTGACAGTCATTCAATATGCTGTAGTAGAAATAAGGCCATGCTCATAAAAAAATGATCAGCACAGCCAGTGATTTAGGATAATGTTTTACAGCTTTGTCATTCTATTATCGTATTTAATTGTTTAATATATTTTACATGTGATAAGGCCACACAGAGGGCCAGAGATAATTACTAACACCTGTGATAATCTGAAGTACTCAAAAGGGCCATTAGATATCTTGTGATAGATTACATAAAATCCTTGAAGAATACCATCATTCTGGCAGTTTACTGGTAAACATTGAACGTTTCAAGTAATATACCCTCCCTTTGCAACCCTACACACAACAACCCTATCTATGACATCACTAACTGTTTATTTTGTTCAGTGTATATTGTTATGATGTTCTCAGTACAGTTGAAGTCTGAGGTTTACATACACCTTAGCCAAATACATTTAAACTCAGTTTTTCACAATTCCTGACATTTAATCCGAGTACGAATTCCCTGTCTTTCAATTTCAGTCTCTCGATGTGCAAAACTGATAGACATACCCCAAGCGACTTACAGCTGTAATCGCAGCAAAAGGTGGCGCTACAAAGTATTAACTTAAGGGTGCTGAATAATTTTGCACGCCCAATTTTTCAGTTTTTGATTTGTTAAAAAAGTTTGAAATATCCAATAAATGTCGTTCCACTTCATGATTGTGTCCCACTTGTTGTTGATTCTTCACAAAAAAATACAGTTTTATATCTTTATGTTTGAAGCCTGAAATGTGGCAAAAGGTCGCAAAGTTCAAGGGGATCGAATACTTTCGCAAGGCACTGTATATATATATTTTTTTAAATATATATTTTTTATTATATATATATATATATATATATATATATATATATATATATATATATATATATATATATATATATATATATATATATATATATATATATATATATATATATATATATACACCTTTTATTTAATCTTTATTTAACTAGGCAAGTCAGTTAAGAACACATCCTTATTTTCTATTTTCAATGACGGCCTAGGGACAGTGGGTTAACTGCCTCGTTCAGGGGCAGAACGACAGATTTTCACCTTGTCAGCTCGGGGGATTCAATCTTGCAACCTTACAGTTAACTAGTCCAACGCAATAATGACCTGCCTCGCACTCTTTGCACTCCACGAGGAGACTGCCTGTTACGCAAATGCAGTAAGCCAAGGTAAGTTGGTAGCTAGCATTAAACTTATCTTATAAAAATCAATCAATCATAATCTCTAGTTAACTAAACATGGTTGATGATATTATCTAGCGTGTTCTGTGTTGCATATAATTTGACTGAGTATCTAAGTATCTGACTGAGCGGTGGTAGGCAGAAGCAGGCGCGTAAACATGAATTTAAACAGAACTTTCGTGCGTTTTGCCAGCAGCTCTTCGTTGTGCGTCAAGCATTGCGCTGTTTATGACTTCAAACCTATCAACTCCCGAGATGAGGCTGGTGTGACTGAAGTGAAATGGCTGGCTAGTTAGCGTGCGCTAATAGCGTTTCAAACTTCACTCGCTCTGAGCCTTGAGGTGGTTATTTCCCTTGCTCTGCATGGGTAACGCTGCTTCGACGTGGTGGCTGTTGTCGTTGTGTTGCTGGTTCGAGCCCAGGGAGGAGCGAGGAGAGGGACGGAAGCTATACTGTTACACTGGCAATACTAAAGTGCCTATAAGAACATCCAATACTCAAAGGTTAATGAAATACGAATGGTATAGAGGGAAATAGTCCTATAATTCCTATAATAACTACAACCTAAAACTTCTTACCTGGGAATATTGAAGACTCATGTTAAAAGGTTAAAAGGAACCACCAGCTTTCTCATGTTCTGAGCAAGGAACTGAAACGTTAGCTTTCTTACATAGCACATATTGCACTTTTACGTTCTTCTCCAACTCTTTGTTTTTGCATTATTTAAACCAAATTGAACATGTTTCATTATCTACTTGAGACAAAATTGATTTTATTGATGCATTATATTAAGTTAAAATAAGTGTTAATTCAGTATTGTTGTAATTGTCATTATTACAAATACATATATTTTTTTTAATCGGCCGATTAATCGACATCGGTATCGGCGTTGAAAAATCATAATCGGTCGACCTCTAATCTGCACGCACAGTGAGGCGAAGACTTTTGGAGGATGGCCTGGTGTCAAGAAGGGCAGCAAAGATGGCACTTCTCTCCAGGAAAAAAACAGACTGAATGTTAAACCAGACTGAATGTTGTGCTCATCATAAAACAACAGCTTATTCCACAGTCAATGAGAATACAGTATTTATTAAGGAGGGGCGTGAGTACGCGTTTAAAGGTTTGTATTCGATTACTAATAATAAGTTCTTGAAATCCTCAAATGCAACACTTTTTTTTTGTTGTCACCAAATCTTTATTAATATTGTACATTTCTTGTTGGGGGGCTACAGGCACAATACACACATTGATGTAATCTCACATCCACCCACTTTAAAAAGTACACAAGTACAAAGTTTTGATCACCATGATCAAACCACAGAGCCAGAAAGTAACAATAAATGTAGTACAGAGGGGAAAAAAGAAGTGTGTCTCTAGCGAAATCTCTGATGTATTGAGAGATTCAAGGAGCTATCATCGTTCAGCAACATACTCATGTCCCAAAAGTATTTAACTGCAGGGCCCCCGAGCTGTCGTTCTGCCCCTGAACAGGCAGTTAACCCACTGTTCCTAGGCCGTCATTGAAAATAAGAATTTGTTCTTAATTGACTTGCCTAGTTTTAAAAAAATATACAAATTTTAAAAGTATGAAGGAACAGTTGGGAGTTGGGGCCAATTGTATAATGAAAAGTTTCTTTAGCGTTAAATACAGTGTCTGAACAAATGTAAAATGTATAAATTGATGGGATGCTGTCAACAAATGTAAAATGTATAAATTGACGGGATGCCAATGTCATATTTTTCAATATTCTGTTCCAGTTAAAGCGTCATTCAGATTCACTTAGATCTGTGGATCATAATTTTTTTATTGGCTAGCTCAGAATATGAACTTTCCAAAAGTAGTTTATATATTTTGGACATCAGTCCTTTTGGGAGCCCAGATAATTTATTTACAAATCCCATCATTGGATGGTTCGGTAGTTGGGTTTCCAACATAGCTGACCTAAATTGTAAATATAGAAAAAAGGTAATATGAATGTCTATCAATCCTTGTAATGTTCCTAAACCATTACTCTCAATCGGCAAGGTGTACGGATTCCACATTTGGACCATGAGGTGATGCAAAAGACCAGATCGTAAGGCATTATTTATTTTTTTACCGCTTTTTCTCCCCAATTGGTAGTAAGTCTTGTCTCATCATTGCAACTCCTGTACGCACTCGGGAGAGGTGAAGCTTGTGTGTCCTCCAAAACACAACCCAACCAAGCCGCACTGCTTCTTGACACAATGCCCACTTAACCCGGAAGCCAGCCACACCAATGTGTCGGAGGAAACACCGTACACCTGGCGACTGTGTCAGCGTGCACTGCGCCCGGCCCACCACAGGAGTCGCTAGTGCAAGGACATCCCTGCCGGCCAAACCCTCCCTAACCCGGATGACGCTGGGCCAATTGTGCGCTGCCTCGTGTCTCCCGGTTGCGGCCAGCTGTGACAGAGCCTGGACTCGAACCCAGAATCTCTACTGGCACAGCTAGCACTGCTAGCACCCAGTGCACCATTCTGGAGGTCTATCGCAAGGCATTGTTGTGAAATATTGGAGTATGATAAAGTAAGATATCTTTGGCATATAATGAGATGACGTGACCCGTAGAATTGAAAGACTATTTAGCAGGTAAAATGTATATGCTCTGAAAAAATTTCAAACACTTCAATCTTTTTATTGTTGGGATTATGTCAAGTGCAGCAAAAATATGTTTTGTTTTCAGTTGTATATCAGAAAAAACAGTAATTGGAAAAACCAGTAGCATACTGCGAACACTCAACATTATTTTCATGAGAGTACTTGAACACACTTTCTTTCAAAATCCCATCCCTAATATATCTTTCCTATAATTGTTTTAAGGCTTCCTCACAGATATCTACTAGCAGGGGTTGGAATTGAAATGATATTTCGTTCTGAACAGAACCACCATTTCTTTTTCCGTTCCACTGTTCTGACCAGCAAAATAAAGTTCTGAACCGGTTAGAACCTTAAAGTACTGGTTTATATTGTTCCTTTCTGATCCTTTTTTAACTTGTGAAATCAACCATTTTTACATTTATCTCGTTAAATTTCTTCAGCAATCAGTGCGGATAGAGCAGGCAAGGTAGTTGTTTACATGAGTGATGGACAGACAAGTGTAGCCTATGATGCAATACAACTGAAATTTTGCGGGTGGGGGAGAGAGCGAGAGAGGGAAGTGTAAAGTGGTGCACATCTTGTTATGACATGCATTATCTGAATTAGGTCCACAGAATTATACCTAGGGGGAGCGGATTCTATGAATGAACTTTGAATGTTCTTTTGAGCTAGCAAGCTCGCAACGTCAGTACAGTAGCCTATGCTTTGGAGGGAGAGGGGCAGGTATTCTAACCACACACCGGCAAAGATTTTCAGCTGGGAAGCAGGCAGCCACTGGAATACATTTCTGAGTGACAGAGTCAGGGCTTTGCATAGGTGCTTTGTTGCATTTTTGTGTGGGAAAAAATGCCTCTAACTTAAAATAAACGTATTAACCGGTTCCCATGCTTTTTTAAAAAAGTTTCTGTTCCAGAAGAGTATGGAACACAACATTTTGAACAGAAATACAATGGTTCATTGGATCAGTCTAAAAGTTTGCACATACACTGCTGCCATCTAGTGGCCAAAATCTCAATTGCGCCTGGGCTGGAATAATATATTATGTCTTTTCTCTTGCATTTCAAAGATGATGGTACAAAAAAACGCATGTTTTTTTTTTTCTTTGTATAACTTTTTTCCAGATCTAATGTGTTATATTTTCGTACATTCCTTTCAAATGGTATCACGAATATGCATATCCTTGTTTCAGGTCCTGAGCTACAGGCAGTTAGATTTGGGTATGTCATTTTAGGTGAACATTTGAGGGGAAAAAAGGGTGGATCCTTAAGAGGTTTTAAACAACAAGACTCACTTTACACTTGCTGACATGTTCACATTAGGCACACACACTCTGGTGTGGCTGAATGGTGAATAAGAGCTTCTTTGTGCTGCAGGTCTGACTGTGTGTTGGCCCTGCCTGGGGCACCATTATTTCTCATACAGTACACTCTGAGGGTCTGCAGACTGTCTCTGTGCTTTACGAGGAGTCATTTATCCAGCACAGTTAGTGCAGCAGGCATGGCTGCTCACACCCCTTCTCTACCCCCACAGCAGAGCTCCTCTTTGTGGGAAAAAAAGGGGAGGTGTTAGTGATGTTAGGGAGGTTTGACTGATGTTATGACTGCAGCATCATATCTTGTTATGGCTGTGTGTGGAGGGTGATTTGCTCCTGAACAACAGCAGGGAGCCAGTAGGGCTGGGGAGGAAACACACACCATGCAAACTCACTAATAAATGCACTGAAAGACCCTATTGTCTAGCCGTCTAAAATAATGGATAATTGTCTGCAGGATTGTTCATCATTTCGGGTTTTGAAATAGATTAAATCCATTTGTTAACTGGTGGAAGTGTAAAAAAATAAATACAATTTAAATGAAATTGTTTTCAGAGGCCACTTGAAAAACAATTCCAATAATGAAACCGGCATATCTGCCGGAATGTCCCTGTTAATGAAAAAATATTTGCTGGTGGACATTTTTCCAAGTTTCTATTGAAAAATGAAAGAGGAGCAGCTTAATATTGAAGCGGAGGGCATTCTTCTACTGTTCTTTCACTCTGTAATGATAGTAATGTAATGGAGTATTTTCTCTATGTCCTCTTTCCTCTTCCAGAGGGTCTCTGTGGATTGAAATACCCCCATGACTAAGAGATGTGGTCGTGATCATTATTCCATTGGCAGAGCTTTTCACTAAGCAAGGTGGGCTCATTATACCTGCTTCACACTGACACTCCTATCTGCAGGGTCTTATTGATCAACATAACGACCAGATACTGTAGATACACTGTGCTAGCTTTACATCTTCACATTAAGGCAACCTCTTAAGAATTAAGCTTTAAGGAGCAATTCAGCATGACTGAATGTCTAGCATACCGTAGGTCCAAAAAAACAGATTTTCACCAAGGTTTCATGATGCTTGTATCTGAGATTGTTCTATACATCAGTTGGTGTCACTATAAACTTCGATATGAGGTCCTAAACTTAACATGAAAGTGCACCCTTGTAGCGGTGTGGGCTAATACAGTCAAAATGTTTGGGTAAGTTGAACCAAGGGCAAGTTGAGCAAATTTAAGTGTTTTCTTCCCAGGCATAATGCAAAGCGTTATCGCTGGGATATGAAGTATCAACCGGGCCTGGCCTATGTTAAAAAAGTACAAAGTATTTGTTAGGTGTTAAGCCTGTGTTAAAATATGATTCAAATTATTAAAAGACAAAAAACTGAATTGTGTTTGGGAAATAAAGATAGACATGGTTTTAAATAGGTAGTGGAAATATTTAATTCAGTGCAGAATTTTGTTTGTCGGCGGCTTAACTTACCCTGTCCCACGACTCAACTTACCCCATACCTGACTGGCCTGCACAGAGCCCTGACCTCAACCCCATCGAACACCTTTGGGATGAATTGGAACGCCGGGCCTAATCACCCAACATCCATGCCCAACCTCACTAATGCTCTTATGACTGAATGGAAGCAAGTCACCGCAGCATTGTTCCAACATCTAGTGGAAAGCCTGAGTGGAGTGGAGGCTGTTCTAGCAACAAAGGGAGGACCAACTTCATATTAATGTCCATGATTTTGGAATGAGATGTTCGACGAGGATGTAGTGTAACTCATCCAAATGGCTTTGACTTCTCAAAAACAGTATAAAGCTAACACAATATAATGCTCCGTCACCTTATTAATTTAGCCACTTACTTAGATAACTAGCAAGTTAAACTTAGAGGTCACGTTAACGCAGAATTCATGCAGGAAAAAAAGATAAAATGCATAATAAAAACCTTTCTGCGTTTTGTAAACTCAGATCTAAAACGCTAATTATTGTAATTTCTGCTCAGCATCAAACAAATTTTGTGCTTCAGTTGCACTTCTCCACTCAGATGAGAATTCAGGAATGGACATTCTATCATGTATCGGCAGACAGAGTTCTGACTGTGTAGCTACTTTTTCTGGTACTTTTCTCGGTGTGGCCAGTAAATTGCAAGATTACCTTTACACAAAACATTAGAAAATGAAGCTGGCTACATTCTTTATGATAAACATTGGAAATATGATGGCCATGGATCGTTTTTGGAAAAAATACCATGCTTTTTAATCGTAAACTCATTTTCGTGTGTGGCTGCCAGCCAAATAGCGTTGCACTTATGTTGTCATCTGATAACAATTAAGCTATTTTCTGCTGAATGGGTTGCACTAATATATTTTATGTGAAGAAAAACTATAGTTGCACGTCCCTAATCACTGTATTGAAGCAAAAAAATACTTGACATTCAATATAAAACACGACCCCTGTCAATACACACCTGCTCCCTCTTTCTCCATTTATGTAATTTACAAACAAACACTGTTCAGGGGAACTACAGTACGCTTCATAATGTAAAATTATGTGACGGGTGAAATGAAGAACATGATCTGCTTCATATTATATATTGCACAAGTTGACTGCAGGTACAGTTGAAGTCGGAAGTTTACGTACACTTAGTTTGGAGTCATTAAAACATGCTTTTCGACCACTCCACAAATTTTAAGTTAACAAACTATAGTTTTGGCAAATCGGTTAGGACATCTCCTTTGTGCATGTCACAAGTAATTTTTCCAACAATTGTTTACAGACAGATTATTTCACTTATAATTCACTGTATCACAATTCCAGTGGGTCAGAAGTTTACATACACTAAGTTGACTGTGCCTTTAAACAGCTTGGAAAATTCCAGAAAATGATGTCATGGCTTTAGAAGCTTCTGATAGGCTATGACATCATTTGAGTCAATTTGAGGTGTACCTGTGAATGCAATTTCCAAATGCCTGAAGGTACCACGTTCATCTGTACAAACAATAGTACACAAGTATAAACACCATGGGGCCACTCAGCGGCCCTACCACTCAGGAAGGAGACGCGTTCTGTCTCCTAGAGATGAATGTACTTGGGTGCAAAAAGTGCAAATCAATCCCAGATCAACAGCAAAGGACCTTGTGAAGATGCTGGAGGAAACAGGTACAAAAGGATCTATATCCACAGTAAAATGAGTCCTATATCGACATAACCTGAAAGGCTGCTCAGCAAGGAAGAAGCCACTGCTCCAAAACCGCCATAAAAAAGCAAGACTACGGTGTTGCAACTGCACATGGGGACAAAGATGGTACTTCTTGGAGAAATGTCCTCTGGTCTGATGAAACAAAAATAGAACTGTTTGGCCAAAATGACCATCGTTATGTTTGGAGGAAAAGGGGGAGGCTTGCAAGCCGAAGAACACCATACCAACTGTGAAGCACAGGGGTGGCAGCATCATGTTGTGGGGGTGCTTTGCTGCAGGAGGGACTGGTGTACTTCACAAAATGGCATCATGAGGGAGGAAAATGATGTGGATATATTGAAGCAACATCTCATGACATCAGTCAGGAAGTAGGTCGCAAATGGGACTTCCAAATGGACAATGACCCCAAGCATACTTCCAAAGTTGTGGCAAAATGGCTTAAGGACAACAAAGTCAAGGTATCGGAGTGGCCATCACAAAGCCCTGAACTCAGTCCTATAGAAAATGTGTAAGGCAGAGCTGAAAAAGCGTGTGCGAGCAAGGAGGCCTACAAACCAGACTCTGTTACACCAACTCTGTCAGTATCAATGGGCTAAAATTCACCCAATGTTACGCCCTGACCATAGAGAGCCTTTTTATTCTCTATTTTGGTTAGGTCGGGGTGTGACTAGGGTGGGTAATCTAGTTTGTTTTATTTCTATGTTGGCCTGGTATGGTTCCCAATCAGAGGCAGCTGTTTAGCATTGTCTCTGATTGGGGATCATATTTAGGCAGCCATTTTCCCCACTGTTTTTTTGTGGGATCCTGTTTATGTGTAGTTGCCTGTGAGCACTCCATAGCTTCATGTTTCGTTAGCTTTTTTTCCCAATTGTTTTGTGCGTTTCGCGAAAAAAAAAAGATGTGGAACCCATATCACGCTACGCCTTGGTTCGAATGTTATTTTGACGATCGTGACACCCAACTTATTGTGGGAAGCTTGTGGAAGGCTACCCTAAACGTTTGACCCAAGTTAAACAATGAAAAGGCTACCAAATACTATTTGAGTGTATGTAAACTTCTGACCCACTGGGAATGTGATGAAAGAAATAAAAGCTGAAATAAATGATTCTCTCTACTTAACTGACCTAAGACAGGGAATTCTTACTAGGATTAAGTGTCAGGAATTGAGAAAAACTTTGTTTAAATGTATTTGGCTAAGGTGTATGTAAACTTCCACTGTATTTACTTCAAAAGTAGCTACTTATATAATTTTTTTATTTTTTGAAAAACTTTTAAAAAATAGTTTTGACGGTATTGAAAAACCATCCCGTGGCTATTTGCAAATACCCCCGTATATAGGGTATACCATCCAAGCCTAGTAAACAATTGCTCAACTCTTCACTATATGCTTTTTGAACCCGGCACCCGACAACATTTTGTCACTACAAACGTTTGAGTTTAGCACGCCAATTTCTCCTTAGATTAAAAACGCGTACGTCATCAATCTACATGGTTCTATTAGTCAAAGTAAAACTTGAAGGCCTCTGTGTTCATCTAGTCTGGATTGAGAAAAAACGGTTGTGGAAAAAACTGTCTTTGTGAGCTGTGTCTTGAGTTAACATTATGCAATAATCCAAGATGAATTTATTCCTACTCAGTCAGTGAGAATTTACTGTATTCCTGTACCACTGACTTAGCACCTGAAAATACTGTTTATTTCATACTAATCTTGTGACCAGTGAGTTTCTTCATCTTCTGCTCTCCTCTCATCAGATGTCAACGACCACAGAAAATGGAGTGGGAGGGTATCGGAACACAAGCGGAGAGAAAACATACAAGAAGGTAAAGTTTCGTTCCGCCACACTTCCTCACTGCTCTCTCTGGCAGGGTTTGTTTGGCCTTTTATGAGAACCATGAAGGGAGGTTTCACAGTGAGTGTTGTTGGAATGAATTCCCATTCATCGCTAGGATGAAGTCCAAGAAGCTTTCACTTTTGAAGTCCTTTTAATGTCCTGCTTCTACACAGTTGGTACATGATGTCCTGACCTTTCAGAAGTAGCATGCCTGGGAAGCTCACAGTCCATTTGCTGCTTTACTGTATTTTCAGTTGGATTAGACATCAATGGTGGTGATGGGATTTTGGCGCACACAATGTAACAGGGCTTATTGCAAAAAGTGCAGGCTATTTGAAACATCTAGGTAATTTATTTGATATTTTCAGAACTATTGAAGCTACAGTGGGGCAAAAAAATATTTATAATACTTATTTTCCACCATAATTTGCAAATAAATTAATAAAAAATCCTACAATGTGATTTTCAGGATTTTCTTTCCTCATTTTGTATGTCATAGTTGAAGTGTACCTATGATGAAAATTACAGGCCTCATCTTTTTAAGTGGGAGAACTTGCACAATTGGTGGCTGACTAAATACTTTTTTTGCCCCACTGTATGTAACAGTGTAATTTGTAAAAATAACCAGCCATCTTGGCATCAGCTGGCTTTCAATGTCATTACTGTAACGTGCTTGTTTCAGAGAATCTGACATTGTTTTCTGACTGTATTGTATGTTCCTGAACGCCCATCTTACATTTGCCTCCTTTATAAGACATGCCTATAAAAGAGTTCTCAGTACAGTATCTCTAGGGAATTTGCTACCTTCTTGCCCTTTGGAGTTTATGCCTAGTTTGCTTTCCTTTTTAGCACTGTGCATTTTTTTTTTGTAAAAAACACCATACAAATAAACATGTAATTGTAATTAAATGTATTGGTTGATTGCTTGATTGATTTGTTGATTGATTGATTTATGTGTTGATTGGTGTGTTTGGTTGTCTCTCACCCTCAGACCACGTCGTCGGCCCTGAAGGGGGCCATCCAGTTGGGCATCGGCTACACGGTGGGAAACTTGACCTCCAAACCTGACAGAGATGTTCTCATGCAGGACTTCTACGTTGTGGAGAGTGTCTTCCTGCCCAGGTGAGGAGCAGGGACATTACTGATGATTATAGTGATGCTACAGATGTAGAATCTTAATTTGATCACCTTGTTGCAGGAGAACTTCACTGCAATGCAGGAAATATAAAACTAGAAGTGTATTTGAGGTTTTAAAAGGCTTCTGAAGTTTATAAATTCCACTGTTTGAAGATGTAATCCGGAGGCAGGTTTTCTATACAGGTTCTCTTTTCGACCCCCTCCGTGTATATGGAATCAAACACAGAAATTTTATCATTCTCCTTAGCTATCATACTCTGCTTCCACCGGGCATTCCACTGGTTTCAAAACTCGGTCCTCCAGAAAGTGGAGAGCATTAGCAACTCTTTTGCAGTTGTGATATCTTTCCAAAAAGCTGTCTTAGAAAGTATTACCTACACACACTGAGCAGCTCTTCTTATAGACAGAAGCATGATACACGGCAGACCAATCCGAACTCATCTCTTGGCATGTCCAGCCCATCCATTATCTCAGCCAATCATGGCTAGCGGGAAGGTTCCTGTCTTTCTGTGGCTAAACCAACTTGGCTCATAATTAAAATGTTGTATTCATATTTACAGATGGCATACAAGTTTGTTATTAAGGCACGTGAAAGTTCACATGTTCCAGAAGGCATTTCTGCCAAAAAACTTTTGAATTAGTGACACGCGACACAATCCTAGTTTCCAGAAACGAGCCACATATATTGTATTTGCGTACGCTTTCACACAAAAACATGCTTTACATCCTGAGTAGATTAACCATAATGATAGGTCCATTAGAAACACTACAACCTATTTGTGGGTGCTGCTGTGAAGTGACTCATTGCCTTTCTGTAGTGAGCCTGTGAATGAAAAGAGGAACTTAGGTTGAGCTCAATCTGTCTGCTAGCTGAAATAGGATAGCTTCATGTCTGGATCACATCATGAGACAAGAGGCAGGAGGCGTTCTCCTTAAACAGTATTGATGCACGGAGAGAGATGGATTCCCAGGGTTCATATCCCAAAGAATAGAAAAAGGCATCTATCATTTAACATGAGAATGAATCAGCTAGTTGAAGTCCTGGTGTGCGAACCCAGTCTCTCTAGTGGATTGAATACCCAATACCCTGGGAATCCACATACTGTGTCTCTTAATGCCAGAGTGCAAAATGTACTGCGTGCCATGCTTGGGCCATACAATCCTCTATCTTAATAATTACATCATCAGCTTAAAGAAACACATTATCTAACCCAGCACACACCTAGGAATTCTCACGCATGAACACGTACACACACATACATGCATCCAAATACACGCAAGCACACAAACGCGCACAAGCACACACACACAGCTTGTAAGAGATGATATCATTAGTGCCATCAGACAATGTCACTGTTTGAATAAGCTTCTTGTTTATGTCTCACACATTTTTCTCAAGATCTAGAGCAGGGGTGTCAAACTCATTTTGCCCGGGGGCCACATTTGGTCTTCCATGAGGTCCGGAGTGCCACACTGAAAATGTGTCATTATTTAATCTCTGTCAAAATGTGCATAGAAATAGTCCTCTATCCATCGTTTTTGGAATTTTAGATGCTCCCGGACTGTCTAGCTTTAATTTCGGTGATTATTAGCGAGCTGGACACAGTCAATATGCTGTATGAATTTAAGTTTATGTCTACACAGTTTCCATTCGTTTTTAGTCATTTTAAAGTATACTGATTTTGTTTACCCCTCCCCCCAAAAATATAATTTTTATGATGTATTTTTACTCAAACCACCCGCGGGCCGGATTGGACCTGATCCAAAATGATCAAAAAAATTCAACAAACCCCTTCCCAAATGAAAAACAGTAAATCAAAAAAGAATTTCAACCTCTTGATTGACTAGCCTCTTTCCTTTCAAGCCTTGCGGAGACTTGGACTAGGAAATGCTTTCTGTGTGTCACTTTCCAAATGGCACATCAGGACATGCAAATGTTGTCCTTCAATAGAAACTATATTCAAACATGCTGTCAGTTTATACTCACAGACTGAGTTTCACCATCATTATGCTAATTTCAACATACACTGAGTATACCAAATATTAGGAACACTTTCCTAAAATTGAGTTTCACCCCATGTTGACTCCAATGTTTCCCACAGTTGTGTCAAGTTGGCTGGATGTCCTTTGGGTGGTGGACCATTCTTGATACACACAGGAAACTGTTGAGCGTGAAAAACGCAGCAGCGTTGCAGTTCTTGACAATCTTCTGATGCAGCCTGGAATCGAACCAGGGTCTGTAGTGATGCCTCTAGCACTGAGATGCAGTGCCTTAGACCACTGCGCCACTCGGGAGCCCCAGGCTGGTTTTGGATGCCTGTATTTCTCAGACATTTTCTGACTCTCACATTGCTTATCTGGTGTAACTTGTCTAGTCGTATTTTCTCTAAAAGTACCCTATGAAAGACACTCATAGCTGTGTGAAGTTCTCCTTAGTCTAAATGGTTCTAATATGAGGCCTTGCACTCACAGCAGGCAGCACATGGCTATGTGCAGCTGGAGGTAATTCTCCTTGCTGCCCACACACACTATATAAGCAGTGTGATTTCATTCAGGAGGAGGCTGATAATCACAACTATTGTGTTACACAGCGGAGCCAGGTTGTAGCTTATGCTTTATCTTGGCCAGGTCGCAGTTGTAAATGAGAACTTGTTCTCAACCAGCCTACCTGGTTAAATAAAGGTGAAATAGAAAAAATATTTTTTTAAATCCCGTTGCTGAGTGAAAGCACGGCTCAACATCTTAGCCGAGTCCAAAAACATGGTTTCAAAAGCAGCTTGGCGTTGAGATTCCCTGGAAAACACAGCCTTGTTAACCCACTGTTAATGGATTTAGGGGAGTTGTTATTCTCTAAAAGATTTCAAGGAGCATCTGGAGCTAAGCTAATCACCCAGCAGACCCCCTGTGTTCTGTTCCACCTGGCACAGCTACAGGCTCATGTTAAACTGGGTCAGTCTTTATGTGAGCCATGCCAGTATCTCATATAGTAGAGGAAGAAAGGAAAACAGAAATGTTTCTTATGTAGTCTCTCTCTCTTTCATTGGACACAGAGCTCATATCATCATAGTGCTAGTCTATTGTATTGTGTTGTAAGGTGTTGTGTTGTAAGGTGTTGTGTTGTAAGGTGTTGTGTTGTAAGGTGTTGTAAGGTGTTGTAAGGTGTTGTAAGGTGTTGTAAGGTGTTGTAAGGTGTTGTAAGGTGTTGTATTGTGTTGTAAGGTGTTGTATTGTGTTGTAAGGTGTTGTTGTGTGGTGTTTTATTGTGTTGTGTGTTGTACAGTGTTTTATGGTGTTGTAATGTGTTTTATGGTGTTGTAATGTGTTTTATGGTGTTGTAATGTGTTTTATGGTGTTGTAATGTGTTTTATGGTGTTGTAATGTGTGTTATGGTGTTGTATTGTGTTTTATGGTGTGGTATTGTGTTGTATTGTGTTGTAAGATGGTGTGGTGTTGTAAGGTGTTTTATGGTGTGGTATTGTGTTGTATGGTGTGATGTTGTGTTGTGTGGTGTTGTAAGGTGGTATTGTGTGGTGTGGTTTTGTGTTGTGAGGTGTTTTATGGTGTTGTAAGGTGTTGTATGAGTATTGTTTAGGGTAATCAGAGCTGTTCTCGCTCTCCAGGCTCTGACCTCTAAACAGGGCTGTGTGCCACTGGAATACCAGTTCATCTGGCTTGCCATCATGGGTTACTGTATTAATGTCAATACACACAGAGGTGTGTTGCGCTACTTCATGCCACGCTGAATGGAACTGACTGGGCTGAATGCTCTGACATGAAGATTGTGTTCTAGTTATAGCCCCCCCCCCCCCCCCCACACATTTTTGCTGAGACTGTGTGATATTTGTTTGCAAAATATCAGTCTAGATCAGTAATAGTGATAGTTTTCTACATTTGTGAACTGATCAGCTGAGATTTCTTTGTAAGGCTTTGTCCAAACTTACTTGCTTGTGTTTGTGAGGATATTCTAACTAACTGTTCTGTGTCTATGTTGTCTGGTTGGTCTTGTTTCCATCAGTGAAGGGAGCAACCTGACACCGGCGCACCACTACCCAGACTTCCGCTTCAAAACCTACGCCCCACTTGCATTCCGCTACTTCCGAGAGCTCTTCGGGATCAAACCAGATGACTACCTGGTAGGTCTATGCACAGCACCTGATCGAGACACATCCCATAGGTTAGAGTTCATCCTACCTATCATGTACAGTAGCTTTCTACAATAAATTCATTGGGATCAGTGGTGACTAAAGTGTATTTTACATGTATACATTTTAGTAATTTATCAGACACTTTTATCCAGAGCGACTTACCGGAGCAATTACAGTTAAGTGCCTTGCACATCGACAGATTGAGGCTGTAATTTCCCACATCGACAGATTTTTTTCACCTAGTCAGCTCGGGGATTCGAACCAGCGACCTGTTGAGCTTGTGATGAAATTGTATACATGTGCTTTTCTTATAACTCATTTATGTGTTCTATTCATGTGCTGTTCTATAAACCAATTTCTGTGTTCATGCAAGTGGCTGACTTAACGAATCCTCACTATCAGCAGCTGTAATTTGTCAGTACGCCCAGACCTTGTTTTGAGAATGAAATATATCTCAGTTTCAAGGTCTCAGTTTAGAGAGAAGAAGCCTTGTGAGGTGTTGGTCTGTCACATGTTATGAACTAGTATTGGTCAGTGATATGAATGAAACAAAATGGTAATGATGAATTAATTATGCTAAATCATACAAATATAACTTGTCTGTGTATAGCCGTATATAAGACAACTGCTGGGACTGCCCCAGCAGAGCTCCCGACAGACATTTACTATGGTGCATTAAGTTTGTTGGAATCTCTCCAGCGCGCTGACAAATAAAGAATGATTCAATTAAGATTGACTTTGAGTGTCGCTGTGTAAGAAGTTCCACATTAAGCTCTTAACCGCTAGTCTACCTGCCACCCTGTGAGAGCAGTGGTTTTACCCTGTTCTACGTGTCCAGCTGTGGTGGTGGTGATTGGGGTTGGGCTGGGTGTAAGATAATGGTCATGCTAATTGAGCATGCTTTCATTATGACGGGTTTAATTGTATCCCCTGCACATTGAAATGAAATGAGGCTGTAATTTCCCAGAGGGTGTGCGTGTATCAGGAGTTAACCCCGTGCTGACCGATCCAACTCAGGAGGCATGTCAGAGAGAGAGGCCCTTTAGGTCAAAGTCATTACCACTCTCTAGTATTCTGCTGTCATTATCACTGGAATAGGTGGAGCAGAGGATAATACACCATAGAGTTTCAATATGCAGCACTACCTACCATACAGTATATATACATATATCATACTGTATGCAGGAGCAGGCCTGGCTATTCACTGCATGATCTGTTATCTATATATTATTCCACTCACACATTACTTATCATTTGAAATGATTTTCTACCATTTTTTCTATTATGCCCATAGCTTGAGGTTTTGGATGAACACTCTTTACGTCAAGGCTGTTGCAGCCAGCCTCACCACAACTCTTATGAATGCCCTACCACACTCTGCATTTATGATCTGTAATCATTGCTAGCAGACAAAAGGCTACACGACAGGCAAAGAAAGAGTGAAAGCCAGAGAGGGGCAGATTGGAAGTGGGAGAGAGAATGAAGGGTGATGCAAACACGGTCTTAATGTGTGTCCTTGTATTGATTATGCATTTATTCAGAGACCGGAGCAACAAATCAGCTTAATTAAGACACACACACACATACTACCCCCCAGGCTACTGAATGCAAATGCAGATATATTGCGGATGTGTTTGTGCTGTGGGCTCAACGTGATTGCAGACTGCCATCAGTCTGTGGAGAACCCCATGCCTTCTCTCTCTCTCTTATCTATCTATCCATCAGAATACACAGTGCTGTTTCCCTTTTACTGCACTTATCATTAAAGTTAGTGTTTAATGGACACAGCACTACTGCCTTTCTTCACTGACTTCCCCTATTCCTTTGATTTCCACATAGAAGGGGTTCTGTTAGACTAAGGCTTTTCTGTTCATATGGAGAACAACACAAAATATGTTCTTGGAACGGTTGTTGTATGTGGGCTCTATTGCCAGAGGCTCATCTCATGTAAACTAAACTGGAAATGTTCTTGTGTGTACAGACATGGGCTTTGTTTGTGAAGGTACAACTGATAAACACACACACATGCTGGTGGAAACAATACATTCACCCGTGCCCTGAGGCTTATTGCTGGCCTTACGTGGGGTTGGGTGTGTGTGGGGTTGGGTGTGTGTGTGAAGTAGGGGTGTGTGTGTGTGTGTGTGTGAAGTAGGGGGGTGTGTGAAGTAGGGGGGTGTGTGTGTGAAGTAGGGGGGGTGTGTGTGAAGAAGAAGGGGTGTGTGTGTGTGAAGTAGGGGGGTGGGTGTGTGTGTGTGTGTGTGTAGGGGTGGGTGTGTGTGTGTGTGAAGTAGGGGTGTGGGGGGGGGGGGGGTTGGGTGTGTGTGTGGGGGGGGGGTTGGGTGTGTGTGTGGGGGGGGGGTTGGGTGTGTGTGAAGTAGGGGTGTGTGTGTGTGTGTGTGAAGTAGGGGTGTGTGTGAAGTAGGGGGGTGTGTGAAGTAGGGGGGGGGGTGGGTGTGTGTGAAGTAGGTGTGTGTGTGTGTGAAGTAGGTGTGTGTGTGTGTGTGTGTGTGAAGTAGGGGGTGTGTGTGTGTGAAGTAGGGGTGTGTGTGTGTGTGGGGGGGGGGGTTGGGTGTGTGTGAAGTAGGGGTGGGTTGGGTGTGTGTGTGTGGGGGGGGGGGGGGTGTGAAGTAGAGGTGTGTGTGTGTGTGTGTGTGTGTGTGTGAAGTAGGGGGGGGTGTGTGTGAAGTAGGGGGGGGGGTGTGTGAAGTGTGGGTGTGTGTGTGTGAAGTAGGGGTGTGTGTGTGTGTGTGTGTGAAGTAGGGGTGTGTGTGTGTGTGTGTGTGAAGTAGGGGGGGGGGTGTGTGTGAAGTAGAGGGGTGTGTGTGAAGTAGGGGTGTGTGTGTCTGTGTGAAGTAGGTGTGTGTGTGTGAAGTAGGGGGGTGTGTGTGTGTGAGGTAAGGGGGAGGGTGTGCGTGCATGGGTGAGTGTTAATGAAATACCGTGCTAGAAAAGCCACGCAAGCATCTTTGAATGAATGAAACAGTATGTTTGCATTCCAGACCACACCAATTGGAATACAACTTGTTCTTTTTTAACCACACAATAAACAACGGACGGTGTGTTAGGTGTTTGTCCATGGTATAAGTTGTGTTTTGTAAATCAGGCGAGAACCTTGTTGTCGTGAGGATTAGGCAGCTCGTTCAATGACCACAGGACTTGATTGAGGCAGCACAAACAGATCTGCGACTAGGTTATGGTTGTACAGGCATACTGTACCTCACCAGTTGAATTGTTTTGTTGTTTTTACAGACATATTAAACCAGTTATGTTGTGTGTTGTTTTTACAGGCATATTTAACCAGTTATGTTGTGTTGTTGTTTTTACAGACATATTAAACCAGTTATGTTGTGTGTTGTTTTTACAGACATATTAAACCAGTTATGTTGTGTGTTGTTTTTACAGGCATATTTAACCAGTTATGTTGTGTTGTTTTTACAGGCATATTAAACCAGTTGTGTTGTGTGGTGTTTTTACAGACATATTAAACCAGTTATGTTGTGTGTTGTTTTTACAGGCATATTAAACCAGTTGTGTTGTGTGGTGTTTTTACAGACATATTAAACCAGTTATGTTGTGTGTTGTTTTTACAGACATATTAAACCAGTTATGTTGTTGTTTTTACAGGCATATTAAACCAGTTATGTTGTGTTGTTGTTTTTACAGGCATATTAAACCAGTTATGTTGTGTGGTGTTTTTACAGACATATTAAACCAGTTATGTTGTGTGTTGTTTTTACAGACATATTAAACCAGTTATGTTGTTTTTACAGGCATATTAAAGCAGTTATGTTGTTTTTACAGACATATTAAACCTGTTGTGTTGTTGTTTTTACAGACATATTAAACCAGTTATGTTGTGTTGTTGTTTTTACAGGCATATTAAACCAGTTATGTTGTGTGGTGTTTTTACAGACATATTAAACCAGTTATGTTGTTGTTTTTACAGGCATATTAAACCAGTTATGTTGTGTGTTGTTTTTACAGACATATTAAACCAGTTATGTTGTTTTTACAGACATATTAAACCAGTTATGTTGTGTGTTGTTTTTACAGACATATTAAACCAGTTATGTTGTTTTTACAGACATATTAAACCAGTTATGTTGTGTGTTGTTTTTACAGACATATTAAACCAGTTATGTTGTTTTTACAGGCATATTAAACCAGTTATGTTGTGTGTTGTTTTTACAGACATATTAAACCAGTTATGTTGTTTTTACAGACATATTAAACCAGTTATGTTGTTGTTTTTACAGGCATATTAAACCAGTTATGTTGTGTGGTGTTTTTACAGGCATATTAAACCAGTTATGTTGTGTGTTGTTTTTACAGACATATTAAACCAGTTATGTTGTTGTTTTTCCAGACATATTTAACCAGTTATGTTGTGTGTTGTTTTTACAGACATATTAAACCAGTTATGTTGTTGTTTTTACAGGCATATTAAACCAGTTATGTTGTTGTTTTTACAGACATATTAAACCAGTTATGTTGTTGTTTTTACAGACATATTAAACCAGTTATGTTGTTGTTTTTACAGACATATTAAACCAGTTATGTTGTTGTTTTTACAGTCATATTAAACCAGTTATGTTGTTTTTACAGACATATTAAACCAGTTATGTTGTTTTTACAGACATATTATACCAGTTATGTTGTTGTTTTTACAGACATATTAAACCAGTTATGTTGTGTGTTGTGTTGTGTGTTGTTTTTACTGGCATATTAAACCAGTTATGTTGTGTTGTTGTTTTTACAGACATATTAAACCTGTTGTGTTGTTTTTACAGACATATTAAACCAGTTATGTTGTTGTTTTTACAGACATATTAAACCAGTTATGTTGTGTGTTGTTTTTACAGACATATTCAACCAGTTATGTTGTTGTTTTTACAGACATATTAAACCAGTTATGTTGTTGTTTTTACAGACATATTAAACCAGTTATGTTGTGTTGTTTTTACAGGCATATTAAACCAGTTATGTTGTGTGTTGTTTTTACAGACATATTAAACCAGTTATGTTGTTGTTTTTACAGGCATATTAAAGCAGTTATGTTGTTTTTACAGACATATTAAACCAGTTATGTTTTGTTGTTTTTACAGGCATATTAAACCAGTTATGTTGTGTGGTGTTTTTACAGACATATTAAACCAGTTATGTTGTGTGTTGTTTTTACAGACATATTAAACCAGTTATGTTGTTTTTACAGACATATTAAACCAGTTATGTTGTGTTGTTGTTTTTACAGGCATATTAAACCAGTTATGTTGTGTGGTGTTTTTACAGGCATATTAAACCAGTTATGTTGTGTGTTGTTTTTACAGACATATTAAACCAGTTATGTTGTGTGGTGTTTTTACAGACATATTAAACCAGTTATGTTGTGTGTTGTTTTTACAGACATATTAAACCAGTTATGTTGTTGTTTTTACAGACATATTTAACCAGTTATGTTGTGTTGTTGTCTTTACAGACATATTTAACCAGTTGTGTTGTGTGGTGTTTTTAGACATATTAAACCAGTTATGTTGTTGTTTTTACAGGCATATTAAACCAGTTATGTTGTTGTTTTTACAGACATATTAAACCAGTTATGTTGTTGTTTTTACAGACATATTAAACCAGTTATGTTGTTGTTTTTACAGACATATTAAACCAGTTATGTTGTTTTTACAGACATATTAAACCAGTTATGTTGTGTGGTGTTTTTACGGACATATTAAACCAGTTATGTTGTGTGTTGTTTTTACAGGCATATTAAACCAGTTGTGTTGTGTGTTGTTTTTACAGACATATTAAACCAGTTATGTTGTTGTTTTTACAGGCATATTAAACCAGTTATGTTGTGTTGTTGTTTTTACAGACATATTAAACCAGTTATGTTGTTTTTACAGACATATTAAACCAGTTATGTTGTTGTTTTTACAGACATATTAAACCAGTTATGTTGTTGTTTTTACAGACATATTAAACCAGTTATGTTGTGTGTTGTTTTTACAGACATATTAAACCAGTTATGTTGTTGTTTTTACAGACATATTAAACCAGTTATGTTGTTGTTTTTTCAGGCATATTACACGAGTTATATTATGTGTTGTTGTTTTTCTCCTCAGTACTCTATCTGTAATGAGCCTCTGATTGAGCTGTCCAATCCCGGGGCCAGCGGCTCTCTGTTCTACCTGACCAGCGATGACGAGTTCATCATCAAAACCGTCCAGCACAAAGAGGCTGAGTTTCTCCAGAAACTACTCCCAGGTTACTACATGGTGAGTAATTTACCCAATCTGGTCTGCGTTCCCTATACAGTGCACTACTTTTGACCAGGGCCCATAGGGCTCTGTTTAAAAGTAGTGCACTATATAAGATTTAGGGTTCAGTTTAGGTTGCAAACCTAGTCTCAGGCCTTTTAAACAGTGGAAAAATACTGAGGTTTAAGGTTTGGGATTAATGGTTAACTGAGTATTCAGAGCTATATGAACTCTAACCAATCCAGAACCTTAATAATCTACTAACTGCAATCCACCTCTCTCCCCACATCCACACACAGAACCTGAACCAGAACCCACGCACGCTGTTGCCTAAGTTCTACGGTCTATACTGCATCCAGTCTGGAGGCGTCAACATCCGGCTGGTGGTGATGAACAACGTGCTGCCGCGCTCTGTCAAGATGAACTACAAGTACGATCTGAAGGGCTCCACCTACAAGAGACGTGCCTCCAGGAAGGAGAGAGAGAAGGCCTGTCCCGTCTTCAAGGACTTGGACTTCCAGGACATGCATGAAGGGCTCTACTTTGACGCTGACACCTACAATGCACTGATGAAGACCCTACAGAGAGACTGCCTGGTAGGTGTAGACTGGGACATGTGTGTGTGTGTGTGTCTGTCCGTCTGTCTGTCTGTCGGCTCGAACTCTGACTGTGTGGTAGGGCCTGGTGAAGCTGTGCTACAACACTGTCTTGAGTACCAAGAAAAGCAGATTATACAGCTGGTTTGAATGTTATGTCATTTCGACTTGCTGAGTCATCCCAGTATTGCAACGCATCTCAGCAAACACATGGCAGGAGCAATTTAACAAAACAAAGCAGATTCCTCACATTCTTTCAGTATTGTATGCAGATTATGGAGAGTCGTTCTGGCTTTTCCAGTCATGCTAGAATTAGAAACTAGAAGTACTATCAGATGAGAAGGCTCAGTTTACAGCACTATCTGTACGCTCATCTCTACAGTCTACTGTTTTCATTCCCAAACTCTGGACTTAAATGGCCAAACTCCTGGTGATGTCTTCCCTTGGACATTGGGTCAGATGCCAGAAGAAGGAAAGGGCACAGATTGTATTTGTATTTGGACTCCCTCTGTCTCTGGGAAATCAGCAACCTCTCCCATTCAAACAGGATACTCTGCACTCAGTACACACGCTCAAATAGTATACACTGCATACACGTACACACACGCATATATACTAATGCAAGTATGCACACACGCACGCACGTGCGCCACACCCACACACACTCGCTCTCCACTCTTCCACTTCAAACTCTGCTACATTGTATACAAGCCTAGAACAGTGTGTGTGATTGTAGGGTTGGACAGAGTGTTTTGAGAAAGGGAACTGTGTGTTGCTGCAGTGTTTGGCACTGGGACTGTGTGTTGCTGCAGTGTTTGGCACTGGGACTGTGTGTTTCCACTGTGGGTTCATTGGGAGCTCTGAGCTCTGTTCAGTTCCATGACAGCTCTCCAAACACTGAGTGTGATTAAGAAATGTTCCCAGCAGCGTGAGAGCGAGAAAGTAAGGGAGCGCACCAGCCTAAAGATAGGAGTCCAAACTGAGGCTGCATTCCTGTCTATTTCAGAGCAATCGCCACCAGATTAGCCTGTCTAATCTAGTGAAGTAGTGGGATCCGAGCTATTGTTCAACAGAAAGAGAACACCACAACTCTGCTCTGAGCAAGGAGCTACTTTGCCACACCTAAAATGTACATAGAACAAACAGGACCACAACAAGTCAAGCTGGAGATCTATAGGCCTACAGCACTACTATGCTGTACACTGTGTACAGAACATTAAGAACACCTGCCTTTTCCATGACATAGACTGACCAGATGAATCCAGGTGAAGCTATGATCCCTTATTGATGTCACCTGTTAAATCCACTTCAATCAGTGTAGATGAAGGGGAGGAGACAGGTTAAAGAAGGATTTTTAAGCCTTGAGACAATTGAGACGTGGATTGTGTATGTGTGCCATTCAGAGGCTGAAATGGGAAATTCATAAAATGTAAGTGCCTTTTGAACGGGGTATGGTAGTAGGTGCCAGGCGCACCGGTTTGTGTCAAGAACTGCAACGCTGCTGGGTTTTTCATGCTCAACTGTTTCCCGTGTGTATCAAGAATGGTCCACCACCCAAAGGACATCCAGCCAACGTGACACAACTGTGGGAAACATTGGAGTCAACATGGGGCCAGCATCCCGCTTCCGACAAAAGGGGGATGGGGATGGGTCTCAATATTAGGAAGATGTTCCTAATGTTTGGTATACTCAGTGTATATCTGTCTTATCTCCCTCTGTTGTCATTGTGCTCTGTTCAGACCTACACTACCTGTTTGTGAATAGATAATTGGTTGATTGATTGAAAACACGTAATCAATCATAATGTGGACTGTTACAGATCATATGGTGAATAGTCTTATTCAGCTATTATTATACAGTATAGTTCTTACATAACCCTATGTACTGTACATAACCCTGGCCGCCTTGGCTAGCTCTGAAGGGATGAAGGGATATATCTCATGTGGGAGAAGAATGAAGTTGCCCCTAGGCAGTTTAGTATTTTCAACAGTTAAGTTATAGTTAGTATATGTGGAGGTTTAGCTTATCCTAGATCTGTGCCCCTAAGGACAACTTTAAACCAGAGGCTGTTAAGCCTGTGTTGTAACAATGTGGGTGTTGTCCCTGACAGAGAGAGCATGGTAGTGTCTGTCTGTCTCTGTCTCTGTCTGACGGCACAGGGTGCTTCACTCTGTCTCCAACCAGGATGTAGACATCAGGAAGTAGACCAGGAACAGTAAGGAAGACACACTTCCTGTTTAAGGTATCCAACCTTTGAAAACTTGGAAATGTTATAGCCTACGATGTGATTGTCAAGGACATTTGTTTTACTCCCCCATAACAATGTCATGGCTTCTGTGAACCAGTTTTTTACCACTTTCATTGTATCGGAGACTGAGCTGTTTTTCAACAGCAAACGAGAAGTGGTGACTTAATGAATGGAGTTAGTCTGCATGAGTAGCACGGTGTTGTGGGTATATATAGGCCTGTTTGGTAACAGGCTGTCCTGTGTGTTTCTGATGACTCTCCTTTGGGACACCGCCTGGAGTCACGCCTCGATGGATTTGGCTGCTATAGCTGGCTGATTCATCTCCTCTGCTCTCCTTGTGTTTGTTAACTAAACTCACACACTCCTCAATGTTGACTTTCTATTAGCTCAGAATGGTGGGGAAAGGATAACAGTGGTTCACAGATAGGGCTGTGACGGTCATGGAATTTGGGTGACGGTAATGGGCCGGCCAAATGACCGTGGTCACCGTAATAACCGTTTCATGATGGTCTTCATCTGTAACCGTTGGTTACACAGTTATTCAGTAATTGTGCCAGCCCTATTCACAGACACTCTAAGATGACCTCTTGTTTGAAGTCTTTTAGACGACCTCTGTCTCTCTGTCCCTCCCCATCTCTCTTCTCTCACTTCCTTTGTACTTCAAAGTATAAAGAGAACAGTGTTTCATGCAGGTCATTAATGTGCCAGGCCCAGGTTTTATAATGACTGTTTGTTTGTGTCTGTCTGGGGTGGGGGGCTGTGTCTGGGGGGGGGGGCTGGAGCACAGTGTCTTTGACGTCATGATTCTGACACAATGTTTGTTTTTGAAATGTCTCCTTGTGTAAATGTCTTCCTCTTTTGTCTTTTGTTTAGTAGGGAGAGTTGTTAAGAGACAAAAATACATTCTGTAACTGTAACCCTGAACAGAAGTTATTGTGGTACGTCTGAGCAGTGGTTGTACTGTAAGTGACTGGACTGTAGCTAGTTTGTTATTGTCACGGCTTCCTGCCTTCCCCTCCTGAGCAGTAAGCAAAGCGCCCCCTAAGCAGAATCTTTGTCCGTTTCCATGAGTAAGCAGTAAACCCCTAGCCACAGAGCCTGCTGCCACACCGAAAAACAGGAGTGGGATCGAGAGGGACGTGGGTGAGGGGGG
Source organism: Oncorhynchus mykiss (assembly GCF_013265735.2). NCBI lineage: Eukaryota > Metazoa > Chordata > Actinopteri > Salmoniformes > Salmonidae > Oncorhynchus > Oncorhynchus mykiss. Next base: position 61,729,735 of record NC_048575.1, read on the forward strand.
GAAGGAGATTCAGCCAAGGTATGGAGGGGAGGTAAGGGGTGAGATGAGAGAGGGGGACCAGGAAGTGTCTGCTGCTGAATGTGGGTCACTGAGGGAAATGTAGAGTAGTATGTTTTTCCTTCTTCTCCTCTCTCCATCTCACAACAAACTAAGAACATTAATAAACCATGCCCAGTCCTATGACTGGAGAGGGGAGTGGGGGGGGGGGGGGAGACAATGTACAGTGACAATGTAATTGTCACTGCACTGCAGGGCTCTGAGATGTTGTTGAGAGGATGACAATGTCAAATGGAATGACAGTTTAACGAAGGGTACAATGTTTTGTAAGGGGTTGCCAATCATGAGGTCTGTTTGTGACTAGGGAAGAGGGACGTGGAGTGGCATTTAACTTGATGTCTGCAAAGGTTTTTGTCTGGGAATGCCCCTATTAATTTGAGACGGAAACAAACACGTATGCTCACATGCACGCACACACACAGCGCCACACACACACACACACACACACACACACACACACACACACAAAGGGGCCGGATTAATGCAGGGGCTGAAGCTTCTGGGCTTCAGCCCGGATAATAAGGAAATATAAACTGTATAATAACTGCATAATGTGACTGGTCAATTGTGTGAATCAATGGCTAGGTCCAAGAGGCAATGTTCAAAATACAACAGAGAGCATCATTTAGCGACAGAGGATCAATAGTTTATAAAAAATAACTGTGGATTAAGTTTTATCACAAGAACATTTGGGTATCTGCCAAAATAAATGAAACACCAACATAAAGTGTCTTAGTGATTTCTTAATCCTGCCCTGCACAAACACACAGAATGTTTGGGATTTATTTTCTTCTCATTATTGTTATAGAACTCGTGGCGGGTCATGTTGTCCCCCTCTCCTCCTGCCATGTCATGTTGTCCCCCTCTCCTCCTGCCATGTCATGTTGTCCCCCTCTCCTCCTGCCATGTCATGTTGTCCCCCTCTCCTCCTACCATGTCATGTTGTCCCCCTCTCCTCCTGCCTTGTCATGTTGTCCCCCTCTCCTCCTGCCATGTCATGTTGTCGCCATGTCATGTTGTCCCCCTCTCCTCCTGCCATGTCATGTTGTCCCCCTCTCCTCCTGCCATGTCATGTTGTCCCGTCTCCTCCTGCCATGTCATGTTGTCGCCATGTCATGTTGTCCCCCTCTCCTCCTGCCATGTCATGTTGTCCCGTCTCCTCCTGCCATGTCATGTTGTCCCGTCTCCTCCTGCCATGTCATGTTGTCCCCCTCTCCTCCTGCCATGTCATGTTGTCCCCCTCTCCTCCTGCCATGTCATGTTGTCGCCATGTCATGTTGTCCCCCTCTCCTCCTGCCATGTCATGTTGTCCCCCTCTTCTCCTGCCATGTCATGTTGTCGCCATGTCATGTTGTCCCCCTCTCCTCCTGCCATGTCATGTTGTCCCGTCTCCTCCTGCCATGTCATGTTGTCCCCCTCTCCTCCTGCCATGTCATGTTGTCCCCCTCTCCTCCTGCCATGTCATGTTGTCCCCCTCTCCTCCTGCCATGTCATGTTGTCCCCCTCTCCTCCTACCATGTCATGTTGTCCCCCTCTCCTCCTGCCTTGTCATGTTGTCCCCCTCTCCTCCTGCCATGTCATGTTGTCGCCATGTCATGTTGTCCCCCTCTCCTCCTGCCATGTCATGTTGTCCCCCTCTCCTCCTGCCATGTCATGTTGTCCCGTCTCCTCCTGCCATGTCATGTTGTCGCCATGTCATGTTGTCCCCCTCTCCTCCTGCCATGTCATGTTGTCCCCCTCTTCTCCTGCCATGCCATGTTGTCGCCATGTCATGTTGTCCCCCTCTCCTCCTGCCATGTCATGTTGTCCCGTCTCCTCCTGCCATGTCATGTTGTCCCGTCTCCTCCTGCCATGTCATGTTGTCCCCCTCTCCTCCTGCCATGTCATGTTGTCCCCCTCTCCTCCTGCCATGTCATGTTGTCGCCATGTCATGTTGTCCCCCTCTCCTCCTGCCATGTCATGTTGTCCCCCTCTTCTCCTGCCATGTCATGTTGTCGCCATGTCATGTTGTCCCCCTCTCCTCCTGCCATGTCATGTTGTCCCGTCTCCTCCTGCCATGTCATGTTGTCCCCCTCTCCTCCTGCCATGTCATGTTGTCCCCCTCTCCTCCTGCCATGTCATGTTGTCCCCCTCTCCTCCTGCCATGTCATGTTGTCCCCCTCTCCTCCTGCCATGTCATGTTGTCCCCCTCTCCTCCTGCCATGTCATGTTGTCCCCCTCTCCTCCTGCCATGTCATGTTGTCCCCCTCTCCTTCTGCCATGTCGTCCCCCTCTCCTCCTGCCATGTCATGTTGTCCCCCTCTCCTCCTGCCATGTCATGTTGTCCCCCTCTCCTCCTGCCATGTCATGTTGTCCCCCTCTCCTCCTGCCATGTCATGTTGTCCCGTCTCCTCCTGCCATGTCATGTTGTCCCGTCTCCTCCTGCCATGTCATGTTGTCGCCATGTCATGTTGTCCCCCTCTCCTCCTGCCATGTCATGTTGTCCCCCTCTCCTCCTGCCATGTCATGTTGTCCCGTCTCCTCCTGCCATGTCATGTTGTCCCCCTCTCCTCCTGCCATGTCATGTTGTCCCCCTCTCCTCCTGCCATGTCATGTTGTCCCCCTCTCCTCCTACCATGTCATGTTGTCCCCCTCTTCTCCTGCCATGTCATGTTGTCCCCCTCTCCTCCTGCCATGTCATGTTGTCCCGTCTCCTCCTGCCATGTCATGTTGTCGCCATGTCATGTTGTCCCCCTCTCCTCCTGCCATGTCATGTTGTCCCCCTCTCCTCCTGCCATGTCATGTTGTCCCCCTCTCCTCCTGCCATGTCATGTTGTCACCATGTCATGCTGTCCCGTCTCCTCCTGCCATGTCATGTTGTCCCCCTCTCCTCCTGCCATGTCATGTTGTCCCATCTCCTCCTGCCATGTCATGTTGTCCCATCTCCTCCTGCCATGTCATGTTGTCCCCATCTCCTCCTGCCATGTCATGTTGTCCCCCTCTCCTCCTGCCATGTCATGTTGTCCCCCTCTCCTCCTGCCATGTCATGTTGTCCCCCTCTCCTCCTGCCATGTCATGTTGTCACCATGTCATGCTGTCCCGTCTCCTCCTGCCATGTCATGTTGTCCCCCTCTCCTCCTGCCATGTCATGTTGTCCCCCTCTCCTCCTGCCATGTCATGTTGTCCTCCTGCCATGTCATGTGATTCTGTCATTCCTTTGGAAGATGACGGGGACAACAATGGCCTCTCTCACAAAGCCAAACCACGGCAGATCTCAAATGACACCATATTCCCCATGCAGTGCTACAGCTGGATCTAGCCACTACGCCTAACATAAAAACATGGAGACATTCCATCAAATGTCAATGTAAAGGCTGAGAATTGTAATTATTTTAAGGACACTCCTGACCTCTAACGACCAACTAAAATCTAAAACTGACCTTACCTTAACCAAACCCTAACCATAACCTGATTTTTACCAATTCTGAAATGAAATATCGGTTTGCAGGTCAGGAGTGTCCTTATAGCCTTTTCCGGGCAGGCTGGTGTGTGGCTCTATTCAAAATGGTTGCCTAAGAATAGGACGGGGGAGTCAAGAGGAAGGGATGCAAATCAGAGACATGGAAAATACCAAGCTCGAACAAGAGCACAAGTGTTTATTCTGAATGTTTGTGTGTATGTGTGGCTGGTGTGCGCGCGTGTCTGTATGATTGTTCATGGTTTGCATTCGTCTTAAAAGGACACTACAGAACTAATTAACCATGATTAAACCACCAACAATAAAGCACAAATAAAGACGCATTTACCATGGGGATATCCTGGAAATAGCTGTTCTATAATCTTATTGTGGGTGTGCTCAGTCATGGTGCAATGGATTCTAGTTATAGATACATCAGTGGTATAACATATCTAAAGGCCATCTTTGCTCAACTATATCCATCCTACTGTCCACTCTTAGTAAGGGTGTGTTTGTGTTACAGTCTTTATTATCAAAGATCCTCATTCTGGACATATTAGTTCACATTTCTTAGATTATGTCTGAAAAGGCAAATAAACTGGTTCTGTTGTGGTCCTTTCACTCAGCCTGTTTTCTACTAGCCAGTTCCATATAACGGATGATGATGACTGAGTCTGTTATGGCAAGTTTGGAAGTTCCCGATGTTGGAAATACTGTTTACGGAATCCAACTGAGAGCAGATTCTAGGAATTACCATGACAATCATGATGACCATTCCTTGTTTCTCGTTGTCGTCTCTCTTACAGACAGACAGACAGTGCTATTCTTAGATGTTTCGGGGATTGGTACAATAATGCTTAGAATAAGACGATTCCCGTGGTCCAATGATGGAAAATCAGGCAAACTACATTAGCAATTTTTTGGATGCTAATTCGATAATCCTATTATGGCAGAAGGGACTATAAAAAGGATGACTTTCCACACATCATATCACAATTGCCTATTTATCTTTGGTCACACAGAAATACGGGTCACACTTCAATAACCCAGATGATAAAAAAACACTTTTTGTTTAAAATGCACACAGCTGTGTGTGATACTGGTCAGATTCCGGACTTAGACCAAGGCCAACACTGCTCCAACTGTTTCCACTCTTTGCTAGCCTACGGGTTGTTTTGATGTTATTTCAGATCATGGTAATTAACTGTGTGGTTTCATGTTGTGTGCTGCAGGTGTTGGAGAGCTTTAAGATCATGGACTACAGTCTGCTTCTGGCCGTGCATGTTCTGGACCAGAGCCCGAAGGAGGGCGGCGAGCCGGGCCAGGCAGTGGGGGATGGCAAGCGGCCCGTGGCCCAGAGGGTCCTCTACTCCACAGCCATGGAGTCTATCCAGGGGGACGGCAAGGCTGCCGAGGCCCACACCACAGACGACACGTGAGTCAGCTCACCTCAGTCATACTGCCCATACACATTCAAAGACAACCACACGTACAGTACACAATCATATACACTGTAATAGCTTGATGACATTTACACTTACACACACTCACATTCACATACACTGAAAAATACATGGCAAAACTCTTACAAACAATGATCAAAACCCTTAATGTGTCTCCTGACCTGACTACATTCTGTGACTGGACCTGCATTTACTGGGCTGTATTTCAGGATGGGTGGAATTCCTGCCAAGTCACACAAAGAAGAGAAGCTGCTTATTTTCCTGGGCATCATCGACATCCTGCAGTCCTACAGGTTTAACATGACTTCATAACATGCTATATTATATAGCATAATAACATACTATAATGTTCTGTAACATGGAGGGTTCGTTGCTACGCCCACAGACTAGTTAGCATTACATATTCTGATTGATTGGATATCAAGCAGCCACTCTCCTGGGTCCTTAAAGCATCCTTTTCTATCCAACTCTGTTAATAAGGGTTCTGTAGCTATCAGTCTTTCCTATTCACTCTGGTGAAGCATTGATTTTCTGTCCCAATGCAGGGAGTAAGGGAGAGAGAAGCTCCTCAGTGTGACAAACCTCGAGGGCCAGAGAGACAGAAGTGTCCCTAAAGCTTGTTCCCTTGTCCATATCTCAGCATCTCTAAGCTGACCTCAGGACCTGTCTGTCAGTGTCTTGGCTGGGGAGTTACATAATGATATCATTCCCCATATATCTTTTCATATTAATCCTCTTCCCTTGCCAACTGTTTGCTTGCCTCAGTCCATCAATTGCAGTGTCAAATGTAACTACAATGGGAGCATATTATGTAACATTAAATGTAATATTGCTGTGGTTCCTGTTCTGTTTTTGGTGTCAACGGGAAGCATCTCAGGTTTTGGGTGATGGGGCTTGGTGCGGGGTTGGGTTTGTTGCGTAACAAGCTCTGTTTGTGACAAGACTTCTTGTTTCCCCCTCAGATTCATTAAGAAGTTGGAACACTCATGGAAGGCCCTCGTCTACGACGGCGTAAGTTGATATGCTGCTGATTACGTGTGTCCTTCTGAACACACACCGTTCATAGGTTCCATTCTTATTGATCACAAATGGCCCTCCCTGATAAAAGCCTGTATTGTCTTCTGTTCTGTCCTCAGGACTCTGTCTCGGTGCACCGGCCTGGTTTCTATGCCAACCGATTCCTCAAGTTCATGAGCACTTCGGTGTTCCGGAAGACTCCGAGTAAGTCTGCTGGCTTTTGTTCCTCAGTCCCCTATGACAGGGATACATTTATGACTTAAGCTGTCACACATGCCAGGCACTGGGATCGGAAAACAAGTGTAATGGTATAAGGGGTATGAGGGCTAAGACTGAGACTACAATAACACTATGTCGGTGTGTCACGTACAGTTTAGTCAACTTTAAACCATTGGAAATGTTTGTACAGATTGATTTGTTAGTCACCTGCTGTGTTGAAGGCAACAACGCAGCTGTGTTGATGTAAGGTCCTCTTACAGGAGAAATGTATACGTGATTGTGTTTTACCAGTTTGTTATGTGGATGATCCAGTAACACATACACTGTTGTCAGTCAATTAAATAGGTCAGATTTCAAACCCTCCCTCAGCTCCTCTCGCTGTGCTTTCAGTTTACGCTGACATACTGATATACGCTGACATACTGATATACGCTCTCTCTCTCTGTCTCTCTGCAGCCATTCGCTTCTCCCCTTCTAAGAGGACTCGTACATCCATCCCTGCTCTCAAGTCGTCCTCTCAGGAGATCCTGTCTTCTCAGAAGGAAGAGAAGGAGGAGGAGAGGAGGCAGAGTCTGGGAGGAGCACGCAGTCTGGCCAGTCTAGACGGACAAGGTAGACCAGCACACGATTATCAATCATCCACACATTCATGTGTTGTAAAAACAAAAAGCACCTGAGAGAAATCACTTCCCAGATATGTCATGTAGACCATACCTCTCATTATGTCTGGACCGATGGGCCTTTGAAAACCACTTGGTCCCCATAAACTAGTCCTTCAGTAGTGCCATAGTGTCTCCACCTCCAGCCCCCACTGAAATGTTACCTCACCGGAAGGAAAACACAGTCTATATCCTGTTATTAACAGCCAGTCCTCCTAACTCATCCCTCTCGCTGTCTCTCTCGGTGTCTCTCTCGCTGTCTCTCTTTCGCTCTCTCTCTCTCTCTCTCTCTCTGTCTCTGTGTGAGTGATTGAGTTAGCATTATTCATGTAAACTCTTTCTGTGTCTCTTGAGGAGTCATTATCAGGCCCTGACTCCAGTGACTGGCTGGATTAGAATCAGGCCCTGACTCCAGTGGCTGGCTGGATTAGAATCAGGCCCTGACTCCAGTGGCTGGCTGGATTAGAATCAGGCCCTGACTCCAGTGGCTGGCTGGATTAGAATCAGGCCCTGACTCCAGTGGCTGGCTGGATTAGAATCAGGCCGCTTTCCACAATAGTAACTCAGCGTCATGACTCTTCCTCTACGGTAACACCACTGTTGGCCAAACTGTTGGCCAATATTACAGGAAGAGATGAGGGTGCAGACTTCTGAGTAAGAGAGAGAAGTCTTGTTTCATATTGCAACATAGCTTCTTTAGTTTATATGAAATCTTATTTTAACTAAACAACACCTTTGTGCACGTTCTATGTCCAACCTTCATATAACATACCATAAAGACATTTATATATTTTACATGTACAGTTTCATTTTCAATAGCTTACTCTACGTATTCTAGTTAACCAATTCCACTCATACCTTCGGTCTTGTTAGAAAACCCTATTTTGAGGGATAAAAGGTTCTTGTAGGGACAATTACATAATAATTGTAAGCACAAGACATGGTTGTTTTATTATCTCATCTAATTAAACTAATTCAAACCCATGTTCTGTCCTGTAGCTTCGACATCCAGTCTGTACTGTAGGTCTTTAGATCATGTGTTAAATTAATAGCACAGCACAAGCACCCAGGACTTTGTCCTTGCCCTGTCACATCTGCATACTCTTTTGGGGTTTAGGCCCAGGTTGCTGTTATACAAATACAGTTAATAATACATTGACTGACTGAAGGCATTATGGCTTTGTGTGTATCTCTCAGTGAGGTCATGGCTTTGTGTGTATCTCTCAGTGAGGTCATGGCTTTGTGTGTATCTCTCAGTGAGGTCATGGCTTTGTGTGTATCTCTCAGTGAAGCCATCGCTATGTGTGTATCTCTCAGTGAAGCCATCGCTATGTGTGTTTCTCCCAGTGTTTGGCTCCTACCTGCGTCCTGACCTAGTCCCTGACACCCCATCTTCCTACGAGGGCTCCTCCATGGGAACCATCTCCTCCTCCTCCATCAACCTGGAGACCCAGTCTGAAGACAGGTACCTCTCTCCCCTTCCTTCCTTCCACCTGGAGACTCTCTGTTCCCCCCCCCCCCAGTAGTGTCAGGTTCTAACCCAACTGGAAGTCTCCATTGTGATGCCTGCCTGGTCTTGTTCCCTTCTCAGGCTGTCTGTTGCCCTAAATTTGTCTATCAATGTGTTTCATGAATATTTGACTCAAGGCTTTCAGAAGGTCTGATTAAGAGACATTGTTAGAAGAGAGAGTGTAATTTTCTGACAGGGTGACTTTTTCTATGTATGTACATAATCCCTTTTCTGAGGTGTGTGTGTGCCTGCATGTCACCTTTAAGAGGGGTAGGCAATAACATGCCATAAAATGGTAAACACATTCCTGAATTTAAGCAAAGTCAGGAGTCAGCTGACATGCATCAAGGAAATGGCCTGTTTCAGATGTACACCAGCCCCCAGTGCCCCCTGCTGTTCACGTGATGCTGTGTTTTAAAGGACGTTTATTTTCCCTGATTATTTGGGACTCTTTTTAGAGGTCCATAACCCAGTAAAGGAGTTCCACATAAAACATAATGTCCCAGAATTCCCTTACTTAAATGAACTTATCCTGTTTGTAAGTTCTTAGACATTAACTTCCCCTAGAGAGACCTCTAGTCTATAGCCAGACACCAGACACACAGGTTTTCCTCTGTTTCCCTGAAGGGGGTTTCACCTGGCTGTCATTTTCATGTTGGATTCTTTGATTTGCTATGCAGTTAATCTTGCACTATGGTCAAAAGAAGGGAGCTATGTAGGGAATAGGGTGCCATTTGGGACTCTTGTTTGTATATCTACTTATGTGTGTTTCTTGTTCTCCTGTTTCCCCTCAGAGATGAAATGGCGTCCAGCTCAACATTCACCCTGCAGGACAGCGCCATCTGTCTGACTTCAGAGCAGAGCACCATGGACGTAGAGGTGGACATGGACCGGGATGATGGCTCAGTGCTCGATGTCTACTTAGTGAGTATTCACTCACTGGTCCCAAATTACACCCTATTCCCTACATAATGCACTACTTTTGACCAGGGCCCATAGGGCTCTGCTCAACACCCTATTTCCGATAAGAAGATAACTTTTTAAAATGTTTCTGCTCCAGTTTTTTTTTGTTTTTTTTTAAACCTTTATTTAACTAGGCAAGTCAGTTAAGAACAAATTATTATTTTCAATGAAGGCCTAGGAACAGTGGGTTAACTGCCTTGTTCAGGGGCAGAATGACAGATTTTTACCTTGTCAGCTCAGGGATTCGATCTTGTAACCTTTAGGTTCTAACCACTAGGCTACCTGCCGCCCCAACATGACATGTTCTACTCTGATTTAGCCACGGTCTCCTGTATTCCTGACCCTGAGTGGGCTCTAGAAAATGTATCCTCCATATTTATTCATCTGGCAGATAAACACACCCCTTTTAATCAATTCAGAGTCAAAGATAATGTAGGTGAAACCCTTGGTTTTCAAATCAAATCAAATTGTATTTGTCACATGTGCCGAATACACCTTACAGTGAAATGCTTACTTACGAGCCCTTAGCCAACAATGCCTTTTTAAGAAAAATAAGTGGTAAGTAATAAATAGATCAAATAATTAAACAGCAGCAGTAAAATAACAATAGTGAGGCTATTTACAGGGGGTTAGTTGAGGTAATATGTAAATGTAGGTAGAGTTAAAGGGACCATGCATAAATAATAAACAGAGTGTAGCAGCAGTGTAAAAGGTGGAAGGCAATGCAAATTGTCTGAGTAGCTCGTTTATTAGCTGTTCAGGAGTCTTATGGCTTGGGGGTAGAAGCTGTTAAGAAGCCTTTTGGACCTAGACATGGCGCTCCGGTACCGCTTGCAGTGGGGTAGCAGAGTAAACAGACTGTTCTCTCTGGTGCTCTCGATGGTGCAGCTGTAGAACCTTTTGAGGACCAATGCCAAATCTTTTCAGTCTCCTGAGGGGGAATAGGTGTTGTCGTTCCCTCCTCACGACTGTCTTAATGTGTTTGGACCATGATAGTTTGTTGGTGATGTGGACACCAAGGAACTTGAAGCGCTCAACTTGCTCCACAACAGCCCTGTCGATGAGAATGGGGGCGTGCTCGGTCCTCCTTTTCCTGTAGTCCAAAATCATGTCGTTTGTCTTGATCACGTTGAGGTAGAGGATGTGGTAGAGGTAGTTGTCCTGGCACCACACGGCCAGGTCTCTGACCTCCTCTCTATAGGCTGTCTCATCATTGTCGGTGATCAGGCCTACCACTGTTGTCATCAGCAAACTTGATGATGGTGTTGGAGTTGTGCCTGGCCATGCAGTCAGGAGGGGACTGAGCACGCACCCCTGAGGGGCCCCCTTGTTGAGGATCAGCGTGGCGGATATGTTGTTACCTAGTCTTACCACCTGGGGACAGCCCGTCAGGATCCAGTTGCAGAGGGAGGTGTTTAGTCCCAAGGTCCTTAGCTTACTGATGAGTTTTGAGGGCACTATGGTGTTGAATGCTGAGCTGTAGTCAATGAATTGCATTCTCAAATAGGTGTTCCTTTTGTCCAGGTGGGAAAGGGCAGTGTTGAGTGCAATAGAAATTGCATCATCTGTTGGGGCGGTATGCAAATTGGAGTAGGTCTAGTGTTTCTAGGATAATGGTGTTGATGTGAGCAATGACCAGCCTTTCAAAGCACTTCATGGCTAAAGACGTGAGTGCTACGGATCAGTAGTTATAGGCAGGTTACCTTAGTGTTCTTGGTGTTTCTCCTGATTTATCTGAGCTAATTCAGATGATAAATCAGACTTGGGCCAAATCAAGGTGGACTGGCAATCTTTCAGACAATTGAGAAACAGTTGTACTATCTCGATTTAAAAAAAAGCTAAATCAAACTATTTTTAAAGCTCTCTCTGACTCAGGTGGTGATCCTTCTACATTTTGGAAAACAGTAAATGCCCTGAAGTGTTCAAATTCCTGTTCTTCCCTGCCTAAGCAAGTTTTGTCTGACTCTGGCATCATAACTGAGAAGAATGGGATAAGTGATACTTTTAATCTCGGCAGGCTTTTTATTTGAGAGAAACGGTGGTGTAGTTGACCCTGTTCAGTCAATCGACTGCTCTTCCCTCTGCCAGCCTCTAGCTGCCTCGATGGTTAACCCGTCAACTTCTAGTGAATCTTTGTTTTCATTTCAACAATTTACTACCTGTGATGTGCAAGATGCCTGGATTGATGGAGAAAAAAAAATCCACTGGGGCTGATATACTTGATCCATTGTTGCTGCAGCTCTCTGCCCCCCTGATTGCTGAATCATTAACCCATATGTTTAACCTGATGATTATATCTGGTACTATTCCCAAGGTTTGGAAGGCGGCCCAGGTACTCCTCCTTAAATAAAGGTTAAATGATTATCACCCTATTTCTAAACTTTCTTGCCAACTAAGATATTACAATCCTTGATTCATTCTCAGCTTTCTTTCTTATCTTAGAAATGTATTCTAAATGTACATCAGTCAGGTTTCAGACCAGGTCCCTAGTTATAAATGTTGTGGTTAACTGTATGTATAAAAGGCAACATTGTGATGCCCTTTTCATTGACCTGTCAAAGGCTTTCGATACTATTGATCACTCACTACTAATTAAGAGGCTTTCCTCAAATTGGCCTCGACCAGGCTGCATGTAACTGGTTTAAAAATGACTTGACAGATATAACTCAATGTGTATCTACTGATGGTGTTAAATCAGGTTTCCTGGATATTACGAAAGGGGTTGATTCTGGGTCCTGTACTTTCTGTTTACATTAACAATATCTTGTCTGTAAGAAATTGGAACCTGCACTTGTACTGTATGCTGATGATACTGTTGTGTATGCTATCGCCTCCACGGTTGACCAGGCTCTACCGTCTGCCTTTATTGTATTACAGAAACACTTTTTTGACCTGAAATTAGTTTTACCTGCATTCAGTACTATGTATATGTTGTTCTCTAGAGCACATACAAATAAGTCTGATTTTAAACATACAGAACATCAAAGTATTCAGACCCCTTGACTTTATCCATATTTTTTTTTACGTTGCAGCCTTATTCTAAAATGGATCGAATTGTTTTTCAATAATAATTCAGGGCTCATCTGTAAAATACACCTTGGTCTCTATATGACTCCCTGATAAAATACAATCAAATAAATAATTTAAAATAAAAGTCTGCTATAAAGTGCACTACTTTTGACCAGGGGCCCATAGGGCTCTGACTAGCACACCCCTGTAGGAGCAGATCTGTCAAATGGATATAATAACCTGTATTTATAGTATTTACTTACACTGCACTCTTCTGTTTCAGTGAAAGGGGAGGCTTACAGAGTACTACGATTTTGTCAATCGTCTTGACAATCGCTACACTCCATTGGACAGGGCTCCTTTGACTCCACCCCCAGCGCTGCTAAATCCACTATTGCCAAACACAAAGGACTGGGATGCTCACACCTGATAGGCTGATGAACTAAAACAAGACACAAATGGAATTACATGTCAGACCTTACCAAGTGATGTTAGAGCATGTCAGTGAAGTCCCTCATGGCCTATAAAGAAAAGCATATATAGAAGATATACATTAATTTGAATGTTTTCATTTTCCTGCTGACTAGAAGTTATTACACTTTCTTCATAGTAGCTGGTTGGATAATAAACATTTAGTGACATCTTGGCCATTGCAGAAGTGTAACAGTGACATGGAAAACATGGATGAGCCTCGACTCATGCTGTTAAAAGAACAGATATTATATTCATTCTGAAACCACCAAGCCAAGACCAAGCTAAAGACTCATTGGCTGGTATGTTGAAGGTACCAAACCAACCAACACATTGCTATTCATTCCAATCAGACAGGATGAAAGGAGCAGTTTGAAGGCTGCTGTCGACCTGAGAGGAGATCCGGTCAATCTTCTTGGATTTTTAGCTTCATTGAAGAGGATGGCGATATACACTCGCCCCTGTCAAAATGGCACTTTGGATGTTAGTTATGATTGTAATAACTATTTTTCCTTGACGAACGTTGGATTAGTGGAATATGCACACCTATGTATGTCATAAGTACAATGGTAGATTTTTTTTGATGCACAGAAACAAATTTTATAGGGAGGGGTGTCAACTGAAGATTTCTCAGGATATCCTTTGATACTGAAGAACGAGTGTGTCCTCTATTGTTAACTAACCTGTAGTTTGCCTCCATTTTAGACAGAATGTGTCAGATCTATGATTATATATAGTTTGCTGAAGATAAATATTTTAATCACTGAATGTGAAGAATCCTATAAATAAAATGCGTTCCACTTGTTTCTTTTCCCAAAAAATCTTGAATATCAGTTGCAATCGATGCTTTGTTTAAAAAAAAAAAAAAACAGTACTCTCCATTTCCCTCATGTAAAAACAACTGCAGAGTAATGACTAAGTAGAAATGTAAGTCTTCATTTGTGTAGCGTAACAATTTTAATTTACAGAACATTGCCCAAATGATAACACTTCAGACGTACAACAGAAATATACAAAGCGTGTCAATTCCTCAGACAAAATTAAAGGCTTAATGCATTCTTCAGCTGATGTCACTCCTCTGATCATCATGGCAATGTTGTTTCCCCATGGATTCTATGACCCCTCAAGCTGAGTGGAGGATTCTGACAAAAATGAGGTAAGAAATCCTGTGAAATGCTGACCCCAGTGTAGTGTCTCTGGTCGTATGATACTGTAACAGACTTCTTCCAGGGCTCATCCTGGTGTTTAAGGCATGACAGGTTAACGAGGGATGTGAAAAAATATGGCCACCCCATCTCCTCAGCCGTTGAAGCGAATGAAGAGGTCCATTTGAACACCCAATGCTGTGGTAGGTACATTCAACAAATGACATCCATACATTCAGTTGGTTGTCATAAAGGTCACCTTACTTTGAAAACAGGCGAGTTATGTAGTTCTTCCAATTCCAGTTTGCCAACATCCTTTACTTTACATACACTGGTAAACTAATGTCTCCGTACGATCCTTTACAGCTACTGTATAATGGTGTACAAAGCTTTAGACTCCAGGGCAGGTCGTCACTAGGAGAGGACAAGACGAAGGCTAGCCAAACTCAACACACTACTCTCCGTCTGTCTACTTGCATTCTTTTTGTAGTAAAATTAGCAGCATGAAAACAGTGGTTAATGCAAACAAAGTATAATTGGAAATGTACAAAACAAATTTACAAAAAGCAAATAATTGGTTCAATTGATTCAAAATATTGCCATAGAAATTCTTGAATTTATATACAAATACATGGACAGTTTGGTTGTTTTTGTCTCAGGTGGCTAGCAACTACTGGTAGAATAAAGCCCTAAACCAGTTTCTAGTCATTTGATACAGATATTTCATCATGGGTTATATAGTTTGGAGCCATTCTGGTAGACGGATTAATGGGTAATGTAGTCTGTGGGAGCCCCTTGAATGATCATAAATGTAGCCATGTCTCTTCAGGATTAAATGTGTTCCCGCCTGAGAGAAAAGGAGATGGAAAGTTACCAAAAATAACAAAACTCACAATGATCCTCAACATTGATCTGATTTAACAACTGTACTTGTGTGGTAGAGTGTAATTAAATATTTATTGTCTATATAGATGTCTTTAGGCTTGATCCAGCAATGCTGTCTGGAGGCGGCGTATGGAGGCTGTGACCCAATTGCAGAGCCTCCAGAGGCCAAATCGAGCTCCGTACAGTGATGTTGTGCACTTCCCAATTCATGTAACAATGCCGAAGGCTTCGTATAGCTCCACATTGACATGATTGGGTGATGGTAGGTCCTGTATAAACAAACTTCCTTGACAACAGATCTGCGAAGCACAATAAGTATGAATGCCCTGACTTCTACAGAGGCCGTATCGCAGTAAATGCTGTACGGCCATTGCATATGCAGAGCCTTTTAGAGTGGGTTTGAGTTCGCTGCTACCTGTAGAGGTTTAAAAGAGGATGGGTTTCCCACTGGTCTTCTCCTGGACGTAGCCGGTGAAGCGTTTGAGGAACTTGGGGTACTCCCTCTTGGCCACAGCTCTGAGGACTGAGGCAGGGGCCCAGCCTCCAGGATTCACTAGGGAAAAACAACCACTCAGTCACTATATATATTACACGGTGTGATAAAATCCCTATACCAAACCATTAATCAACATTTAACTTCCATAAAGCAGCTTGTATTTGTACATGGTCCAATAGGTAACAGAAGAAAACAGGAGAAGAAAAAAAATGTAGGTGGATAAACTTGACCAGGCTCATATGAAGGGACCTGAAAGAACTTGGGTTGCTGTACTCACCGTTGGCCACGTAGGTGATCTTACAGAGGATGTTGTCCCTGCTGATCTCTTTGTTGCCCTCTGGAGGGCTCACAAGGGTCTGGCAGATCATGGCCACGTTGATTTTCGCACGGACACACCGGTTGGTGGGCTACAGAAAGAAAGGAATTGATGAGAAGGTAAGAGAGCAGTAGCCATCCCCCCCCTTCCAATTCAACATTGATCCCTAGCTCTATGCCATCATATATTAAGAGCATGTATGGCAATAAGCCCTTTGTGTCTGTGGAACTCACCTGAGCGTTGTTATGATCCACAGAGAAGTTGCAGACCAGCCACGTGTCTGGGTCACTTTCATTGGTTGCCAGGATCTTCCTGATAGCGGATAGGTAGAGAACGTCCCTCTGAGAGGCTGGCCATACTCTCTGAAACACAACCATTGGCTGTCAGTCAAACATGACGAGTCTTTAGACAACCCACATGTACAAGAGCCTGACACACTAGGGTGAGCCTGAACTCCAGAGGTATGATTACCTTGTGTGTCTGGTAGACTATAACAGCATTGTCTGAGAGCGTCTCCACCACGTTGAAGTTTTCAATAGTGGCTGGAAGAGAAACAGACCAAGACTAGACAAATCAACAACAATTCAAGACATTGATTGTGTGCAAAGTAACAAAATAAAATGATGACTCTAGTCTAAAAAGAATCTGATGACGATAGACTCACTCTCCCAGTCGTTGCGTACGTCCGTGTCCCAGAAGTAGTGGCATAACTCGTGTCCTGTCACACCCTTCACTGCATGGGTGGCCTTCAGAGGGTCCAGGACGATGCCGTTCTCCTCCACCTCTCTCCTGTACACCTGAGATAGCAGACAGTCACATGCATTAGCCATTATAGACCCATATTGGACCCGTTTACAGTGTGAGTGAGCAGAGCGTGTTAAACTCATCACTGTAGGTATAGTCTTCAATACTAGGCATGCAGGGGACAGTGTGTCTACTGTAGTATCTAGTTATGGTCGTCTATATCCTCATCCTCACCTTCATCTCACCCTCCTCCACTACCAGCTGCCAGTTGGCGTCTCCACCCATGTCCTGCAGGGAGTATGTCATGTGATTCTGGACCACCTCCTCCACCTGACACAGACACATCACATGTAGCAGGGCCTTGAGTCACTGTATTTTACTGTAACAGTCTGTACTACAGGCTGTTATTAGGAGACAGAGCATCACTGTCAGGGAGAATGTAAGGTACAGTATATTCAGTACACTGGGGTCCATGCCTGCTCATGCAGAGAAAGAGGTTACAACAGGAATCCAGTCATGCATTGCAGCATCTGCTGAGGTCAGCTCAGACCAAACAATGGATGGTGACCAGGGGCCTGGTCTCAGCTTTACTCTTTTTAATGCTGTGGCTAACTGAATACTGGCACATAGCTCCTCAAGGAAACACGGCCATTTGTTTTTTTTGCCCCTTTTTCTCCCCAATTTCATGATATTGAGTTGGTATTTACAGTCTTGCCCCATCGCTGCAACTCCGTATGGACTCGGGAGAGGCGAAGGTCGAGAGCCGTGCGTCCTACGAAACACAACCCAGCCACTGCTTCTTGACACAATGCCCGCTTAACCCGGGAAGCCAGCCGCACCAACGTGTCAGAAGAAGAAACTCCGTACATCTGGCAACTGTGTCAGCATGCATGAGCCCGGCCTGCGACAGGACGACGCTGGGCCAATTGTACGGCGCCCAATGGGTCTCCCGGTCGGCTGCGACAGAGCCTGGACTCGAACCAGGATCTCTAGAGGCACAACTAGCACTTCGATGCCGTTCCTTAGACCACTGACACAAATTCTAGAACTGTTGATTATTGAATCTCGGCCCCTGACCACCCGTTTTTTTGTTTTGATTGTAGAGAGCGCCATCAAGTTATAGCCAGTGGTTGTAGCAAGCTCCACTTCCCGCCATTGTAAATAAGAATTTGTTCTTACCTAGTTAAAGGTTACATAAAAAATAAAATTCCCCTGTCCCAAATGTGTAATTCACACTCCAACCTGTGAAAGTCAGCAATACGCTACAAAGCGTTTAGTCTGCCGGAAAGCTAAAACAAGAAGAAAAAGTTTAGCTAGCTAGCTACTAGGGGTGGGTAGCTAGTCCTGTGCTGTTTTTTCCAAACAGGACAACGTGCGTTGATCACTGCAATGAAGGTCTGGCTACATTTGACTTTTCACTCAGTGTCTTACGGCCTAGCAATAGCGGTCTATTCTGTTAAAAGCTGTCCATGCCACCCAAAAAGCCAACTTTGTGCAACAGGAAACTACATCTGTAGCTAGCTAGCCAGTAACGAGCTAATTGGCTTGGGCAGTATGCCATATATAACATATGGAATAGCCAGGATGGTTTTTCAATACCATTGAAACAATTTACCCCCCCACAATTGCTCTTCACCCAGGGGTGCTACAATGCAGGGTGTTGGGAAAAGCAGAAGGTACATTTCCCATTATAAGCAATGGACAATAAAGTATCTATTCCCTCCATGTTATTGTCACAAGATGTCTCAATTGCACCACTGTTCAAGGATTCCATGTATTGTATGGCTACTATTTAATTGTGCTATGTAAACTCATATTGTATATTCAGAACAAATAAACTGAGTTTCTTACTATGCCTACCTACATATTTGACACTGTGAAAGACTAAATGTCTACCTACTTCTGAGTATTATTGTGAATGAGTTGTGCATTACCCCGGCCAAACCTTCCCCTAACCCGGACGACGCTGAGCCAATTGTGCGCACCCTATGGGACAACCGGATGTGATACAGCCTGGGATCGAACCAGGGCCTGTCGTGACCCCTCTAGCACTGAGATGAAGTGCCTTAGACTGCTGTGCCACTCGAGAAATTGGGCTTACATGTAGCTTAGTCAGTGTATGGGACTTCTCCATACACTAAGCTACATGTAGCTTAGTCAGTGTATGGGACTTCTCCATACACTAAGCTACATGTAAAACCGTTTCCGTTTTTTTACATGTTGAGTTCTCTGGGGCAGCTAGCTAGCAGGATGTATAGTGGGGCCGCGCATTCTAAATTAGTTTGTTTACGTTCCAAAAAAGGTCTATAGTTAAATCTACATAATTTTATTTAATTATTGTATCTAAGCGGCCTTGTAGCTCAGCTTGCCTAACTGTGTGCATTGATAAATTCAACTCCTAATGATTTTGCAAGTGGAATGTTGTTGAAAATGGATCCATTCAAGGCAGCTCTGGACAGTGTAAAGACAGGTTTCGGAGGGAGGGAACACGAGTGCATCAGAAAGAGATGGAACGACACAATGGGTATAGGACAGGTCATCAGATAGCGTGGAAGAAGGTGAACACAGCCAAGATCAATGTATGTATTACAGTTCCTAGTCATTCACATGCAGTCAGTCTCAGCCAGTAGAGTGCAGTGTAATGTGCATTCCCAGGAGGCAGGTGGCACTCTGTTCTCAACACATACAGTACCTGCATGCTGAATCTGTGAACATCTGAGGCACTGACAAGCGCGGCGGAGAACAGGGAAAAGTAGCTATGGGGCTATGCAGCAGAGGGGGAGGAGGGGAGAAAGAGTGTGTGGGGTGGGGGGTGGGGTGAGATAGGGGGAGAGAGAGGACAAACGGAGAGAGAAAGAGAAATAACAGGTGAGTGAAAGAGGGGAAAGGTAGAGAAACATCCAGGGAATGAGACCAGGCATGCCACCACACATGAAAGACTAGCAGAGAGGGATTACCACCCTTCACTACATGAAAGGGATTACGCAAATCAAACAGACTAAATCATTACGAGAGATCACTGTAACTCAGTGAAATTGTTGCATGTAGCGTTTACTGTATTTTTTTTCTCAGTAGTTCAGTTGTCATCCATAATTATCGGTTATACAATAATTGACAGCTCTACCTACACACACGTAAATATGACTGTCACCGATATATACAACACATGCCATAGTCAGCATGTATCAAAACTCCAATAGAAGTTCAGTTGTTATGGTTTGTCTCTAAAATCCTTTCCTCTCACTATGAAGCTGTTTCACTGTAACAAACCTGCCAGTACTATTGGAGCCTTCTGATCTCATCTGTAGGCTACATAAGAGACACCTGAGATCATGTGTGTGTGTGTGTGTGTTGGTTTGGGACTCTACAACATGGGTATTCTTGCTGATCTACTTGCTCTCTTGCGTGCGTGTGTCTCTGCACTCCTGACAGGTTGTTTTATGGTGGTGTCTTTATGTTCACATAAGGAAATCAGTCAATTGAAATAAATTAGGCCCTAATCTATGGATTTCACATGACTGGGAATACAGACATGCATCTGTTGGTCACATATCATTTTTTTTAAAGTTAGGGCCGTGGATCGGGAAAACCAGTGACCACCATTTGCCTCATGCAGCACGACAGATCTCCTTTGCATAGAGTTGATCAGGCCGTTGATTTTGGCCTGTGGAACGGTACAGTTGAAACTGGGATTCATCCTTGAAGAGTACACTTCTCCAGCATGCCAGTGGCCATCGAAGGTGAGCATTTGTCCACAGAAGTCGGTTACGGCGCCGAACTGCAGTTAGGTGAAGACGATGTCAGCATGCCAATTGCACGGTTCCTCAACTTGAGAAATCAGCTTCTTGATATGCCACAGCTGTCCAGTGGCTGGATTATCTTGGTAAAGGAGAAATTCTCACTAACTAGGCAGTTAAGAACAAATACTAATTTACAATGATGGTCGAAGCTGGGCTAATTTGTGGTCACAGCCAGATTTGATACAGCCTGGATTCGAACCAGGGACTGTAGTGACACCTCTTGCACTGAGATGCAGGGTCTTAGACCACTGCGCCACTCGGGAGCCCATGAAACCTTCATGTTGCATTTATATTTTGGTTCAGTATACATTCATTTCAGGAGAAGGGGCGATTCAACTTTGTATCTTAGTAGATATTGGTTCACCCAACAGCAGTCTATTTTTACATGAAGTGAGTAAAGTTGATTGGCATTCTGCTCGTAAAATGATTGTCCGGAGGAAAAACTCATTTCCAAAAGTTAAGTGGTCAAAATCATTTGTTATTAAGACAAGGGGGGTTACCAAAACTGTTGTATTCATTATGTAGTAGGTCATTTTCAGAGGCAAAAAATATATATAATATCAACAATCTACAATAATAACAATTATGAAAATAACCGTGGCCATTTACATTGCATTGGGAATGTATTCAGACACCTTGACTTTCCTAGTTACAACCTTATTCTAACATTAATTAAATAAAACATTTCTCAATCTACACACAATACCCCCTAATGACAAAGCAAAAACAGTTTAAAAATGTTAGCTTAATGTTAGTTAGTTTAAATGTTAGTTTAAAATAAAAGATAATAATACCTTATTTACATAAGTATTCAGACTATTTGTTATGAGACTCGAAATTGAG
The DNA here is from genome assembly GCF_013265735.2 of Oncorhynchus mykiss. NCBI lineage: Eukaryota > Metazoa > Chordata > Actinopteri > Salmoniformes > Salmonidae > Oncorhynchus > Oncorhynchus mykiss. The sequence goes on from NC_048575.1 coordinate 61,750,768, forward strand.
CTCAGGTGCATCCTGTTTCCATAGATCATCCATGAGGTGTTTCTACATCTTGATTGGAGTCCATCTGTGGTCAATTCAATTGATTGGACATGATTTGGAAAGGCTCACACCTGTCTATATAAAGGTCCCACATTTCACCGTGCATGTCAGAGCAAAAACCAAGCCATGAGGTCAAAGGAATTGTCCGTAGAGCTCAAAGACAGGATTGTGTTGAGGCACAGATCCCCAAGAACAGACTGACCTCTATCAATCTTAAATGGAAGAAGTTTGGAACCACCAAGACTCTTCCTAGAGCTGGCCACCCAGCCAAACTGAGCAATCGGGGAAGAAGGGCATTGGTCAGGGAGGTGACCTAGAACCCGATGGTCACTCTGACAGAGCTCCAGAGTTCCTCTGTGGAGATGGGAGAACCTCCCAGGACAACCACCTCTGAAGGACTCTACCAAATCAGGCCTTTGTGGTAGAGTGGCCAGACGGAAGCCACTCTTCAGTAAAAGGCACATGACAGCCCATGAGAAACAAGAGTCTCCGGTCTGATGAGGCCAAGATTGAACTCTTTGGCCTGAATGCCAAGTGTCACGTCTGGAGGAAACCTGGCACCCTCCCATGGTGATGGCAGCATCATGCTGTGGGGATGTTTTTCAGAGACAGGGACTGGGAGAATAGTCAGGATCGAGGGAAAGATAACAATAAACAAAGCAAAGGACAAAGAGATCCTTGATGAAAACCTGCTCCAGAGCACTCAGGACCTCAGACTGGGCCGAAGGTTCACCTTCCAACAGGACAACAACCCTAAGCATACAGCCAAGACAACGCAGGAGTGGCTTCAGGACAAGTCTCTGAATGTCTTTGAGTGGCCCAGCCAGAGCCCGGACTTGAACCCGATAGCGAACATCTCTGGAGACCTAAAAATAGCTGTGCAGATACGCTCCCCATCCAACCTGACAGAGCTTGAGAGGATCTGCAGAGAAGAATGGGAGAAACTCCACAAATACAGGTGTGCCAAGTTGTAGCATCATACCCAAGAAGACTTGAGGCTGTAATCGCTGACAAAGGTGCTTCAACAAAGTACTGAGTAAAGGGTCTGAATACTTATGTAAATGTAATATTTTTTTAAATATCTAAAAACCTGTTTTTGCTTTGTCATTATGAGGTATTGTGTGTAGATTGATAAGGGGAAAAAACAATTTAATCCATTTTAGAATAAGGTTGTAACAATTTTGAAAAAGTCAAGGGGTCTGAATACTTTCCGAATGCACTGTACATCCATCAAATTGATTTATAAAGCCCTTTTAACATCAGCCGATGTTACAAAGTGTTATTCAGAAACCCAGCCTATATAAATGACAAATATTTGTCACCCGAATTTTAATAATCGTCACAACCCTATGTTTGTGTGTGTACCTGTTCGGCAAAGCGGTGGGTTCCGATGGTGGAGTATGTGTCTCCAGGAGGAACTGGGGTCAGTCTGGGTTTCCTCACCTTGTCTGACTGACACTGAGAACGTACAGACAACTCTAATTATTCTCACAATACACTCAGTTGTGTAATCCCAAAACGATCACACCTGTAGGTCTAATATCTAGATTCTAGATCTGAAAGGAAAGGACATGTTCTCTTTGTTATGCAAGGAAGGAAAATCCGCCACACAGACGTTTCACATCTATACAGAATGCCGGCAGGTGGGAACTAGCGAGCAGAGTAAAATAGTAACGTACCTGCTCCTCTATCTTGTCTTGTCTGTCCAGGGCAGCTTCCACCGCATCAAAGAACTCATCCTCCTTTATGAGGCTATTAGGACCCTCCTGTAGAAACAACACCATGACAAGGTACAACTCATTACGACAGATGTACTGTTTCCACGATGTACAAACTAGTAGCCAAATCAATGTCATGCAACAGGAATCAATGTCCCGCAATCTGACTGGTATATACCCACTATGACTAATACAATGGCATAACCATGAGCTATAATGTCAATTTTATAGTATCTATCCTTATAAGCAAGTGGAAATAAATATTTAGCATTCTTGTCTCGTGTCACTTCCTGAGTCATTACTAAGTCAGATACCTATGATAACTCATGTGGATTGGTTGCAGTATTCATCGTCACTACAGGTGGAAGTGTCAGGACAGTTTTGGCAGTTTGAAAGGTTAGAACTCTTACCTCGTAGTCGGGGCCTCCATAGTGAGATTTCTTCTTCAGTTCACTCAAGGCCGACTTGTAGGCATCCTCCACCCTCCTCCTCTTCTCCAGCTCCTGAACACACAGTCAATGGGTCAACTGGAAGGAATATTGTTCATGAAGAGTCTATACGCTTGTGGTAAAATAAATCGCCATCTCAAATCTAACTCTCAAAGTGTTGCAACAGTATACTGGAAACACGGTACAAAAACGTCATGATGCTTTTTCAAAAATCATGGCGCCGTTTCATATTATGCTACCACATTTTTCAGCCAAACCGATCTAAAAGAACCTTCTGGATCCTGTTATAAAACGTTAAGTCTTCAAAAAAAATTAAGATATTCAGTTGACTTTAAGCAACAGCTACTAGTCTCATATCCGCTGGTCCAATAATGTCCACTTGACTTTCATGAGCATATCATGTGGCAGCAGTAATCAGCCTGCCGCATCCCGTATCAGTCCTCACTCGCCTGTTTCTCTCTGTTCGCTCTTCCTGGACATCTGTTCCTCCATCAGTTTAAACGTAATGTAGTCATGATGGTGAGCGAGGCTGCAGACCCTGACGAGTCTTCTGTTAGATTTATACATTTGTTCTAAGGCACTCCATCGCAGTCCTTGAAACGTTACTACAGATCCTGGTTCGATCCCGGGCTGTGTCGCAGGGTAGAGTGCATGCTGACACGGTCGCCAGGTGTACGGTGTTTCCTCCAACACATTGGTGCAGCTGGCTTCCGGGTTAAGCGAGCAGTGTGTCATGAAGCAATGCGGCTTGGCAGGGTCGTGATTCGGAGGACGCATGGCTCTCGACCTTTGCCTCTCCCGAGTCCGTACGGGAGTTGCAGCGAAGGGTAAAAAGTAAAAAATGATCACACACACACACACGGTGGGGCAAAAAAGTATTTAGTCAGCAATCCATTGTGCAAGTTCTCCCACTTAAAAAGATGAGGCCTGTAATTTTCATCATAGGTACACTTCAACTATGACAGACAAAATGAGAAAAAATAAATAAAATCACATTGTAGGATTTTTAATTAATTTTTTTGCAAATTATGGCGGAAAATAAGTATTTGGTCACCTACAAACAAGCCAGATTTCTGGCTATCACAGACCTGTAACTTCTTCTTTAAGAGGCTCCTCTGTGCTCCACTCGTTACCTGTATTAATGGCACCTGTTTGAACTTGTTAACAGTATAAAAGACACCTGTCCGCAACCTCAAACAGTCACACTCCAAACTCCACTATGGCCAAGACCAAAGAGCTGTCAAAGGACACCAGAAACAAAATTGTAGACCTGCACCAGGCTAGGAAGACTGAATCTGCAATAGGTAAGCAGCTTAGTTTGAATAAATCAACTGTGGGAGAAAATATTAGGAAATGGAAGACATACAAGAGCACTGAAAATCTCCCTCGATCTGGGGCTCCACGCAAGATCTCACCCCGTGGGGTCAAAATGATCACAAGAACGGTGAGCAAAAATCCCAGAACCACACAGAGAGACCTAGTGAATGACCTGCAGAGAACTGGGACCAAAGTAACAAAGCCTACCATCAGTAACACTACGCCGCCAGGGACTCAAATCCTGCAGTGCCAGACGTGTCCCTCTGCTTAAGCCAGTACATGTCCAGGCCCGTCTGAAGTTCGCTAGAGAGCATTTGGATGATCCAGAAGAAGATTGGGAGAATGTCATATGGTAAGATGAAACCAAAATGGTAACTCAACTCGTCGTGTTTGGAGGACAAATAATGCTGAGTTGCATCCAAAGAACACCATACCTACTGTGAAGCATGGGGGTGGAAACATCATGCTCTGGAGCTGTTTTTCTGCAAAGGGACCAGTACAACTGATCCGTGTAAAGGAAAGAATGAATGGGGCCATGTATCATGAGATATTGAGTGAAAACCTCCTTCCATCAGCAAGGGCATTGAAGATGAAACGTGGCTGGGTCTTTCAGCATGACAATGACCCCAAACACACCGCCCGGGCAACAAAGGAGTGGCTTCGTAAGAAGCATTTCAAGGTCCTGGAGTGGCCTAGCCAGTCTCCATATCTCAACCCCATAGAAAATCTTTGGAGGGAGTTGAAAGTCTGTGTTGCCCAGCAACAGCCCCAAAACATCATGGCTCTAGAGGAGATCTGCATGGAGGAATGGGCCAAAATACCAGCAACAGTGTGTGAAAACCTTGTGAAGACTTACAGAAAACATTTGACCTCTGTACTGAGATAAACTTTTGTTATTGACCAAATACTTATTTCCCACCATAATTTGCAAATAAATTCATTAAAAAATCCTACAATGTGATTTTCTGGATTTTTTTTCTCATTTTGTCTGTCATAGTTGAAGTGTACCTATGATGATAAATTACAGGCCTCTCATCTTTTTAAGTGGGAGAACTTGCACAATTGGTGGCTGACTAAATACTTTTTTGCCCCACTGTACATACAGTTGAAATCGGAAGTTTACATACACTTAGGTTGGAGTCATTAAAACTCGTTTTTCAACCACTCCACAAATGTATTGTTAACAAACTATAGTTCTGGCAAGTCGGTTAGGAAATCTACTTTGCATGACAAGTCATTTTTCCAACAATTGTTAACAGATAGATTATTTCACTGTATCACAATTCCAGTGGGTCAGAAGTTTACATACACTGAGGTGACTGTGCCATTAAACAGCTTGGAAAATTCCAGAAAATTATGTAATGGCTTTAGAAGCTTCTGATTGGCTAATTGACAGCATTTGAGTCAGTTGGAGGTGTATCTGTGAATGTATTTCAAGGCCTACTTTCAAACTCAGTGCCTATTTGCTTGACATCATGGGAAAATCAAAAGAAATCAGCCAAGACATCAGAAAAACAATTGTAGTCCTCCACAAGTCTGGTTCATCATTGGGAGCAATTTCCAAATGCCTGAAGGTACCACGTTCATCTGTACAAACAATACGTATGCAAGTATAAAGCAAATATAAACACCATGGGACCACGCAGCCATCATACTGCTCAGGAAGAAGACGCGCTCTGTCTCCTAGAGATGAGCATACTTTGGTGTGAAAGGTGCAAATCAATCCCAGAACAGCAGCAAAGGACCTTGTGAAGATGCTGAAGGAAACAGGTACAAAAGTATCTATATCCACAGCAAAACAAGTCTTATATCGACATCACCTGAAAGGCCGCTCTGCAAGGTAGAACACACTGCTCCAAAACCTCCATAAAAAAGACAGACCACAGTTTGCAACTGCACATGGGGATAAAGATCGTACTTTTTGAACAAATGTCCTCTGATCTGATGAAACAAAAATATAACTGTTTGGCCATAATGACCATCGTTATGTTTGGAGGAAAAAGGCAAGCCGATTCTATGCAGTATTCTATGCAGTATTCTATGCAGTATTCTATGCAGTATTCTATGCAGTATTCTATGCTAGGAGACACTGCTCAAAATAGTTTAAATTCCAGTCTCATGCTCCACCAGAGGTAATTAAACTGACTCAAGACAAATGAGGCTGGCCTTTGTCTGGCATCCTCTAAGACTTGTCTTCCAGTAGCAGGAGGGAGGTGCTTCCTTGCTCATGATGCCCCACTTAGGTGCACTAAACCTGGCTGACTGGCTTGAGGGCTGTCACAAAGTACAAAGAGAACGAAGTGCCGCTTCGCACAATGAAATCCACAACAAACACTAAACGGAACAGTAGGCACACCTACTTCAAAAAGACACAGAATTCCAATAACAACATGAAGCAGATTAAAATGTCACACAGGATTAAAAACAAACTTTTACAAGATGGAACAGGACACTACAGAACGGTGCTGCTGCCTACATCTCTACCACAGGTCCATTACAATTGTAATGACTAAGGATAGAAAGACAGTACACCTTTGGATTAGGATAATCTCCAACTCGAAACCAACTCAAATTCCAACTAACAGATCTGTCAAACTAGTGACTAAACCCTATTATCAAAAAACTACAACATAGTGGAAATTGATCCAAATACAAGTCCAAATATTGACTAGAAAAAAGGAGGGAAGGCGAAAACTGGGATACAACAGTCAGTTTTGGTTTCCATTAAGAGCGTATTCCAATCTGCTGTGGTGTGTTGGAAGCAGCCATCTCTGAGACCTAGGCCTATTAAAGAAAAAAGCTAAGTGAGAAGTAGCCATTGGTCTGAAGCAGAAGGAAATTCACATGATCACCACAATGCCTACTCCACACATGCTCTACTAAGGTTTTCCAGGACACAGCTTTGACCTACTACAGTAGCAACACTACATGGCCAAAAGTATGTTGACACCCCTTCAAATGAGTGGATCCGGGAATTTCAGCAACACCTGTTGCTGACAGGTGTATAAAATTGAGTACACCGCCATGCAATCTCCATAGAGAAACATAGGCAGTAGAATGGCCCGTTCAGAAGAGCTCAATGACTTTCAACATGGCACCATCACAGGATGCGACCTTTCCAACAAGTCAGTTTGACAAATGTCTGCCCTGTTAGAGCTGCCCAGGTCAACTGTAAGTGCTGTTCTTGTAAAGTAGAAACATTTAGGAGCAACACCGGCTCAACCACAAAGTGGTAGGCCACACAAGCTCACAGAGCGAGAGCGCCGAGTAGCATGGCTGTGTGCTCGATTTTATACACCTGTCAGCAACGGGTGTGGCTGAAATAGCTGAATCCACTAATTTGAAGGGTATATGCAGTGCCAGTCAAAAGTTGACACCTACTCATTCCAGGGTTTATTTAGACTATTTTCTGCATTGTAGAATAATAGTGAAGACATAAAAACTAGGAAATAACACATATGGAATCATGTAGTAACCCAAAAAAAAGTGTTAAATGAAAATATATTTTATATCTGAGATTATTCAAAGTAGCCACCCTTTGCCTTGATGACAGCTTTGCTCACTCTTGGCATTCTCTCAAATAGCTTCAAGAGGAATGCTTTTTCAACCGTCTTGAAGGAGTTATACACAGAAGATCTCAGCTAAACAAACATTTATTTTATCTGTTGCTCTGTGACTGCCGATAACTTCAGAACAAAGTTGACTACAGTACAAAGTTGCCAATGTCTTTGCAATTGTTATAAAGAAGCAAAGGATATAACGCTGCTTCAAATGAAAACAGATGACTGCATTGAAAGAAATACAGTAGGCTACATAGGCCTATATACTGTATTTCAATCACATTAAAATCAATTGAGTTCCATTTTCATAGTGTAGGCCTAACAATGTGTGCAATGTGACAAATATTCAATTTAGTGCATACCCTAAGCATTAGAATAAGCTTCCTCAATATTTGATCATTTCTTTCTAGGAGCTGAACCATTGTCCGTATCTAATGTTAAGGTAAGATTTGAATGGAGAGAGCTGAGCCAAGAGCAGTGCTGCTTTTCTTTCGATCCTATCAGTATCTGTAGGATAATTAGGTTAAGAAAGGGTTAGGGTTAGCGAAAATGCTCTCCTAACCTGCTATGAAAAGTATTTTAGGGAAATCAAGGTTGGTCTTGCTTCTCATGTGCCTGGTGTTAGCTAGATCTGCAGCAACCGAGTTGTTGGTCCCAATTTTAGCATTGTCAGAAATGCTACAAAAAGATAGCACATCGTTGGTTCTTAAGGGACAGAAAATGAGCATGTGAGAGCGATAAATAAATTAAAACAGGTGCGCCTACAAACATAGCCAATCCGCAATTTTTTAAGTCCAATGTTCACTTTATGGACACTAGTCTCGTTTTAATCCGACTGATACAAGTTAAGCTATGTAGGCGCAGAAAATACTCTTAAAGCTCAATTGCTAACAAGCCTGTTAAAAATTCTGGTATGTGGTTCTTGGTAACGGCCGGACAGTTCATAACGAGAGGCTGGGAGTGTGGTGTATCTCCAATCAAGATGATTCGCTTCAACCAATACCGACACTATAATACGTACTGTAAAGAAGCGGCTGCAAGTCTGTAGTGGGATCCATCTCTGGCTTTCGTATTTCAGTATGTCGGCCCTCTTGTGTAGCGAGGGCTTCCAGGAAGACAGAAGGTACCACGATGTCCGAGCAGTCATCCTATTACTTACTCCAGTTTGTGTGTTGGAGTGTGTGTCCTGTCCTGTGACGCTCTCTCCCTGATCAACATATGCTACATTCAAGATACACACACCCAGCCACGCTGGTAGTCGAAACCAACTGCAGGCTACTCCTACCTCCCTTTCTTGGGTTGGGCAACTTGCCTTGAAATTTTTTTTTGGAAGAACTGGTTTTCAACAGCTGAGCAGAGTAAGGATGTGAAGCTTAGTCATGTGTCTGACGCAAGGTAGGGAGGCGAATTCCTACAGACTGCAGTATCTACAAAGTACATTCTCAATTCTTAATCCACTCAAATCACCACTAAACCATTCAAACAATTAAACCATTCAAATGTGACTTTACGGAAATGCAGATGAAGTGTGGTTTATTTCACATGATGAAAACAAAAAGAGCCCTCTACCTTCAAAAGCAGGATTGTCTTGAAAAGGTGTTTAACAAGTGCTGTAATTACAAAGTTCTTTCAGAAAGAATGTCAATCTAGCCATGTTTTAATAGTTCTAATAGAATGCAAACTCACTGTTATCTTCCCTGAAGAGTTGAATGTTTCTAAATGTTTTACATGCCTATTGCACAACTGTTGGACATACTACCTGAGGGAGATTCTTTCCAAACACACAACAGTCCGGCATAATGAAACTAAAAGCCAATTAAGGCAGAGTGGGGCATTGAGGTGACCAGATGATCCAATCACCTCCACACACACATTAGACTGGATCTGCCACCACTGGTTAGACAACACCTCTGCTGAACCAGGAGTTGTGTACTGTCTCCTCTCACTGGCTTAAACCATAAACACACCAGTCCACTTCTATTTTACCAGCCATGTTCGATTAAAAATGATAACTCGTTCTCTTCTGCAACAACCTGACTGGGGAAGTGTCCCATGAGAGAGGTGAGGGGTCGAATGACCCTGTTGGTAGCTAAAGAAGACTTTAGCTCTAAAGAAGAGCTGTTACAGCAGTGGGCAGTGCCATACCTTGTCAAGTCTCTTCTGCCAGCTGTCTTCTCTCTTCACCATGAGTTCGATGCAGTGGGAGAGGGTGGACAGGATCCCAGCTGTAGTGGCCTTAAACGTGATGGCCTCACCCTTAAAGTCGATCCCATTCATGCCCTTAGGATTAGCAGCGGGAAACACTGGGAGAGAGAGATGACATATGACACAGTTTGATGACATGGTTCCAATGTCACATGCCACCATTCTACACATAACTGTGCTTCAGGGGTGATGAAACTAAGATTTGTTTTCTGATCTGCTTCCACAACACACATTCAACACAAACACACATTTGGGAGGAACGCAGTGTTATCTACAGTGCAGCGCCCCTAGAGCTATTTTAGGGGTCAAGTTCCTTGCTCAAGGACACAAACACTCATATTGCTACAAGTAGTAGCAACTTTAGTAATAGTATAAGTGTGAATTTACACACTGATCCTCACGCTTCTCTTTGCTGCCGTTGTTGTTGTAAAGGCAGTCGCCATCGGGCCGTGTGCTCGAGGGAAAGTCGTCTTCATCCTCCTCCACCACTGGAAAGGAGACAAGACTCCATTGATCTACCAGGGTTGCCATTCCATGTTCTGTGGCAAGTGTGGTTATTACAATTTACATGGCCAGTTCAATATGGAACTGTAAAACCCACAGAAAGCCCCTCCCAGGTATTCTTCAGTACCTCTGACTGTCCCTCTCCCTCCATGTTAGCTTATTTGTTTATTTTGATCCCCATTAGCTTTTGCAGAAGCTACTCTTCCTGGGGTCCACAGTCCCTCTCCCTCCATGTTAACCAGCTACATTAGGTCTACCTCTGTCTCTCTGGAACTCGTCCTTGGAGACGCCATCTGCGCAGCTATCAAAGTACTTCTGCAGTGTGTCCACCTGTCTGCAGAGGATGTCTCTGAACGTCTCCATCTCCGCCAGCTTCTCCGGCAGGCTGTGGCCCTTCAGGTCCAACAACACAAACACAGGGGTTCACTGTTAGATCTTAACATAATTAAACAATCATGCATTGGGAATCAACGGGACGTCTGCACCAAGTTAAGGTTTGTCCCTTGGTAATGAATGAATTAAACAAAATGCCTAGCTACACCTTTCCAGGGGCTGTATTGTCCAGGAGCGATTCCTGCGTATGCAAAATAACTATTTAAATGGGCGGTGTATACCAAGAAAGCAGACTTCTGGCACGTTGGCGAAATTAAGCCAATAAAAAGTGTTATGGCGGTTACATGAAATGGACAAGCTTTTTGGGGAGACTGAACATATTAGCAAAAGTTGTGAGTTTGTAACTCTTAGGTCAAAATATGTAAAGCCATTTCGAAGGAAAGGCTGTACACAAAAACGACAATACTGAAAAGACTGTCCTCTCTGAAGTAATTATGGGAATGACAAACGACGGCTATGTATGTTACAGAATCTGAAATAAACATTCCAAGCTTAAAGATCAAAATCTATCATAACAAATTTGTAGTCATTTGGAATGTTTTTAAAAAGGTCAGTGGAAAGCATATTGCATAATTACAGGTAGCCTGAATAGTATGCAAGGCCAATTAGTACTCTAACATTCTATTTATTGCATATACAGTGCTGTCTGAAAAGTATTCAGACCCCTTGACTTTTGACACATTTTGTTATGTTACAGCCTTATTTTAAAATTGATTAAATAGTCCCCCCCCCGTCCCCCCCCCCCTCAATCTACACAAAATACCCCATAATGACAAATCAAAAATTGGTTTATTTTTAAAAATATCAAATTTACATAAGTATTCAGACCATTTTCTCAGGACTTTGTTGAAGCACCTTCGGCTGCTATTCCAACCTTGAGTCTTCTTGGGTATGACGCTACAAGCTTTGCACGCCTGTATTTGGGAGTTTCTCCCATTCTCTGCAGATCCTCTCAAGCTCTGTCAGGTTGGATGGGGAGCGACGCTGCACAGCTATTTTTAGGTCTCTCCAGAAATGTTTGATCAGGTTCAAGTCCGGGCACTGGCTGAGCCACTCAAGGACATTCAGAGACTTGTGTCGAAGCCAATCCTGCGATGTTTTGGCTGTGTGCTTAGGGTTGTGGTCCTGTTGTAAGGTGAACCTTTGCCCCAGTCGGAACACCTGAGCGCTCTGTAGCAGGTTCTCATCAAGGATCTCTGTAATTTGATCCGTTCATCTTTCCCTCGATCCTGACTAGTCTCCCAGTCCCTGAAAAACATCCTCACAGCAAGATTCTCCTACCATTCTCCACATTCATCTACTGCACACCTACCATTCCAGTGTTTAATTGCTATATTGTACTTACTTCACCACCATGGCCTATCATGCGTCACCATAGGGATAGTGCCAGGTTCCCTCCAGATGTAACGCTTGGCATTCAGGCTAAATAGTTCAATCTTAGTTTCATCAGAACAGAGAATATCATTATCAAAAGATACCTAAGGACACTTAGACAAACTCCAAGAAGGCTGTCATGTGCCTTTTACTGAGGAGTGGCTTCTGTCTGGCCACTCTACCATAAAGGCCTGATTGGTGGAGTGCTGCAGAGATGGTTGTCTGTCTGGAACGTTCTCCCATCTCCACAGAGGAAGTCTGAAGCTCTGTCAGAGAGACCATAGGGTGGGGTGGGTTCTTGGTCTCCTCCCTGACCACGGCCCTTCTCCCCCACTTGCTCAGTTTGTCTGGGCGGCCAGCTCTAGGAAGAGTCTCGGTGGTTCCAAATTTCTTCAATTTAAGAATAATGGAGGCCACTGTATTTGGGGACCTTCAATATTTTGGTACCCTTCCCCAGATCTGTGCCTCGACACAATCCTGTCTCGAAGCTCTACGAACAATTCCTTCGACCTCATGGCTTGGTTTTTGTGCTGACATGTCAACTGTGGGACCTTATATAGACATGTGTGTGCCTTTCCAAATCATGTCCAATCAATTGAATTTACCACAGGTGGACTCCAAGTTGTAGAAACAGCTCAAGGATGATCAATGGAAACAGGATGCACCTCGGTCTGAGTACGTACGTAAACGAGTACCTGTTTTTTGTTTTTAAATTTGATAAAAAACAGTTTTTCGCTCTGTCATTATGGGGTATTTTGTGTAGATTGGGCAGTCCCTCCAGGATTCCGCGATCGCAAAATCAACCAATCAGCGCATATTAGGCGAGAGCTCGCAATTTTGACCAATTCCCGCACTTTTACCGTGGAAATGGCCCAATCCAAAAAAATATCATTTTTTTTTATTTTTTATTTTTTTTAATCGCTCATTTGCCAACGAAAATAACAGTTAACGTCTGTGCGAAACAATTTCCAAATGTTTTTGGAAACTAGAGAAAGTCAACAATCAACAGTCACTTCGAATCAGCAAAGCATAAGAGAATGTCAGAACAGTTCCCACAGCAGCGGCAGATCACCATGACTGAATTGCAAAATGTATCACAGAATTTCAGAATAGCTGCAGCAAAATCATGCATTTTTGGCTGCAGAAATCACTTTTTTCCCCCTGCGAAATCCTGGAGGGGCTGATTAGGGGGAAAATCAATTGAATCAATTTTACAATAAGGCTGTAACGTAACAAAATGTGGAAAATGTCAAGGGATCTGAATATTTTCCGAATGCACTGTACATGTGCCTATACTGTCAATCCACTTTTCTGGACACTGAATTAAGATGGTGTATTTAGGGGTGCTTTCTTTTGAAAAGGACACTCCAGGACTGTTCAGATTGTTGATAAGCACTCTTCTCATCTTTCTATCCTTTACAACATTACTGCCATGTATGAGAAATGCATTCCAGTTCATATTTTCCAAGATAATATTAGCTAGACGGAACATATCATTTTCAAGATATTAATAATTGCTTCTAAAAGTCTGAAGATTACATCTCAAAACAATCACACAAAATGTGGTGAATGCACAAGCTAAGACATGATACAAAGAGCGTCTGCTAAATGATTAAAATAGATATTACGGATATCATAACACTGAAAAAGGATACGGGCAATGAAGAGTTATAAAGCATGTATAGACCATATAAAACCTTGATAAAAGTTAGCTTTACAGGCTGTGACCGATATGTGCATGTTTTAGAAAAACTTTTCCTAAAAAACATTCTGGATGTGACATAGGGGTGTTGGCTGGGACGGGCGATCTTTACAAGACTGTAGAACACGCAAACAAAACTCACAACACTTCAATTTGGTCTATACTGCTTCATTTACATCACATCTTCATAACCAACACTGGGGGACAGCTGTGAGTGGAGAAACAAGCACTGTGAGCTCTTTGAAAAAGCCATGAAATATGATTGACAGAAAAGCCTTCAGAGACTTGGCTTGCTACTCTTAAATTAACATAATTCATACAATTTCCGACTTAAACTTTTCAAATAAAGCCTGAACTCCAACATGTAGACCTTAAGGATAATTATACATGTGGATTCATTTGGACATGACTATTTAGGCATGCGCAGGTTGGGAAATTCATGGAATTTCCCCGAAAATTTGTTGTCAGTGTTGTGGTGGTTTACCTTGAAGGAGGAAGTGGAGGTGGCAGAGAAGCCGCTGGCAGCAGAGGTGAGAGACAGCATGGAGCCATGACGCCTCAGACTGGACTCTGAACCATACCCCGACTCCGCCTGGAGGGGTGGGGGGAGAATACATTAGACCAGTGTTCTCAACTCCAGTCTTCACGCACCCCCAACAGTACATACTTTTGTGTGGCCCCGGAAAAGCACACCTGATTCTACTTTTTAACTAATCATCAAGCCCGTGACAAGTTGAATTAGATGTGTTTGTTCCTGGGCGACAACAAAGTGTGTGCTGTTGGGTGTACTTGACGACTGAAGTTGGGGAACACGTGTTCAACCAGTCACCAGAGTAAGAAATACATTATTCCCCCAGCCAGTGAAATACAGAATCAAACCCTGAGAAACAGGTCTACTACAGGAAAGCACAAGGCCTTTAGTCCAATGGGATCTATTGAAGGGGGAACAGGACACTGACTACACCAGCTTGTGACCCAATAGGTTTGGAGGCCTATAGGAGGCTTGGTACGGTGCATTGTATGCTTGGGTATGGAGATGTCAACATTTGTCCTATCATGATTATATACTCAGAAAACATTGTGATATAGGATGGTATCGACCCCTATTGGCCAACCACTTTTCTTTGCAAAAAATTACAATAAAAACCCCAGCTATAACCACCATTAGGCTATAATCACAATAAAAGTTAATGTTGCTGAAAGCCTGGACAGAGGCTATGTAAAGGAAAATATTTTCTAATATTCCTGTCTGGTGGAGACAGCTTCAGTATGTAACAGGCTTGTGTGTGTGTGTATCCATAGGATGCAAGGGAAAGGGACCAGAGACGTGCCTCTCGTGCTTCAGCCAGTGTAATCTGACCTCGCATTAGTTCTCACTTCACTTGCTACACATGTTGCTTCTTGTGGACTGTAGTGTCGCTCTGTCAGCTCTGATTGGCAGACAAAAACAACAAGCTCCACGTGAATGCTATACACAGACGTAGACAGAGAGAAAGTATATTTCCTGACGGGACATTGAGCTGCTTTGGTGGAATTGTCCGCTGTGTCTAGCCTACATTCTCCCCTTGCTTTATTATTTGAAATGGCCTACAGCAAATACATATAGGCAAAGAATTCAGATTGTCATAAACGGTAACTAGTAATGCTGCATAGTGCCATAAATACACTGAGTATACAAAACATTAAGAACATTTCCATGACAAACTAACCAGGTGAAAGCTATGATTATTTTTTGAGGTCACTTAAATCCACTTCAAATCAGTGTAGATGTGTGTCATTCAGAGGGTGAATGACCAAGACAAAATATTTAAGTGCCTTTGAACAGGGTATGGTAGTAGGTGCCAGGTGGACCGGTTTGTGTCAAGAACTGCAACGCTGCTGGGGTTTTCCACGCTAAACAGTTTCCCGTGTGTATCAAGAATGGTCCACCAACTAAAGGACATCCAGCCAACTTAACACAACTGTGGGAAGCATCTGTGTCAACATGGGCCAGCATCCCTGTGGAACGCTTCACACCTTGTAGAGTCAATGCCAGACAAATTGAGGCTGTTCTGAGGGCAAAAAGGCTGGTGCAACTCAGGTGTTCCTAATGTTTGGTATACTCAGTGCATAACTCACCTTTCTGGTAAAAATAGTTACTTATTGCTAAGACATACTCACTTTTGACGACAAGCTCAAGTACTTAGTACCCTACCTCGTCTAAGAGTATCTTAAAATGAGACATCTCAGTCTTATCTCCCCCCCAGAAAACGTGCACTCGTCTTTTCCCACTAGCACTGACTTTGCTGATAACCTCTGAGGGGAAAATGACTTACAACTGATGTGGTTGTTTCAGCTAGCTATCTTTAGATGAATGGAAGTTGCTCAGGATAAGAGTGTCTGCTAAACAACTCAAATCTAGTACAAATATGATGGAGTTCCTATTCAAGAAAAGTGGGTGAATAGGGCATGAAGTATGCTAAGTTGAAATATCTACATACAGTAATGATCCGTTTAGGAACTCAGTCATTACATTTATACACTTATAACTGTAAAATAAATATGATCATATTTAGTGACAGTGAAAATTGGCACTATTTTATAGAACTGATGACAATGAATGTACTGCCTCTGAGCAACACACACCATTCAACAACCCGCCGACCACTGGGCTTCCTCTCACTACCATATTTGGTAGTGAGAGGAAGGAAACGCCAAGTGGATGCTTCACATTTATACATCTGGTGAAATAACTCCTCATTGTTCTATCTGTGGTATCATCCTGGTCCTAACACACACACACACACACACACCAAGTTTTTCCTGTTCGTCCCACATTCAACTGTCACAAACCAGTCGACCAGTTCCACTCAGGAGCAGTCATGTTGCAACATGTCAATTCCTGGGAATGGTAGCATACTGTAAATATGGGATCTCAAATCACGATGCTTCCGGTTGCCACCATCTCTCACTTATTTGTATTTCTTGGCCCGGGACTTGAACTAGAATCTTTCTGGCTACCTCTCTAACCTCTAGTCTTGGCTACCTCTACCTCTAGTTCTATTCCAAACCAACCACTAGGCTGGTGCACTTATGTGTAGATCTTAAAGTATTGGAGAATAAACGTAAATTGCACATGCCAAGGGGAAGATCTCTGGTATATGTCACTTCTGTGTACAAGAGAGAAAGAGATCCTTCATTCTTACCTTGTGTAGTTCGATGGAGTCAATCCATTGGAGCCGGTGCTCTGGGTCCTCTGCCCGTAGGTACCACACACTGTCGTTCACACTGATGTCAAAACGACACTCGTCAAACTCGTGGGGCTGCAGGGAGAGAGAGTGAGTGGAGACACGAGTGACTAGGCCTATACAGGAGACGTCAAACCCTACAGCAGAAAGTACTTTGGGAAAAGCAGTGCGTCTACCGCTTTAAAAACAAACGAGTGGTCAATAGATCCTTCTTTCAGAATCAACTCAACAAGGCCCAAACACCCAACACTAGGCTATATTATTATGCAGGGCTTATTCCAATCAACATGTTGGTTGTAGGAGGAATGTGGTTCTGACTAGAGGTGCAAAGGGTATACTACTTGAAACTTTTGAAGTTTACCAGAAAACTACCAGAATTTTATCATATGACAACTTTATTTGGGAAATTCAGATTATCATCACAGGTGTATCTCTGGCCCTCTAAAACAATCTTAATATAAACCAATTTAGTGAATACTGTAAGAATATTCCGAAGATAAATACACAACGCAGAGGACGAGAGGTCAATAGAGGACTAACAATCAATGCAAATAGTAGTTTTTCTGTAATAGGGGATTAATGAGCAATGGTTATGGGAGGGATTTGTCGATACAGTGAGCCTGAAATAGGATACTTGTTATTTGGCCCAGTTTTATTGCAAGGAATTCTAATTGGCTAGGGCTGGGTTATAAAACGACATGCTGTCCCTTTGTTCTGTGGAGAACTGGGAGAGAACCACACAAGAGCATCACTGAGGACAGGGGAGAATGATCATCTACCTCAGCATAATATCTATGATTTATCCTCTTTGAATAAACATATTTCCTCCCCTTGATTTGCTTTGGGGTCTGTGCTATTAAAGAACAACAACAACTGCTAACGTTTGGTGCCGTGACGAATTGGTCTAAACAACAAGAAAACTTAACAACTGTGGATTGATCCAGAGGAGAGTCTACTCTTAATCTCCTGATTGATGGCCATCAGTGCTGAGTGAGTCTAGACCAATATAATTTTAAAAGAACCAAATCAGGTTAAAATTAGTGCATGCAATGAGTGAAACGTATCTGTGATGTGTAAGGGTTCAAGTGAAACCTTCTTGTTGCATAGAAGCGAGTTGCTAGTTGAGTAGCAATTTTTACACGTGTGGTTAACGTAAGTCTTCAACACAGGGATACAAACCGGTGAGGGCCCAAAAAGGTGACTTTTTTTTTCTCTTTTCGCTGAAACATGTCAAAAAAATCCCTGCTAGCGGTAAATGCAGGTTAACTAATTAAACAACAAATATGATCTGTCTCTGTGTAAAATAAGTGGTTAATGTGAACCTAACTCACTAAAGAATGTAAGTAAAGCAATCCAATGTTATTTGTTGCCTAGACTTTACTGCAAATGACACTCAAGTCCTGAGAAAAAAAACAATACACTAATATTGCAGTTAGCCATCACAGCCTTTATAATAGAACACTTGTGACCATACACATCTAAATATTGCAATTGGGGGGAAAAAAACATCTTAAAGTAGAATATGAATGAAACAAACAGGCATTCTATTTTTGCTCTATGATAGTTGCCACTATAGTAGACATTGATCAAGTGCACAAGGTTGTGTACAAAATTAACATTCACTAAGTAAAAAAATGTAATAATCCCCCTCACTCACACACCTCCCTACTATCAAATTCAACACAACAAAAGCAATATCTTTGGGCTACACTGCACGTTATTACATTGTACACTTTCTGCATGTGGACATCTGTTCTACAATGTGCCAGCAGAGCATGATACTCTTTTTTTGGCATAAATGATCTCTTTCAGGCAGAGAGTACACCTGGCATACCCCTTTTTAATTCACTGTATTGAAAGAGGGAAAGTGTGTGGCATTTCTTTCACCTCTATTGGCCTCCAGCATAAGCCAGGCCCAGCTCCAGCTACACTTGATCCATGAATCCACTTGTTTTTACCTAATTCTCTCATTCTGAAAATTAACCACATACTGTAGAGGGAAAACTTCAGTTCACAGATAGTTATTTCGTTAACATTTCACAGATTGCCAGGGTTCAGTATGCAACTAACACGTTATAATTTGAGGAACGGCAAGGAGACTGATACCAGTTAACTGGCAAACTGCCTTTGCAACTTTCCAGCTCGCGCACTGATTCTGTAACTAGCAAGTTGGTTGCTGCATTCTTTTATGTGAACGATTGGCTGAGCCCTGGATACAGCCAGTATTGCTCCTAACGCGCATCACTCACCTTTCCTCATTGGCTCTACACAATTCACATAGGTCACATATTTTGGATTCAAAACGGCAAATTTCGCCGAAAGGTGACTAGTTTGCATCCCTGTCAACAAGCTTTTTTATGGGTAGCCAGGCCCTAGAGAGACAATGTGTTCTAGAAATGGTTTGAGTCCTCAAAGGGGGATATATTTTGGGGTTAAATAAATATATAAAACAGAGAGAGAGAGAGAGATATATTATACAACTTTGAAGTTAAATGTAGCGCCATTGTTAAGTGAGAAAACCACTCTGGGAAAGGGTGGAACAGCTCCTCCGGATGTGAGTATGAAAGAGATTTTAAATTCACTGTCTATGAAGATATGAAGAACCATTTCAAAGTAGAGAAGTGTAAGCATGAGATAAATAAATATTCTGTCATTGTTGACAAAGATGGAATCTGTCTGATATACAAAAAGCTTGGGGAAAAATACAGAGAATGTCTAACTCCTTGACAAAGTCACGATGATCTTTAACTGTATCAGCCGAAGAAAGAAAACGGGATGAGAAATTATTTCTGGAGAATCATGATAGGACATTGCAGAGAGGTAAAGAAAGTTTGAAAGCTCTTGGTGGACAGATCAAAACCTTGAAAGAAGAAATTCAACAATTACAGGGAAGGGTCGTAAAAACAGACTTGGCTCCAACGTGTGGAGGACCCTTTGTTCCTTCAATCTACCCTCAGGCTGAGTTGCGCAAGGATGATCGGCATTCAAGCATCTGGTCAGCATTGCCTGGCTTTGAGTCAACAGATTCTGACAGCAGTGACGAATGATTTCTTAGGCCAACCAGAACACAGGCTGTAAAATGTAGTAAAGACAAACCTCCGGTGACAGTAATCACACATAAATCAGCATCTCCAAAATACACTGCTCAAAAAAATAAAGGGAACACTAAAATAACACATCCTAGATCTGAATGAATGAAATATTCTTAAATACTTTTTTCTTTACATAGTTGAATGTGCTGACAAAATCACACAAAAATTATCAATGGAAATCAAACTTATCAACCCATGGAGGTCTGAATTTGGAGTCACACTCAAAATTAAAGTGGAAAACCACACTACAGGCTGATCCAACTTTGATGTAATGTCCTTAAAACAAGTCAAAATGAGGCTCAGTAGTGTGTGTGGCCTCCACGTGCCTGTATGACCTCCCTACAACGCCTGGGCATGCTCCTGATGAGGTGGCGGATGGTCTCCTGAGGGATCTCCTCCCAGACCTGGACTAAAGCATCCACCAACTCCTGGACAGTCTGTGGTGCAACGTGGCGTTGGTGGATGGAGCGAGACATGATGTCTCAGATGTGCTCAATTGGATTCAGGTCTGGGGAACGGGCGGGCCAGTCCATAGCATCAATGCCTTCCTCTTGCAGGAACTGCTGACACACTCCAGCCATATGAGGTCTAGCATTGTCTTGCATTAGGAGGAACCCAGGGCCAACTTCGCCAGCATATGGTCTCACAAGGGGTCTGAGGATCTCATCTCGGTACCTAATGGCAGTCAGGCTACCTCTGGCGAGCACATGGAGGGCTGTGCGGCCCCCCAAAGAAATGCCACCCCACACCATGACTGACCCACCGCCAAACCGGTCATGCTGGAGGATGTTGCAGGCAGCCAAACGTTCTCCACGGCATCTACAGACTGTCACGTTTGTCACATGCTCAGTGTGAACCTGCTTTCATCTGTGAAGAGCACAGGGCGCCAGTGGCGAATTTGCCAATCTTGGTGTTCTCTGGCAAATGCCAAACGTTCTGCACGGTGTTGGGCTGTAAGCACAACCCCCACCTGTGGACGTCGGGCCCTCATACCACCCTCATGGAGTCTGTTTCTGACCGTTTGAGCAGACACATGCACATTTGTGGCCTGCTGGAGGTCATTTTGCAGGGCTTTGGCAGTGCTTCTCCTGCTCCTCCTTGCACAAAGGCGGAGGTAGCGGTCCTGCAGCTGGGTTGTTGCCCTCCTACGGCCTCCTCCACGTCTCCTGATGTACTGGCCTGTCTCCTGGTAGCGCTCTCCATGCTCTGGACACTACGCTGACAGACACAGCAAACCTTCTTGCCACATCTCGCATTGATGTGCCATCCTGAATGAGCTGCACTACCTGAGCCACTTGTGTGGGTTGTAGACTCCGTCTCATGCTACCACTAGAGTGAAAGCACCGCCAGCATTCAAAAGTGACCAAAACATCAGCCAGGAAGCATAGGAACTGAGAAGTGGTCTGTGGTCCCCACCTGCAGAACCACTCCTTTATTGGGGGTGTCTTGCTAAATGCCTATAATTTCCACCTGTTGTCTATTCCATTTGCACAACAGCATGTGAAATTTATTGTCAATCAGTGTTGCTTCCTAAGTGGACAGTTTGATTTCACAGAAGTGTGATTGACTTGGAGTTACATTGTGTTGTTTAAGTGTTCCCTTTATTTTTTGAGCAGTGTAGTTGGATGAATGGTCAAAAATGTTGAAACTAGAGGTTGACTGATTATGATTTTTCAACGCCGATACCGATTATTGGAGGACCAAAAAAGCCGATACCGATTAATCGGACGATTTAATTTTTTTTTATTTGTAATAATGATAATTACAACAATACTGAATGAACACTTATTTTAACTTATTATAATACATCAATAAAATCAATTTAGCCTCAAGTAAATAATGAAACATGTTCAATTTGGTTTAAATAATGCAAAAAAAAAGTGTTGGAGAAGAAAGTAAAAGTGCAATATGTGCTATGTAAGAAGGCTAACATTTCAGTTCCTTGCTCAGAACATGAGAACATATGAAAGCTGGTGGTTCCTTTTAACATGAGTCTTCAATATTCCCAGGTAAGAAGTTTTAGGATGTAGTTATTATAGGCTTTATACGACTATTTCCCTCTATACCATTTGTATTTCATTAACCTTTGACTATTGGATGTTCTTATAGGTACTTTAGTATTGCCAGTGTAACAGTATAGCTTCCGTCCCTCTCCTCGCTCCTCCCTGGGCTCGAACCAGCAACACAACGACAACAGCCACCATCGAAGCAGCGTTACCCATGCAGAGCAAGAGGAACAACTACTAGAAGGCTCAGAGCGAGTTACGTTTGAAACACTATTAGCGCGCGCTAACTAGCTAGCCATTTCACTTCTGTTACACCAGACTCATCTCGTGAGTTGATAGGCTTGAAGTCATAAACAGCGCAATGCTTGACGCACAACGAAGAGCTGCTGGCAAAACACACAAAAGTGCTGTTTGAATGAATGTTTACGCGCCTGCTTCTGCCTACCACCGCTCAGTCAGATACTTCGATACTTGTATGCTTGTATGTTCAGTCGGATAATATGCAACGCAGGACACGCTAGATAATATCTAGTATTATCATCAACCATGTGTAGTTAACTAGTGGTTATGATTGATTGTTGCTAGCTATCAACTTCCGTGTTTTCCTTAAGGGTCTGACCAATGCAACCACCATATTGGGGAGAGATAACCAAATGTGTTCAAAAACCAAATTAAGCGTTTGTTGAATTTGAAGAAAGGTTTAGAGAAGAGGTGGTTAGACACAGTGGGTTACCCGACATGGAAGATGAAGATGCCCCATTTTTGGAGGAATTGAGTGTAATCACTCATCAGCTGATCCATACATTACTTGCGAAAAACATTTGTTTCCACAACTAATGACTGGGAGAGACAAAACTACGGCGACAGACAGACGGTCACGACTGGACAGAGACATCAATCAACATAATAAACTGTCTTATCAGAGTTGTGCAGGTTCCGAGTGAAACCAACAACAATATCCGTTCAGCAGAAGAGAAACCTGGTGTGTCATTATTAAGGGATTTCTGGTCACTGGCAAAGAGAATAGGATAAGCAGGGTCCGTCTATGTAAAAATGGACTCAAGACAACAGCCCCAACGCTGATGCAGAAATTTAAGAAGCCCTCTCCGGCTCAGCAGCAGAGTTTTCTGGATGATGTGGAGGTAAACTAACAGACCCCCTATTACTTCCAATCTCAGCTGGTGTACATATGAAATCAAATGGAATATATGGGAACATGATGGTTAACAACTTTGCTTGCAATAGATTGTCTTTAGTAGATACAGGTGCTGAAGTCACTCTGTTGCCCATATCTTATGCAAAACAAATGTCCTCAGTACACGGGCAAGAACATCGGAGCAACAAGCGTGGGGGGGGACAAAGACCGATATGAAACAAACCGTTATCAATTTCTCTTGGTCCAATGAAGATTGATGCAGGAGTGTGGATAGGCTCATTTGAACAACCTATTTTAGGTCTTGATGTTTTATGCAACTTGACTCTACATTGAACATTTCTGAAGGGAAGGTGACATGGCAAATTAGACAACTGCAGGGCTCTACAGTTCAGAACCATCCTATTTGGACTACTAAAACAAAATGAGTGTGGAACTTTCGATAAGGAACCAGTGTGCTTGACAGGTGTTGTACCACCTTGCACAAAACAATATCCCATTAGCAAGGAAGCTATGGACACTACTAAAGTAGTGATTAAAGATCTATGGAACATGGGTATAGATGAAAAGACACCATGCAATCCGGCTACTCTCATGTATCCTCCAGATACCACATTACTTGAACACGACTGTTGTTAATTGGTTTTGGATCAGCTCTCTGATAAGTTTATAGAGCCATTCTTTGGAAAACCGTGAGTTTATCTTATACACAGACAGTATGCTTTTGGTGTCACCCATTATTTTGGAAAAATATGGAAAAACAGAGGATTCATGACATCACTGGGAGCTCCTGTGAAGAATTGACCAGAGTTGATGGCTCTACTGAATGCTCTCCAGTTACAATTTTGAAAATGAAAGCACATGGTAGAATCTTTACAGACAAAAGTAATGATTTGGCTGATATTGCTGCTAAGGCGGATGCCAAGAGAAAATCTCTGTCAGCTAAACTGATTAGGAGATACACCTTGGATACATTGCAACACATTAGAGATATGCAAACAATGAAGTGTGGGAATGGATGGCTGCAGGATGCAAACTCAATCAAGGTGTGTGGAAATACAACCTGAGATGTGTAGCGCCAAATACACTCTTACCCTACTTGGTGACACAGATCCACTCTTTGGGACACATTGGTGTAGAAAAGATAGTTTATCGTTTTGTGTGCAAATGGTGGAATCCTATTGGCTACACCAATAACCTGGGTTTGGAATCTGTTCCTTAAAGACAGCAAGGCCTTTTCCTCCACATTTTCTGACTTCGAGCTCCTCTTCTAGTAGAAATGGCCCGTTGATGCCAGCTGATGTTGCCCTAGTTTAATAAACTTTATAGGGCCCTATAAAATGTTGTATTTTCTCAAAATGCAGTTTCTCCATTTAGTTTTCCCAGGTTTCAGCTTTTCCCCCCGATTTTCATGTTTTCGCTCTCAAAAAATCACACATTTTTAATAGAAAAACAACAATTTGAGACCACTTTTGAGATCTGGGGAAAACCTAAGAAATTTTCATTTTTGGGTGTAGATAACCTTTCATTCAAGTGCGCACCAGCAAGACACTTACTTGGCTAGCAGTGTTTCTGTAGCACACGTGATTGCTGAGTTTGCTAAACAAATCACTACTGGATTGATGCAAATAATCATGATCTCATTCTGCCAGGTAGGCATAGACTACTTTGTAGTTAACATTTAATTGAGAAGATTTTTATGAAACCCTTTCCAACTACCAGAAGGCAGTTGTCATTAACATCCTCGCAAACGGCTACCCAAAGCGGTAGACAAACGCGCACAAACATGGGGATTCACGAGCAGTTGCCTCTTCAGAAAGTTGAAGGAACATACGAATCACTTAGGCTACGCATTTCGTTCATGACATCATCATCTTTGACAAATTAATTGATTTCCTACTAAGTTCAAGACATGATTAAATATTGTTGAATTATGTTTTAATGTCTGGATTCCGTCCACATTCCCTGCATCGCAAATTTTATAGGGCCTTAACTATTAATAAAGCTCCTCGTTTTATTTCCCGTAACAAAAAACTGCAGAGCCCCCACACCACACAGTATCTGGAACATACATGTAATGCCTGCAAAATGTCATAAAGCTAAAACAATCCCCATGTGTTCAATTTCATAAGTTAGTTTCAACTTCTGATGTAGTGATGAGGGAGGGCTGCTGGTTTCTCTTTAACCTCTTCCTGTACCAATCAGTACTGGGTAGAAGTTGTCATTGTAACCAGATTACCCCTATCCATTGTAAAGAAAAACAAATCTGACCTTAGATCAGTTTCTAAGGGTAACAACACCCTACTCGTATCAAGCATGTCCTTAAGAACCTCTCTGCTGTCTGTGTGAATCAGAAGAACCATTAAGTCCACTGGCACAAGACTCTATCAGACACAGACCATAAAGCCTGGCTTTATTTTCGCTCCTTCTCCAGGAGCATAGTGTGCTGCAATCTATCCCTATCGGTGTGTGTGGAGAGATCTGATTGAGAACACTGTAACTGCCAATGCTGCAGTTGCTTCGCTTGTATCCTTGGTTGTTAAAAAATTAAAATGTATTGTTGACATTATCTATAGTAGTTAGTAGGGATGCACAATATATTAGTAAGCATATCGGAATCGGACGATATTAGCTAAAGATGCCAACATTGGTATCGGCCCGATGTTTAGTTTAACACCGATGTCAAAGCTACCATGCATACCTATATGAAGTAGGTGCATGATGTGATAACGCCACGTAAAATCCTAACCTACCCCACACAATGTCTGCTGTGTGGATCGAGCATCCAACAAGTCCAGCAGTCATTTGAAAGAGTAACAACATTTCAGCGAGACAACTCAAAAGGCGAAATCCATTTAAGCCAAGACAATGGAATTCATTGCCCTTGACAATCAACCGTTCTCTGTCGTGGGTGATGTTGGCTTTCGCCGACTGGTCGAGCACCAGTACACACTACCAAGTGCGCTATTTTTCAGATGTTACACAGTAATAGTGTCACCTCTATTAGCTTCACGACATGCATACTACGGAACGACGTTTGGGTCTTTGCGTGTCAAAAAAGATACAATAGCACTGTCAAAGCTGTACAAAAAAGTCTGCAAACACGTACGCTGTGTTTACAATGCGGCGTTGGTAATAAAGCCTTTGTTCGACCGCAACTTCTGGGGTAGCTAGCTTTAGCTTGGTACCTAGCTAGCACCAATACAACCAGCCTGAAAACAATGACCAGCAGAAACTGCAGTCATGTTCATTATTCTAAGCAATGATTTAGGAATCCTGGTGTGTAAGTATTAGCTAGGTTGCCACTTGTTGTCCGCCTACTGAAATTGAACTTCAGTTCATGAAAATAAATAGCAAGCCAGCTACGTAACCCTGTTGCCCAAAGCTAACGTTATAAGCAGCCAGCTAGCTTCATCTGGCTAGTGATGCTTGACCGTGTTGTGAAGCTAGCCACAGTAAGGATTAGGCACTAGTGGAATTTACGGTTCGCCTTTAAAATAAAAAAACTGTCATTGACAAATGAACAAATAGTAGAATTATGCTAAACTTTTATTTTGAAGGCTAACCGCAAAGTCCACTATTGTGGCTAATCCTTATTGTGGCTAGCTTCACAGATGGGTCCGACCATAAATAGGTTATTTTAGATGACACCCAGCTATGAAGTTAGCTAGCTAACTATATAGCTACTGAAACAGATTGTCGTTTTTGACACGTCAAGTATATTTTTTGACACACAAAAACCCAAACGGCGTTCCATAGAAATCCTGGTTGAGAATGAAACAACTGAACAACGAAACAGCACAGCAAGTGAAAGAAAAAGGTTTTGATGATGTTTTACTGGTAATGGGGACATATGGAAATGCCAACAAAATTACTTTTCAGTCAGTGTAGTGTGTGTGTGTAACCTTTATTTATCTAGGCAAGTCAGTTAAGAACAAATTCTTATTTACAATGACGGCCCGGACGCTGCTGGGCCAATTGTGCGACTCCCTATGGGACTCCCAATCACGGCCAGATGTGATACAGCCTGGATTCGAACCAGGGACTGTAGTGACGCCTCTTGCACTGAGATGTAGTACCTTAGACCGCTGCATCCATGTGTGTGTGTTACCTATTTACATGTGCTAGAATGCTTAAAAAGGACGCTAAAATATTAAATAATCGATTATCAGTATTGGTATTGGTTTTTTTGGGGGCAAGGAAAATATCGGTATCGGCCAAAAATGTCATATCGGTGCATCACTAGTAGTTAGTACCAGTATTACGATCATTAGGGGGCGGCAGGGTAGCCTAGTGGTTAGAGCGTTGGACTAGTAACCGGAATATTGCAAGTTCAAACCCCCGAGCTGACAAGGTACAAATCTGTCGTTCTGCCCCTGAACAGGCAGTTAACCCACTGTTCCTAGGCCGTCTTTGTAAATAAGAATTTGTTCTTAACTGACTTGCCTAGTTAAATAAAAGGTAAAATAAAAATTAAATTATCAACTCTAATGTGAAGATATTTTACCTTGTACGTGAAAATAAACGTAACAGAGAATACAAAACCTAATACATCTCTGACAAACACACACATACTGCATGAAAAGAGCAGTGTATGATTTCCATCCCTCTTGAAAGAAGCACAGGATACTGAACAAATGCAGCAGATACTGAGAGCGATGCGTAAACAGTAGCCTGCGGTGTTGTGACACAGCATGAGGTTGAGCCATAGCCTGAGGCGGAATTATCTGACTTGCATTTTCTGCACAAATACTGTACCTACAGTGAGTGTACTGTACCGAGTCTATGGTGTACATCCTAACAGTGAAGCTGGCCTCTATTGAGCAAGACATTAACCGATGGCCAGTGTTGGAGAGTAGTGAACTACATGTAGTTCAACTAATAATTTAACTACATTTTGCAGTAGCTTGGTGCTAGTTGAACTAAGTTCAGATCTTGGTAGTGTTTTTTGTAGTTAATTACTATTTACCATGTATCTAACTACTGAACCTACATTACTTTTTTGGTAAAAATAAAATATGAGTAAAGTAGGAAATGGCATGAGACCTTCCTAATTCTCACTTGAAACATTATTTTAGCCTATTAAACACAAACTTTCTGTTGACACTTAACTCCAGTGTGATCTGTTCTTGCAATTTGAGGTCTATGATATTTCAGATTTAGATCTAGCTATTTCGGGATAAATAATCATGATGTAGTGAACTACATTTTCAAATTTACTTTATGTAAACTAAACTCAGCAAAAAAAGAAATGTCTTCTCACTGTCAACTGCGTAAATTTTTTATCAAACTTAACATATGTAAATATTTGTATGAACAGAACAAGATTCAACAACTGAGACAAACTGAACAAGTTCCACAGACATGTGACTAACAGAAGTGGAATAATGTGTCCCTGAACAAAAGGTGTGGGGGGGGGGGGGGGGGTGGTCATCTGTCCTTCCTGTCTCCCTGTAGCGGTGTCTTAGGCATCTCACAGTGCGGACACTGCAATTTATTGCCCTTGCCACATCTGCAGCCCTCAAGCCTCCTTGCAGCATGCCTAAGGCACTTTCACGCCAGGACTTGCCAGTTCTTGCTGTGGGATGTTACCCCACTCTTCCACCAAGGCACCTGCAAGTTCCCAGACATTTCTGGGGGGGGGGGGGAATTCAACAAGTCCCAAACGTGATCAATGGGATTGAGATCTGGGCTCTTCCATGGCCATGGCAGAACACTGATATCCATGTCCTGCAGGAAATCACGCACAGAACGAGCAGTATGGTGGCATTGTCATGCTGGAGGGTCATGTCACGATGAGCCTGCAGGAAGGGTACCACATGAGGGAGGTCTTCCCTGTAACGCACAGCGTTAAGATTACCTGCAATGACAACAAGCTCAGTCTGATGATGCTGTGACACACCGCCCCAGACCATGACGGACCCTCCACCTCAAAATTGATCCCGCTCCAGAGTACAGGCCTCGGTGTAACGTTCATTCCTTCGACGATAAACGCGAATCCGACCATCACCCCTAGTGAGACAAAACCGCGACTCGTCAGTGAAGAGCACTTTTTGCCAGTCCTGTCTGGTCCAGCGACGGTGGGTTTGTGCACAAAGGAGACGTTGTTGCCGGTGATGTCTGGTGAAGACCTTGTGCGTTCCTGGTGTAACTCAGGCAGTTGTTGTTGCCTTCCTGTACCTGTCCCGCAGGTGTGATGTTCAGATGTACTGATCCTGTGCAGTTGTTGTTACACGTCATCTGCCACTGCAAGGATGATCATCTGTCCTTCCTGTCTCCCTGTAGCGGTGTCTTAGGCATCTCACAGTACGGACACTGCAATTTATTGCCCTTGCCACATCTGCAGTCCTCATGCCTCCTTGCTGCATGCCTAAGTCACTTTCACGCAGATGCGCAGGGACCCTGGGCATCTTTCTTTTGGTGTTTTTCAGAGTCTGTAGAAAGGCCTCTTTAGCGTCCTAAGTTTTCATAACTGTGACCTTAATTGCCTACCGTCTGTAAGCTGTTAGTGTCTTAATGAACATGCACCTGTGGAACAGTCGTTAATTGTTTATGGTTCATTGAACAAGCACGGGAAACAGCGTTTAAACCCTTTACAATGATGAGCTGTGAAGTTATTTGGATTTTTACAAATTATCTTTGAAAGACAGGGTCCTGAAAAAGGGACATTTCTTTTTCTGCTGTTTTTATATTACTCGTACGGGTAGCTTTAGTGTAGCTTACCTTCTTCCAATGTTAAGTAACTGGTATCTTGGTAAACTATTTTCAGAGTAGCTTTCCAAACACTGCCAATGGCTAGTTTCTGCATTCCTAAGACCTCACACAACACAGATAGAAGAGTCTGTCGACAGACAGCTCAGGGATATTTGGAAAGATGGCAGAGAGAGGTTGCGTCTTTGAGTCTTGTTTTTGCCTTCATTATAAAACAGACTGAGTGCCACTGACTGTGTAGGTGTGGTGCTAGTAGTTAAAACCTTGTCGTCTGTTGCTTTTACATAGTTCCTTTTTTCTAATGCTCTCTTAGAAGCACAAAGACACCTTTCACCTAAATGCCCAATACAGTAAAAAAAAAAAATCCTGTGTTATACAGTACCAGTTAAACATTTTGACACACCTACAAGGGTTTTTATTTTATTTGTACTATTTTCTACATTGTAGAATAATAGTGAAGACATCAAAACTATGAAATCATGTAGTAACCAAAAAGTGTTAAATCAAAATATATTTTAGAGATTCTTCAAAGTAGCCACCCTTTGCCTTGATGACAGCTTTGTACACTCTTGGCATTCTCTCAACCAGCTTCATGAGGAATGCTTTTCCAAAAGTCTTGAAGGAGTTCCCACATATGCTGAGCACTTCTTGGCTGCTTTTCCTTCACTCTGCGGTCCAACTCATCCCAAACCATCTCAATTAGGTTGAGGTCGGGTGATTGTAGAGGCCAGGTCATGATGTAGCACCATCACTCTCCTTCTTGGTCATTGTCCTGTTGAAAAACAAATGACAGTCACACTAAGCGCAAACCAGATGGGATGGCGTAGCGCTGCAGAATGCTGTTGTAGCCATGCTGATTAAGTGTGCCTTCAATTCTCAATAAATGACAGCATCACCAGCAAAGCATCCCCACACCATAACACCACCTCCTCCTCCATTCTTCACGGTGGGAACCTCACATGCAGAGATCCTCAGTTAGCCTTCTTTGCGTCTCACAAAGACACGGCAGTTGGAACCAAAAATTTGGACTCATCAGACCAAAGGATAGATTTCCACCGGTCTAATGTCCATTGCTCATGTTTCTTGGCCCAAGCAAGTCTCTTCTTATTAGTGTCCTTTATCAGTGGTTTCTTTGCAGCAATTTGACCATGAAGGCCTGATTCACACAGTCTCCTCTGAACAGTTGTTGTTGAGATGCGTCTGTTACTTGGACTCTGAAGCATTTATTTGGGCTGCAATTTCTGAGGCTGACAACTCTATAACTTATCCTCTGCAGCAGAGGGAACTCTGGGTCTTCCTTTCCTGTGGGACTCCTCATGAGAGCTAGTTTCACCAAAGTGCTTGATGGATTTTGCGACTGCATTTGAAGAAACGTTCAAAGTTCTTGAAATTTTCCACATTGACTGACCTTCATGTCTTAAAGTAATGATGGACTGTCATTTCGCTTTGCTTATTTGAGCTGTTCTTGCCATAATATGGACTTTGTCTTTTACCAAATAGGGCTATCTTCTGTATACCACCCCTAACTTGTCACAACACAACTGATTGGCTCAAACTCATTAAGGAAAGAAATTACACAAATTAACAAGGCACACATGTTAATTGAAATGCATTCCTGGTGACTACCTCATGAAGCTGGTTGAGAGAACGCCAAGAGTGTGCAAAGCTGCCATCAAGGCAAAGGGTGGCAATTTGAAGAATATAAAATATATTTAGATTTGTTTAACACTTTTCTGGTTACTACATGATTCCATGTGTTATTTCATAGCTGATGTCTTCATTATTATTCTATAATGTATAAAATAGTAAAAATAAAGAAAAACCCCTGAATGAATAGGTGTGTCCAAACTTTTGACTGGTACTGTATATATCCACACTATCAGGTTGGAATAATACTGTGTAAATTATGATAATGTCCTTTAGGTAGCCTGGCAGGTAGGAGCGTTGGGCCAGTAACCGAAAGGTTGCTGGAACTAATTCCTGAGTTGACAAGGTAAAAATCTGTCATTCTGCCCATGCAAGGCAGTTAACCCACTGTTCCCTGGGAGCAGATGACATGGATGTTGATTAAGGCAGCACCTCTCTGATTCAGAGGGGTTTGGTTAAATGCGATAGACACATTTCAGTTGAATGCATTCAGTTGTACAACTGACTAGTTATTCTCCTTTCCCTTCCCTTAGTGTAAGAGCTGTTAGAAACAACTGCCTGAAATTTCAGCCTGTTTTAGTGAGACGGATTTTTTGCCTGCCTGGTGACATTACCAGGTGGTAAATTAGGTAATAGACCAATGAGAAAGAGTTCCACACCTCTCTGCCAATAACAGCTAATTTGTAATTTTCCCCTCCTAACTCAGACCTCTCCCAGAGAGCCCTAACAAAACCCTTCATTGAGAAATTGCTCTTTGCTAAGAAGCTATTTTTGTTTATTTTTGACCATTTAATTGAAAACAATCACAGTAAGGTATTTAATTGTTACTTAGTTGTTACCCAGAAATTATATTTAATATTGAGATAAAAACAGCTGCATTGGACCTAAGGAAAGTTACAACAACCCATATTATGGTTTTAATCTGATTTCAGTCATTTAATCCTATTGCACAAATAGCAGTAACACCATTTGTTTGGCCTCTGTAGTGAACCATGGTATTTCAGAAAGAAAATATGTTTAACCAGGGAGTTGGATTTCAGTTTATCTAACCAACAGGAGGCCTGCCTGAGGAGAATAAAGTGTCAACTGGCTAGAAACAGAAGCATACCACACAAAGGATAACAGTATGTGGCCAGAGATTACAATACAGAATCAGGATTTCAGATGCCTAAAGAACAATGTATATGTGTTTACAACTGGTGCTTCTTGTAGTGTCAGTATGCCCTTGTCATTTCACTTCCACCATTTCAGTGTCTGAACAAACATTTTTGCCAAAATGTGCCATAATGCTGCTTTCTGAGAGGAAATTAACATTTCCTCTTACTTACAGTGATGATAGCTTTGCTGAGACACAGAGAGCCCCTGCAGCCGTACTCCCGCTCATCCTCTGATTTATAGTAGCTCAGAGTGTTGTTCTTCAACACTACCCACCGGTCCTGCCATCCGTGAATGTAGTTGGTCCACTGTCAACAAAACATAAGAGCAGATAGTCAAGCCTACAACTCTACTAGCGGTGTACTTACAGTAGGACAGGGGTCATATATTTAGTTTCACACAATCACTATAGAAGACAATGATTGGTTAAATTCATTTCCTGGTTAATTGAAAGAGAAGTGGGTGTTGCATGTCCCACAAAAGGATGCTATTAATGGCCAGGGATTGACATTAAAGGTCACCCTATTGCTTGAGGCAAGTGAACTGAGCAGTGGAGCCTGCTTTGATGTTGTCCCATTGGGCATGTGATCAAATAAAATAACAAACAATCTGCAAAGAATTCCAGTAGCCTAAAACGAATATTTCTGATTCCTCCCCATGTGTAGATGAAAGGCAGGCGATATATTGCACTTTGTGTATAAATAGCTCATTTACATGTTTGGTCAACTGATCAGAATCCTCGAGCAACCAAAAAAATAAATACTGGGCAAGTGCCTTTCAGACTTTAATGTCAATCCCTGATTGCAATTTGGCCCAGGCAGCTTGTTATTAGTAACAGCGGCCATTTGTTTGTTGTACCTATTGGCTGATAGTAATTTAGATTGACAATGTTTTGATCAATTTGACCCAACCATTGTACACCATAGGGAAGTGTACAATGGGCACATCAAACTTTGAATAAAAGCTAGCAGGTATTTAGTTATTGTAGTTGTAGCAGTGTTTTTTAGAGGATCAAGTCCTGAATAAAGATACATTGTTTGTCTTACCTTGCTTAGGACGCCACCGAGTTCAACAGGCTGCCCAGATTCGGGATCCACATCTTCATCTGAGCCCGACGAGTTCGAACTATTCTCCGACATTTAACAACCAAGTTGTTGGTAGTTACCTAGAGGATAGCGTTTACCACGTGCAAATTAAAATACACAAATTGATAAGACTTGGCCTAGCGAGTGTTGCCAAATCGGTTAGAGGGCAAACGTTGTAGAAAAACATGAGACAGTATAACTAAGCAAGCCACTCCTGATTGGCATGCAATAATTGCATGGTTAACTAACGTAGAGTTAAATCCACAACTTCTTGCGGGCTATGTGTTTCGATAGCAACACGACGTAACGTTTGCTATCTCAAGTTAGCTAGAAGCAAATACAATGCATTTAGCTAAAGCTAGTTAGCTGGCTAGCAATCCAGTCAAAACGCAGCAGTCAAAATAGTCCTTCTGTTTAAATGCGCCATATCCTCTACGATCAAATACACATGGTAAATCCTTTCAGAGACGCCCTCAGACTCCGAGAACTAACAGTACGATAGCTAGCCTCCCCGCGAATCTGTAGTGCGCTGTCATGAACAGGACGACCCAAACCTGTTTGCCTACGCCTGTGGTTGTTCGGTATCATCGCCGCTATGCAGAAACTGCGCAAAATATATGATCTCTATATCAAAATCACTTGCTACGATGTGATATTTCATTGTTTGAATAAATTAATCACGTTACATAGAGAGATCATATTAATGCATCAACAACACTGGCTCACCTGTTAAAGTTTATGTAGATGGACATGTATTGTCAAGGTTTTGTTTATCAGCGCTGTAGAGAAGGTTGCAATTGCGGCTGCAATTCGGGGCGTTCCTGGATGTTGGGCATTCCTGCATCTTCTTCTTCAGTGAGGTTTAACAGCGGTTGGCATACAAATCACGATGCATTACCACCAACAACTTGACCGGGATATAAATCCCTTATACTTTGATCCACAAAACAAAATGGAGAAAAAAATATACCAACAATTACCCAACCTTAACCTTATACTCATTAAAACCCACAACCCTATTTCATTATTTAAACCCATCTGGCTCTTTTCCCCAGGCCAACAGGACACCGCCACCCAACACACCCTGTAACTCTTCTGAAGTCAAATATGGTACCCCCAAAAACTTCTCTGCCACCACAACATCTAATTTCTGTGACCTACGTTCCATCTCTGCTGTACAGTTGATAACCATAGCTATGAATGTTAATCATATCAGGATCCCTCACCCTGACCCATCTTCCTCTACTTTTTTCAGTGTGTCAACATATGACACCCTCTGCACTACTCTAACCCTGGTAACCTCAACCTGCCTCTCTCTCAACACTTCTTTCTGATCCCCAGCACAATGGCCACCTCTACAATTGACACATACGCTTCTTTCTGATCCCCAGCACCATGGCCACCTCTACAATTAACACATACGCTTCTTTCTGATCCCCAGCACCATGGCCACCTCTACTGCACATTCCTTTTGTCTCATGCCCTTCTGCACACTTCTCACACACTGCTGCCACTCCCCCATACACATTGCTGCCACATGCCCATAAACTTGACACCTGTAACAACGTAATGGGTTCAGCACAAAACCTTGTACGGGATAACTGAAATATTATAACATTCTTTTATCGGGCAAAGACTCAACATCAAAACTCAGAAGAACAGGCAATGACTCTCACCAGTCATGCCACCCAGTCTGCATCGCATCAAACGACGAGCATCACAAACACCGGGAATCTTCCCCTTCAGCTGGTCCACCTTCACCGCTACCCCAGTAATCACTCCTTTCAATGGCGCCCTATTCCTAAGAGCAAAGCAATAAACCGATCTCGCTCCCTCTGGGCAGAAGAAACATACACAAATATCACGTGTTACCTTCAATGACTCAGCTGCACCAAACTCCTTTACCACCCACCCTGAAACCACAAATGGATCTGCTAAAAGGCAAGGATTCACTTTCTCAAAAAATGTCACTCCTACTGGATGAGATTGTTCTTTATCATGTCCATTGATGAAAGGCTCGGGCTCTGAGCTCTTCACCACAGCTTCCACTCCACTTAACTCGCTCTCACTCATTTCTATTTCACCTCCAGCACTTGACATGGCATACTCCTTGCTCTGCTTGTACTTGCCACCAGTCTTCTTCGCCTCCCCATCTCCCTTTCTATTGTCATCTTCATCAAATTCAACCTCAACCTCTGCTTTCGTCATTCTCTTCGATGCCTTCTTCCTCCTTTTCCTCTTTCCTTCCTCACAGCTGAAACAGAAGACTGTCTCCTGCAGCTTAGGTAGAGGCAGTAGGTCCCCACACTCATAACAGAAGTTCCTGTGGTTCCCGCTTGTCTCTGGAGCCTTTTTCCACTCAACCGTCCCCACAAAATCCATGCTCCCAGGTTCTTCTTCTTCTTCATCAATTGGCCTCTCTATACAGACAAGATACTTGTCTCTTCGCCCTAACAATTGGAATAGGCTGTCTAGCTCCCGTCTATCCTTTCTTTGGATTTGTGGATCCAATTATTTTCCAAAAATGTTTAATAGTTGATGAGGGTTGTTGAATTCAACCACCTGTATTCCACAGGAGGTTGGTGTCACCTTAATTAGGGAGATCGGTCTCGTTGTAATGATGAGCGGAGTAGATGAAATGGTAACAAATACATCAAACACATGGTTTCCAGGTGTTTGATGCAATTCCATTTGCTCCGTTCCATTTGAGCTTTTCTCCCTCAGCAGCTACCTGTGCTGTATTCAATGGAGAGATGCTATGCTACTAGCCTCATGTCATGAATATACATAGCCATCTTGAGACAACTCTGATATCAGGTGTTTTGCGGGGATGTCATGTGTCCTTATATTTATATTGTTCCTTTTATATCAGTCCACTCGTAACAAATTAAGCATTACGAAAATTATATTCAATCAAATAAAGCTCACGTAGAAAATAGGCCATTCATTTGATGTTTTACCAAATTCTAAACTCATTGATCTACATACAAAAACTCCTTGCTTGGTGTGCAATTTTTTTTAAAACGCCACCTGCTGGAGGGAGACAGATTTTCCGCCGAGTTGGGCCTCTCTTTTTACCTCTTCCTCTCTGACCGCACCTCCGGTCCTGCCCCATAATGACGTGGCTAGCATGCGGAAGCAAATTCAAAACTCAGGAGTGAAGACCGAAGACAAGATGCATCGGCAAAGAAGAGACTTATAACGGCGCCAAATTCGGCCAGTACACAAACAAAATATTTTATTTTTTTTGTCATTGATAGTTGGAAACTTGCTTCAAACGTTACTAGCTGTTTATAATATTTTTTACCAACTTTTGGTACATATTGTGGTAGCTAGTTTGTTAACTTAGTTACCATAATTATTCTTGCTTGTTCTAACGTTAACTTTATGTATTAAATGCAGGGTCTCACTTGAGGTGAAGGATGGAGACTGGGGGGACCTCCTCCAGTGGGGAGGGCTTCCTCTCCAGAATGGCCCTCAACGACAACAAGGCTGGAATGGAGGGCCTTGACAGGGACAAGATAAACAAGATCATCATGAAGTTCTCCAAGGTACCATGTTGAGAACTTCTGTCTGTATCCAAACACCCAAACTAACACTCGCCTAGACTCTGAGTTAATACCCTAGTTATCTACCTTACTGTAATGTAATGGCACAGGAACAGACAAACCCACTTGTTGAGGCCCAGTGTGTTCTCTTCTCACAGTGTAACATGGCCAGTTACTGGAGGTCATCAGCCTCTGTGTTTACCTTCCTCTCCTACAGGGCTCCAGGTTCTATGAGAACGAGATGAAAAAGGAACAGCAGGTGAACCAGCGCATTGAGAGGATGATGCTGCAGAAAGCACACATCACTGAGCAACAGTTGAGCAAAGCACAAACACAGGTACGGTGTAGGTGGGCTCTATACACACGCGGGCTCCCGAGTGGTGCAGCGGTCTAAGGCACTGCATCTCAGTGCTAGAGGCGTCACTGTAGACCCTGGTTTGATTCCAGGCTGTATCACAACCGGCTGTGATTGAGAGTCCCATAGGGCGACGCACAATTGGCCCAGCGTCGTTAGGGTTTGGCCGAGGTAGGCCATCATTGTAAACTGACTTTCCGAGTTAAATAAAATTTAAAAAACACACACACATTATGCGGCCTCTGACACACAGATACAGTAAGTTTATAGCTTCTACAGTATATTTTATTTTACATTTATTTATCTAGGCAAGTCAGTTAAGAACAAATTCTTATTTTCAATGACTGCCTTGGAACAGTGGGTTAACTGCCTTGTTCAGGGGCAGAACGACAGATTTTTAACTTGTCAGCTCGGGGATTCGATCTTGTAACCTTTCGGTTACTAGTCCAATGCTCTAATCACTAGGCTACCTGCCGCCCCCATATATTTAGGTGTTATAATTTGATTGAAGTTCTGTCGCCTCTGAACGTCTTGTTGTAGGTGGAAAATATGACCTTTGACCTGGAGAGGGTTCGTGACTTGAGCCGTGTTATTGTGCACGTGGATATGGATGCCTTCTACGCTGCGGTGGAGACGAGAGACTGTCCTGACCTGAAGGACAAACCCATGGCCGTGGGCTCTATGAGCATGCTGGTGAGATTCTATACAGGACTGTTAATTTGCTAGCAACATACTTTAGGCCATGTAGTGTATGTGGACACCTCTTCCTATTAGGGAATTTGGCCATTTCAGCCACATGTTGCTGACAAGTGTACAAAATCAAGCACACAGCCATGCATTCTCCATAGACAAACATTGGGAGTAGAATGGCCCGTACTGAAGTGACTTTCAACTTTCAACATGGCACTATTGAGACGTTTCATTACATGTTTTCTTACCTCATGTACACTATATATACATTAGTATGTGGACACCCCTTCAAATTAGTGGATTTGGCTATTTTAGCCACACCCGTTGCTGACAGGTGTATAAAATTGAGCACAGAAAACATTTGCAGTAGAATGGCCTTACTGGCGAGCTCAGCGACCTTCAATGTGGCACTGTCATAGGATGCCACCTTTCCAACAAGTCTGTTCGTAAAATTTCTGCCCTGCTAGAGCTGCCCCGGTCAACTGTAAGTGCTGTTATTGTGAAGTGGAAACGTCTAGGAGCAACAACGGCTCAGCCGTGAAGTGGTAGGCCACACAAGCTCACAGAACGGGAGCGGTGAGTGCTGAGTGCTGAAGCGCATAGCGTGTAAAAATCGTCTGTCCTCAATTGTAACTCTCACTACCGAGTTCCAAACTGCCTCAAGGAAGCAACGTCAGCACAATAACTGGACGTCGGGAGCTTAATGAAATGGGTTTCCCTGGCCGAGTAGCCACACACAAGCCTAATATCACCATGCACAATGCCAAGTGTCGGCTAGAGTGGTGTGAAGCTCGCCGCCATTGGACTCTCTGGAGTGATGAATCACGCTTCACCATCTGGCAGTCCGACAGACGAATCTGGGTTTGGCTGATGCCAGGTGAACGTTACCTGCCCCAATGCATAGTGCCAACTGTAGAGTTTGGTGGAGGAGGAATAATGATCTGGGGCTGTTCATGGTTTGTGCTAGGCCCCTAAGCTCCAGTGAAGGAAAATGTTAACTCTACAGCATACAGTGACATTCTAGACGATTCTGCGCTTCCAACTTTCTGGCAACAGTTTGGGGAAGGCCCTTTCCTGTATCAGCATTACAATGCCCCCATGCACAAAGTGAGGTCCATACAGAAATGCTTTGTTGAGATCAGTGTGGAAGAACCTGACTTTCCTGCACAGAGCTTTGACCTCTACCCCATCGAACACCTTGGAGATGAATTGGAACGCTGACATCAGTGCCGACTTCACTAATTATCTTGTAGCTGAATGTAAGCAAGTCCCCGCAGCAATGTTCCAACATCTAGTGGAATGCCTTCCCAGAAGAGTTATAGCAGCGAAGGGGGGGACCAACTCTATATTAATGCCCATGATATTGGAAGGAGATGTTTGACGAGCAGGTGTCAACATACTTTTGGCCATGTAGTGTATAAGCACAGGCTTCTCATGAGCGAGACAGGATTTGGAAGGCTGGCCACGCAAGACTATGGAGACAAGCAAAATAATATATAATTATATATTATTATTATTATTATATAGTTTGTGATACCAAATGTCTAGTTATGTGATGTCAAAATAAGAAAGCCAAGCCTGTTGACTTCGCTACCCAGAGGGAGGTTCATATCTGGCGATCTTTCTCACACTGGTTCTCTTTCATGTATGAACTAGTTTATGGTGTTCTAACTGAATCTGAAAGATGGCCCATTATTGCACTACAACAATTACCTCGTATTGAGCCCCAGGTTGTGTCTACAACTTGTCTATGTTTTATCCACTCTCCTCAGACAACTTCCAACTACCATGCAAGGAAGTTTGGGGTCCGTGCCGCCATGCCTGGCTTCATCGCGAAGAAGCTCTGCCCAAACCTGGTTATTGTTCCAACCAACTTTGACAAATACAGAGCAGTGAGCGCTGAAGTAAGGATCTGACACACACAGTGTTTCAGTGGCCAGTGAGGCTTTTAATATATGTATAAATATCCTCCCTAAACAGACATATGGGTCACTAATCATCCTATTTCTCTGCTAGGTCCAAGAGATCTTTGCAGACTATGACCCTCACTTCCTTCCCATGAGTCTGGACGAGGCCTACCTGGACATCAGTGAGCACCTGGAGCAGAGGAGGGTCTGGCCAGAGGCCCTGCGTACCCACCGTCTCCGGACCAACGACACTGGGACAGCTACATCCGTGTCAGTGCCAGGTCAGGAGTCGGTGTCTAAATACAGTGGATTACTGTGTAATAAATGTGTCATGTTCATTTGTTACACTGTTGGATTCCTTTTTTAAACCCATTTTACAGTTATAGTTTACATACTGTGATAAAGTTGTCATTTGTAAGACAACTTTGAGAGTCCATTTTAAGTAGTTCGATTGCGATATAAAGGCAGATACATGTTCTATGGTAGATATAACAAAAGTAAAGAGGGTTATTAAGAGCTTAATAGCATAAGCCTCATCTAATTCTTCCTTCATTTTCTGCCTGACAGAAAGTAAATTAGAAGGGATTGGAACTATGTATGTGTAGTCCCTCTCGCTTTCTCTTATCTAGTTCACTTTTGCCACCTGTCAAGTATAACGAGTGACAAGGGGGGCAGAAGAGAAGAGACATGGACACACAGCTGTGAATCATCTCACACCTCTCTCTCTCTCTAGTTGAGGAGCAGGGTGATGGCCTACAGGAGACAGTAGAGGGTCTGTCTCCTGTCCTGTTTGAGGACAGCCCCAGCTCCTCCTCCTGCCCCTTTCTGCAGGATGCTCCTGGGGGCGGGGCTGGGGGAGACGTGATGGTGTTTGGGACCTGTGCCGAGGAGGCGGTGAGAGAGATGCGCTTCCGCATCGAGCAGAAAACCTCACTTACTGCCAGCGCAGGTGAGCGAGACGCTGTGTGTTCGTTTTCCTCAGAGGACACATTGTCTGAGTCCCAGATAGCACCCTATTTAGATTTTAATTGAACCTTTATTTAACTAGGCAAGTCAGTTAAGAACAAATTCTTATTTACAATGACGGCCTACACTGGCCAAACCCTCCCCTAAACCGGACGACACGGGGCCAATTGGGCGCCTCCCTATGGGACTCCCAATCACAGCTGGTTATGATACAGCCCAGTATCGAACCAGGGTCTGTGATGACGACTCCAGCACTTTGATGCAGTGCCGTAGACCGCTGCGCCACTCGTGAACCCAAATTCACTATGAAATGTCTTTTGGAACAGAGCTGAGGGTTACATAGCTGTGTGAAAATACCTCAGGGAACATTTGATATGTTACTATCCTAGTCTAACTTCATCATCCTATTCTGTATGTAGTCACATCAAGCTTGTAACACATTTGCCATGGGTCTTTTATTGGTCATTCTTCTAGGCATTGCCCCAAACATGATGCTGGCCAAGGTGTGTAGTGATAAGAACAAACCCAACGGCCAGTACAGACTCCCCTCTAACCGACAGGCTGTCATGGTATTCATACAGGACCTGCCAGTCCGGAAGGTAGGTTGCTATACACCTCAGCCCCAAACCTAGACAGCCTATTAAGGGATGTTTACTCAAGGAGATTTTTTATGGACCATGTTGCTAGCTGATGGCCTACAAATAAAGATGAGTAAAAGATGGTCTTTTGGTGTGCCAGGTATCAGGCATTGGGAACGTGACAGAGAAGATGCTGGGAGCTCTAGGTATCACCAGCTGTATCCATCTTGGCCAGGAGATGGCGCTGCTGGCCTTGCTGTTCTCTGAGACAGCCTGGCACCACTTCCTCGAAATCTCCCTAGGCTTGGGCTCCACACACATCGAGAGGTTCTGGCCGGGCAGGCAGAGGGGGTGGGCAGGGCAGAAAGGGGCAACTATACAGTAGATGAATCCTTCAAATGAGTTCAAGTCATCTGACTTGAGTCTGTCTGTTTTTTATTTACTTACAGGGACGGGGAGAGAAAAAGCATGAGCACAGAGAGGTAGTTGTTTTTCTTTTCTGGCAACATACAGTGAGCTCAAAGTATTTTCACAGTGACAAGTTTGTTGTTGTTTTGGCTCTGTACTCAAGCACATAGGATTTGAAATGACAGAGACTATGAGGTTAACCTTAAAGTGCAGACGGTCAACTTTAATTTGAGGTTATTATATCCATATTGGCTGAACCGTTTAGAACTGACATAACTTTTTGTACATAGTCTCCCCATTTTAGGGAACTGAAAGTATTTTGACAAATTCACTTATGTGTGTTAAAGTAGTCAACGGGTTAGTATTTTGTTCCATATTCTTAGCACGTAATGATTACATCAAGCTTGTGACTCTAAAAACTTGTCAGATGCTGTTGCAGTTTGTTTTTGTTGTTTCAGATTATTTTGTGTCAAATAGAAATTAATTGTAAATAATTTGTCATTTTGTAGTCACTTTTATTCTAAATAAGAATAGAGTACTTGTTTCTGAACACTTCTCCATTAATATTGATGCTACCATGATTCTGGATAATAATGCATGAGTCTTGAATAACTATGAGTGAGAATGTTTGAGTCCTCTCAACATTACCAATAATGGGAGGTTAGCCATTTTGGTTGGGTAACTTTCTCACTCATCAGAACCTTATCAACCATTCATTTCTATTTGGCACAAAATAATCTGAGACGCAACCAAAACAAACTGTAAATGCATCAAACAAGTTTGTAGAGTCACAAGCTTGATGTAGTTATTGCGTGCTAGGAATATGTGACCAAATGCTAAACTTTTTACTACTTAAATACGCACGTTAATTTGGGTTGCCTGGCTACCCAGACTCCTTGCTCCAGCCAAATGCAACGCCACGCCTACGGACGTTAGTTTCTTCTCCACAATGAGTCTGGATCTGAGTACCTCCCCGACCTTTCCCCGAATGCAAACCCATTCGGGGCCGTCTGATTAGTCCAGAAACCGATGGGTTGAGCCAGAACACACGTATAAAGTGGTGGTTTTAAAATTCCTCATTTGCTTTGATACTATGATTCGTTAGAGACAATCTAATTGCTGACAATTTTTTGTGCAACACCCCTCGTCGCCACAATCGACTTCAATGATGGCATTCTCAGACTAAAGTATGTAGCGAACGACAGACCAGCGGAAGAATTCGG
The DNA here is from genome assembly GCF_013265735.2 of Oncorhynchus mykiss. Taxonomy (NCBI): domain Eukaryota; kingdom Metazoa; phylum Chordata; class Actinopteri; order Salmoniformes; family Salmonidae; genus Oncorhynchus; species Oncorhynchus mykiss. The sequence goes on from NC_048575.1 coordinate 61,793,780, forward strand.
TGTGAGTTGCCAGGCTATAAAACAGGGGGGGGGGGGACTATGTACAAAAAGTTCTGTCATTTCTAAACGGTTCACCCAATGTATTCGCCTCATAATAACCAGACTGATTGTCGCTGTGCAGTGAACATTCATGTAAGCTTGCGAGATCAGGTGGCTTGCTAGGCTACCGATATGGATGAAAATACCCTCAAATTAAAGCTGGCCGTCTGCACTTTAACCTCAGTCATTGTTTCATTTAAAATGTGTTTATTTATTGCACATATCCAGTTCAGAGACAGAATTACAAAACATGTCACTGTCCAAATACTTTTGGACCTTACTGTATGTGTGAAATCAATAGATAAATAATGGAACATACTCTAATACTCTCCCCACATCCAACATGTTTCTCTATCTCCTTCATTCTCTGTCAGGACATTTGGAGAGATGGTTGCATTAGAGGAGCAGTTCTCTCTGTGCAGGCAGCTGTGTCAAGACCTGGCTCAGGACCTGCAGAAGGAGGCTCTCCGGGTACTCCACAGCAGTGGTTTTCAACCCTCTCCTCGGGGACCTCCAGACGTTTCACAATTTTGTTGTAGCCCTGAACTACCTCACCTGTTTCACCTTTTCAGAGGCTTGATGATTAGTTGTCAAGTTGAATCAGTTGTGCTAGCTGTAGAATAGTTAAAATACATGGAAGGACTGGGGGTCCCCGAGGAGTGGTTTGAAAGTACAGCTTGGTTCATTACAGTACACTTTTAGTAATGGTATAAGTTGTGTAGCACATTTCTCCACCTCGCTTAGAGTATATTTTCTTAAACACAAATTCACTTGGATTCATAGTAAAAGTGTTTGAAATCAAACAATTTTTTAAAAATCAATTAATCTACTCGGTCTGCAACCCAGAGTTTGTAAGATTCTGATTTAAATGAAACAGATTTCTCAGCTTACAATAGTCAAAATGTTTATTCACGAGGACGTCCTAACATCAAAAATGCAAACCCAGACTTTATAACACACACAAACAAGTTCAAATCTTAAGCTACGCCTTGCTTAGACAGTCTGTGTTTTTCCACTACATAGATACATTGTTTAATCTGCAACATGTTTCATAATCTTCTGCAAGCCTAACCGTTTCTCCCCTCCACGGGTGGAGACAATGTCCTGTAAGGAACACAGTAGTCCAGCTTGTCTGTCGATAGCTCCTCTTATCATTTGTTTCCCACTTGCACCCTGCTTACATACTAAAAAGGAACAAAAGGTCCTTGTTCTAATTCTGACTAAAACTACACACATCAGATTATAGTTTTATGATTCTAATCAATTTCATAAATTATATGGTTTCAGAGTGGAATTATTTAATCATTATCTTTCAACATATACATTATTTTATCAGGAAGAGGGAGCAGGAAAGTGTTCTTGAACAGAAAGGATATTTCCTCAGAGAGGGTATTGAGAGGGTATTTTGGGGTCACAGAACATCACAATATCAGTGTTGGATCCCAGAATCAATCTGTCTCTAAGAAGCATCTCACACAATTACTAGAGCGTCTGTTTCCCTCCAATCGATAGAGAGAGCTGCCTTGGCACGACCATCACCCCCTGGCTTAGCCCTAATGTTCTTTTGATAGCTGGAGGAAATAGAGAGCAATTATGGAGAATACCAGGGACCAGTGTGATCCTCAGCCTGCCTGGTGAATAGGCTGCTTGGGGATGATCATCGCGCTCTTAGGAAAATGTCTTTGACCCTTCTTCACTTAGTGTAATCTATCAGTCAAATCAATGTCTGTTTTGTCCTTTGACTCCATCCCCAGGTTCAACCAGATGTATCCTGTAATTCACCATGTCATTGCTTTGTTTTCTTCCAGGGCAAGACAGTGACGTTGAAGCTTAAAAATGTCAACTTTGAGGTGAAAACCAGAGCGTGGACATTGCCGTGTGCCGTTGCTACGAGTGACGAGCTCTTTGCTGTCGCTAAGGACTTGCTGAAGACTGAGATTGACAACGTCAGCCCCCAGCCACTGAGACTGAGGCTCATGGGTAACCTTAATTTACCTTCTCTCACTGGTTTAAATGGAGTATACCACTGGAAAAAAATACTTAATATCACATTTAATGTCTGTTGTATATATCAATAATATATGAAGTACCTTCTACTGATTCTGTTATTAATTCTTATCTTTAATTAAAATCAACCCTTGCGTGTCTGCAGGCATTCGAGTTTCCAGCTTTGTCAGAGCTGACGACAAGAAACCCCAGCAGAAGAGCATTGTGGGATTCCTTCAGCAAGGCAGGGCTGACTCCAGTAGCCCCTCACAGATCTCCTCCCACAAGCCTGTGAAAGAGCATCCACCTAAGCCTCCAGGCCAGACCCAGCCCTTTCCCTGCCCTTCCCTGGTACAGCAGAGCCAGGGGCAGGAGGATCACCCCTGGGTACCCAGCTGGGGAGGAGTGGAGGTGGGGAGGACTGGGGAGCAGCAGCAGTCCTTCTTCCAAAAAGCTCGCGCCCAGAGGCTGCGGCTGCAAGCTGAGAGAGAGGACCCACCAGAGGATGGAAAGTGGAACGTCTTAGAGACCAGACTGGGCCCAACCTCATCAGCCACCAAGCCCAAACAGACACAGACACCCATTCAGAAGAATCCAAATACATCAGCAGAGACACACTTCACGATGAGTGCATTGACAGCTCCTGACAACATGACACATGCACCTACAGCCAGCAGCACAGAGGCACATGTGTCTACTTCATTGTACTGGTCCACAGAGCCAGGGACAGACAGTCTGACCTGCCCTGTGTGCTTCAGGGAGGTGAACACCACAGACCTGACAGTCTTCAACAGACATGTTGACCAGTGTCTCAGTGGGGTTCCTATGGAGCACAACATTCACACAGACACAGAACTAGAGAGAGGCTCCAGTGTCTGTGAGGAGGAGGTGGAGAAAGAGAGGGAAGGGGAGATTGAGAAAGAGATAGCTGAAGGGGAAAGGAGGAGGGAGGAGGGATTGATGGAGAAAGGTAGGGACCCACTTAGTAGGTGCATGTTGGACTCATTGGGCCTTCGATTGGACTCTAGTGCAGGTGATAATAAAGGACTACTTCTGTATGAGACTAGTACAACTAATATTTCACTAAACGCTGTGGGCCTGAACCCTGTCTGCCTTAACACTTGTCCAAATGGAGGTGTGTCTATACCTAGAGTTACAGACCCTAACATCCTGAAGGGTTCATCTCAAAGTGACCCTCGTATTCGTCCGTTGTCCCCAGGTGGCCCTCGGCCAATGACTACGCCCAAGGTTGAGTCACATGACCCCAGAGAACCCGCCCTCACCTGCCCAGTGTGTCAGGTGACACAGGACACCGATAACCTCACCCTCTTTAACCGACACGTTGACCTCTGTCTAAACCAGGAGGTCTTACATGAGCTTGAAGGACTGGCATCTGTGGACTGCACCACCCACAATGCAACACCTGCTGCCCACAAAGGTCAGTGTTTCATTTAATGATTGATCTCACATTACATGTCACCATGGGGCACCATGTGCAGATCGATGAGGGACAAAACAATTAAATCCATGTTAGAACAAGGCTGCAACACAACAAAATGCGGAAAAAGCCAAGGGGTCCGAACATTCTCCGAACGCACTGCACGTAATGGAGCTCCATTTGTTCAGTTCTGTAAATAACTCACGCTTGAAACCGAAAGACAACTCAAATGTGTCCTACAAAGCACCAACATTATTTACAAAATGTAAATGGTACAGAACAAAAACTGATATCTGGATCAAATACATTAACATAAAATGTATACACTACTCTACCTGATTTAGTGCTGATCTTCAAATATTCTTTATATTAAGCTTTTCAATACATATTGTTTTGCAAATGACAGTATGGACTATAACTACGGCTGTTCTGATCTGTTGTTGCACATTGTTCATGAATGTGTCTTGTAGTTCTTATACAAGGCCAAATTTAAAGTGTATTAATATGAATAGGAAAAACACATCCCAGAAACATGTAGTTCTGTCCTTGAACTGTTCTTGTCTATTAATGTGTTATATGATGTCATGTTTTGTGTGGACCCCAGGAAGAGTAGCTGCTGATTTTGCAACAGCTAATGGGGATCCTAATAAAATACCAAATGGTCATTAAAATAGACCAAGAACTTACTTGAGGTTGAGTATATTTTCTTCCAAGAAAGAGTGAAACTGACCTGTTCTAAGGGTGAAACTAGAAGAATGTTTGGCCACTGTGAGGCCAGTCTGTCTGTCTCAGTGACATGGTATTGTGGGGGCTGTGTATTGATTTCCTTTGAGAGAGTGAAGACGTCTCATTTCACACTGTGGGGCCTCCCCTGCCCTGCTCACTGCCCCTGGTAAATCACTTCTTCACCCATTCAAGCCTGACAATGGAAAGAAAGTCTCTTCCAGTTTCCTCTTAACTAACTTGCCTGTGAGGTTGCAGTCTTTATAGCTTTGAAAATAACACAAATTACTAAATTGCTTGTCGAACCTAGACAGTTGTCATTCTTTTTTTCCTAATGTCTTTTCCTGTTTCCCGCCCACAGAGCGAGAGCAGCCCCTGCGGAGAGCGCCACAGAAAGGCAAGAGCAAAAGGTGAAACTACCTACAACTTCTTAGACATATCTCTGACTCAGGGTGTATATATCAGAGATTGAAGTGTCACTCAGAGAGGAGCGAGATAATTGATTTAGATGTACCCATGGTTACTGACACTAATCGTGTTAGTTTGAATTGGTCAATTGACTTGAAAGTCAGTACATTCACAATGGACTTAATTAAACACAAATGTTGCGTGGTAGATTAAAACATTGACCAGAAGTTGACAAGAAGGTTTCAGATACTGGTGAAGACAGAGTGAGAATTGTGCAGTAAAATCAAATGTATTTATATAGCCCTTTTTACATCAGCTGATATCTCAGAGCTGTACAGAAACCCAGCCTAAAACCCCAAACAGCAAGCAATGCAGTTGTAGAAGCACAATGGCTAGGAAAAACTCCCTAGAAAGGCCAAAACCTAGGAAGAAACCTCGAGAGTAACCAGGCCATGAGGGGTGGCCAGTCCTCTTCTGGCTGTGCCGGGTTGAGATTATAACAGAACATGGCCAAGATGTTCAAATGTTCATAAATGACCAGCATGGTCAAATAATAATAATCACAATAGTTGTTGAGGGTGCAGCAAGTCAGCACCTCAGGAGGAAATGTCAGTTGGCTTTTCATAGCCGATCATTGAGAGTATCTCTACCGCTCTTGCTGTCTCTAGAGAGTTGAAAACAGCAGGTCTGGGACAGGTAGCACGTCCGGTGAACAGGTCAGGGTTCCTTAGCCGCAGGCAAAACAGTTGAAACTGGAGCAGCAGCACGGCCAGGTGGACTGGGGACAGCAAGGAGTCATCATGCCAAAGAAAGAAAGAGAGAATTAGAGCGAGCATACTTAAATTCACACAGGACACCGAATAAAACAGGAGAAATACTCCAGAAATAACTGACTGACCCTAGCCCCCCAACACACAAACTACTCCAGCATAAATACTGGAGGCTGAGACAGGAGGGGTCAGGAGACACTGTGGCCCCATCCGATGATACCCCCAGACAGGGCCAAACAGGCAGGATATAACCCCACCTACTTTTCCAAAGCACAGCCCCCACACCACTAGAGGGATATCTTCAACCACCAACTTACCATCCTGAGACAAGACCGAGTATAGCCCACAAAGATCTCCGCCACGGCACAACCTAAGGGGGGGCGCCAACCCAGACAGGAAGACCACGTCAGTGACTCAACCCACGCACCCCTCCTAGGGACGGCATGGAAGAGCACCAGTAAGCCAGTGACTCAGCCCCTGTAATAGGGTTAGAGGCAGAGAATCACAGTGGAGATGGGGGACCCAGCCAGGCAGAGACCACAAGGGTGGTTCGTTGCTCCAGTGCCTTTCCATTCACCTTCACACTCCTGGGCCAGACTACACTCAATCATAGGACCTACTGAAGAGATGAGTCTTCAATAAAGACTTAAAGGATGAGACCAAGTCTGCGTCTCTCACATGGGTAGGCAGACCATTCCATAAAAATGGAGCTCTATAGGAGAAAGCCCTGTCTCCAGCTGTTTGCTTAGAAATTCTAGGGACAATTAGGAGGCCTGCGCCTTGTGACCGTAGTGTACGTGTAGGTATGTACGGCAGGACCAAATCGGAAAGATGGGTAGGAGCAAGCCCATGTAATGCTTTGTAGGTTAGCAGTAAAACCTTGAAATCAGCCCTTGCCTTAACAGGCAGCCAGTGTAGGGAGGCTAGCACTGGAGTAATATGATCACATTGTTGGGTTCTAGTCAGGATTCTAGCAGCCGTATTTAGCACTAACTGACGTTTATTTAGTGCTTTATCCGGGTAGCCGTAAAGTAGAGCATTGCAGTAGTCTAACCTAGAAGTAACAAAAGCATGGATTAATTTTTCTGCATCCTTTTTGGACAGAACATTTCTGATTTTTGCAATGTTATGTAGATGGAAAAAAGCTGTCCTTGAAATGGTCTTGCCAGGTCGCAGTTGTAAATGAGAACTTGTTCTCAACTTGCCTACCTGGTTAAATAAAGGTAAAATAAAATAAAATATGTTCTTCAAAAGAGAGATCAGGGTCCAGAGTAACACCGAGGTCCTTCACAGTTTTATTTGAGACGACTGTACAACCATCAGGATTAATTGTCAGATTCAACAGAAGATCTTTGTTTCTTGGGACCTAGAACAAGCATCTCTGTTTTGTCTGAGTTTAAAAGTAGAACGTTTGCAGCCATCCACTTCCTTATGTGCGAAACAGGCTTCCAGTGAGGGCAATTTTGGGGCTTCACCATGTTTCATCGAAATGTACAGCTGTGTGTCATCTGCATAGCAGTGAAAGTTAACATTGTTTTCGATTGACATCCCCAAGAGGTAAAATATATAGTGAAAACAATAGTGGTCCTAAAACGGAACCTTGAGGAACACCGAAATTTACAGTTGATTTGTCAGAGGACAAAACATTCACAGAGACAAACTGATATCTTTCCGACAGATAAAATCTAAACCAGGCCAGAACTTGTCTGTGTAGACCAATTTGGGTTTCCAATCTCTCCAAAATAATGTGGTGATTGATGGTATCAAAAGCAGCACTAAGGTCTAGGAGCACGAGGACAGATGCAGAGCCTCGGTCTGACGCCATTAAAAAATGTGCTGTGTTTCGTTCTGGCTACTTTTCCAGGAGAGGCTCATCTCCCCCACCCCCATCTAAGAAGGTCAAAGCCCTGGGCCCAGCTCGGAACACCATCGACAAGTTCTTTAGGTGACAACACACACGAAGACCAAGAGGATGGCATGTTATTCTCAGACGGTGATGAAGACTGACTGCTACCTGGATCTCAGGTGAATGGAGTGCTGGTGACCTCACTAGAAACCATACCTACCTACCTAGTACTTCTTGGATTGCTGGGCATTTGGATTGCTTACTCAATAATTGAAGATGCACTTTCTTCTTTCTATAATGTTAGTTTTTATGTATTTTGTTCATTCTTTAATGTCATAATGGTCATAAATTGCTTTATTAATTTATTGTACTGCTATAATTGATCATGCACTAGCTGCGGCTAAATGAGGGGACTGTGTGTGTTTTGCACCATTTTAGATGTAAAGAAGAAGGTGCACGATGGATGTGAAGAATAGGGGTTAGAATAACTAAACACTGAACAAAAATATAAATGCAGCATATAAAGTGTTGGTCTGCACAAAAAGTTTATTTCTCTCAACTTTTGTACACAAATTTGTTTACATCCCTGTTACTGGGCCTTTCTCCTTTGCCAAAATAATCCATCCACCTGATAAGTGTGGCATATCAAGAAGCTGGTTAAATAGCATGATCATTACACAGGTGCGCATGTGCTGGGGGCAACAAAGGGCACTCTAAAATGTGCCGTTTTGTCACACAATGCCACTGACATCTCAAGTTTTGAGGGAGCGTGCAATTGGCATGCTGACCGCAGGAATGTCCACCAGAGCTGTTGCCAGATAATTAAATTTAAATTTTTCTACCATAAGCCGCCTCTGTCGTTTTAGAGAATTTGGCAGTGCCTCACAACCGCAGACCAGGTGCAACCATGCCAGCCCAGGACCTCCACATCTGGCTTCTTCAACTGCGGGATCATCTGAGATCAGGCATCTGGACAGCTGATTAAACTGTGGGTTTGCACAACCAAAATATTTCTGCACAAACTGCCTCAGGGTAGCTCATCTACGTGCTCATTGTCTTCATTAGGGTCTTGATCGGACTGTAGTTCGGCATCGTAACCGACTTCATTTGGGGAAAATGCTCATCTTCGATGGCCACTGGCACTCTGGAGAAGTGTGCTCTTCCCAGATTAATCATGGTTTCAACTGTACCGGGCAGACGGCATGTATGGCATCGTGTGGGCGAGCGGTTTGCTGATGTCAACATTGTGAACGGAGTGCCCCATGGTGGCGGTGGGGTTATGGTATGGGCAAGCATTAGCTACGGATAATGAACACGATTGCATTTTATCGATGGCAATTTGAACACACAGAGATACCGTGACGAGATCCTGAGGCCCATTGTTGTGCCATTTATCCACCGCCATCACCTCATGTTTCACCATAATGCACGGACCCATGTCGCATGGATCTGTACACAATTTCTGGAAGCTGGAAATGTCCCAGTTCTTCATGGCCTGCATACTCTTCAGATATGTCACCCATTGAGCATGTTTGGGATGCTCTAGATCAACGTATACGACAGCGTGTTCCAGTTCCCGCCAATATCGAGCAACATTAAAGAGGAGTGGGACAACAGCGTGATCAACTCTATGTGCTGCATGAGGCAAATGGTGGTCACACCACATACTGACTGATTTTCTGATCCATGCCCTACTTTTTTTTAAAGTTATGCATCTGTTGGTGACATCTGTATTCCCAGTCATGTGAAATCCATAGATTAGGGCCTAATTTATTTATTTAAATTGACTGATTTCCTTATATGAACGGTATCTTTGAAATTGTTCCATGTAAGTAATGTAATTCTAAGTTTATATTTTTGTTCAGTGTATTATAGTTTTGCATAAGAAAACTTAAATATCTAAATTGTTTTAGATTATATTTAAATGTGCATTTAGTATTTAAGATGTTTCCACAAGAATATTGCTCAAAGTTACCACCATGTTGACATTTGCTGAATGAACTGTGTTGGCAGTCAATTATTCTCCTTGTTAAACTTTGTAAAGTCTCTGTGTCAATGTTGATGAGTATTTAATGTGTGCAGTATAAATCCATTTAAACACACCTAAGGCCTCAACTACTTTCGGAGTTTTGATTGGAGCTTAGATTCATAATAATAGTAAACTGTACACTGTACAGGAGCTCAATAGTCAAATACACATGAATGACTAGAGTCAGTCATAAATCTGCACTCATACAGCTCACTACTCCAGGCTTAGAGTGTAGATAAGGCAGTGCAGGTATTCTTATGCACTCACTTTGACCAGAAGCGATTCTGTGAAGGGTGTGGGCTTCCAGAGTAAACAGAGGTCAGCCTTCCAGCCCTGGTAATGTACATACACTGCTCCATTTCCACACCACTTTGTATTCCTTATGCAGTAAGAACCTCTATCTGCTTCAGTAAAAAGATCCAGTTCCTGACCAGACTTTCTGCATTCATTCAGTAATGCTACATGGTTGTTTTGAAAGACAAGTATTAAACAGAGACATACTGGGATCCAGCCCAGGATACAGGGAGAAGTCACCAGATATTCACCATGGAGAGAATGTCCTTGAAGGAGAGGATGGGGGCACAGCTGATGAAGGAGCTGAACCTGAACCCTAAAACGCCAAAAACCACAAAAAAAGCAGTCAAGGGATTCACTGACTTCATACAGAACGAGGAGACCAACAGTTACAATAATGAAGAAATGTGTGAGTACCGGGTATGTGTGAGTACCGGGTATGTGTGAGTACCGGGTATGTGTGAGTACCGGGTATGTGTGAGTACCGGGTATGTGTGAGTACCGGGTATGTGTGAGTACCAGGTATGTGTGAGTACCGGGTATGTGTGAGTACCGGGTATGTGTGAGTACCGGGTATGTGTGAGTACCGGGTATGTGTGAGTACCAGGTATGTGTGAGTACCGGGTATGTGTGAGTACCAGGTATGTGTGAGTACCGGGTATGTGTGTGTGAACGTGTGCCCATGAGCATGTAAATGGGTAACACCTAAGCCCTGTTTAGATTTGTTTTATTCAACATAACTTGAGTAAACACTGAACGTTAAAAAAGGGGGGGTTTGTGCCATCTGCACTGTTATTCAAGTGAAAGTGTTTTTGAAAATGTTTAAGTGGAAATTGTTAAAAGTAGTCTTTGCATATAGTTGTAGGGTTTGTTTAACTTTTCAATCACTGGTTTTTGTTTGACATGCATGTTAAAGTGAAAAATTGGAGTCTCAGCATCACTCTGTCACAGTGGAATTGTCCCACGGTCAAATTTAACAGTAAGAATAATAGCCTGAGGCAACAGAGCCTTACTTCTGCCCTCTTTAACAGGATCGGAAATTGAGTTCTTGTAATTATGGTATTAAATGTTGAGAAACATTGGTGAATATTCATTCAATGCTAACATATTCTTTCGTAGACCAAAGCAAGCAAGGAATATCCTTATCCTCTTAATTATAATGACTGCAAAGATTATGTTATGATAATATACTGTAGAAATGATAATGCTCTTGACCAAATCCCTGATCATCCTTATGGTTGAATCCATGTTGGAAAACCTTAGGTGTGTTACCATGTATCTGTCATAGGTAATGGTTTGACTGAATGTGAACATCCAGTGTGCAAAGAGCTGTGTTTGTATTGGCCACACGCACACACACAGCTTACCAATTCCACCCTAATACTAGTCATAATAACTGAAATTTCACACCCCCATGTTCTCAAAAGAAAAACATGCATATTGATGTATTACTTATTGTGAAGCACCTGGTGAGTCTTATGTGTTTGCAGTGCTGGAGCTGGAGAAGGAGTACATTGAAGCAGCAAAGATAAATGATGTACAGACCATGAAGATTCTGGGAAGGGCAGTCAAGGTTGACGCAAAGAACTTGGTGAGTCAGTCCTCATATCCATAGGAACATCGTCTCCACACTGCAGTTAGTGGGACTACAGGAGACTATCATGTACTATTTCTGTTACTTCTTTATTAGAACCATGTACTCTGTTCTGTGTCACTTGTTAGAATAACTTGTCCCATGCATTGACCCTAGCATGATCGCACTGCCCTGCACTATGCAGTTGCTGGAAAAAACATAGAGGCCGTCCAAGTCCTTCTCCAGCGCAGAGCAAACATCAATCAAGAGGACAAGGTAGGAAGACAACACTTTTCCGGTGTTACTGATGGTGTCTTTTAAAGCTTCTCCTCTTCAACAAACTCTCAGGAGAGAATGGCCATGGTTTGTCAAAATTAAACTATTTCTCTCTTTCATACATACTCGCACAGCATGGAGTGACAGCCATCCACCTGGCTGCCTGGTTTGGGAGTCTGCCCATCCTGAAGTTGCTTGTGCAGGGTGGTGCTGATCAGAAGGTTGAGAATGCGGTAGGGAACCTCTGTTCCTATTCACAAATTTCTCAGAAATCCCTTTCCTCGATCTGCTGGTCAGACCTAAGCTGTTCTCTGACATCTCAACCATCTAGGATATCAATTACAATAATCAACCATCAACACAATTTCTCCATAACCATTTGAGAATACAAAATGTCAAGTTGTCATGTACAGTGCCTTTGGAAAGTATTCAGACCCTTTGACTTTTTCCACATTTTGTTATGATACAGCCTTATTCTAAAATGTATGTACATACAATACCCCACAATGACAAAGCAAAAACTTTTATTTAAATTTGCTAATTTATAAAAAATATATATAAATAATATCACCTTTACATAAGTATTAAGACCCTTTAGTCAATACTTTGTTGAAGGACCTTTGGCAGCAATTACAGCCTCAAGTCTTCTTGCGTATGACGCTACAAGCTTAAGTTGACACACCTATATTTGGGGAGTTTCTCCGATTTTTCTTTGCAGATCCTGTCAAGCTCTGTCAGGTTGGATGGGGAGCGACGCTGCACAGCTATTTTCAGGTCTCTCCAGAGAAAAGTACAGAGAGATCCTTGATGAAAACCTGCTCCAGAGATGTTCAAGTCCGGGCTCTTGGCTGGGCCACTCAAGGACGTTCAGAGACCTGTCCCAAAGCCACTGCTGCGTTGTCTTGGCTGGGTGCTCATGGTCATTGCTCATGGTCTTGTTGGAAGGTGAATCTTCGCCCCATTCTGAGGTCCTGATCTCTCTGGAGCAGGTTTTCATCAAGGATCTCTCTGTACTTTTCTCTGTTCATCTTTGCCTCGATCCTGACTAGTCTCCTAGTCCCTGCCGCTGAAAAACACCCCCCAGACCAAGGCCCTTCTCCTCCGATTGCTCAGTTTGGCCGGGAAGCCAGTTCTATGAAGAGTCTTGGTGGTTCCAAACATCTTCCATTTAAGAATGATGGAGGCCACTGTGTTCTTAGGGACCTTCAATGCTGCAGACATTTTTTTGTACCCTTCCCCAGATCTGTACCTCGACACAATCTTGTCTCAGAGCTCTACGGACAATTCCTTTGACCTCATGGCTTGGTTTTTGCTCTGACATGCACTGTTAACTGTGGGACCTTATACAGACAGGTGTGTGTGCCTTTCCAAATCATGTCCAATTAATTGAATTCACCACAGGTGGACGCCAATCAAGTTGTATAAACATCAAGGATGATCAATGGAAACAAGATGTTCCTGAGCTCAAATTCAAATCTCATAGCAAAGAGTCTGAATACTTAGTTGAAGTCAGAAGTTTACATACACTTAGGTTGGAGTCATTAAAACTCGTTTTTCAACTACTCCACAAATTTCTTGTTAAAAAACTATAGTTTTGGCAAGTCGGTTAGGACATATACTTTGTGCATGACACAAGTAACTTTTCAAAAAATTGTTTACAGATTATTTCACTATCACAATTCTAGTGGGTCAGACATTTACATACACTAAGTTGACTGTGCCTTTAAACAGCTTGGAAAATTCCAGAAAATGATGTCATGGCTTTAGAAGCTTCTGATAGGTCAATTGGAGGTGTACCTGTGGATGTATTTCAAGGCCTACCTTCAAACCCAGTGCCTCTTTGCTTGACATCATGGGAAAATCAAAATACCTCCACAAGTCTGGTTCATCCTTGGGAGCAATTTCCAAACACCTGAAGGTACCACATTCATCTGTACAAACAATGGTACGCAAGTATAAACACCATTGGACCATGCAGTCGTCATACCGCTCAGGAAGGAGACGCGTTCTGTCTCCTAGAGATGAACGTACTGTGCTGTGAAAAGTGCAAATCAAAAACAAACAAAAAAGTGCAAAGCGAAAGTATCTATATCCACAGTAAAACGAGTCCTATATCGACAACCTGAAAGGCCGCTCAGCAAGGAAGAAGCCACTGCTTCAACCCAGCTATAAAAAAGCCAGACTACGGATTGCAACTGCACATGGGTACAAAGATTGTACTTTTGGAGAAATGTCCTCTGGTCTGATGAAAGAAAAATATAACTGTTTGGCCATCGTTATGTTTGGAGGAAAAAGGGGGAGGCTTGCAAGCCGAAGAACACCATCCCATCCGTGAAGCACGGGGGTGGCAGCATCATGTTGTGGGGGTGCTTTGCTGCAGGAGGAATATTATGTGGATATATTTAAGCAACATCTCAAGACATCAGTCAGGAAGTTAAAGCTTGGTCGCCAATGGGTTTTCCAAATGGACAATGACCCCAAGCATACTTCCAAAGTTGTGGCAAAATGGCTTAAAGACAACAAAGTCAAGGTATTGGAGTGGCCATCACCCATCCTATATAACATTTGTGGGCAGAATTGAAAAAACGTGTGAGAGCAAGGAGGCCTACAAACCTGACTCAGTTACACCAGCTCTGTCAGGAGGAATGGGCCAAAATTCACATTATTGTGGGAAGCTTGTGGAAGGCTACCTGAAACGTTTGACCCAAGTTAAACAATTTAAAGGCACTGATACCAAATACTATTTGAGTGTATGTCAACTTTTGACCCACTGGGAATGTGATGAAAGAAATAAAAGCTGAAATAAATCATTACTATTATTCTGACATTTCACATTCTTAAAATAAAGTGGTGATCCTAACTGACCTAAGACAGGGAATTTTTACTAGGATTAAATGTCAGGAATTGTGGAAAAATAGTTTAAATGTATTTGGCTAATGTGTATGTAAACTTCCGACTTCAACTGTATGTAAATAAGGTATTACAGTTTATTTTTTATACATTTTCAAAGATGTCTAAGAACCAGTTTCGCTTTGTCATTGTGGGGTATTATGTGTAGATAGCTGAGGATTTGTTTACATTTATTTAACGTAACAAAATGTGGAAAAAGTCAAGGGGTCTGAATACTTTCCGAAGGCACTGTATGGAGATGGTGAGTTGTATTCTCACTTCTCAGCTGGGAATGAACATCATGCACTGTGCTGCCATCAACAACCACACTGACATAATGACATTCATCATCTACGACCTGATGATGAAAGAGCTGGACAAAGAGGACCTGGTAACTACATAGACATACAGTATCAGTAACCATTGCATCCATTTCAAATATTGATTGGGCTGAATTAGTTCAATAAGCTGACCCTTTTTTTTCATCTCCTACCCCCCCGCACCAATCTCTCTCAGTCTGGACACAGAGCGTTTGCTTTGGCAGCAGAGCATGGCTCTGTGGAGATGCTGCAGATGTTGATGGAGGAGGCATACAATATGGCCACCATGGAGGAAGACCAGGTGTGTGTGTCACACCAATCAGGGGGCTGTAGGACTGTTTATTCCTCTATCTCCTCTTCCTGTTCACTGTCTCTCTCCCTTCCTCATTTCCTCCTGATTTTTCTCTTTCTCTAAATGCTAGAATAGGAACACACCTCTGCATTTGGCTGCCGGCAATGGCCACTTGGATGTCGTCCAGCTACTGCTGAAGAGCTTTGAAACTCGCAATGAAGTCAATATGGTAAAGTCTCACTGTAAACGCTTTCAGGGAAGCCAAAACGTTCATATTTTAACCCTGCTTAAATTGAAAAAATTATCTTTAATGGTGAGCGAGTGCTGCGCATTTTCCTTTTCAATGGAGCTGTTTGATTGCCAGCATGTGTGATGGTGTGTGCTCAATGGCTACACCTTGCAGTAGCTGCTTTAGGTCAATGACTGATGTATTCGTGGCAGGCTGGGGAGACGGCTCTATACCTGGCTGCTGGCGCTGGCCATGAGGACTGCGTCCAGGCTCTGTTGGAGGCAGGCTGTGACCCAAACATTGTCACCATGGTAGGCCTGTAAACATAAACCACACCCTCCAACTATTCACTAAAATGGCCGCCACCAGGCATAGTTACTAAATCACACCCTGTTTATTCTACTTCAGTACTTTACCTAATAGGTAGACCTCTCTATTCAATGGGAACCTCTCCTCTCCCCTCTTAGGACCAAAGCAGTGCTCTACACCCTGTCTCAGAGAAGGGCCACACATCGTTGGTGAGACTCCTCATAGAGAACTCGGCCCACTTGGACTTACAAAACCAGGTGAGAGTGAGCATAGTGAACTGGTCCTACGTCTTGGTCAACCATGAATAAAGCCAACCTGTTATCTGTGTAATTACTCAGTCTGTAGTATGACCTGACATCAGAGAGAGTTTCTATATAATGGTCCATGTTGGTTGTGTCTCCATTGGCAGCACCTCCAGGCTCCTCTCTACCTGGCAGTGAAGAACTGTCACATCCCTGTCATACACACACTGCTCGAGGCTGGCTGCAACATCAACGTCACTGATCACGTACATACAACACGTATACTCGGTCCACATCAATGTTATAATGAATTAGTTGCGTCCCAAATGGCACCCTATTCTCTGCATAGTGCATTACTAGTCCCGGGTCCTGCCAAACGTAGGACAGACATTGTAATGGTTGAAGTTATGGGTTTGGTAATCTGACCCTAGATCTGTGGTTAAGGGAAACTTATAACGTGAGCTCCTGTCTGTCCTCCTAAGAGGTCCCAGACTGTCCTGCATGTCGCTGCAGAGCTGGCCAGAGTGGACATTGTTGAGATGCTTCTGAAAGCTGGGATGAACCTAGTCCTCCAAGACAAGGTGAAACATGGACACCGAGAATAGGCTCATTTGACCCCTCTCCTCTCCACGGCAACTTCCCACTCAACTGTTTCTGTTTTGAGCAGCAGGGTAAGACAGCACTGGGTGTGGCAGCCCGAGCAGACGAGGTCATCATCGTTGACATGATCATCAAGGCAGAGAGATATTTGACATGGAGGATGGTAATGTTAACAGAGGACCATAATGGAAATAACTAACTTCATTGTGTTTGTTTATCCTCTATAATTGTGAATGAATGTAGAATGTATAGTCTACTGTTGTGTGAGAGACCTCCCTATAAGTGATATAGCTGTACTGTATGATCAAATGCAGTAAATTCAATCAGAGATTAATACGTTGCTGAAGTCATCTGCTAATCAATTTACTGGAGCTGGAAATCAATGATTATATTCATCACCGATTATTAATTTCCTAAAGTCACAACTCCAGATTAATCCCTGTAATACCATTAACGCTGGCAGTGGGAACATTATTTATGGACCTGAAATGCTTGACAATCAATTTCAGTGTCAATTTGATTCAGCATATCTTCCATACCCAACCTGACAGTCAAAGCAAGTGGCTCTGGCATTCAATAAGCATGGGACTATGTGTGCTTATCGCTGAACACTCACTGCTCTCAGTTTGTGAAGCTTGTCCTTTCTCAGGTGACTAGATGTGATTACCCTTCCAGGCCAACACTGAGCTTAATGAGAACCTTCACAGCCAGACTCCGCTGACGTTTAAATTAGACCACCGCACGGAGAGCAAACAGACCCGCAGCACTGCCTGGCACCTGGCCTACCGCCTGCTGAAGCCAGGCGACTGGAAGAGGCTGGCTCTGCACTGGCATTTCACTGAGCAGCAGGTGGCTGCCATCGAGGAGCAGTGGACAGGTGACACACACAACACCTTTGGCTCACAGTGTAGCGCAGGGGAAAATCATTCACAGGAATATCAATTGAAACTCATGAATTTATCAATACCAAGTGTAAAGATAAAATTTAGAAATCGGTAAGAGGGATTCTTTACTCATTTGACATTGTTCCAAAAACAAGCCACTTGGGTGACATTACCAAGGAAAGCCTTAACTACACTAAGTAATTTAACTCTTATTTTACCAGGGAAGTAAAGAACAGTTTCTAATTTAGTGTGTGTGTGTAGGGCAGCAGAGCTACCAGGAACATGGGAACAGGATGCTGTTGATCTGGCTTCATGGGGTAGAGCTGGCCCAAAGGAGTCCTGCTAAAGAGCTGTACCAGGGCCTGCTTGCCATAGGCAACAAGACTATAGCAGGTATGGGGTGTCCATGACCCTTACCTCATAGGAAAATATAACATTTATGTTGAAGTCATAACAGCAAATTACAGATGGGTGTTTTGTTGTTTTACAGATAAAATACGAATGGACACAGAGGAAGGAGACATGAAGAAATGCATCCTTTCATAAAGGTGGAAAAAAAACGACATAGGCATGCTTGAGTCAACAAGATTATTTTTTTCCAAAGCATTTGTGTGGTTATTTTTCAATTGATCTTTATATATATATTCAGTGAATGGTTTATTATTCTATGAGCACATTTTCTTCCAATTCATGTTCCATCATTCCAGCAATTTACATTGAGGGTTTAAGGTGCAGAATGTGGCTAAAACATAAACATATGGCGTTGATATAGTTCTGAAAACGTTGAACACAGGTGTTGTTCTCCACACGTCAACAATGTTAGGTAAAACCAGGGATGCAAACTAGTCGCCGTTTTGAATCCAAAATGTGATTCGTGTGGGTCAGATGAGAAAAGTTTGGGATGGAAGGGCTTTGGATCACTACTAGCTGTAAGTGAACAAGTGATGCGCGTTGGGAGCTGGCTGTATCCAGGGCTCAGCCAATCGTTAAAACGGCAGCACGTGACTGAAGAGACAACCAACTTGCTAGTTACAGAATCAGCGCGCGCGCTGGAAAAACAGCGGGAGAGTGGGAAGAGGTAGCTGATCACCGAGACGGGGCGAGGAGTTGATGAAGCTTCATGAGCTGTAACCGAAAAACAACTGACGTTTGGAAAGTGTGGAACAAGTATCTTGCTAGCTGGATCGAATTATCAGTTAGCAAGCCAAAGAAATGTTGAGCAACATTAACCAACTTAAACTCAATTATTTGATCAGCTAACGTTACAACATCAGATGAGCTAACCAATTCGCTATAGTATTAACTGGTATACGACTACTTGCCGTTCCTCAAGTTATAACGTGTTAGTTGCTTACTGGACCCTGGCAATCTGTGTGAAATGTTAACCATCTAAAGTAACGTTGTGTGGTTAATTTAAAATATTAGGTAGGGATGAAGTGTAATGTTAGCTTGGCCTGGCTTAAACTGGATGCCACCATAGAGGTGAAAGGAACACCACACACTTCCCTCTTTCTCAATAAAAAGGGGTATGCCAGGTGTACTCTGCCTGAAAGATCAATTATGCCAACAAAGTGTATCATGCTCTGCTGGCACATTGTAGAACGTAATAATGTGTAGTCCAAAGATAGCTATTGTTGTGTTGAATTTGACAGTAACGTGTGAGGGGGGATTACGTGTTTTACTCGGTGAACATTTTTGTGAACTTGCTCGATGTCTACTATAGTGGCCACTATAATAGAGCAAAAATAGAATGCCTGTTTTTCAATCAAATTTGATTAGTTCCATGCGCCGAAGACAACAGGTGTAGCAGTAAAATGCTTACTTACGAGCCCCGAACCTGCAATGCAGTTTCAAAAAATACGCATAAGAATAAGAGAAACAAGTAATTAAAGAGTAATTATATTTCTACTTTGTTTTCCCCCCAAATTGCAATATGTAGATGTGTGTGTGTGTGGTCACAACCATTCTATTATAAAGGCTGTCGTGGCTAACTGCAATATTAGTGTATTATTTTGTCAAGACTTGAGTGTCATTTGCAGTCAAGTCTTGGCAACAAATAACATTGGATTGATTTCTTTACTTTTTTTTAGTTGTGAGTCAGGTTCACATGAACCACTTTTTATTTTATACAGACTGATTATGTAGATCATATTTGTTGTTGTTTAATTAGTTAACCTGTATTTCACCCCAGCAAGGATTTTTTGCATGTTTTGGTGGAGAAAAAAGTGTCACCTTTTTGGGCCCTCACCAGTTTGCGCCCCTGGGTAAAACTACTAGGAAAATGGTCATCATTTAAATAGAAAGATGGTTCCATCAGTCGCCATTCTATTTTCCATTCCGGAGTGTTAGAAATATCAGGTGCAGGTGTAGCATATGTCTAAAATATTTGGGAATATTCAAACGTGCAGGTGTATCAGCTTGACTAAGTCATGTATGGAAGACTGTATTTGCATAGAAGGTGGGTGGAATGTTCCTATGCGATATGGTTTTGTTTGTGTGTGTTTACTCAACAACTTTGATAGAGTGTTTGTGGTAGGCTGAGTGTGTTCTGGAGGAACTCTGGCCCTGCTGATTGGAGGAGGAGAAGCTGTGGCCTGACCCGCTGGGAGAGAGAAAGGGAGACAGGGTGAGGTCTATCCAGCGAAGGTGTGTTTCTACAGATCATAAATCTACTTGTTTGGTGATTTTGATTCATTGTAAAAATAGACATGTATGATGCTGATGGTGTACCTGTGTGACAGGGCGTTGGCGCTCCACCCATAGGTTGCTGGGAGTGCAGACGAAGCGTGCCGTGATGCATGCAGTCAAGGTTTTGGAGGCTTTCTGTTGACTCGCTGTGATCACCAGTGTACTGAGCTGATACATATTATTAAGGAACAGTCAATAAATACGGGACCTTTCACTTTGTTTGACAAATGGTGAGGAAAACGGTAACCAGAGACAGTGGCTGACACCCTTTTCCCAAACACTTCTCATCATGGATTTAGCCATGGTAAAAACTCCTTGTCAATGATAACACCAATCCAATGATTGTAGCTCCATGACAAAGTGGGAGAGGGGTAGAGAATCGGGACATAGCCACGATAAGCTCCCAGTGCCATAGATAGTTAGTACAAACCGGTCTGTGCTCTGTGGGAGCTTGCAAAGCCACTAACCTGTCTGTGGGAGCTTGCAGTGCCCCCTGGTGGTAGGGTGCTGTGGAACACCTCTGCCCTAGAACCCACCTGAGGGAGAGCGAGTGAGTGGGCAGAGTGATCGTAGAAGCCCATACATAGAGGAGATGAAGAAATTAGACAAACTGATCCACTGTTTCACATAGTGGGTGTTTGAGGAGTCAGTTTTGTGTTGTGACAATTACACCCATATGAAATACTGTTAATGAGAAAATGTTAAGCCTTGAGAAAGAATAGATACAACGGCAGGAAATGTGACTATGTTTAATGATGGGGGAACCTGATCCATAATAGTGAAAACTTGCATGCACTGTAACTAGGGTGTGTGAGAGTCTCACCGTCTCTGTCACGATGGTACAGGGGGGTCAAGGTGGAGTGGGCTGTACCCGAACAGAGGCGGCGGGCCAATGAGCCTGAGCCAGGATCGTGCTGGAGGGAAGACCAATAAGATCAGTCATATAATGTCATACAGGTTTATGTCCTGAAGTAAGCTTCATAACTGGACAGGTCAAAGATGACAAACAAATAAGCCCAATATGATCAAATCTGACCCAACATAAATCACATTGTCAGTTGTAAAATGAGACAAATGACTGACATTCCAGGCCCTCCCCCTAAAACAACCAACAAAGCTCAATTATTACACAGATAAATGAAACAGCAACAAGAAACACTAATACTCTTTTACTTTAAGCTGAACCCTACAATCTCATATACATGCATACGCACGATGACCACACATAAACACAATCAGAAAAAGTCCTTGCCCATCAGTCAACGCCAGACCAAGGTTACAACCTCCACAAAGAGCACCACTCAGTCAGCACATTCAAAGATTTAGCATCATCACGCCATCCAATGAATGAATGAGCCAGAGGAATGAAAAACATCCCCCTCTCCACATAAATCTATACTGTCAACGTGTCAATAGTAGCAGACTGCACTCTATTGGACAACTAGTGTCTGTTTTACTGTAACATAGGCTACATGTGTAGGTTGATCAGATCATATGGACTGGGAAAGGTATACTTATTTTTTAAAGAATCTGTTCTATGAATGAAAATGTCAGGAACAGAAGTGTTTGGTTTTTTTTTAACCCTTTTTCGCCCCAATTTCGTGGTATCCAATTATTTTAGTAGCTACTATCTTGTCTCATCGCTACAACTCCCGCTCGGGAGAGACGACGGTTGAAAGTCATGCGTCCTCTGATACACAACCCAACCAAGCCGCACTGCTTCTTAATACAGCGCGCATCCAACCCGGAAGCCAGCCGCACCAATGTGTCGGAGGAAACACCGTGCACCTGGCAACCTTGGTTAGCGCGCACTGTGCCCGGCCCGTCTTCATGGACTCCTCATAACGCTCCCTCTCTGCCCGCAGGCTCTGGATCTCAGCCTGGGCCGCATCCACGTGCTACTCACCGGGAGAGGGAAAAGAAGGAGAGAGGGACGAGAAAGAGTGGGGGAGGAGGAGAGAGAGGGATTAATTAATGTATCATCGTTGTTAAACGTACCGTAATTAAAATTCAAAGGTAACATTGTGGAAAACATGAGGCTAGATTGTTACTGAGGAATAAAGATTAAAGGGAAGCATGTTTCAAATCACTAACTCTGAACTGACCACAGTCTGCAATGTCTGCTCCATTCCCTCTCTTCTCTCACTCACAGTAATAACCATCTCTCCCTCACTGTGCTAGGCCTGTGTTCTGCTCTAGCTCCATTCTTTCTCTTCACGTCTATGGTACTGCCAATAACTCTAGCCGATTCAAATCCTCTCTTCCATTCCAATACCCCCCTCCCTCCGTTTCTGCTAGGACTGCTCTACTACATGTCTATGGCTCAATCACTGCTCTAGCTCCTCTCTCACTGGGCTTTCAGCCTCCATCAATTACATGTTTAGTCAATCAAGCTCACTCACTGTGATTGATGAATAACTGCTGCACTAAAGCAATGTTATTAACCTCTCCACAAAACCTGGTTTACAGACAAACCTTCAAAAATGTGTATTTGCCATTTAAAAAGCTGTCAGGTCTGCAGAACTGTGCAATATGGCGAGTGACAACTATTTATATAAGACCATGTTAATTCAGTCTCTGTTGTCCAGTTAGTGTAGCTAGCTACTGTTCTGTGCTCATGTAAACTCTGGGTAAATTGTCTTATTTTAGTACAGAACACCCAACAAAAACAAATTCACATTTCAGAGTGTTAGAATTACATATGATTTCTGTTTCCACCTCCCCTGGACGAGGGCATGCCAGCCTGCCCACACCTTCCTCTTCAGCTGCAGACTGTAGTGCTGCTCTGCCAGCCGGGCACTGTGGGCCTGGAGAGAAGGGAGGGGACACGGGGGAAAGCAGGATAGACCAGGGACAGGTGGAGAAATGTTTAGAAAGACTCAACTACGCAGGATTCAAACCCACAAATGAACAAGAAACAACTTTGTTTTTCTACTTTTCAGATATTTAGTGAAATTGTCAGTTTGAGAAACAGACACCTCACAAGTCCTCAACTGACAGCTTCATTAAATAGTACCCGCAAAACACCAGTCTCAACGTCAACAGTTTATTTTTATTGGCCAGTCTGAGATATGGCTTTTTCTTTGCAGCTCTGGCTAGAAGACCAGCATCCCGGAGTCACCTCTTCGCTGTTTACGTTGAGACTGGTGTTTTGTGGGTACTATTTAATGAAGCTGCCAGTTGAGGACTTGTGAGGTGTCTTTCTTAAACTAGACACTAATGTACTTGCTGATAATGGACCTCTGTACACCTATGTAGATATAAAAATAAAAACAATAGAATTGGCAGTTTCCAGCTACAATAGTCATTTACAACATTAACAATGTCTACACTGTATTTCTGATCAATTTGATGTTATTTTAATGGACCAAAAATGAACGGTAGTGTATACTGTAGCAGAAATTACGAATCAGATGAGGAATTCCTGATCAGTCAGGAAACATCTGATAAGGCCCACTGGGCCAATAGAATACATTTGTAGAACACAGCCTCAAAAGTCTATTCTCATAACTGAGAATATACACCGCTCAAAAACAGGGAACACTAAAATAACACATCCTAGATCTGAATGAATGAAATATTCTTATTAAATACTTTTTTCTTTACATAGTTGAATGTGCTGACAACAAAATCATCAATGGAAATCAAATTTATCAACCCATGGAGGTCTGGATTTGGAGTCACACTCAAACTTTAAATTGGAAAACCACACTACAGGCTGATCCAACTTTGATGTAATGTCCTTAAAACAAGTCTAAATGAGGCTCAGTAGTGTGTGTGGCCTCCACGTGCCTGTATGACCTCCCTACAACGCCTGGGCATGCTCTTGATGAGGTGGCGGATGGTCTCCTGAGGGATCTCCTCCCAGACCTGGACTAAAAGCATCCACCAACTCCTGGACAGTCTGTGGTGCAACGTGGCGTTGGTGGATGGAGCGAGACATGATGTCCCAGATGTGCTCAATTGGATTCAGGTCTGGGGAACGGGCGGGCCAGTCCTTAGCATCAATGCCTTCCTCTTGCAGGAACTGCTGACACACTCCAGCCACATGAGGTCTATCATTGTCTTGCATTAGGAGGAACCCAGGGCCAACCTCGCCAGCATATGGTCTCACAAGGGGTCTGAGGATCTCATCTCGGTACCTAATGGCAGTCAGGCTACCTCTGGCGAGCACATGGAGGGCTGTGCGGCCCCCCAAAGAAATGCCACCCCACACCATGACTGACCCACTGCCAAACCGGTCATGCTGGAGGATGTTGCAGGCAGCAGAACGTTCTCCACGGCGTCTCCAGACTTTGTAACGTGTGTCTCATGTGCTCAGTGTGAACCTGCTTTCATCTGTGAAGAGCACAGGGCGCCAGTGGCGAATTTGCCAATCTTGGTGTTCTCTGGCAAATGCCAAACGTCCTGGGCTGTAAGCACAACCCCCACCTGTGGACGTCGGGCCCTCATATCACCCTCATGGAGTCTGTTTCTGACCGTTTGAGCAGACACATGCACATTTGTGGCCTGCTGGAGGTCATTTTGCAGGGCTCTGGCAGTGCTCCTCCTGCTCCTCCTTCCACAAAGGCGGAGGTAACGGTCCTGCTGCTGGGTTGTTGCCCTCCTACGGCCTCCTCCACGTCTCCTGATGTACTGGCCTGTCTCCTGGTAGCGCCTCCATGCTCTGGACACTACGCTGACAGACACAGCAAACCTTCTTGCCACAGCTCGCATTGATGTCTCATCCTGGATGAGCTGCACTACCTGAGCCACTTGTGTGGGTTCTAGACTCCGTCTCATGCTACCACTAGAGTGAAAGCACCGCCAGCATTCAAAAGTGACCAAAACATCAGCCAGGAAGCATAGGAACTGAGAAGTGGTCTGTGGTCACCACCTGCAGAACTACTCCTTTATTGGGGGTATCTTGTGTGATTGACTTGGAGTTACATTGTTTTGTTTAAGTGTTCCCTTTATTTTTTTGAGAAGTGTATTATGTTAATCTCCAAGCTAAAATACATCTCCAGGCATTGAATAGATAGACAAAAAAGAAGCAGGGCAGGCTATCCTAGAGGCTGTCGCTCCATTCATGTTCTCCTCAGTGATAAATATCTCAGTAACCATGGTGACCAGGTGGTCTGCTGTGTCTGCACCTCTCAAACGGCATCTGCAGTCTGTCTGAGACAACAGACGACTTACCGGCCATCTTTTCATTACCTGGATCTCAAGAGATTGTCTTTATTTTCTGCACACAAACCTGATAAACAAAATAATGTTTGATCCTGGGTGGCACAGTGGTCTAAGGCAGTGCATCGCAGTGCCACCAGAGATTCTGGGTTCGAGCCCAGGCTCTGTCGCAGCAGGCCGCGACCGGGAGGCCCATGGGTCGGCGCACAATTGACCCAGCGTCGTCCGGGTTAGGGAGGGTTTGGCCGCATTAGCGACTCCTGCGGCGGGCCGCGCACGCTGACCAGGTCGTCAGGTGTACGGTGTTTCCTCCGACACATTGGTGCGGCTGGCTTCTGGGTTAGATGTGCATTGTGTTAAGAAGCCGTGTGGCTTGGTTGGGTTGTGTTTCGGAGGACTCTCGACCTTCGCCTTTTCCGAGTCCGTACCGGAGTTGCAGCGATGAGACAAGACAGTAACTACTACCGATTGGATACCACAAAATTGGGGAGAAAAAGGGGGTAAAAATAATAATAATGTTTGATTAGAACTCTGGGAGCATCAAAATAGTATATTATAGTTTTATATATCCTAAAGCCTGTTCAGTCTCACGGCCTTTATAATAATGTTTTTTATTGGACTAAATAGAAAGCATATAGCTGTCTGCTTTGGCTGTGTGTGACTACCCTCAGACATGTGTTAGTGTGCCCTGGGCTCTACTATAACAAGGGAAGCCCTTGCTGCTGACCCAACCCCCCTGCTAGAGCATTTCCCATCTTTAGCTACAGAAACTGAGCCTGGGAGGCAGAGAGAGTGAGAGAGAAAGAAACAGAGCGAGAGACTAAGTGTGACCGTAAGAATGCAAAGTAAGACTGGTTCCTCATCCAGGAATGCATTTACGTCAATATCTTAATCAAGGAAGAAAAAAGCACTCTAAAGAGCAGTTTGGGTATGATGCCAGCATATCATTACAAATCAGGCGCACAAAATCCTGCCTGCTTTTTTACATCCCAGTGCACTACTCCATGACAGTTTAAGCTCTACAACCACAACTAAACATGCCACGGTCTGGAGAAAAGACTGAAACCGGGTGTAAGCTTGGTTTAAGCTTGCTTGTGGTAGGTAACAGAGAATGAATGGTTATTCTGATATTAAATAGAGTACCTCAGACAACTAAATCTTGTAATAAATAATGTGGAAATTGAGCAAGTTGAGATGACTAAACTGCTTGGAGTAACCCTAGATTGCAAACTGTCATGGTCAAAACATATTGATGCAGTTAGTAGCTAAGATGGGGAGAAGTCTGTCTATAATAAAGCGATGCTCTGCCTTAACAACACTATCAACAAGGCAGGTCCTACAGGCCCTAGTTTTGTCGCACCTTGACTACTGTTCAGTCGTGTGGTCAGGTGCCACAAAAAAGAACTTAGGAAAATTGCAATTGGCTCAGAACAGGGAAGCACGGCTGGCCCTTGGATGTACACACAACTAATAATAATATGCATGTCAATCTCTCCTGGCTGAAAGTGGAGGAGAGAGACTTCATCGCTACTTTTATTTATGAGAGGTATTGACATGTTGATTGCACCGAGCTGTCTGTCTAAACTACTGGCACACAGCTCGGACACCCATGCATACCCCACAAGAAGTCTCTTCACAGTCCCCAAGTCCAGAACAGACTATGGGAGGCACACAGTTCTACATGGAGCCATGACGACATGGAGCTCTATTCCACATCAAGTAACTCATGCCAGCAGTACAATTAGATTTTAAAAAACAGCTTAGGGAACAGCGGGGACTGTGATGCAACACAAACATTGGCACAGACACATGCATACACACACAATAACATACGCACTATACATACACATGGATTTGGTACTGTAGATATGTGGTAGTGGTTGAGTAGGGGCCATGTATTGTAATGTTTTTAAAATAGTATAAACTGCCTTAATTAACTGTAACTTGTCATTTATGGTCTGATATTGTCAGTTATATGATTAACGTGCTTCACAGTCTGTGTTTAGGGACAGGTATTGGCTATCATCAAGCTATTCATTTCTCCATGTCAAGTGTTTGGGTGCTTGTGAAATACACATGGAACATTTAACAGCTTGTTGGACTTGGTGCATTTGAGTCTATGTAGGCCTGGGGTATAAAAAAAAACTACGACAGAGGATAATTTCTTGAAATCCAAATCCTTTATGACAGTTGATCATTTGAAGGGAGCAATGTGGAGGGCCTCAAGCTGTGTGTCTGTCAGAATGGCTTAGTGTAACGAGTGTGTGTGGTTGAGCAGCAGCCCACTGTACCTGCTGAGTGTTAGGCCTAGCGTCATCGTTTCCACGGGAACCTTGTTCATCTGCAGACAGTTGTGATGCGTTCAGAAGCTGCAGTTGAGCACTGGGCTGCTGCTCATACTCAGGACTGACCACTGCATGGTGGAGAAGTTCTTCATATTCATCCTGTCCATAATGAAAGAAGAGCGTGAGTCATTGAATCCTGAATAAAGTTCTGCATAGATACTGCATGTCTCCATTGCAACTTCAAATGATCACTCAAAACAGTCAAATTATGAGTTTTTTTTAGATGAAGAATTGTATTTATCATTTTTGAAGACCTCTCCACAAATCTGTAAAAGGAAGTGCTTTGTTACCTGCAGCTCAGATGAGACCGAGCTGTCCCCTGGTAGAACTGGACTGCTCGAATCCCCTTCATCTGAGGAAAGATTAAAATACAAAACAAATGTTTATTTTACTAGGAACAGCACTTGGAATGGTCCCGTGCTGATGAAGTCAGATAGCATGATGACAAATACTAAATAGTTCATTAACATAAAAAATAGATAAATAAAACCTAGATAACTATTATACTTTATTCAAAGATTTTACCTAGAAGTGGACATGACGAATTTATAAGGTAGCTACGGCGAGGGTAGTCTCGCAAGGCCATCCTACAAAATCTATTTTGGTGATTCGTCAGGTGATGGCATAAAGTTTAGGCTATATTTCCAAGTGAATGGGGTGCTTGCTTTCACCAAACAAATGTTCAAAGAGCAGATGATTGACTGGGGAAAAAACAACGATAGATTGGATCAACTTGTAATGAGTGGCAGCAGACTGCTAAACTATGTTCAACATGATTTAGCTAGATAACAAACGTTAGTAACCTAGCTAGCGCGAAAACACACACTGCAGCTTTGAAACATTGTCTTGTATAATGTCATCATTTTCAAAAGTAGCTAGATAACGTTATTCAATTACTGCTTTTTAGAGTATCTCGAACTGGCTTCGTCTTGCGTTTGTTTGTTTGTAATTTGTTGAATTTGACCGTTTCAAACCTCTTACTTTGCGTTTCAAACTGGCTAACTTTAGAACAAGGCGCGATTAGGTTGGTTACTGAGTCGAAGGTCCTTACTACAGTACTTTTGATTGGGCAGTGCTTTTCCCTGGTAACAGTAGGCGGAAACAACACTGAACTCAACCAGAGGCGGAGGAGGAAGCCATATTACCCAAACCAAACCACTGCCCCAAACGGCCTGAGTGAACTATATTCCTTTATCCACCATCTTCGGCTACATGTCATCTAAGATGATCCAAGTGGTCATGCTGTAATTTTAGCTATCTATAGTACTGCTACTGGTATAATTAGCTGACCAGATGTAATGTTAATCTACTGTTATATTTAAGTGAACATATTGCACTGTAACGTTAGCTAGTGTTGCAAGTTTAAATTGATTTGTCAATGCTTCTTTATCATTTGCCATTAATAAGCAGGGAAAAACAGTGGGTGTGTGTGTACATTCTTGTTTGGTAGCGTATGACAGTTAGTGGCAGCAGCACTACTTACTGGTGGTTTTGTAGCCCACAGCAGACCATTGTGATGGTTAATGCATTAATTAAAACAATCAATCAGTCCCACTTATCCGTCTGAAGTAGGTATATGTCTTTGGTGAATACCACCACCCTGAGAACCTGCCTTTAGACATTATCGTGTTTGTGTCAGTTGGGCAACTGCCGACATAGCTAGGTTCATTACCCGTACGAGCGAAGACAGAAACGCCTTTGAGGTCATGAACCTCGTGCTTAATGGCATTAAACCCCATATGTGGCAGAGGCCTGGCAGACTAGAACGGAGGTGGGACAGACAGCAGAGACATATGGTCCCTCTTGGCCACGGCAGAAATGCCTGTGTTGCTCTTGGTCTAGGACCTCTTTACCACCTGGATGTGCAGGGAATAGGCTGCTATGGCACTATCAGGCACGATGCTAGCAGCATTGATATGAGACTTGTCAATTCTTTGAATTAGATACATGAGGGAAAACACTGTGTAATGCCATATGTGTCTGTGTAAGTGTAATACTCTCACTCTGAGATTAAACTGACATCTTAAACTGGGCTATTCTGCCAAGGACGAACACTAGTGCCAAAAAGCAGTTTAACAACCGATCCCCTGGCATAGCATAGGCTACTCCAGTTGAGGAATAAGTGTGGATTTCAGGTCACTATAACATATTGTTTAAGATATGTCTTTTGTTACAAGAAAATAAGGCAATAAGACATGGTGAAGTATGCAATGAAACCACATAGATAGGATTTTATCATTATGCATCTTGACAGTATGGGTTTTAACCTGTCTGGATGCACAGAGAGGATAATCCCTGTTGCATTGAGGGGAGTGCATCATGTTCTGATGAATGACAGAACTGTGTAGCTTCACACAGATGACCTATTTCCATTCCACATATGCACCATATTTATACATTTTAAAGGGATATGTTTCTCACAATTTCTCTTTGAGGATGATATTGTCACCAGAGCTTGCTTTGGCAGCTTCCCTGCCCTTTATGATATCATTAGTGAGCAACTGCTAATTTGTTATGCTTTGGTTAAGATATCATAACAAAACAAGGCATGATAAAATAATCCTTACAATGTGTGTGTGTGCGTGCGTGCATGCGTGCGCGTGTGTGTGGCAAGAGTGAACCAAGGAAAATAAAGTGTCACAAGAATCACAATGTCAAAATGACAAGAGATATGAAGCTGTAAATGCCCCTACACTCCATTCCCAATCAGGGACTGTATGGCCTGTCTCCAACAGACAATGTGGTTCATCATTGGATACGATGGTCTACCAGTAAGCACATGTGTGTGGTTCTGTGTGTGGGTCAAACAATATCCAAATATTGATCACTATTATTCACTGTTCCTGTGGTGCACATATATTTTTACACATGGAATGATTGATATATTTTCCCTTCAACAAATCAATGGTAATAGCCGTGTTTGGATCTTAAAACTCTTTCATTCTTGTAGTGGAAAGAGGTTATAAACGACTGTTGATAGGGGTGAGATTAAACAGTGTTTTACTCCCCAACCCCCTCACTAGATCCACTTTGTAAATACCACCTTAGTTTTAAAAAGTAAATGCAACTGGGCCTGTGTTGAAATGGGATGCAGCTCACATCCTTCTCTCCTAGCCTGTAAGAAGTTCAATCTGTTCCAGGACAATAATCACAATCTGTTTGACTTTCCTCCCCCTGGCATTTTAGCTCAGGTATGTAAGACTATTCAAGACCTTGAAATGGTAGACATGACAGAAATGAGAGAATAATGTTCTGAGGTAAAGCTGATTGAGTTGGAAAAAGCAAAAAAGTATTCTTCAGTTTTTTGTCAGTATATTGCTGATGTTTGATTGTTTAATTATTAATCTTGACAAAAAATGTTTTGTTTATACAGCAGTCAAAAGTTTGGACACACTGTCACGACTTCTGCCAAAGTCGGGTCCTCTCCTTGTTCGGGCGGTGCTCGGCGGTCGGCGTCGCCGGTCTTCTAGCCATCATCGATCCACTTTTCATTTTCCATTGTTCCCGTGGCTGTGCCCTTCCCCGTTCACGCCTTAGACAGTCGACCATCAGGGTCAGGGTTGATTAGGGAGGCCACCGCTCCTCTGGGTATGGTGACGCAGAGGGGTCACAAGGAGAGAATCAGTCTCTTCCTCATTGACTCTCCTGCATTTCTCGTGGTGCTAGGCCTACCCTGGTTAGCTTGTCTTGGCAACGGAGGGCTCTCACGGGGTGGTCGCGAGAGTGCTGGGGGAGTTGTTTAGGTGTTTCCGTTGGTGCTACTACAGTGGAAAGTCCAGACCAGGTCTCCACCGTGCGCATTCTCCCTGAATATGCCGATTTGGCTCTCGCCTTTTCCAAAAAGAAGGCGACTCAATTACCACCCATTGACGGGGGGATTGTGCGATAGATCTCCTGGTAGACCCAGCACTTCCCAGGAGTCACGTGTATCCCCTCTCACAGGCGGAGACGGCGGCTATGGAAACATATGTCTCCGAATCCCTGCGTCAGGGGTACATTCGCGTCCTCTACTTCACCCACCTCCTTGAGTTTCTTTTTTGTGAAGAAGGATGGAGGTCTCCGCCAGTGCATTGACTACCGAGGCCTAAATCAAATCACTGTGAGGTACAGTTACCCGCTACCTCTTAACGCTACAGCGATTCAGTCAATGCATGGGGCGCGCTTTTTCACCAAACTAGATCTCAGGAGTGCTTACAACCTGGTGCGTATCCGGGAGGGAGATGAGTGGAAGACGGCATTCAGCACGACCTTAGGGCATTATGAGTACCTTGTCATGCCGTACGGGTTGATGAATGCTCCATCAGTCTTCCAAGCCTTTGTAGATGAGATTTTCAGGGACCTGCACTGGCAGTGTGTAGTGGTGTATATTGATGACATTCTGATATACTCTGCTACACGCGCCGAGCATGACCTGTACGTCAACGCTGAGAAATGCCTGTTCTTCCAGTAGTCCGTCTCGGGGGTGGAGATGGAGAGCGACCGCATTTCAGCCTCGCGTAATTGGCCGACTCCCACCACAGTAAAGGAAGTGCAGTGGTTCCTAGGGTTTGCCAATTACTACCGGAGGTTTATCCGGGGTTTTGGTCAGGTAGCGGCTCCCATTGCCTCACTGCTGAAGGGGGGACCGGTACGGTTGCAGTGGTCGGCTGAGGCAGACAAGGCTTTTGGTCACCTGAGGGCTCTGTTTACCTCGGCTCCCGTGCTGGCCCATCCGGATCCCTCTTTGGCCTTCAAAGTGGAGGTGGACGCTTCCGAGGCTGGGATAGGAGCCGTGCTCTCTCAGCGCTCGGGTACGCCACCGAAACTCGGGGGACCGGGAGCTGTTGACTGTCGTCAAGGCTCTAAAGGCGTGGAGACATTGGCTTGAGGGAGCATCCCTTTTTCATCTGGACTGACCACAGCAATCTGGAATACATCCGGGCAGCGAGGAGACTGAACCCTCGCCAGGCAAGGTGGGCCATGTTTTTCACCCGTTTTGTTTTTTCCCTTTCCTACAGACCAGGTTCCCAAAATGTGAAGGCAGACGCACTGTCCCGACTGTATGACACAGAGGAGCGGCCCATGGATCCCACTCCCATACTCCCGGCCTCCTGCCTGGTGGCGCCGGTAGTGTGGGAGCTGGACGCGGACATTGGGCAGGCGTTACGTGCAGAGCCCGCTCCCCTCCAGTGTCCCGCAGGGCAACTGTACGTTCCGTCTGCTGTCCGTGACCGGTTGATCTATTGGGCCCACATGTCACCCTCCTCTGGCCATCCTGGGAACGGTCGGACGGTGCGCTGTTTGGTTGGGAAGTACTGGTGGCCTACCGTGGCCAACGACATGAGGGTTTATGTTTCCTCTTGCTTGGTGTGCGCTCAGTGTAAGGCTCCTGCCCAGAGGGAAGCTACACCCCTTACCCGTTCCACAGAGGTCTTGGTCGCACCTGCCAGTGGATTTTCTTACCGATCTCCCCCCCTCACAAGGAAACACCACGATCCTGGTCGTTGTGGAACGGTTCTCTAAGTCCTGCTGTCTTCTCCCTCTGCCCGGTCTCTCATGGCCCTACAGACTGCAGAGCCCTTATTTACGCACGTCTTCAGGCACTACAGGGTGCCTGAGGATATAGTGTCTGATCGAGGTTCCCAGCTCACTTCGAGGGTCTGGAAGGCGTTCATGGAACGTCTGGGGGTCTCGATCAGCCTTACCTCTGGGTTTCATCCCGAGAGTAATAGGCAGGTGGAGAGAGTGAACCAGGATGTGGGCAGGTTTCTGCAGTCGTATTGCCAGGATCGGCCGGGGGAGTGGGCAGCATTCGTTCCACTAACCTCTCCCCCTTCCAGTGCGTACTGGGGTACCAGCCGGTTCTGGCGCCTTGGCATCAGAGTCGGACCGAGGCTCCTGTGGTGGACGACTGGTTCAGGCGCGCGGAGGAGACATGGGACACCACCCATGTTCACCTCCAGTGCAGACCGTCACCACAGTGAGGCCCCGGTGTTCGCACCAGGGGACTGTGTCTGGCTCTCGACCCGGAACCTGCCCCTCCGCCTGTCCTACCGGAAGCTGGGCCCGCGGTTTGTGGGGCCATTTAAAGTCCTGAGGAGAGTGAAGGAGGTTTGTCATAGGTTACAGCTTCCCCCTGATTACCGTATTAACCCCTCGTTCCATGTGTCTCTCCTCAGGCCGGTGGTGGTTAGCCCGCTCCAGGAGTCTGAGGTGCGGGAGGTTCCTCCGCCCCCTTTGGACGTCGAGGGGGCCCCGGCGTACTCCATTCTCTCTATATTGGATTTGAGGCGTCGGGCGAGGGGCCTTCAGTCCCTCGTGGAGTGGGAGGGGTACGGTCCGGAGGAGAGGTGCTGGGTTCCGGTGGAGGACGTGTTGGACCCTTCAATGCTGCGGGAGTTCCACCGTCTCCGTCCGGGTCGCCCTGCGCCTCGCCCTCCGGGACGTCCCCGAGGCCGGCGTCGGCTCGCTGCTGGAGCCTGCGCATACTGTCACGACTTCCGCCGAAGTCGGGTCCTCTCCTTGTTCGGGCGGTGCTCGGCGGTCGGCGTTGCCGGTCTTCTAGCCATCGTCGATCCACTTTTCATTTTCCATTTTGTTTTGTCTTGTTTTTCCACACACCTGGTTTCAATTCCCTCATTTACTTGTTGTGTATTTAACTCTCTGTTCCCCCCATGTCTTTGTGTGGGATTGTTTATTGTAGTGCTTGTGCATGTTCCCCGTGAGCGCACAACAGGTTATTTTTATGCCCATTTATCTTGTTGTTCTGGATGCCGTTGGTTTTGCTTAATAAATCTCCGGTTATTACCCAGTTCTGCTCTCCTGCGCCTGACTTCTCTGCCGCCAATTACGCACCCCGCTACACACACCTACTCATTCAAGAGTTTTTCTTTATTTTTACTATTTTCTACATTGTAGAATAATAGTGAAGATATCAAAACTATGAAATAATACATATGGAATCATGTAGTAACCAAAAAAGTGTTTAACAAATCAAAATATATTTTAGATTCCTCAAAGTAGCCACCCTTTGCTTTGATGACAGCTTTACACACTCTTGGCATTCTCTAAACCAGCTTCACCTGGAATGCTTTTCCAACTTTCTTGAAGGAGTTCCCACATATGCTGAGCACTTGTTGGCTGATTTTCTCTCACTCACACTCGGTCCAACTCATCCCAAACCATCTCAATTGGGTTGAGGTCAGGTTATTGTGGAGGCCAGGTCATCTGATGCAGCACTCCACCACACCTTCTTGGTCAAATAGCCCTTACACAGCCTGGAGGTGTGTTTTGGGTCATTGTCTTGTTGAAAAACAAATGACAGTCTCACTAAGCTGCAGAATGCTGTGGTAGCCACGCTGCTTAAGTGTGCCTTGAATTCTAAATAAATTTCTGACAGTGTCACCAGCAAAACACCCCCACACCATCACACCTCCTCCTCCATGCTTCATGGTGGGAACCACACATGTGGATATAATCTGTTCACCTACTCTGCGTCTCACAAAGACACGGCGGTTGGAAACAAAAATCTCAAATTTGGACTCATCAGACCAAAGGACAGATTTCCACCGGTCTAATGTCCATTGATCTTGTTTCTTGGCGCAAGCAAGTCTCTTCTTATTATTGGTGTCTAGTAGTGGTTTCTTTGCACCAATTTGACCATGAAGGCCTGATTCACACAGTCTCCTCTGAACAGTTGATGTTGAGATGTGTCTGTTACTTGAACTCTGTGAAGCATTTATTTTGACTGCAATTTCTGGGGTTGAAAACTCTAACTAACTTATCCTCTGCAGCAGAGGTAACTCTGGGTCTTACTTTCCTGTGGCACTCCTCATGAGAGCTAGTTGCACCATAGTGCTTGATGGTTTTTGCGACTGCACTTTCAAGGTATTTGAAATTTTCCGGGTTGACTGACCTTCATGTCTTAAAGTAATGATGGACTGTCGATTTCTCTTTGCTTATTTGAACTGTTCTTGCCATAATATCGATTTGGTATTTTACCAAATAGGGCTATCGTCTGTATACCACCTCTACCATGTCACAACACAACTGATTGTCTCAAACACATTAAGAAGGAAAGAAATTCTACAAAATAACTTTTAACAAGGCACAACTATTCATTGAAATATATTCCTGATGACTACCTAATGAAGCTGGTTGAGAGAATGCCAAGAGTGTTCAAAGCTGTCATCAAAGCAAAGGGTGTTCACTTTGAAGAATCTCAAATGTAACATATTTTTAGATTTGTTTAACACTTTTTTGGTTACTACATGATTCCATATGTGTTATTTCATAGTTTTGATGTTGTCACTGTTATTCTACAATGTAGAAAATAGTATAAATAACGAAAAACCTTGAATGAGTAGGTGTGTCCAAATGTTTGACTGCTACTGTACATTAAGCAGATATCAAGAATCCCTGCCTGGGGTGGAATGAGCTGGAACTGAGTGCCATAGAGAAGAGTCATCGATGGCCTATGCTCCCAAAGGAGCGATGGGCCTAAGGTGTTACGGTGCGTGAATGAGGACCCAAAAGCGAATTAACTTAAACAGAGCTTCTTTAAT
This sequence comes from Oncorhynchus mykiss, assembly GCF_013265735.2. NCBI lineage: Eukaryota > Metazoa > Chordata > Actinopteri > Salmoniformes > Salmonidae > Oncorhynchus > Oncorhynchus mykiss. The sequence continues at coordinate 61,829,669 of NC_048575.1, forward strand.
TACCAAACATAGGTAGGCTCAGACGGACCGGCAGATTCCGACAGGACAAGACAAGGTTACAGCAAACATGACGACAGTCTGGTTCAGGCATGAAACACAACAAACAAGAATCCGACAAGGACAGGAGCAGAAACAGAGAGAGATATAGGGACCCAATCAGAGGGAAAAAGGGAACAGGTGGGAAAAGGGGTGACGAGGTGGTTAGGAGGAGACAAGGCACAGCTGGGGGAAAGAGGGGGAGAAAAGGTAACCTAACAACGACCAGCAGAGGGAGACAGGGTGAAGGGAAAGGACAGAGACAAGACACAACATGACAGTACATGACAGTACCCCCCCACTCACCGAGCGCCTCCTGGCGCACTCGAGGAGGAAACCTGGCGGCAACGGAGGAAATCCTCGATCAGCGCACGGTCCAGCACGTCCCGAGAGGGAACCCAACTCCTCTCCTCAGGACCGTACCCCTCCCAATCTACGAGGTACTGGTGACCACGGCCCCGAGGACGCATGTCCAAAATTCTACGGACCCTGTAGATGGGTACGCCCTCGACAAGGATGGGGGGGGGGGGGGAAGACGAGCGGGGGCGCGAAGGACGGGCTTGATGCAGGAGACATGGAAGACCGGGTGGACGCGACGAAGGTATCGCGGAAGAAGAAGTCGAACTGCGACAGGATTAATGACCCGAGAAATACGGAACGGACCAATGAACCGCGGGGTCAACTTGCGAGAAGCCGTCTTAAGGGGAAGGTTCTGAGTGGAGAGCCAAACTCTCTGACCGCGACAATATCTAGGACTCTTAGTTCTACGCTTATTAGCAGCCCTCACAGTCTGCGTCCTATAACGGCAAAGTGCAGACCTGACCCTCTTCCAGGTGCGCTCGCAACGTTGGACAAAAGCCTGAGCGGAGGGGACGCTGGACTCGGCGAACTGAGATGAGAACAGCGGAGGCTGGTACCCGAGGCTACTCTGAAAAGAAGATAGCCCGGTCGCAGACGAAGGAAGCGAGTTGTGGGCGTATTCTGCCCAGGGGAGCTGTTCTGACCAAGACGCAGGGTTGCGAAAAGAAAGACTGCGTAAGATGCGACCAATAGTCTGATTGGCCCGTTCTGCTTGACCGTTAGACTGGGGGTGAAAGCCGGAAGAGAGACTGACGGAAGCCCCAATCAAACGGCAAAACTCCCTCCAAAATTGAGACGTGAATTGCGGACCTCTGTCCGAAACGACGTCTGACGGAAGGCCATGAATTCTGAAAACATTCTCGATGATGATTTGTGCCGTCTCTTTAGCAGAAGGAAGCTTAGCAAGGGGAATGAAATGAGCCGCCTTAGAGAACCTATCGACAACCGTAAGAATAACAGTCTTCCCCGCTGACGAAGGCAGTCCGGTGACAAAATCTAAGGCGATGTGAGACCACGGTCGAGAGGGAATAGGAAGCGGCCTGAGACGGCCGGCAGGAGGAGAGTTACCGGACTTAGTCTGCGCGCAGACCGAACAAGCAGCCACGAAACGACGCGTGTCATGCTCCCGGGTGGGCCACCAAAAACGCTGGCGAATGGAAGCAAGCGTACCCCGAACGCCAGGGTGGCCGGCTAACTTGGCAGAGTGAGCCCACTGAAGAACGGCCAGACGAGTAGGAACGGGAACGAAAAGAAGGTTCCTAGGACAAGCGCGCGGCGACGGAGTGTGAGTGAGCGCTTGCTTTACCTGCCTCTCAATTCCCCAGACAGTCAACCCGACAACACGCCCCTCAGGGAGAATCCCCTCGGGGTCAGTGGAGGCTACTGAAGAACTGAAGAGACGAGACAAAGCATCAGGCTTGGTGTTCTTAGAGCCCGGACGATAAGAAATCACGAACTCGAAACGAGCGAAAAACAGCGCCCAACGCGCCTGACGCGCATTAAGTCGTTTGGCAGAACGGATGTACTCAAGGTTCCTATGGTCAGTCCAAACGACAAAAGGAACGGTCGCCCCCTCCAACCACTGTCGCCATTCGCCTAGGGCTAACCGGATGGCGAGCAGTTCGCGGTTACCCACATCATAGTTACGTTCCGACGGCGACAGGCGATGAGAAAAATACGCGCATGGGTGGACCTTGTCGTCAGAGAGGGAGCGCTGAGAAAGAATGGCTCCCACGCCCACCTCTGACGCGTCAACCTCGACAACGAACTGTCTAGAGACGTCAGGTGTAACAAGGATAGGAGCGGATGTAAAACGATTCTTGAGGAGATCAAAAGCTCCCTGGGCGGAAACGGACCACTTAAAGCACGTCTTGACAGAAGTAAGGGCTGTGAGAGGAGCTGCCACCTGACCGAAATTACGGATGAAACGACGATAGAAGTTCGCGAAGCCGAGAAAGCGCTGCAGCTCGACGCGTGACTTAGGGACGGGCCAATCAATGACAGCTTGGACCTTAGCGGGATCCATCTTAATGCCTTCAGCGGAAATAACAGAACCGAGAAATGTGACGGAGGAGGCATGAAAAGTGCACTTCTCAGCCTTCACAAAAAGACAATTCTCTAAAAGGCGCTGGAGGACACGTCGAACGTGCTGAACATGAATCTGGAGTGACGGTGAAAAAATCAGGATATCGTCAAGGTAAACGAAAACAAAGATGTTCAGCATGTCTCTCAGGACATCATTGACTAATGCCTGAAAGACAGCTGGAGCGTTAGCGAGGCCGAAAGGAAGAACCCGGTATTCAAAGTGCCCTAACGGAGTGTTAAACGCCGTCTTCCACTCGTCCCCCTCCCTGATGCGCACGAGATGGTAAGCGTTACGAAGGTCCAACTTAGTGAAAAACCTGGCTCCCTGCAGGATCTCGAAGGCTGAAGACATAAGAGGAAGCGGATAACGATTCTTCACTGTTATGTCATTCAGCCCTCGATAATCTATGCAGGGGCGCAGAGACCCGTCCTTCTTCTTGACAAAAAAAAACCCCGCTCCGGCGGGAGAGGAGGAGGGGACTATGGTACCGGCGTCAAGAGCTACAGACAAATAATCTTCGAGAGCCTTACGTTCGGGAGCCGACAGAGAGTATAGTCTACCCCGGGGGGGGGGTGGTTCCCGGAAGGAGATCAATACTACAATCATACGACCGGTGTGGAGGAAGAGAGGTGGCCCTGGACCGACTGAACACCGTGCGCAGATCGTGATATTCCTCCGGCACCCCTGTCAAATCACCAGGCTCCTCCTGTGAAGAAGAGACAGAGGAAACAGGAGGGATAGCAGACATTAAACATTTCACATGACAAGAGACGTTCCAGGAGAGGATAGAATTACTAGACCAATTAATGGAAGGATTATGACAAACTAGCCAGGGATGGCCCAAAACAACAGGTGTAAAAGGTGAACGAAAAATTAAAAAAGAAATGGTTTCACTATGATTACCAGAAACAGTGAGGGTTAAAGGTAGCGTCTCACGCTGAATCCTGGGGAGAGGACTACCATCCAGGGCGAACAAGGCCGTGGGCTCCTTTAACTGTCTGAGAGGAATGTCATGTTCCCGAGCCCAGGTCTCGTCCATAAAACAGCCCTCCGCCCCAGAGTCTATTAAGGCACTGCAGGAAGCTGACGAACCGGTCCAGCGTAGATGGACCGACAAGGTAGTGCAGGATCTTGAAGGAGAGACAGGAGTAGTAGCGCTCACCAGTAGCCCTCCGCTTACTGATGAGCTCTGGCCTTTTACTGGACATGAAGTGACAAAATGACCAGCGGAACCGCAATAGAGACAGAGGCGGTTGGTGATTCTCCGTTCCCTCTCCTTAGTCGAGATGCGGATACCTCCCAGCTGCATGGGCTCAGCACCCGAGCCGGCAGAGGAAGATGGTAGTGATGCGGAGAGGGGGGCAACGGAGAACGCGAGCTCCTTTCCACGAGCTCGGTGACGAAGATCAACCCGTCGCTCAATGCGAATAGCGAGTTCAATCAAGGAATCCACGCTGGAAGGAACCTCCCGGGAGAGAATCTCATCCTTTACCTCTGCGCGGAGACCCTCCAGAAAACGAGCGAGCAAAGCCGGCTCGTTCCAGCCACTGGAGGCAGCAAGAGTGCGAAACTCAATAGAGTAGTCTGTTATGGATCGATTACCTTGACATAGGGAAGACAGGGCCCTGGAAGCCTCCTCCCCAAAAACAGATCGATCAAAAACCCGTATCATCTCCTCCTTAAAGTCCTGAACTGGTTAGTACACTCAGCCCTTGCCTCCCAGATTGCCGTGCCCCACTCACGAGCCCGTCCAATAAGGAGAGATATGACGTAGGCGACACGAGCAGTGCTCCTGGAGAAAGTGTAGGGCTGGAGAGAAAACACAATATCACACTGGGTGAGGAACGAGCGGCATTCAGTGGGCTCCCCAGAGTAACACGGCGGGTTATTGATTCTGGGCTCCGGAGATTCGAAAGCCCTGGAAGTGGCCGGTGGATCGAGGCGGAGATGGTGAACCTGTTCTATGAGGTTGGAGACTTGGGTGGCCAGGGTCTCAACGGCATGTCGAGCAGCAGACAATTCCTGCTCGTGTCTGCCTAGCATCGCTCCCTGGATCCCGACGGCTGAGTGGAGAGGATCCGAAGTCGCTGGGTCCATTCTTGGTCGGATTCTTCTGTTACGGTGCGTGAATGAGGACCCAAAAGCGAATTAACTTAAACAGAGCTTCTTTAATTACCAAACATAGGTAGGCTCAGACGGACCGGCAGATTCCGACAGGACAAGACAAGGTTACAGCAAACATGACGACAGTCTGGTTCAGGCATGAAACACAACAAACAAGAATCCGACAAGGACAGGAGCAGAAACAGAGAGAGATATAGGGACCCAATCAGAGGGAAAAAGGGAACAGGTGGGAAAAGGGGTGACGAGGTGGTTAGGAGGAGACAAGGCACAGCTGGGGGAAAGAGGGGGAGAAAAGGTAACCTAACAACGACCAGCAGAGGGAGACAGGGTGAAGGGAAAGGACAGAGACAAGACACAACATGACAGTACATGACATAAGGAAGTAAGTAAGTTTGTTTAATACATTACGCTACCTGATGCATGTACATGTACTGTACAATGTACAGTATTTACCTCCTATAATTCATTTGGTTATAGTACTGTAATAAACTGTAAATAACATAACTTTCTACAAAACTGCTGCTGCTGCCTACAATCGATTTGAATTAGATCTGTCTGCAGAGCCACAATTCCTGACAACAACAACAATGTGCTGTCATCAATCATGATGATGTTAACCCATTTGCTGCCCATATCCGACAGTGGTGACCTCTCATACAAGACAATGGGGATAATAGTCAGTGAAGCACTTTTCTTAGCTGCCTACTGTTTTCAGAGAACTTTTGATTGCATGTTGATGATATTGGACATCCCCCTCAGGCTACAGTCATTTATCACATCACCACGACAATAACACCAGTGTCCTTTTGCTTTTATGATGCTCTTTTCCAAAACAATCACTGGCTACTTGGTATTGTGTCTGTAAATATGGCCATGCTGTCTCCATTTATATAATGTAAGTATACTCCCTGGCAACTGTGTAAGAGAGGGCTAAAGGTCTGCTGACCAATAAGAGAGAAGGAGAGAGGAAACGAGAGAGTGGGAAGGTGGGAGCTAAGTCAGTTACCTCTCCCACTAGGCAAAAACAATTATCATCAATGTCTGAATCGCTGTCTAGACAAAGATAACACACTTTATGGCTAGACTGCAGCACTAGTCTACCCAAGCTATAACTATTAATGGCTGCTAATGTGCATCTCTGTGTATCTATGGGTATAGGCATGTTTGGTGTAAGTAGGATTCTTTGAAATGTGAATGAATATGTGATATGATGGTGTGTTTGTGTGTGTGTGGCCATGTGCGTCAGAGTTTGTGTGTGTGTGTGTGGCCATGTGCGTCAGAGTGTGTGTGTGTGTGGGAGAGAGAGAGAGGGCCATTCTGTTCTCCCGTACATTAAGCTAAGTGCTCCTTGGCTCTCCAGAAGTAGTAAATTGAGTCTTAGGCCTGAGGAGATGTTGTCTTCCAGCTCTGAATGAAAAGCAGAGAGTGTCCCCAGCCTCAGATCACCGCTCCTGTGAATCATCAAAATCAGAGGACAAAGACAGGTGCCTCTCTTTTGTAAGTGTGTGTGTGAGTGAGTGTGTCCATGCCGGTATGTATGCATGTGAGTGTGTCTCTGTATATAAATGCATTTCTTCATGTGGGAAATGTACTGTGATGGTATTTAATTCACGCTACGTACGTTATATCGCCTGTGTCAAGCACTCTTTCCATTTCTTGACATTCAAACAGAATCCCCCCTAAAAATATATCAACATAATACCACCAATTCCTGACAGTATCATTACACCAGTGCTACCCTCTACATCTTTGAATTTAGCTCAAACTGCTGGAATCCATTTTAAATGCAATCCTTTGACAATCATATCTTACTATGACTTAGATCTCATATACAGCAAGAGGTAACCCCCACAGAAGAACATTAAATGGGATGTTTTGTGCAGATAATAATCATCTCTCTGCAGTGGATCTTGTTCCTCTGTGGTACTGCTACGACGGATTTTGGTCTTTAATGATGTGAGTACTGTAGGACTGAGTGTGCTGCCGCTTGCATCAGTCCCTCACTTTATTCTCTGACCGTCTCTCTCCACAGCTCTTGGGTTTGAGAAGTGCTAGGATTTGACATAACAAGCACAGTGCTCACTGTCTCTCACTTCATCAGAAGAACCTACTTATCTTTGAGAGAGCCTGTGTTCCGTTATGTAATTATACAGCATTATTATACATACAGTCTTTGTGTGATATTCTGTAACAGGTAAGAATTATAATCTGTGTCGTACTGTATTGTGTGCATAGAAATAACTAAAATAATAAACTCTCAGATACTTTTGAAGTCTCTTTTTCTTTTCATGACTGATTGCAGTTACTTTCATCAGCTATATTACTCATATTCAATGCTGAACAGGGAAACAGTGATCACTATGTGCACTGGGTGCACTGACCTGGGCGTGTTGATAGATCAGGGTGATACTTTGAAACACTTTGACTAAATTAATAGCATTCATTGAGTTCATGTTGCAACAGCCAATGTTCTGCCAAGTAATGATGGGTGCCATTCATTATAGATGCGCATGGCATCTTGTTAATTGATTGTCAGTCAGTATTCTTCTTCTGGTATTCTTCTGGTGACACCAGCCTTGGGTCATGGACTGCCCTGTATTGCTCTGTGCAGGTACACACCTATGTTTGCAGAAAGGGAAGAACTCATATTAATATCCCAATTGAAATTCTGTTTTAACATTTAGTGAGAGCAGATCCCGTGCTTTTCACAAAAGGCCAACACATAATTCCAATTCTCCTTTATGCCAATGTTAATGTTCTATTCACTGTTTTTCTTAGATTATACTTGAGAAAAAGCCCAATCTGTGGTTAAGAATGGAGTTACAACAAGAATGAACCAGACAGAAAGCTTCCCTGAGACACAAAAGAAAATAGATGTAACCTACTAAGGTAAGGCCGAATTAAGTAGGAAAGCATGCTTATTCATATTTGCTTGGGTCATCTTGATGAATTCATGCTTGTAACTAATCAAGCATAAAACAAACAGTGGAACCTGTAATATAATAGTGGTAATAATAATAATAATAATAGTGGTTGTTCAGATTAGGACTGACTCATGACTCAGCCATTTAGCTTATTGAGAGAAAATTGTGGTGTGGCCCACATATGACATTGGCCTAATTCACAGAATTTTCTGAAGAACTTTAATGGAAAGGTAATGAATAATTCATGTATCCAGTGTCTGTCTTATCCACCAACGCGCTGTAGTAGTGGTGTTTTTAAGGCGCAAATTCATCACTGAAATAATTTATGGAGTCAGGACCATGGACAGCGGTCATTCGTGGAAAATGTCTTTCAGGACCGTGGATAGCGTAATATGAAAACGCTGATGTCGCCTAGTTGGCCTTCTGCGGTTACAAACTACACTAAACAAAAATATATAGACGCAACATGCAAACATTTCAAAGATTTTACTGAGTTACAGTTTATCGAAGGAAATCAGTCATTTAAATAAGTCATTATCCCCCCGTTCAGCATATTACACCTAACGCACTGCGCTTTTAGCAGGATAAACTACTTTCAATATTATACCAGCCTTGTATGTTTTCAAATATGTAAGATACAGAATGAATCATTTTAATCAAGTGAACTTGAAAACATTGCTATAAGGTGAATTTGTAAATGTGTTTTATTTAGCCTACACACTACGCTGTTCGAGACTGTGGCGGGAATTATAATTTGGCACAATGGTTTGCAACAGGTCGAGCTGTTGTCGCATCAAATGGAATTTGAAATGATGCCGGCGAGAACAAGACTGACTCCATTACAATAACGAGTCACAATGATACACTGCCACATTAACATAAGGCTATATGACACAAACTTTTCAGAAAATACAATCCGTTTTACAGCACAATTAATTTGCCTTTCAAATGTATGCCATTCATCTTCAGCATGTCATCTGAATTTCTTTGTTGTTGCTTTGCCACAAAAACATGCAAAAACGATCAATTTCCATTGCTCAATATGAAACTTTATCAAGGTATTTGAAGAATAACATGAGCTCTTAAATCTGTAGAAAATATGTTCGTTAAAAAGCCTCGGTCTGGAAATCAAAACCTCTCATCACATCCTACAGTACTGCACGTCGCAGTGTTTCACGTCATTCTCCCTTTAACGAGATTGTTCCATTAGATGGAATTGCCTGCATCACTCAATGAAATACAATTTTTGATTTTACTTTCTCTCCTAGCTATCCCCTGCCCCTTCTGCTCCCCCCTCTCTCTCTCTCTCTCTCTCTCTCTCTCTCTCTCTCTCTCTCTCTCTCTCTCTCTCTCTTTGACTCTCTCTCTCTCTGTCTATCTCCTTTTCCTGAAGTAGCCTACTGCAGAGAGAGAACTGCATCGAAAAAACACACCGGAAGACATGAACTACCTCAGTTCTACAGTGTGATAGCAGCAAATACAGATTCGTAAGACACAAGCAACTCGCCTGGTGCAATGGCTAACAATCAGGGCCATCCACTTTTCCTCTCTCACACAAAGGTAAGCGCGTTGATTGATCGAGGGAACGTTGTGGGAAAGCAGAGGTTGTTCTTATTCAAGTAGGCTAGCCTACAGTGATTCGTTTACATTGCTTCATATAGCCTTTCGCGGAATACAGCATAATGTTCATTATAGGCTAAGTGTAAAGTAAAATAGCAAAATACACTTTTTGATATTGTCATATGCAAAGTTCGGTTACGTAGGCCTAATTCTTGTATGAGAGACTGCAGTGCAACTATGAGGGGGATGTTGGCAGGAATACCCACTTTATTCATAATAAAATGCTATTTACTGCTCAGTCTCATTCATAGCTTACGTCTGAAGTTTACCAGATTTTTCAGTGGAATTGCCTTTGAAACTATACTGACAAATATTATGTGCTTGGTGTTTTTGTTGGAATGGAGTGTCTATGCTTGACTTTTCTTTATAGTCCGTGTAAAACATGTGCTTCAAACCATCCAGATACACTACTTGGACTATTTGGGATACTAAGCTATAATGTAGGCTAACATCAAAGAATACAGTTTGGTTTTAGTCCTGTTACATCAAGGCCATCCCTTTAGACATACCCACCAAGTAAAGTCATGATGTCCATGATATTTGTTCTTTATTCAAATAAAATTGAAGTCAATAGTTGCTACTGTCTCAAATCTCTGCAAGTCTGAAACAAGCTCTCGTCTGCGTTGAATGAGTATCAGGCGGCCAGTCACCCCGGGCGCTTAAAGCACTCTGCATACCGCCAAAAAGAGCGCAAGGCTGCGGGTACAGTAGCGAGCTGGGTACTGATTCAACGATTGATAGGCTACCAAAGAGAACGTCCAGTGAAGCGGAAATTTGCATCAAAGTGCTCTGTAGTAGGAGAATTATAAGCTTGCTTGGTAACATTTAAGTTGTCTTCAAAACGGCTTGACATATTTTCATGTGAGGTTTTGTCTAGCTGGACAGTTGGTGGGAAATATGAGACTATTTTTCTTTATCCTCACTTGACTTTTAATGGTGTTGACAGCTAAATGAAGTCATGTGTAGGCCATGGCTTTCAGATGAAGGAAAAAGCTAATGGAAGAGGAAAGGGCTGTCTTTTTCACATCAGATCACCAATCAATCCTGTATCTTATATGCTTGACACACCCCACTGGGCACAGACTCAATTCAAAGTATATTCCACATTGGTTAAACTTAATTTTATTGAAATGATGTGGAAACAACATTCATTCAACCAGTGTGTGCAAGGTGGGTCAAATTTAAACCCAAACCATTTTCTCTCAGGTGGACCATACACTATATGGGGTACATGCTGTACACCCTTCCAGTGGTACTAGGACCCCTAGGGGTACTTGGCCTATCTACAAGGGGTTTTTGAGAAGACTCATGAGACCATAGGCCTACTGGTGAAATGCACATGAGGGGGTACTTAAGGGGTACTCCGGGTAGAGCACAATTTAGTTGGTGGTACAGTAACTAAAAAAGATTAGGAACCAACCACTGGCAACACCACCTGACTCAAAGCTACATCCTTGAGAGGTGGAGGCTCTAAATAGACCCAGTGCGTCAGCCTTGTAAGTCCCCCGGTCTAAGCACGAAGCAAATGAAACATTAACAGATAAATCATTTGCATATATCTGGAATGAGTCAACCCGGTAATTACTTGGCATTGTAAAATAATGTTATTCAGCCACGTCCTCTAACCTCGCTTGCCCATCTTCAATGAACATTTGAACCACAGAATTGAATCCTTGTTTTTCATATTACTAGAATACTTCTCTTACTCAGGATACCCATAGTACCGTTCTTTATTAGAGCAAGGTTTTTCCTGCACAAAGTCTCACATCTCTTCACACATGCATGCCTCCATTTTCACAATTTTCTCTCATGTTGTATTTTGGGTTTACCTCTTTCCAAACGGCTGTCAACCTGGTGAAGCACAGCCACAGACTATAGTGTAAAAGCTGCATCCAGCAGCAAGCGGTGTGCTCTCCAGCTTATCTGTTAGGGCTCTCTGTGTTTCCTAGCTCGGTGGTAAGTGGTGTGCTCCCCAGCTTCTCTGTTAGGGCTCTCTGTGTTTCCTAGCTCGGTGGTAAGGGGCTGGCATGGCTGGGTGACCATATGGGCCAAACAGGAACCAGTGTGTGTTCTCTGGGAGCCAAGGCACATAACCTGTTTGGATCATCCCTCCCTTCCTGACTCAAATGTAACTCTGCTAAGTATTATGTGACATCGTTTTTGTAAATGGGAACTAGGTGATATTCTAATACAAATCCCAGAGATCAGTAGCAGTTACCTGATATATCATTGGCCATTATACCCTGCATCTGTGAAATCAGCTGGATGTGCTGTTCAGTGAATGCAATGTATTTCAGTCTTTAGTTTTAATGTAGGACACACTGTAGTGTGGGGAGTTGAGTGCATATCCAAGTGCCATTAATTTTGACCAGCACTGTCACATGATATCACAACACTATTAGTTCCATTCATATTAAATCAAAGTTTCTTGGTCGCATAAACAGGTTTGCAGATGTTATAGCAGGTGCAGTGAAATACTTGTGTTTCTAGAACTAACAGTGCAGTAATATTTATCAATACAATAACAATACACACATAATCCCAAAATATAAAAAAGATCAGAACGAGCAATATCAGAATGAGCAATGCCCAAGCCCGGAATATCTCTCTCTCTCTCTCTCTCTCTATATATATATATATATAAATTGTGTGTATAGACAGCATGGACAGTTTATGAATAGAAAAAAGGTGTGTACAGCAGTATTAATACAGGATGAGCCAGGATGAGCCAGGATCAGCCATGACTAGAATACAGTACATATAAAGTGGGTAAAACAGTGTGTAAATATTGTTAAAGTGACCAGTGTTCAATGTTTCTATATACATGGGGCAGCAGTCTTTAAGCTGCAGGGCAGAGTACCGGGTGGTAGCCAGCAAGTGACAGTGTCTAAGGTGCCAGGCAGCGTAACTGGCAAGCTATGGAGAGCCATGTGGTTGTGGGCGGTGCAGTTGCCAGATGGTGATGCAGCCCGACAGAATGCTCTCGATGGTTTATCTGTAGAAGTTCAGGAGCATCTTAGGAGTCACGCCGAATTTCTTCAGCCTCCTGAGGTTGAAGAGGTGCTGTGGCTCTTCTTCACTACGGTGTGGGTGTGGTGGGACCATTTCAGGTCCTCAGTGATCCTCTCCACTGCGGCCCTGTCGATGTGAATGGGGGCGTGCTCTCTCTGCAGTCTCCTCTAGTCCATGATCAACTCCTTCGTTTTGTTGATGTTGAGAGAGAGGTTATTTCCCCGGCACCACTCCGCCAGGGCACTAACCTCCACCCCGTAGGCCATCTCAGCATTGTTGTTGATCAGGCCTACCACTGTTGTGTATCCACTAAGTCATAAGGGACAGAGAGTACAGGAGGGGGCTGAGCACACACTGCCTGGGTGATCCCTGTGTTGAGGATCAGTATAGAAATGGTGTTGTTGCCCCGCCTCACCACCTGGGGGCGACCCGTGAGGAAGTCTAGGACCCAGTTGAACAGGGAGGGGCTCAGATCCAGGGCCACTGCAGTGGTGAGGGAACTGTTCTATTGTTATTGGCTGGGGGGAATTCCTATGTCTTATCTACACTAAGCAGGGGATTGATTGAAGTCAACATTAAAATTAATAATTCCAGTTATTATAGGTTAAAAAGGGATTGCCAACCGGCAACAGCAGTACGAAGTAACCATAAAAGTTTACTTTAAACCGTTCGCCATTATCAAAATATCCTTGTGAAGGTTGACTCCACTACAGAGCACTATTGAAGCAGGTTTCTTTCAGGGGTAATCTGTGTACCTACATGGCTAGTGGGCTTTAGCTCTCCTCCATTCCTCTCTCACTTTCTCTATTCTCCTTCAACCCTCTCTCTTTCTTTTCTGTCTACCCCTCTCCTCTTTCCAGTTTCCCATCTCATCTCTCCTTCCTCCTCTCCCCTTCATCTCTCTCCACTCCTCCTGTCTCCATTCCACTCCCTTTTCCCATCCCTCTTTATACATTCCTCTCTTTTTTCTGTATTCCACCATCTCTCTCTCTCCATGTAATGTCATCAGGATCTCCTAAATGAATACCTCCCAGGCCCAGGCTCTTTCTTGCAGATGAGGTCATGCGGTCTCCATTTTGATGGGATTACGTGCGGGTCGGTCCATTTAGAGATTGGACCTGCCCTGCCTGATGCTGATGGAACAAACCAACTACCAAACCGTCTACCCACGCTTGTCTTTCAAAGGGGAGGACACTCACAAGTCAAACATGACTAAGACTGAATACATTCAAATATAGATTGCATCCCCAACATTGGTTGAATGTGAAAGTATGTGACAGGATATTGAATAAAACACAGTGTGGATTAGTCTAATAAGGAGCATAAGTTGCTAGTATTTCCATCATAGGATGTTTGCACTTGCATTCACATTGAACCTCATCATTAAAAATAGTCCAAATGCAAGTGGAGTGCATACAGGGAGGGCAAGGACACTGGCAGCTCGGTTTTCATTACTGCTTTGTGTGAGTGAGTATGTTTGGTCCAGTCTGTCATTCAGACTGCACAAAGCAGGCAGTATTGATGATCTATTATGATCTTATGAAAACATATGAAGTGTTTACTGCCCTCAGTGGGTGTTGGTCAGGAAACCAGTAAACTCCTCTTGCTACAAAGTAGCTTTGTTTTTCATTCTAACCACCTAATCTACAGTGCATTTGGAAAATATTCAGACCCTTTGACTTTTTCCACATTTTGTTACGTTACAGCCTTATTCTAAAATTGATTAAATTCGTTATTTTCCTCATCAATCTACACACAATACCCCATAATGACAAAGCGAAGAACAACAACAACCTTATCTACATAACTATTCAGACCCTTTGCTATGAGACTCAATTGATTGGACATGATGTGGAAAGGCACACACCTGTCTATATATACCAAGCCATGAGGTTGAAGGAATTGTCTGTAAGAGCTCCGAGATAGGTTTGTGTCGAGGCACATATCTGGGGAAGGGTACCAAAACATTTCTGCAGCATTGAAAGTCCCCAAGAACACAGTGGCCTCCATCTTTCTTAAATGGCAGAAGTTTGGAACCACCAAGACTCTTCCTACAGCTGGCCGGGGGAGCAATCTGGGGAAAAGGGCCTTAGTCAGGGAGGTGACCAAGAACCCAATTGTCACTCTGACAGAGCTCTAGAGTTCCTCTGTGGAGATGGGGAGAACCTTCCAGAAGGACAACCATCTCTGCAGCACTCCACCAATCAGGCCTTTATGGTAGAGTGGCCACATGACAGCCCACTTGGAGTTTGCCAAAAGGCACCTAAAAACTCAGACTATGAGAAACAAGATTCTCTGGTCTGATGAAACTAAGATTGAACTCTTTGTCCTGAATACCAAGCATCACATCTGGAGGAAACCTGCCACTATCTCTACTGTGAAGGATGGTGGTGGCAGCATCATGCTGTGGGGATGTTTTTCAGCGGCAGGGACAGGATCGAGGCAAAGATTAATGAAGAAAAGTACAGAGAGATCCTTGATGAAAACCTGTTCCAGAGCACTCAGGACCTCAGACTGGGGCAAAGGTTCACCTTCCAACACTACAACAACCCTAAGCACACAGCCAAGACATCAGAGGAGTGGCTTCGGGACCAGTCTCTGAATGTCCTTGAGTGGCCCAGCCAGTGCCCGGACTATTCTGGTTAGAGCCAGTTTGCGCTGTTCTGTGAAGGGAGTAGTACACAGCGTTGTATGACATCTTCAGTTTCTTGGCAATTTCTCACATGGAATAGCGCATAATGTCTTAGAACAAGAATAGACTGACGAGTTTCAGAAGAAAGTTATTTGTTTCTGGCCATTTTGAGCCTGTAATTGAACACACAAATGCTGATGCTCCAGATACTCAACTAGTCTATAGAAGGACAGTTTTATTGCTTCTTTAATGAGGACAACAGTTTTCAGCTGTGCTAACATAATTGCAAAAGGGTTTTCTAATGATCAATTAGCACTTTAAAATGCTAAACTTGGATTAGCTAACACAAAGTGCCATTGGAACACAGGAGTGATGGTTGCTGATAATGGGCCTCTGTACACCTATGTACAGTAGATATTCCATAAAAAATCAGCCGTTTCCAGCTACAATAGTCATTTACAACATTAACAATGTCTACGCTGTATTTCTGATCAATTTGATGTTATTTTAATGGGCAAAAAATGTGCTTTTCTTTCAAAAACAAGGACATCTCTAAGTGACCCCAAACTTTTTAACGGTAGTGTATTTCCCTTTAGTCCAAAAGGTAGACTCATTATGCATGAGATCAGATCCAGCAAATTGTCCTCAAATCAAATGTATTGGTCACATACACACTGTTAGCAGATGTTATTGCGAGTGTAGCGAAATGCTTGTGCTTCTAGATCTGACAGTGCAGCAGTATCTAACAGGTAATATCTAACAATTCCACAACACAACCTAATACCTAACAAATTCGTCAACAAAACCTAATACACACGATTTAGTAAAGGAATGGGATAAGAATATATAAGTATAAAATATATGGATGAGCAGTGACAGAGATGCAATAGATAGTAAAGAATAGATATTGAATGATACAGTATACATTATATACATATGAGATGAGTAATGCGAGATATGTAAACATTCTTAAAGCATTATTATTAAAGTGACTAGTGTTCCATTTAATAAAGTGGCCAATGATATCAAATCTGTAGGTAGGCAGCCACTCAATGTTAGTGGTGGCTGTTTAACAATCTGATGGTCTTGAGATAGAAGTTGTTTTTCAGTCTCTTGGTCCCAGCTTTGATGCACCTGTCCTGACCTTGTCTTCTGGATGGAAACAGGGTGAACAGGCAGTGGCTCGGGTGGTTATTGGTGCTCCCTTTGCTGTTTCCTGAAGTCCACAATCATCTCTTTTGTTTTGCTGACATTGATTGAGAGGTTATTTTCCTGACACCACACTCTGAGGGCCCTCAGCTCCTCCCTGTAGGCTGTCTCGTTGTTGTTGGTAATCAAGCCTACCACTTTTGTGTTGTCTGCAAACTTGATGATTGAGTTGGAGGCGTGCATGGCAATGCAGTCATGGGTGAACATGGAGTACAGGAGGGGGCTGAGAACACACCCTTGTGGGGCACCAGTGTGGAGGATCAGCGGAGTGGAGATGTTGTTTCCTACCTTCACCACCTGGAGGCGGCCCATCAGGATGTCCAGGACCCAGTTGCATAGGGCGGGGTCAAGACCCAGGGTCTCAAGCTTAATGATGAGCTTGGAGGGTACTATGGTGTTGTAGGCTGAGCTGTAGTCAATTAACAGCATTCTTACATTAAAAAGATCTCTGTTTCCTTCTTCTCAAACTCTCATTTAAATCTCTATTATAGTGTCATCTTTAACCGGTAACAAAATGCAGGTTGACGTTTATTGTCATGAGTCTTGTCTTGGAGGCAAAACTGAGTGATTTCCCCTTAGATATGCCAGATCCAAAGTTATAATTGGCTACATTGAAAAATTAATGTAAATACAGATGTGCTTTTTTTTCTTAGTTTGAGGGTTAGGCATTAGTGTTAGCAATGTGGTTAAGGTTAGGTTTGACATTTTATGACTTTGTGGCTGTGCCAGCTAGTTACCACTCTGCAGACCTACCTCCAGAACAAGATTCATGGCAAAAAAATGCTAACCTGCTAACACCATAAATACTTTTCTCAGTTTGTGATAACTTTTTATTAGTGTCAGTAGCCCGGCAAAATGCCCTAAAATCATGTCTTGAATCTGATCATTTGTTTGCGGATTAGTTGGAAAGTTGCAGCCACGTAATAGTTGACCTAGAGTTTTTAAAGAGGCTGAAGGAAAGCAGAGGCACCATCCATCACCCAGACAGAGGCTATCGCTAGACCAGGGCCTATTTCAAGCCATCCTCAGACAGTTCACACTAATGGTAGCTGCATGTCTTAACCCTCTGTATGCCAGTCCACTCAAATCAAATCTTATTGGTCACATACACATATTTAACAGATGTTATTGGTCACATACACATATTTAACAGATGTTATTGGTCACATACACATATTTAACAGATGTTATTGGTCACATATACATATTTAACAGATGTTATTGGTCCATATTTAACAGATGTTATTGGTCACATACACATATTTAACAGATGTTATTGGTCCATATTTAACAGATGTTATTGGTCCATACACATATTTAACAGATGTTATTGGTTACATACACATATTTAATAGATGTTATTGGTCACATACACATATTTAACAGATGTTATTGGTCACATACACATATTTAACAGATGTTATTGGTCACATACACATATTTATCAGATGTTATTGGTCACATACACATATTTAACAGATGTTATTGGTCACATACACATATTTAACAGATGTTATTGGTCCATACACATATTTAACAGATGTTATTGGTTACATACACATATTTAACAGATGTTATTGGTCACATACACATATTTATCAGATGTTATTGGTCCATATTTAACAGATGTTATTGGTCCATATTTATCAGATGTTATTGGTCCATATTTAACAGATGTTATTGGTCCATATTTATCAGATGTTATTGGTCACATACACATATTTAACAGATGTTATTGGTTACATACACATATTTAACAGATGTTATTGGTCACATACACATATTTATCAGATGTTATTGGTCACATACACATATTTAACAGATGTTATTGGTCACATACACATATTTAACAGATGTTATTGGTCACATACACATATTTAACAGATGTTATTGGTTACATACACATATTTAACAGATGTTATTGGTCACATACACATATGTAACAGATGTTATTGGTCCATATTTAACAGATGTTATTGGTTACATACACATATTTAACAGATGTTATTGGTCACATACACATATTTAGCAGATGTTATTGGTCACATACACATATTTAACAGATGTTATTGGTCACATACACATATTTAACAGATGTTATTGGTCCATATTTAACAGATGTTATTGGTCACATACACATATTTAACAGATTTTATTGGTCCATACACATATTTATCAGATGTTATTGGTCCATATTTAACAGATGTTATTGGTCACATACACATATTTATCAGATTTTATTGGTCCATACACATATTTATCAGATGTTATTGGTCACATACACATATTTAACAGATGTTATTGGTCACATACACATATTTAACAGATGTTATTGGTTACATACACATATTTAACAGATGTTATTGGTCACATACACATATTTAACAGATGTTATTGCGGGAGCAGCCACATATTTAACAGATGTTATTGGTTACATACACATATTTATCAGATGTTATTGGTTACGTACACATATTTATCAGATGTTATTGGTCACATACACATATTTAACAGATGTTATTGGTCACATACACATATTTAACAGATGTTATTGGTCACATACACATATTTAACAGATGTTATTGGTCACATACACATATTTATCAGATGTTATTGGTCACATACACATATTTAACAGATGTTATTGGTCACATACACATATTTAACAGATGTTATTGGTCCATACACATATTTAACAGATGTTATTGGTCACATACACATATTTATCAGATGTTATTGGTCACATACACATATTTAACAGATGTTATTGGTCACATACACATATTTAACAGATGTTATTGGTCCATATTTAACAGATGTTATTGGTCCATATTTATCAGATGTTATTGGTCACATACACATATTTAACAGATGTTATTGGTTACATACACATATTTATCAGATGTTATTGGTCACATACACATATTTATCAGATGTTATTGGTCACATAAACATATTTATCAGATGTTATTGGTTACATACACATATTTAACAGATGTTATTGGTCACATACACATATTTAACAGATGTTATTGGTCACATACACATATTTAACAGATGTTATTGGTTACATACACATATTTATCAGATGTTATTGGTCACATACACATATTTAACAGATGTTATTGGTTACATACACATATTTATCAGATGTTATTGGTCACATACACATATTTAACAGATGTTATTGGTTACATACACATATTTAACAGATGTTATTGGTTACATACACATATTTAACAGATGTTATTGGTCCATATTTATCAGATGTTATTGGTCCATATTTAACAGATGTTATTGGTCCATATTTAACAGATGTTATTGGTCACATACACATATTTATCAGATGTTATTGGTTACATACACATATTTAACAGATGTTATTGCGGGAGCAGCGACATATTTAACAGATGTTATTGGTCCATACACATATTTAACAGATGTTATTGGTCACATACACATATTTATCAGATGTTATTGGTCACATACACATATTTAACAGATGTTATTGGTCACATACACATATTTAACAGATGTTATTGGTCCATATTTAACAGATGTTATTGGTCCATATTTATCAGATGTTATTGGTCACATACACATATTTAACAGATGTTATTGGTTACATACACATATTTATCAGATGTTATTGGTCACATACACATATTTATCAGATGTTATTGGTCACATAAACATATTTATCAGATGTTATTGGTTACATACACATATTTAACAGATGTTATTGGTTACATACACATATTTATCAGATGTTATTGGTCACATACACATATTTATCAGATGTTATTGGTCACATACACATATTTAACAGATGTTATTGGTCACATACACATATTTAACAGATGTTATTGGTCACATACACATATTTAACAGATGTTATTGGTTACATACACATATTTATCAGATGTTATTGGTCACATACACATATTTAACAGATGTTATTGGTTACATACACATATTTATCAGATGTTATTGGTCACATACACATATTTAACAGATGTTATTGGTTACATACACATATTTAACAGATGTTATTGGTTACATACACATATTTAACAGATGTTATTGGTCCATATTTATCAGATGTTATTGGTCCATATTTAACAGATGTTATTGGTCCATATTTAACAGATGTTATTGGTCACATACACATATTTATCAGATGTTATTGGTTACATACACATATTTAACAGATGTTATTGCGGGAGCAGCGACATATTTAACAGATGTTATTGGTCCATTTTTAACAGATGTTATTGGTCACATACACATATTTATCAGATGTTATTGGTCACATACACATATTTATCAGATGTTATTGGTCACATACACATATTTAACAGATGTTATTGGTCACATACACATATTTAACAGATGTTATTGGTCACATACACATATTTAACAGATGTTATTGGTCACATATACATATTTAACAGATGTTATTGGTCCATATTTAACAGATGTTATTGGTTACATACACATATTTAACAGATGTTATTGGTCACATACACATATTTATCAGATGTTATTGGTCACATACACATATTTAACAGATGTTATTGGTCACATACACATATTTAACAGATGTTATTGGTCACATACACATATTTAACAGATGTTATTGGTCACATACACATATTTAACAGATGTTATTGGTCACATACACATATTTAACAGATGTTATTGGTCACATACACATATTTAACAGATGTTATTGGTCACATACACATATTTATCAGATGTTATTGGTCACATACACATATTTAACAGATGTTATTGGTCACATACACATATTTAACAGATGTTATTGGTCCATATTTAACAGATGTTATTGGTCCATATTTAACAGATGTTATTGGTTACATACACATATTTAACAGATGTTATTGGTCACATACACATATTTATCAGATGTTATTGGTCACATACACATATTTATCAGATGTTATTGGTTACATACACATATTTATCAGATGTTATTGGTCCATACACATATTTATCAGATGTTATTGGTCACATACACATATTTAACAGATGTTATTGGTCCATATTTATCAGATGTTATTGGTCACATACACATATTTATCAGATGTTATTGGTCACATACACATATTTAACAGATGTTATTGGTCACATACACATATTTATCAGATGTTATTGGTCACATACACATATTTATCAGATGTTATTGGTCACATACACATATTTAACAGATGTTATTGGTCCATATTTAACAGATGTTATTGGTCCATATTTAACAGATGTTATTGGTCACATACACATATTTATCAGATGTTATTGGTCACATACACATATTTAACAGATGTTATTGGTCCATATTTAACAGATGTTATTGGTCCATATTTATCAGATGTTATTGGTCACATACACATATTTATCAGATGTTATTGGTCACATACACATATTTAACAGATGTTATTGGTCCATATTTATCAGATGTTATTGGTCACATACACATATTTATCAGATGTTATTGGTCACATACACATATTTAACAGATGTTATTGGTCACATACACATATTTATCAGATGTTATTGGTCACATACACATATTTATCAGATGTTATTGGTCACATACACATATTTAACAGATGTTATTGGTCCATATTTAACAGATGTTATTGGTCCATATTTAACAGATGTTATTGGTCACATACACATATTTATCAGATGTTATTGGTCACATACACATATTTAACAGATGTTATTGGTCCATATTTAACAGATGTTATTGGTCCATATTTAACAGATGTTATTGGTCCATACACATATTTATCAGATGTTATTGGTCCATACACATATTTATCAGATGTTATTGGTCCATACACATATTTATCAGATGTTATTGGTCACATACACATATTTAACAGATGTTATTGGTCACATACACATATTTATCAGATGTTATTGGTCACATACACATATTTAACAGATGTTATTGGTCCATATTTAACAGATGTTATTGGTCACATACACATATTTATCAGATGTTATTGGTCACATACACATATTTATCAGATGTTATTGGTCACATACACATATTTAACAGATGTTATTGGTCACATACACATATTTAACAGATGTTATTGGTCCATATTTAACAGATGTTATTGGTCACATACACATATTTAACAGATGTTATTGGTCCATATTTATCAGATGTTATTGGTCACATACACATATTTAACAGATGTTATTGGTCCATATTTAACAGATGTTATTGGTCACATACACATATTTATCAGATGTTATTGGTCCATACACATATTTATCAGATGTTATTGGTCACATACACATATTTAACAGATGTTATTGGTCACATACACATATTTAACAGATGTTATTGGTCCATACACATATTTAACAGATGTTATTGGTCCATACACATATTTATCAGATGTTATTGGTTACATACACATATTTAACAGATGTTATTGGTTACATACACATATTTATCAGATGTTATTGGTCCATACACATATTTATCAGATGTTATTGGTTACATACACATATTTAACAGATGTTATTGGTCCATATTTAACAGATGTTATTGGTCCATATTTAACAGATGTTATTGGTCACATACACATATTTAACAGATGTTATTGGTCCATATTTAACAGATGTTATTGGTCACATACACATATTTATCAGATGTTATTGGTTACATACACATATTTAACAGATGTTATTGGTCCATATTTAACAGATGTTATTGGTCCATATTTAACAGATGTTATTGGTCACATACACATATTTATCAGATGTTATTGGTTACATACACATATTTAACAGATGTTATTGGTCACATACACATATTTATCAGATGTCATTGGTCACATACACATATTTAACAGATGTTATTGGTCACATACACATATTTAACAGATGTTATTGGTTACATACACATATTTAACAGATGTTATTGGTCCATACACATATTTATCAGATGTTATTGGTCCATATTTAACAGATGTTATTGGTCCATATTTATCAGATGTTATTGGTCCATACACATATTTATCAGATGTTATTGGTCACATACACATATTTAACAGATGTTATTGGTCCATATTTATCAGATGTTATTGGTCCATACACATATTTAACAGATGTTATTGGTCCATATTTATCAGATGTTATTGGTCCATACACATATTTATCAGATGTTATTGGTCCATACACATATTTATCAGATGTTATTGGTCACATACACATATTTAACAGATGTTATTGGTCCATATTTATCAGATGTTATTGGTCCATACACATATTTAACAGATGTTATTGGTCCATATTTATCAGATGTTATTGGTCCATACACATATTTAACAGATGTTATTGGTCCATATTTATCAGATGTTATTGGTCCATACACATATTTAACAGATGTTATTGGTTACATACACATATTTAACAGATGTTATTGGTCACATACACATATTTAACAGATGTTATTGGTCACATACACATATTTATCAGATGTTATTGGTTACATACACATATTTAACAGATGTTATTGGTCACATACACATATTTAACAGATGTTATTGCGGGAGCAGCCACATATTTAACAGATGTTATTGGTCACATACACATATTTAACAGATGTTATTGGTCACATACACATATTTATCAGATGTTATTGGTCACATACACATATTTATCAGATGTTATTGGTCACATACACATATTTATCAGATGTTATTGGTTACATACACATATTTAACAGATGTTATTGGTCCATATTTAACAGATGTTATTGGTCCATATTTATCAGATGTTATTGGTCCATACACATATTTAACAGATGTTATTGGTCCATATTTATCAGATGTTATTGGTCCATACACATATTTAACAGATGTTATTGGTTACATACACATATTTATCAGATGTTATTGGTCACATACACATATTTAACAGATGTTATTGGTCACATACACATATTTATCAGATGTTATTGGTTACATACACATATTTAACAGATGTTATTGGTCCATATTTAACAGATGTTATTGGTCCATATTTAACAGATGTTATTGGTCCATATTTATCAGATGTTATTGGTTACATACACATATTTAACAGATGTTATTGGTCCATATTTATCAGATGTTATTGGTTACATACACATATTTATCAGATGTTATTGGTTACATACACATATTTAACAGATGTTATTGGTCCATATTTAACAGATGTTATTGGTCACATACACATATTTAACAGATGTTATTGGTCCATATTTAACAGATGTTATTGGTCCATATTTAACAGATGTTATTGGTCACATACACATATTTATCAGATGTTATTGGTCCATATTTATCAGATGTTATTGGTCCATATTTATCAGATGTTATTGGTCCATATTTATCAGATGTTATTGGTCCATATTTATCAGATGTTATTGGTCCATATTTATCAGATGTTATTGGTCCATATTTATCAGATGTTATTGGTCCATATTTATCAGATGTTATTGGTCCATATTTATCAGATGTTATTGGTCCATATTTATCAGATGTTATTGGTCCATATTTATCAGATGTTATTGGTCCATATTTAACAGATGTTATTGGTCCATATTTATCAGATGTTATTGCGGGAGCAGCGACATGCTTGTGTTTCTAGCTCCAACAGTACAGTGGTATCTAACAATTCACAACAATAGACACAAATCTAAAAGTAAAATAATCAAATTAAGAAATATCTAAATATATACATCTTTCCCGTGACAGAGGAACCCCACTGGGCCAATCTCTGGGAGTGGTATGGTAAATAGCAGTGTGACTGCCCCTGTTGATCTGGCGGCCTGTGCTTTCTCAGTCTCGTCAGTGGTGGAGAGGTGAGGTGGAGTGTGAGGGCCTTGGTATGCACACAGGTCTTCACTGATCCTCATCACCACTGACACGGCGGCTTAGACTATGCTCTACAGACTCTCTGACAGACAGACACTGGACACACACACACACCCACAACCCACTGTGTGTGTGTGTGTGAGAGAGAGAGAGAGCATGAGTGAGAGAGCATGTGTGTGTGTGTGTGTGTGTGTGTGTGTGTGTGTGTGTGTGTGTGTGTGTGTGTGTGTGTGTGTGTGTGTGTGTGTGTGTGTGTGTGTGCGTGCGTGCGTGCGTACTTTGTATTTAGAGGTGTGTGATCACCCAACTCATGACCTGCATAAAATACAAGGAAGCATCAATGTCTTGAGAGTCTGTCAGGAGTCTTGACAAGCCACTGGCAGGGCCTGACTCTGAGTTCACATAACAGCAGAGTTCTAAAATATAAACTGCAGAATGGGATCCAATAGGAGAGTAGTACAGTATAACAGACGGGTTGAGACAGACAGGTTTTCATATTAAATCCCAGAAGATGGTTATTTAACAACACCTAACCCGAGTGTCCTCTGTAATACAGCTCAGAGAAGTTCATCCAAATAAGGTTCTCTGTAAAAAAAGAACAGTCCAAGACAATAGTAACACAGGACCCTGCTACTAGAAACAATGATAAATAACACAGGACTCTGCTACTAGAGACAATGATAAATAACACAGGACTCTGCTACTAGAGACAATGATAAATAACACAGGACCCTGCTACTAGAGACAATGATAAATAACACAGGACCCTGCTACTAGAGACAATGATAAATAACACAGGACCCTGCTACTAGAGACAATGATAAATAACACAGGACTCTGCTACTAGAGACAATGATAAATAACACAGGACCCTGCTACTAGAGACAATGATAAATAACACAGGACCCTGCTACTAGAGACAATGATAAATAACACAGGACTCTGCTACTAGAGACAATGATAAATAACACAGGACCCTGCTACTAGAGACAATGATAAATAACACAGGACCCTGCTACTAGAGACAATGATAAATAACACAGGACCCTGCTACTAGAGACAATGATAAATAACACAGGACGCTGCTACTAGAGACAATGATAAATAACACAGGACCCTGCTACTAGAGACAATGATAAATAACACAGGACCCTGCTACTAGAGACAATGATAAATAACACAGGACCCTGCTACTAGAGACAATGATAAATAACACAGGACCCTGCTACTAGAGACAATGATAAATAACACAGGACCCTGCTACTAGAGACAATGATAAATAACACAGGACCCTGCTACTAGAGACAATGATAAATAACACAGGACCCTGCTACTAGAGACAATGATAAATAACACAGGCAATAGGGGTACTGAAAAATTAACAATACATATAAAAGGATCATTGGTCGGAAGCCAGCCAATGAGCCAAACAGGATGAGCAGAGTCACCTTGAATCAGCGGTGTCATTTTGCCCAGTAAAATTGCATTATGGGAGTTGGAGCCTGGGCGGTGATTTGTGGCCTCCTGACAGGGCTTCATTGTTCATTAGGCCCTATAGAGAGCAGCTCAGAGACACACTGGACGGACGACCTCAAAGACACCCTTAGTCTCTCACACACCCTCATTCTCTCTCTCTCACACACACACACACACACACACACACACACACACACACACACACACACACACACACACACACACACACACACACACACACACACACACACACACACACACATACACACACACACGCACACGCACACGCACACACACAGACACACAATCTCACTCACACACATAATCATCAGAGTCCGTGGGTTCTGTTAATCAAAAATAATACAAATTATATAATTTCATCATTTATATTTTACAAAATAAGGACACACACCTGTCTCCAACAGAATCAGCCTTCTTCCATTGGAGGATTTAGTAAATCCTTGGTTGACAGTTTCCAATATACCTCCTCTTCCCACCAATCCGTAATGTATATTTTATGCAAGCTATAATATGAGAGTGCAGCCAGGGGGATGAAGTGAATCTGTGATATACTGTAGGTCTTAGTTTACACTTTGATCACTCACAATAAATCATGTCACATTGCAGGGTTATGTTGGGGTCTCCACCAGCCAACCCAGGCCTCTGACGACTGGGAGGGTTTCCCCTGCCCACTATGTGTATGAAATCAGTGACCATGCCAAATCTATTTAATTCCAACACCCACTGTTTGTGTGTGTGTGTGTTGGTGACACTGGTCATTTGCCTTCAGTTTTCCTGTGAATCCTCCCCTTGCATGGATTAAAGGATGACACTAAGGTTCTGCTTGGGTCGCCACATCCACTGTAATATACCAGCGCTTTATCAAAGACACATTTATTTGGGCCAGAACCTTGTTTATTAGTTCCTTCTCCAACACAAATTAATATGATTCGGCACATTTCCTATCTCTGTTTAAGGCCTGAGACTGATGTTGACTCATGAAATATAGAACAGGAGAGCTCTCCCGGGAATTGAATGTACTTTGTGAATATAAACTGAGAGTAATATGCCAAAGCCATTTTCTTCACATCACTCAAAGAAATGATCAAAAGGAAAGGGAGCAGGCAGGCAGGACGGTGAGTGAATGTTTAAGATAGTTTGGTGTCTGCTGTTTCTACATCATTGTCTGGTTATGAATGTAGCTGTGGAATTCACCTTATCTGACTGGAACCTTTCTGTCTCTCCCCCTGTCTTTCTGTCTCTCCCCTGTCTCTTTCTGTCTCTCCCCTGTCTTTCTGTCTCTCCCCTGTCTTTCTGTCTCTCCCCTGTCTTTCTGTCTCTCCCTCTGTCTTTCTGTCTCTCCCCTGTCTCTTTCTCTCTCTCCCCTGTCTTTCTGTCTCTCCCTCTGTCTTTCTGTCTCTCCCCTGTCTCTTTCTGTCTCTCCCTCTGTCTTTCTGTCTCTCCTCTGTCTCTTTCTCCCCTGTCTTTCTGTCTCTCCCTCTGTATTTCTGTCTCTCCCCGTCTTTCTGTCTCTCCTCCTGTCTTTCTGTCTCTCCCCTGTCTCTTTCTCTCTCTCCCCTGTCTTTCTGTCTCTCCCTCTGTCTTTCTGTCTCTCCCCCTGTCTTTCTGTCTCTCCCCCTGTCTTTCTGTCTCTCCCCTGTCTCTTTCTCTCTCTCCCCTGTCTTTCTGTCTCTCCCTCTGTCTTTCTGTCTCTCCCCCTGTCTTTCTGTCTCTCCCACTGTCTCTTTCTCTACCCCTGTCTTTGTGTCTCTCCCCCTGTCTTTGTGTCTCTCCCCCTGTCTTTCTGTCTCTCCCCTGTCTCTTTCTCTCTCTCCCCTGTCTTTCTGTCTCTCCCTCTGTCTTTCTGTCTCTCCCCCTGTCTTTCTGTCTCTCCCCTGTCTTTCTGTCTCTCCCCCTGTCTTTCTGTCTCTCCCCTGTCTCTTTCTCTCTCTCCCCTGTATTTCTGTCTCTCCCTCTGTCTTTCTGTCTCTCCCCGTCTTTCTGTCTCTCCCCCTGTCTTTCCCTCTCCCCTGTCTCTTTCTCTCTCTCCCCTGTCTTTCTGTCTCTCCCTCTGTCTTTCTGTCTCTCCCCGTCTTTCTGTCTCTCCCTCTGTCTTTCTCTCTCTCCCTTGTCTTTCTGTCTCTCCCATGTCTCTTTCTCTCCCACTGTCTCTTTCTCTACCCCTGTCTTTCTGTCTCTCCCCTGTCTCTTTCTCTCCCCCTGTCTTTCTGTATTTCCCCTGTCTCTTTCTCTCCCCCTGTCTCTTTCTCTACCCCTGTCTTTCTGTCTCTCCCCCTGTCTTTCTGTCTCTCCCCTGTCTTTCTGTCTCTCCCCATGTCTTTCTGTCTCTCCCCCTGTCTTTCTCTCTCTCCCCCTGTCTTTCTGTCTCGCCCCCTGTCTTTCTCTCTCTCCCCCTGTCTTTCTCTCTCTCCCCTGTCTTTCTCTACCCCTGTCTTTCTCTCTCCCCCCTGTCTTTCTCTCTCTCCCCCTGTCTTTCTCTCTCTCCCCCTGTCTTTCTCTCTCTCCCCTGTCTTTCTCTCTCCCTGTCTCTCTCTCTCTCCCCTGTCTTTCTCTCTCTCCCCCTGTCTTTCTCTCTCTCCCCCTGTCTTTTTCTCCCTCCTCCTGTCTTTCTGCCCCCCCCTCTTTTTGCCTCTCCCCCTGTCTTTCTGTATCCACTGTCTTTTTCTGTCTCTCCCCCTCTCTTTCTCCTGGTCTTTCCATCTCCCCCTCTCTGTTTCTCTCACCCCGTATTTCTTTCCCCCCTTCTCTTTGTCTATTTGTCCCACAGCCGGACCAATGAACACCACAGCCAGTGAGGGTATCTTCCTGTGGTGACTGCAGAGTCCAGGGTTTTCCCCTATTGCATCTCCAGATCCACCACTCTGCTCTGCTCCCAAACCCCTCCACCAGCTTACATCCATCTCCCTCCTACCGTTCCTACCCCTCTGTACTTCCACCCCTGAACCTCCATCAGAGTAAAAATGGACGACAGCTACGATAACAGGACTTCCTTAGTGAAGGGGGCCAAGGAAATTGCCAAGGAGGCCAAGCGGCACGCCGTGAAAAAGGTCAACAAGGTCGTGGACAGCGCCACAGACGAGTACTCCCAGCGCAAATACAGCCGGTTTGAGGACGAGGTAGACGAGGGGGACGACTTTTACCATAATCCCCTGAGGCAGGATGGAGGCTACAATGACAATGACCAGGCCAGTGATGCCAGCGATGCCACAGAGGGCCATGATGACGAAGATGAGATTTACGAGGGGGAGTACCAGGGGATCCCAGCGGCTGGAGACAGGAAGGCCAGGGAGGGGCAGGTGGCTCTGGGGCAGCCCGTCACAGACAGCCTGAGAGAACGTAAGGAGCTGGAGAAGGAGAGGCAGGCGGACGAGGAAGAACTGGCCCAGCAGTATGAGCTGATCATCCAGGAGTGTGGCCACGGCAGGTTCCAGTGGCAGCTGTTCCTGGTGCTGGGCCTGGCCCTCATGTCGGATGGGGTGGAGGTGTTCGTGGTGGGGTTCGTTCTGCCCAGCGCCGAGACGGACATGTGTGCTCTGGGTGGCTCCAACTCCAGATCTGGATGGCTAGGTAAGGGGTTTGGCGTTTGGAGTGTGTGTGTGCATGTGTGTGTTCATTTGTGTGTAAAACATCAAATCAAATCAAACTTTACTGGCCACATACACATATTTAGCAGATGTTATTGCGGGTGTAGCGAAATGGATGAGTGCTATAGCTGGTTTGTGTAAGAAGAAGACAGGATTAAATTACTGTTGTCCACCTAGACTAGGCTTAAATCCCTGTCATTCGCGTGAAGAACAGATGGAAGTACAGGGGGTGGAGATTGGGGTACCTTATGAGAATTTGTTGGCAAGTGGGTAACCTGCCTCTACCATCCGTTCTACTGGACAACGGGCAATCACTGGAGAATAAACTGGATGATCTCTGTTCGAGACTATCCTACCAACGGGACATAAAATGTTTTAATATCTTATGTTTCACCGACAACACGGATAATATACAGCAGGCTGTGTTTTTATGCATCAGCAGGACAGAACAGTTACATCTGGGAAGACGAGGGGTGGGTGTGTGTGTCTATTTGTCAATAACAGCTGGTGCGCAATGTCTAATATTAAGGAAGTCTTGAGGTATTGCTTGCCTGAAGTAGAGTACCTAATGATAAGCTGTAGACTACACTATCTACCAAGAGTGTTTTCATCTATATTTTTCGTAGCTGTCTATGTACCACCACAAACTGATGCTGGCACTAAAACCGCACTCAACAAGCTGTATAAGGTCATAAGAAAACAAGAAAATGCTCATCCAGACGTGGCGCTCCTAGTGGCTGGGGACTTTAATGCAGGCAAACTTAAATCCGTTTTACCTCATTTCTACCACCATGCCAATTTTCAACCAAAGGAAAAAAACTGTAGCCCACCTTTACTCCACACACAGAGACACATACAAAGCTTTCCCTCACCCTCCATTTGACAAATCTGACCATAATTATATCCTCCTGATTCCTGCTTACTAGCAAAAACTAAAGCAGGAAGTACCAGTGACTCGCTCAATACGGAAGTGGTCAGATGACGCGGATGCTACGTTACAGGACTGTTTTGCTAGCACAGACTGGAATATGTTCCGGGAATCATCCAATGGCATTGTGGAGTATACCACCTCAGTCACCAGCTTCGACAATAAGTGCCTCGACGACGTCCCCTCCACAGTGACCGTATGTACAGTGGGGCAAAAAAGTATTTAGTCAGCCACCAATTGTGCAAGTTCTCCCACTTAAAAAGATGAGAGAGGCCTGTAATTTTCATCATAGGTACACTTCAACTATGACAGACAAAATCCAGAAAATCACATTGTAGGATTTTTAATGAATTTATTTGCAAATTATGGTGGAAAATAAGTATTTGGTCAATAACAAAAGTGTATCTCAATACTTTGTTATATACCCTTTGTTGGCAATGACAGAGGTCAAATGTTTTCTGTAAGTCTTCACAAGGTTTTCACACACTGTTGCTGGTATTTTGACCCATTCCTCCATGCAGATCTCCTCTAGAGCAGTGATGTTTTGGGGCTGTTGCTGGGCAACACGGACTTTCAACTCCCTCCAAAGATTTTCTATGGGGTTGAGATCTGGAGACTGGCTAGGCCACTCCAGGACCTTGAAATGCTTCTTACGAAGCCACTCCTTCGTTGCCCGGGCGGTGTGTTTGGGATCATTGTCATGCTGAAAGACCCAGCCACGTTTCATCTTCAATGCCCTTGCTGATGGAAGGAGGTTTTCACTCAAAATCTCACGATATATGGCCCCATTCATTATTTCCTTTACACGGATCAGTCGTCCTGGTCCATTTGCAGAAAAACAGCCCCATAGCATGATGTTTCCACCCCCATGCTTCACAGTAGGTATGGTGTTCTTTGGATGCAACTCAGCATTCTTTGTCCTCCAAACACGACGAGTTGAGTTTTTACCAAAAAGTTATATTTTGGTTTCATCTGACCATATGACATTCTCCCAATCTTCTTCTGGATCATCCAAATGCTCTCTAGCAAACTTCAGACGGGCCTGGACATGTACTGGCTTAAGCAGGGGGACACGTCTGGCACTGCAGGATTTGAGTCCCTGGCAGCGTAGTGTGTTACTGATGGTAGGCTTTGTTACTTTGGTCCCAGCTCTCTGCAGGTAATTCACTAGGTCCCCCCGTGTGGTTCTGGGATTTTTGCTCACCGTTCTTGTGATCATTTTGACCCCACGGGGTGAGATCTTGTGTGGAGACCCAGATCGAGGGAGATTATCAGTGATCTTGTATGTCTTCAATTTCCTAATAATTGCTCCCACAGTTGATTTCTTCAAACCAAGCTGCTTACCTATTGCAGATTCAGTCTTCCCAGCCTGGTGCAGGTCTACAATTTTGTTTCTGGTGTCCTTTGACAGCTCTTTGGTCTTGGCCATAGTGGAGTTTGGAGTGTGACTGTTTGAGGTTGTGGACAGGTGTCTTTTATACTGTTAACAAGTTCAAACAGGTGCCATTAATACAGGTAACGAGTGGAGGACAGAGGAGCCTCTTAAAGAAGAAGTTACAGGTCTGTGAGAGCCAGAAATCTTGCTTGTTTGTAGTTGACCAAATACTTATTTTCCACCGTAATTTGCAAATAAATTCATTAAAAATCCTACAATGTGATTTTCTGGATTTGTTTTTTTCATTTTGTCTGTCATAGTTGAAGTGTACCTATGATGAAAATTACAGGCCTCTCTCATATTTTAAGTTGGAGAATTTGCACAATTGGTGGCTGACTAAATACTTTTTTGCCCCACTGTACATATCCCAACCAGAAGCCATGGATCACAGGCAACATCCGCACCGAGCTAAAGGCTAGAGCTGCTGCTTTCAAGGAGCGGAACACTAATCCAGACATTTATAAGAAATCCTACTACACCGGCTCTGACACTCGTCGGATGTGGCAGGGCTTGCAAACTATTACGGACTACAAAGGGAAACCCAGCCGCGAGCTGACCAGTGACGCAAGCCTACCAGATGAGCTAAATGCCTTTTATTCTCTCTTCGAGGCAAGCAACGCTGAAGCATGCATGAAAGCAATAGCTGTTCTGGACGACTGTGTGGTCACGCTCTCCGTAAAACATGTCAACATTCACAAGGCCGCGGGGCCAGATGGATTACCAGGACGTGTACTCAGAGCATGCACGGACCAACTGGCAAGTGTCTTCACTGACATTTTCAACCTCTCCCTGACTGAGTCTGTAATACCTACGTTTCAAGCAGACCACCATAGTCCCTGTGCCCAAGAAAGCGAAGGTAACCTGCCAAAATCCTAAACTCAAAGCACATGAAGTGCTTTGAAAGGCTGGTCATGGCTCACATCAACAACATTATCTCGGAAACCCTAGACCCACTCCAATTTGCATACCGCCCAACAGATCCCTAGATGACATGATCTCAATCGCACTCCCACTGCCCTTTCCCACCTGGACAAAAGGAACCCCTATGTGAGAATGCTATTCATTGACTACAGCTCAGCGTTCAACACCATAGTGCCCTCAAAGCTCATTACTAAGCTAAGAACCCTGGGACTAAACACCTCCCTCTGCAACTGGATCCTGGACTTCATGACGGGCCGACCCCAGGTGGTAAGAGTAGGCAACAACACATCTGCCATTCTGATCCTCAACCCCGGGGCCTCTCAGGGTGCATGCTTAGGTCCCTCCTGTACTTCCTGTTCACCCACGACTGCATGGCCAAGCAGGAATCCAACACCATCATTACATTTGATGAAGGAGCTAGGAGTGTTGGATCCGTGTTGGATCAGACTAAAGGTGCGTCATCAGAGTGCACAGCTGAACATTGTATTGCTGGAAAACACTCGGTTGGTTATGTTTGATTAAAACAAACCGCAATTCATTAAATACAAATACCAAACTTGTTCTTGCGTGGATTCTGCGAAGCGATTAGATTTTAAGAGCTAAAACACCGCTAACCATAAAATAGTACTAAGTGACTGTAGTACAAAAACACCGGTCGTCGTCGTGGGAAAGGCACATTGTTAAACACTTTTTGTTAACATCTGGCTGCAGTAAAGAGCCAACCTGGATACTAAGGATATCCTGAGGAAAATCGACGACTATTAACAGGTTTACGCTTTGGAGGAACAACATAGTCCATCATGGAAAGATCTGGCTACCTCACAAAAGAACCAGACAAAAAACGAAAGACAGATTCATCTATTTACTTACCGTTGAAGTAGAGTGCTCTGGCTAGAATCCATACATCACTGGACAAGTTGTGTGAGGAGGTAGCAGGGCTGAGGGGGAGTTTGGAGTTTAGCCAGAGTGAAATTCTCACGCTCCAAGGAGAAAACAAGGCACTCACGGCCAAGGTAAAAATCCATGATTCCAACATGGATTGTCTACTCAGGGAAAACAGGGTGATGAGGGAGTCGCTACTAGACATATAAAGTAGCATGCGTGAAAGTCTAATATTTTCTAGGATTCCTGAGGACGCACACAATAACCCAATAATCCAGAGGGCATGATCAGAGAATTCATGCAATCCGCCTTGAAACTTCCTCTAGAGACTGTAAACAAGGTGGCTTTCCACCGAGTGCAACAAGACCAAGGGTCCCCGACCAATCATCGCAAAATTTGAACACTACCAACAAAAGGAGCTGATTAATAGCACGGGAAGGGAGCTTAAAGGGACCATATTCGGTCTCAATTACCAATTTCCACAGGGAGATAAACAGACTTTGCAAGAGGCTGTATCCTGTACAGAGGCAACAGATAGAGAGGAGTAAGTGTGTCTTTCTCATTGTGGACAAACTCTTTATAGATGGACAGCTATTCTGAGACAGCTCCATAACACCATGGCTGTACTAAATTCTAGAGGGGCTTCAGGTTAGAAAAAAAACACATATGGACTTAGACATACACATACACTGTTGGTCTCGCTCTCTTCTCTCACTCTCTTTCTCTCTTTTCTCTTCTCTTCTCTCACTCTCTCCCCTCTCTCTCTATAGTCAAGAACTGTTCTATAATTTAATGTTTCTTGTTTGTCTATCTTTTCTATGTCTTTGTCTACATGTTTATATATGTTTACAATAAGCAAGGGGAAGATATCAGAATAGGGACATTGGGGAATAATAACCTATTGTACGGGATACATTTGTGCTGTAGTGAAGCCATCTCTATTTAAAAAATATATATATGTTATTTCACCTTTATTTAACCAGGTAAGCTAGTTGAGAACAAGTTCTCATTTGCAACTGCAACCTGGCCAAGATAAAGCATAGCAATTCGACACATACAACAACACAGAGTTACACACGGAATAAACAAAACATAGTCAATAATACAGTAGAACAAACGAAAACAAAAAGTCTATATACAGTGAGTGCAAATGAGGTAAAATAAGGGAGTTAAGGCAATAAATAGGCCATGGTGGCGAAGTAATTACAATATGGCAATTAAACACTGGAATGGCAGATGTGCAGAAGATGAAGGTGCAGAAGATGAATGTGCAAGTAGAGATACTGGGGTGCAAAGGAGCAAGATAAATATATAAATACTGTATGGGGATGAGGTAGGTAGATAGATGGGCTGTTTACAGATGGGCTATGTACAGGTGCAGTGATCTGTGAGCTGCTCTGACAGCTGGTGCTTAAATCTAGTGAGGGAGATATAAGTCTCCAGCTTCAGAGATTTTTACAATTCATTCCAGTCATTGGCTGCAGAGAACTGGAAGGAAAGACGACCAAAGGAGGAATTGGCTTTGGGGGTGACCAGAGAGATATGCCTGCTGGAGTGCGTGCTACGAGTGGGTGCTGCTATGGTGACCAGTGAGCTGAGATAAGGCGGGGCTTTACCTAGCAGAGACTTGTAGATAACCTGTGGCCAGTGGGTTTGGCGACTAGTATGAAGCAAGGGCCAACCAACGAGAGCGTACAGGTCGCAATGGTGGGTAGTGTATGGGGCTTTGGTGACAAAACGGATGGCACTGTGATAGACTACATCCAGTTTGTTGAGTAGAGTGTAGAGTGGAGGCTATAGTAATGCAAGGTCTCTTTCATGATCATGTGAAACATCAATTACTATGGAAATTCTGGGATGTGTTTTTCAATGATTTTAAAGGTAATTATGATGCAACTATGATGGTGATACGATATGGATTACAATTATCATGAATATTAAGGCTACACACTACATGTTACACACAGACACTCAACCATGCAAATTGGCGGGGTTATTATTTATTTGGACATCACACATTATAGTCTTACTCTTATACAGACATCGTACACACTCTCACTAAATCACATCCAATATCATACACATCAACCTACTCAGATTTGCTACACACATAATATCTTGTCTCAATTTTCTAATATCTGTGGCATTGGCTCACAGGCAAAACAGGCAAGAGAATAAAACAAACATTGCTAGAACCTATTTCTTGAATTCTAAATATCAGACATTTAAAAGCTCTACTTTTGACTGTCATAATACCTCTGATGGCAATAACTTTACAAGCACTAATTGTGGTCAATTTAGACTGAGAATAGTATCTAGTTATGGTAAGTTGGAATAAAAGGTTAAAAACCAAGGTTAAAAAAGTTTTAATAGGAGAAAGAATTCGATCGGATCATCTAATTGGCCTTCACATAACTCTTATAGAATTTCCACGTGGACATTGGAAATTTAAACAGAGTTTACTGGAAGAAAACCTATTTTTAACTAAGACTAAATTATTTATAACTGAATTGTTCCAGTATAATATAGGTTCAGCAAATCCCTTTATTGTTTGGTATACCTTTAAATGTACATTCTGTCACGTTCTGACCTTAGTTCCTTTGTTTTGTCTTTGTTTTAGTATGGTCAGGGCGTGAGTTGGGGTGGGCAGTCTCTGTTATTTTTTCTATAATTTGGGAATTCTGTGTTTGGGCTGGTATGGTTCTCAATCAGAGGCAGCTGTCATTCGTTGTCCCTGATTGAGAACCATACTTAGGTAGCCTGGTTTCACCTTTGAGTTGTGGGTGAATATTTTCTGTTGAGTGTTTGTATTCTGCACCAGACAGAACTGTTTCAGTTTCGTTTGTTCACTTTGTTGTTTTTGTTCAGTGCTCAATTTCTTTATAAAAAATATGGACACTTACCACGCTGCACATTGGTCCTCACCTTCTTCCACCACCTACGGCCATTACAGAATCACCCACCAACCAAGGACCAAGCAGCGTGGTAACGGGCAGCGGCAGAAATCTCAAGAGTCCTGGACATGGGACGAGATTTTGGACGGCAAGGAACCCTGGGCACAAACTGGGGAATATCGCCGCCCCAAGGCAGAGCTGGAGGCAGCGAAAGCTGAGCGGTGGTGGTATGAGGAGGCAGCACGGCAGCACGGCTGGGACGAGAGGCAGCCCCAAAAATGTATTGGGGCGGGCGCATGGGGAGTGTGGCTAAGTCAGGTAGGAGACCTGAGCCAACTCCCCGTGCTTACCGTGGTGAGAGGTGGACTGGGCAGTCACCGTGGTATGCCGTGAGGCGCACGGTGTCCCCGGTGCGCAGGCATAGCCCGGTGCGTTACATAGCAGCGCCTCGTATCGGCTGGGCTAGAGTGGGCATCGAGTCAGGTGCCATGAAGCCGGCTCAGCGCATCTGGTCTCCAGTGCGTCTCCTCGGGCCGGGGTACATGACACCAGCCCTACGCATGGTGACCCCGGTTCGCCAGCACAGCCCAGTGCGGTCTATTCCACCTTGCTGCACTGGCCTGGCTACGGGGAGTATCCAGCCAGGTAGGGTTGTGCAGGCTC
The DNA here is from genome assembly GCF_013265735.2 of Oncorhynchus mykiss. Taxonomy (NCBI): domain Eukaryota; kingdom Metazoa; phylum Chordata; class Actinopteri; order Salmoniformes; family Salmonidae; genus Oncorhynchus; species Oncorhynchus mykiss. The sequence continues at coordinate 61,867,379 of NC_048575.1, forward strand.
GGTGCTCGAGACCTCCAGTACGCCTCCACGGACCGGTCTATCCGGTGCCTCCTCCATGCACCAGGCCTCCGGTGGCAGCCCCCCGCACCAGGCAGCCCCCCGCATCTCTTCGTCTCCTCCCTACAGGTGCTCCCGCCTGTCCAGCGCTGCCAGAGTCTCCCGTCTGTCCTGAGCTGCCAGAGTCTCCCGTCTGTCCTGAGCTGCCAGAGTCTCCCGTCTGTCCTGAGCTGCCAGAGTCTCCCGTCTGTCCTGAGCTGCCAGAGTCTCCCGTCTGTCCTGAGCTGCCAGAGTCTCCCGTCTGTCCTGAGCTGCCAGAGTCTCCCGTCTGTCCTGAGCTGCCAGAGTCTCCCGTCTGTCCTGAGCTGCCAGAGTCTCCCGTCTGTCCTGAGCTGCCAGAGTCTCCCGTCTGTCCTGAGCTGCCAGAGTCTCCCGTCTGTCCTGAGCTGCCAGAGTCTCCCGTCTGTCCTGAGCTGCCAGAGTCGCCCGCCAGTCAGGAGCTGCCAGAGTCGCCCGCCAGTCAGGAGCTGCCAGAGTCGCCCGCCAGTCAGGAGCTGCCAGAGTCGCCCGCCAGTCAGGAGCTGCCAGAGTCGCCCGCCAGTCAGGAGCTGCCAGAGTCGCCCGCCAGTCAGGAGCTGCCAGAGTCGCCCGCCAGTCAGGAGCTGCCAGAGTCGCCCGCCAGTCAGGAGCTGCCAGAGTCGCCCGCCAGTCAGGAGCTGCCAGAGTCGCCCGCCAGTCAGGAGCTGCCAGAGCCATCCGTTACTCCGGTGCTGCCGGAATGGCCCTTCACTCCGGAGCTGCCGGAATTGCCCGTCACTCCGGCGCTGACGGAATCTCCTGTCCGTCCGGCGCTGACGGAATCTCCCGTCCATTCGGGACCCGTGCCAGGGCCGCCACCGTGGACAGACGCCCACCCAGACCCACCCCTATAGGTTCAGGTTTTGCGGACGGAGTCTGCACCTTTTGGGGGGGGGGGGGGGGGGTACTGTCACGTTCTGACCTTAGTTCCTTTGTTTTGTCTTTGTTTTAGTATGGTCAGGGCGTGAGTTGGGGTGGGCAGTCTATGTTCTTTTTTCTATAATTTGGGATTTCTGTGTTTGGCCTGGTATGGTTCTCAATCAGAGGTAGCTGTCATTCATTGTCCCTGATTGAGAATCATACTTAGGTAGCCTGGTTACACCTTTGAGTTGTGGGTGATTATTTTATGTTCTGTGTTTTGTGTATTCACCATACAGGACTGTTCCGTTTCGTTCGTTGTCGCTTTATTGTTTTCTGTTGAGTGTTCATTTATTCTATTAAATCAATATGGACACTTAACACACTGCACATTGGTCCTCTTCTTCCATCACAGACGAGCGTTACACATTCAGCGGTCATTCAATATTTATGTATCAAGTGAGCTGAGAGTCCGGAAGCAAGTACAGGGAGTGAGTGTTTTAATAAATAAGCAAAACAATAAACACAAACAACACACCGACATGAAACAGAGTCAATAACAGTTGAGGAAAGAACCAAGGGGAGTGACAGATATAGGGAAGATAATTCAAGGAGGTAATGGAGTCCAGGTGAGTGTCATGAGGCGCTGGTGTGCTTGACGATGGTGACAGGTGTGCGGGATAATCAGCAGCCTGATGACTTAGAGGCCGGAGGGAGCATACGTGACAGTACCCCCTCCCCGATGCGTGGCTCCAGCCGCAGGACGCCGACAAAGGGGACGAACCCGGGGATCAGGAGCGGACCGGTCAGGGAGGTCTGATTTCACTATTATAGAAACAAGACCCAGATGGCAAATATAAAGATCCAGTCTAAAAAACTGGAGGCCCCTTACACTTCAATGTTGTGATGCAAAAATACTAGTGAAATGCATAGCACTCAGAATTAAAAGGGTTTCACCAGGTATTGTTCATCCTGATCAGACAGGTTTTTTACATGGACGATACATTGGAGATAATATACGACTGCTAGAAATAATAGAATATCATGAAACATCTAAGAAGCTGACTTTTCTGGACTCTCTGGACTAAAACCTAATTTTATTAAGTGTACAATATAACGTATTGGATCTTTAAAAAACACAACTTCTACATTACCCTGCAGTTTACCTATAAAATGGGCTGATGGTGAAGTAGACATAGTTGGTATTCATATCACAAAATATATAAATAAGCTCTCCACAATGAATTTCAATAGAAAACTTGGTCCTGCAACCATGGAGAGGTAAATAAATACCTGTCTATTTATGGAAAAATGGCCCTGATTAACTCCATTGTCATATGTCAGTTTACTCACTTCCTTATGGTGCTGCCTACTCCTGATGATTCGTTTTCCAAATCATATGATCCAAAAATATTTTGATTTATCTGGGACACTAAACCAGACAAAATAAAGCAACTGTACCATACTGATTGCAAAATAGTTGGGAAGAGATTTTTGATGTACCGATTCCATGGTACAGGGTGTATGAGTTGATATATAAAACAATGCAAGACAATATAAAACAATGCAAGATTCAAGACTTACCGGTACCCCCTGTATATAGCCTCCTTATTGTTATTTTATTGGGTTAAAAATATATACATACTTTAGTTTATTTAGAAGATATTTTCTTAACTCTATTTCTTGAACTGCATTGTTGGTTAAGGGCTTGTAAGAAAGCATTTCACGATAGGTCTACCTACACCTGTTGTATTCGGTGCATGTGACAAATAACATTTGATTCGATTTGATTAGAGTACAATGTAAAGGCATCCGCATACATTGGTTCGGTTTGCTCCTAGCAGATCTCAGCTAGGCAAAGGCAAAGTGACCGTCTGTGCTCTCATACTCCCTCAAGACCTTTGCTTGGAAATGAGAAAAGAAAGGGCAATATTACTGTTGCTTGTCCCTCTTGATTAAACAGACTACCCCTTGCCAATCGGGAAACTCTTGGGTATGTTGTGGTGGACTGTCATTACAATTGCTTTTCGGGAACCTGGTAAAATTATTAAATCATTGTCAGCATGCAGTCAAAGCTTTAACTAATTTTGGAGCTAACTAGTGCTCTCCAATCATATCCTGATATCGACACCAGATGGGTGTTGTATTCATGACATTGATAACTTAGCTAGCTAATATACATTTTAAGAAAACAAGTGATATTATGTGGCTTGTTTTGGTGGTCAATGAGACTGAGAGAGCTAACTTAGCTAACCAGCTGAGCAAGCAAACAATGTAACAAAACTATAATTTAGGCAGGAGTCTCTAAATCCTGCCTATTTCTAAAATGTCCCTTCTTAAAATATGATTTTAAACCTAACCGTAACCACACTGCTAACCTTATGTCTAACTCAAACCTTAAATTAAGACCAAATAGCAAATTGTAGTTTTCATAAATTATTTAGGATATAGCCAATATGGACTTTTGGCTGTGCTATCTAATGGAAACCGTATTTCTCGTTGAATGACAACAAAACCTTCATGTTCCTACTCCTTTTAGAAGTAGTTCTGTTGACCAGTCACCGACGAAAGGGCGTAGACTTCGGCTACCAAACTTCGACTTGCCTAAAAAAAAGACCAAAATCAACAAAAACGTCACAAAATGTTGTCATAATATATGCGCAAACTGTTTCGACTTTGTATAAAAAGTCCTCAATTGTCAAACTTGAGTAAAAGTAAAGAAACCTTTAGAAAATGACTCAAGTAAAAGTGAAAGTCACGCAGTAAAATATTACTTGAGTTAAAGTCTAAAAGTATTTGGTTTTAAATGTACTTGGAACTGCTAAAATGTACTTAAGTATCAAAAGTATAAACCATTTAAAATTCCATATAATAAGCAAACCAGATGGCATAATTTCTTTATTTTTTTATTGACGGATAGCTAGTGTACGGCTTTCCTCCTGGGAAGGAGAGGCGGACCAAAATGCAGCGTGGTTATAGTTCATGTTTTTAAAATAGGAAAACTCAACATGAACATAATACAAAACAATAAATGTGGCAAAACCAAAACAGCCCTATCTGGTGCAACAAACACAAAGACAGGAAACAACCCTATCTGGTGCAACAAACACAAAGACAGGAAACAGCCCTATCTGGTGCAACAAACACAAAGACAGGAAACAACCCTATCTGGTGCAACAAACACAAAGACAGGAAACAACCCTATCTGGTGCAACAAACACAAAGACAGGAAACAACCCTATCTGGTGCAACAAACACAAAGACAGGAAACAGCCCTATCTGGTGCAACAAACACAAAGACAGGAAACAGCCCTATCTGGTGCAACAAACACAAAGACAGGAAACAACCCTATCTGGTGCAACAAACACAAAGACAGGAAACAGCCCTATCTGGTGCAACAAACACAAAGACAGGAAACAGCCCTATCTGGTGCAACAAACACAAAGACAGGAAACAGCCCTATCTGGTGCAACAAACACAAAGACAGGAAACAGCCCTATCTGGTGCAACAAACACAAAGACAGGAAACAACCACCCACCAAACCCAACGCAAAACAGGCTACCTAAATCTGGTTCCCAATCAGAGACAATGACTAACACCTGCCTCTGATTGAGAACCATATCAGGCCCAAACACAGAAACAGACAAACTAGACATCCAACATAGAATGCCCACTCAGATCACACCCTGACCAAACAAAACATAGAAACATACAAAGCAAACTATGGTCAGGGTGTGACAGCTAGGGGCACACTCCAGCAGACATAATTAAAACATTTAAGCATTTGTGTTTAGTGAGCCCACCAGTTCAGAGGCAGTAGGGATGGCCAGGGATGTTCTCTTAATAAGTGTGTGAATTAGACCATTTTCCTGTCCTGCTGAGCATTCAAAATGTAACGAGTACTTTTGGGTGTCAGGGAAAATGTATGGAGTAAAAAATTACATAATTTTCTTTAGGAATGTAGTGAAGTAAAAGTAAAAGTTGGCAAAAATATAAATAGTAAAGTAAAGTACAGATACTACCCAAAACGACTTAAGTAGTACTTTAAAGTATTCTTACTTAAGTACTTTACACCACTGCTGGGAAGCACACGGTAAGCTTGATGGTATGTTGATTTCTTTGCCCATGTTGAGGGACTAGTTTTCACAATGTGTTAACGTGTGTCCAATGTGTTGGAGCCACAATAGTGCAAATGGTTGCAGGTCTGTAATCCATCACTAGCAAGTCTGACATTACATGTGTGTCCAGGGGCTTTCTGTGTCATACTGTAAAAACATGGAATCAGTCAGCCCTCAACCCCCCTGCACAGTGAACCATAGCACTGCGACTTATGTTGCTCCATGCGCTGCTTCCCCTTATTCATCACGCATTGTTGGGAAGGGCATGTATGGAGGCATTTCACTGTAATTCTACACCTGTTGTTTACGAAGCATGTGACAAATACAATTTGATTTGCTCAATCATGTCCCCTCTTTATCCATCTCTATCTCTTTCTCTCTCTCTGTCTCGCTCTCTCCTCTCACTCCTCTCTGATTGCCTCGAGGCTCCTCCCCTGATGAGGTGACTTAGGCTGAACGTGATTGTGTTTGTTTGGGTGTGTGTGTGTGTGTGTATGGACACACTCCATGATTACTTTGACCTTGTTGGAATCCAACTGGGCTTTTACAGGATAATGATGCTTAATTACAGTAAACAAATGGTAAAGAGGGTATTTACTATACAGGTGCAGTGGTAATACTGTATCTATTCTACATTAAAAAGGTAGACTACATGTAACTTAATTGCTGTTGAGTAGAGCTCAGTTGTCCAAGCATAGGTGATATGTCTCTGTTAATGATGCTATGAGTATAGTCTCAAACTGCCAACTTACTGGTAGGCCAACACTTTTACTGGCTCACTATATCTAGGTGTTTGTCTCTTTTCTGCAAAGCATAAATTGTACCTAAGATTCAAATACACTAAATCATTTGCAAAGGCCACAAATCCTTCTATTTCAAAAGCACCAACTAGTTGTTGGCGGTGTAAGCATATTTACTTACACATCTGTACATTCTGTATCAGTACAACATGGGTGTGATTTGGTGGTAAGTTAGTTACACTTGAGGAGACTTAGTTTCCATGCAGACGGATCTCAGGGAAACATTAATCACATCCCGCATCGCAGGGTGGTCAAACTGAGCCCAGAGTAACTGAATAATGCAATATGAAAAACACAAAGGCCTGTACGGGATGCACAACAAATATTACAGAATTCAATTTGGACCTAACAAGATCCCACAGGAATCTTAACTGCTGCATGTGAATGAGGGAGGAATGAGAGGTTCTAGAGTGGGAGGTGAAAAGGAGAGAGAGAACAGTGAGCAAAAAGAGAAGGATAAAGGGGAGTGGCAGGAATGGCATTGAGTGAAGAGATAATGAAGAAAGAATGATGTAGGGGAGGAGAAAGGAAGAGGAATAAATGGGATGGAGGAGGGAAAAGTAAGTAACAGAGGAGAGGGAGAGGAGAGGGAGCAGATAGGGAGGGAGGGGGATGTGGGAGGAGAGGGAGCAGAGAGGGAGGAGAGGGAGCAGAGATGGAAGGGGAGGAATGTGGGAGGAGAGGGAGCAGAGAGGGAAGGGGGATGTGGGAGGAAAGGGAGCAGAGAGGGAAGGGGGATGTGGGAGGAAAGGGAGCAGAGAGGGAAGGGGGATGTGGGAGGAAAGGGAGCAGAGAGGGAAGGGGAATGTGGGAGGAAAGGGAGCAGAGAGGGAAGGGGGATGTGGGAGGAAAGGGAGCAGAGAGGGAAGGGGGATGTGGGAGGAAAGGGAGCAGAGAGGGAAGGGGGATGTGGGAGGAAAGGGAGCAGAGAGGGAAGGGGGATGTGGGAGGAAAGGGAGCAGAGAGGGAGAGCAAGAGGAAAGAGAGACTTATCTTCTAACACTTCATCTTATCACTTTCCACCTCCTTAGTTGTCCTCCTTTTCTCTTTCTGTAACTCTCTTTACTTTCTCACTCACTTTTTTCTTCGTTCCCCCCTTTTTTTAGTCTCTCTCATTCTCTCTTTGCATCTCACTCCCTCTTTCCCCCTTTCTACCTTCCTCCCCTCCCTAAAAATCTGTTGATGGTGCTTGAGCAAGGCACTTAACCCTAATTTGCTCCAGGGGCACCATAGTAGTATGGCTGAACCAGTAAAACAACACATTTTACTACACCTATCTGGTGTATGTGACAATCAAATATATTTTTTCATCTCTCTCTCTGTCTCTGTCTCTCTGTCTATGGTAGCTAGCTGGCAGGCTGTGAGTATCTGCATGGTCCGGGCCAGGGGCAGCTGAGCATGGCTAAACTGCAGTGAGATCGCAGTGCCACTGCAGAGATTACACTACACACTACTAGCGCAGAGAGAGTGTGTGAGGGAGAGCGTGTCTATGTGTGTGGGGGGGGGGGGGCGTGTGTGTGTGTGTGTGTGTGTGTGTGTGTGTGTGTGTGTGTGTGTGTGTGTGTGTGTGTGTGTGTGTGTGTGTGTGTGTGTGTGTGTGTGTGTGTGTGTGTGTGTGTGTGTGTGCGTGTGTGTGTGTGTGTGTGTGTGTGAGAGAGAGTGTGCGGCTCACAGAGAACCTGCAGCCACCACCAATATCAGTGTAATAGTGCTGTCTTATCGAGCGCTCATTGAATCAAAATACTTCATGCCTATCTATTCATTACCCTTAATGCAAGGAAGCTTAGACGCATTACTGAGCTGAATGAGATATCCCATTTTGCTTGCACTCCTAGACCAAGATAAGTATACTTTCATAAAGATTTGATTGAAATCTTTGCTACCAACCAAAATCAGTCAAAGAGCCCCAGTCTTTCTTTCTGTGGGGGTGGTGGTTTCCTTCCAGCAAAGAGGGGGCATGAAACCCATCAAGCCTGACATGATGTAGTACAAATGTGATTACATGCTGCTCAGTGTAAATGAGCTAAAGAGAGGAGAGGAGAGGGAGGAAAAGGAGAGGAGAGGAAAAAGGGAAGAGAGGAGGAGAAGAAAAGGAGAGCAGAGGTGAGGAAAAAGGAGAGGAGGAGATTGGAGGAGATGAGAGGGGAAGAATGGGAGGGGATGAAAGGAAAGAGGAAAGATATAAGAAAGAGGAGAGGGGGACACAAGCAGAAAAACAAGAGTGGGGAGAGAGAAGCACAGACAGAAAGAAAGCAGAGAGGAAATGAAAGATCAGAATAGAGGAGAAAAGAGATGAGAGAAGAGGTAAAGTGAGAGAATAAAACAGTGAAAGATACAGGGAATCACCCCACCGTTGTTCACAGCGACAGAGTTAGCTCCAGACAGGCATGCTGTTGTCCTCTATATGCTGTATGAATAAAACAGAGCAAGCATTTTGTGTGGCACTGAAACAATTTGCCCCTCTAAGAGCGAAGAGCATCAAAGCGTGAAATCGGAAAAGAGGCCATGATGCAGCTGAGCGCTCTCACCACTCTCATGGGGCTCCTCAGGATCTGACAGCACAAACAACACCACCACCACACCAGTCACTAGGGTCTTCCTCTCTTTCTCCCTCCCTCTCTCCTCTCCCTTTCTTCAACCCCTCTCACACTCTCTTTCTCTGAACTCCTCTCATCTCTTTCTCTATCTCTCACTCTCTTATTCTTCACTCCTTTCCTCTTTTTCAGATCTTCTGCATTCTCCTCTCACTCCATCCTAATTTTCTCCACCCTTTTCTATTTACTTACAGTGTTCCCCTCTCATTCTCTATTTGCCCTCATCGCCTCCCCTTTCCTCTTTTTCTTTCATCATCTCTCATCTTTCATTGTCTAGTTTTCAAGAGCTGCTGAATTATGATACTTAACTGTGTGTTTGTGTGTGTGTTCTGCCGCACTGCTCAGCTCCAGCGCCTCTCCCTCTAGAGAGTGTGTTGGTGTGTGTCTGAGTGTTTGCTGAACTTCCCTGTTTTGGAAATGTGTTTGGACATATCTGGGATCTATGCTAGTGCTTTGGTGCAGTTCTGACTCAGGGTGTTTATTTGATGACGCTGTACCACAGAGTTTCGTTGCCATGCCGTTCACCAGTCTCATTTCAAATACTGTGTATTCTCTTAGTTTGCTCCTAATATCTGCATGCTCCATTTTAGTTCAAACTTCCACACTGGTCCCAAATAATTGCAGTAGTGTGTGTGTTTTGCTGTCAAAGACTCAGCCTTGTTGCACCCTGTTGAAGAAACCCAATCACCCAGACAGTCAGTAGTTTCAGAGACCCTGTTCTCTTCTATCACCTCCTGCCTGGCCACAGATCACCTCATCATCACTACTCTCCTCTCTCACAGACTCTCTTCCCCTCCAGAAACAGACTCTCTCTCACCCTGTCCTTTCACTAGACATTCTAGATGTGACCTGTGTAGACATGCTGTCATCTATCTCTCCCTCCAGCAGGCCTCTGGGCCACAGCCTATACATTTAAATTGTGTTCACATGTGAATAGCCTTAGCTTTCCTCACTTTGCTTCTATATGGATGGTGAGGGGAAAGCCTGTGACAGAGGCTAACATGTGAATAGACCTGCCTGTCTGTTGGCCTTCAGGTTTGAATGAAGCCAAGCTAAATCAATGCATCAGCTGAGTTTGATAGTGAGGGAATTCCAGTTAATTTTAGTTAAGAGTCTATGAGCTGCCTCACCATCTCTCTCTCTCTCTCTCTCTCTCTCTCTCTCTCTCTCTCTCTCTCTCTCTCTCTCTCTCTCTCTCTCTCTCTCTCTCTCTCTCTCTCTCTCTCTCTCTCTCTCTCTCTCTCTCTCTCTCTCTCTCTCTCTCTCTCTCTCTCTCTCTCTCTCTCTCTCTCTCTCTCTCTCTCTCTCTCTCTCTCTCTCTCTCTCTCTCTCTCTCTCTCTCTCTCTCTCTCTCTCTCTCTCTCTCAACACCTCCCCCCTCTCTCTCTCAACACCTCCCCCCTCTCTCCAATGTCCCCTCTCTCTCTCGTCCCAACTAGTGAATCAGCCATGACAGGACAGGGAGTGGCTGAGATAATGGGGAGCACTAAGCCACTCTGACAAACAGGGCTGTCTGTCTCTAAGCTGGTCTTAATTGAGGGGTGAATGTCTATTTTGTCATATCTATTCCTGTATGTCATTTAGTATAGCAGCACTGTATAATATTTAGTAATAATGTGTAATACAGTTGAAGTCGGAAGTATACATACACATAGGTTGGAGTCATTAAAACTTGTTTTTCAACCACTCCACAAATTTCTTCTTAACAAACTATAGTTTTGGCAAGTCGTTGAGGACATCTACTCGGTGCTTGACATAGGTAATCTTTCCAACAATTGTTTACAGACAGATTCTTTCACTAATAATTCACAGTATCACATTTCCAGTGGGTCAGAAGTTTACATACACTAAGTTGACTGTGCCTTTAAACAGCTTGGAAAATTCCAGAAAATTATGTCATGGCTTTAGAAGCTTCTGATTGGCTAATTGACATCATTTGAGTCAATTGGAGGTGTACCTGTGGATGTATTTCAAGGCCTACCTTCAAACTTAATGGGATGTCTTGCTCCCAGGCAGACTAAATAACTTTTTTGCCCGCTTTGAGGACAATACAGTGCCACTGACACGGCCCGCAACTAAAACATGCGGACTCTCCTTCACTGCAGACGACGTGAGGAAAACATTTAAACGTGTCAATCCTCGCAAGGCTGCAGGCCCAGACGGCATCCCCAGCCGCGCCCTCAGAGCATGCGCAGACCAGCTGGCTGGTGTGTTTACGGACATATTCAATCAATCCCTATCCCAGTCTGTTGTTCCCACATGCTTCAAGAGGGCCACCATTGTTCCTGTTCCCAAGAAAGCTAAGGTAACTGAGCTAAACGACTACCGTAGCACTCACTTCCGTCATCATGAAGTGCTTTGAGAGACTAGTCAAGGACCATATCACCTCCACCCTACCTGACACCCTAGACCCACTCCAATTTGCTTACCGCCCAAATAGGTCCACAGACAATGCAATCTCAACCACACTGCACACTTCCCTAACCCATCTGGACAAGAGGAATACCTATGTGAGAATGATGTTCTTTGACTACAGCTCAGCATTTAACCCTGGGTCTTGACCCCGCCCTGTGCAACTGGGTACTGGACTTCCTGACGGGCCACCCCCAGGTGGTGAGGGTAGGCAACAACATCTCCACCCCGCTGATCCTCAACACTGGGGCCCCACAAGGGTGCGTTCGGAGCCCTCTCCTGTACTCCCTGTTCACCCACGACTGCGTGGCCACGCACGCCTCCAACTCAATCATCAAGTTTGCGGACGACACAACAGTTGTAGGCTTGATTACCAACAACGACGAGACGGCCTACAGGGAGGAGGTGAGGGCCCTCGGAGTGTGGTGTCAGGAAAATAACCTCACACTCAACGTCAACAAAACTAAGGAGATGATTGTGGACTTCAGGAAACAGCAGAGGGAACACCCCCCTATCCACATCGATGGAACAGTAGTGGAGAGGGTAGTAAGTTTTAAGTTCCTCGGCGTACACATCACAGACAAACTGAATTGGCCCACACACACAGACAGCATCGTGAAGAAGGCGCAGCAGCG